>NC_071398.1:2672410-3310557 GCF_022682495.2 Desmodus rotundus
CAGGAGGCAGGAGGCAGGAGGCAGGAGGCAGGAGGCAGGAGGCAGGAGGCAGGAGGCAGGAGGCAGGAGGCAGGAGGCAGGAGGCAGGAGGCAGGAGGCAGGAGGCAGGAGGCAGGAGGCAGGAGGCAGGAGGCAGGAGGCAGGAGGCAGGAGGCAGGAGGCAGGAGGCAGGAGGCAGGAGGCAGGAGGCAGGAGGCAGGAGGCAGGAGGCAGGAGGCAGGAGGCAGGAGGCAGGAGGCAGGAGGCAGGAGGCAGGAGGCAGGAGGCAGGAGGCAGGAGGCAGGAGGCAGGAGGCAGGAGGCAGGAGGCAGGAGGCAGGAGGCAGGAGGCAGGAGGCAGGAGGCAGGAGGCAGGAGGCAGGAGCAGGCAGGAGGCAGGAGGCAGGAGGCAGGAGGCAGGAGGCAGGAGGCAGGAGGCAGGAGGCAGGAGGCAGGAGGCAGGAGGCAGGAGGCAGGAGGCAGGAGGCAGGAGGCAGGAGGCAGGAGGCAGGAGGCAGGAGGCAGGAGGCAGGAGGCAGGAGGCAGGAGGCAGGAGGCAGGAGGCAGGAGGCAGGAGGCAGGAGGCAGGAGGCAGGAGGCAGGAGGCAGGAGGCAGGAGGCAGGAGGCAGGAGGCAGGAGGCAGGAGGCAGGAGGCAGGAGGCAGGAGGCAGGAGGCAGGAGGCAGGAGGCAGGAGGCAGGAGGCAGGAGGCAGGAGGCAGGAGGCAGGAGGCAGGAGGCAGGAGGCAGGAGGCAGGAGGCAGGAGGCAGGAGGCAGGAGGCAGGAGGCAGGAGGCAGGAGGCAGGAGGCAGGAGGCAGGAGGCAGGAGGCAGGAGGCAGGAGGCAGGAGGCAGGAGGCAGGAGGCAGGAGGCAGGAGGCAGGAGGCAGGAGGCAGGAGGCAGGAGGCAGGAGGCAGGAGGCAGGAGGCAGAGGCAGGAGGCAGGAGGCAGGAGGCAGGAGGCAGGAGGCAGGAGGCAGGAGGCAGGAGAGGCAGGAGGCAGGAGGCAGGAGGCAGGAGGCAGGAGGCAGGAGGCAGGAGGCAGGAGGCAGGAGGCAGGAGGCAGGAGGCAGGAGGCAGGAGGCAGGAGGCAGGAGGCAGGAGGCAGGAGGCAGGAGGCAGGAGGCAGGAGGCAGGAGGCAGGAGGCAGGAGGCAGGAGGCAGGAGGCAGGAGGCAGGAGGCAGGAGGCAGGAGGCAGGAGGCAGGAGGCAGGAGGCAGGAGGCAGGAGGCAGGAGGCAGGAGGCAGGAGGCAGGAGGCAGGAGGCAGGAGGCAGGAGGCAGGAGGCAGGAGGCAGGAGGCAGGAGGCAGGAGGCAGGAGGCAGGAGGCAGGAGGCAGGAGGCAGGAGGCAGGAGGCAGGAGGGCAGGAGGCAGGAGGCAGGAGGCAGGAGGCAGGAGGCAGGAGGCAGGAGGCAGGAGGCAGGAGGCAGGAGGCAGGAGGCAGGAGGCAGGAGGCAGGAGGCAGGAGGCAGGAGGCAGGAGGCAGGAGGCAGGAGGCAGGAGGCAGAGGCAGGAGGCAGGAGGCAGGAGGCAGGAGGCAGGAGGCAGGAGGGCAGGAGGCAGGAGGCAGGAGGCAGGAGGCAGGAGGCAGGAGCAGGAGGCAGGAGGCAGGAGGGCAGGAGGCAGGAGGCAGGAGGCAGGAGGCAGGAGGCAGGAGGCAGGAGGCAGGAGGCAGGAGGGCAGGAGGCAGGAGGCAGGAGGGGCAGGAGGCAGGAGGCAGGAGGCAGGAGGCAGGAGGCAGGAGGCAGGAGGCAGGAGGCAGGAGGCAGGAGGCAGGAGGCAGGAGGCAGGAGGCAGGAGGCAGGAGGCAGGAGGCAGGAGGCAGGAGGCAGGAGGCAGGAGGCAGGAGGCAGGAGGCAGGAGGCAGGAGGCAGGAGGCAGGAGGCAGGAGGCAGGAGGCAGGAGGCAGGAGGCAGGAGGCAGGAGGCAGGAGGCAGGAGGCAGGAGCAGGAGGCAGGAGGCAGGAGGCAGGAGGCAGGAGGCAGGAGGCAGGAGGCAGGAGGCAGGAGGCAGGAGGCAGGAGGCAGGAGGCAGGAGGCAGGAGGCAGGAGGCAGGAGGCAGGAGGCAGGAGGCAGGAGGCAGGAGGCAGGAGGCAGGAGGCAGGAGGCAGGAGGCAGTGAGGCAGGAGGCAGGAGGCAGGAGGCAGGTAGGCAGGAGGCAGGAGGCAGGAGGCAGGAGGCAGGAGGCAGAGGCAGGAGGCAGGAGGCAGGAGGCAGGAGGGCAGGAGGCAGGAGGCAGGAGGCAGGAGGCAGGAGGCAGGAGGCAGGAGGCAGGAGGCAGGAGGCAGGAGGCAGGAGGCAGGAGGCAGGAGGCAGGAGGCAGGAGGCAGGAGGCAGGAGGCAGGAGGCAGGAGGCAGGAGGCAGGAGGCAGGAGGCAGGAGGCAGGAGGCAGGAGGCAGGAGGCAGGAGGCAGGAGGCAGGAGGCAGGAGGCAGGAGGCAGGAGGCAGGAGGCAGGAGGCAGGAGGCAGGAGGCAGGAGGCAGGAGGCAGGAGGCAGGAGGCAGGAGGCAGGAGGCAGGAGGCAGGAGGCAGGAGGCAGGAGCAGGAGGCAGGAGGCAGGAGGCAGGAGGCAGGAGGCAGGAGGCAGGAGGCAGGAGGCAGGAGGCAGGAGGCAGGAGGCAGGAGGCAGGAGGCAGGAGGCAGGAGGCAGGAGGCAGGAGGCAGGAGGAGGCAGGAGGCAGGAGGCAGGAGGCAGGAGGCAGGAGGCAGGAGGCAGGAGGCAGGAGGCAGGAGGCAGGAGGCAGGAGGCAGGAGGCAGGAGGCAGGAGGCAGGAGGCAGGAGGCAGGAGGCAGGAGGCAGGAGGCAGGAGGCAGGAGGCAGGAGGCAGGAGGCAGGAGGCAGGAGGCAGGAGGCAGGAGGCAGGAGGCAGGAGGCAGGAGGCAGGAGGCAGGAGCAGGAGGCAGGAGGCAGGAGGCAGGAGGCAGGAGGCAGGAGGCAGGAGGCAGGAGGCAGGAGGCAGGAGGCAGGAGGCAGGAGGCAGGAGGCAGGAGGCAGGAGGCAGGAGGCAGGAGGCAGGAGGCAGGAGGCAGGAGGCAGGAGGCAGGAGGCAGGAGGCAGGAGGCAGGAGGCAGGAGGCAGGAGGCAGGAGGCAGGAGGCAGGAGGCAGGAGGCAGGAGCAGGAGGCAGGAGGCAGGAGGCAGGAGGCAGGAGGCAGGAGGCAGGAGGCAGGAGGCAGGAGGCAGGAGGCAGGAGGCAGGAGGCAGGAGGCAGGAGGCAGGAGGCAGGAGGCAGGAGGCAGGAGGCAGGAGGCAGGAGGCAGGAGGCAGGAGGCAGGAGGCAGGAGGCAGGAGCAGGAGGCAGGAGGCAGGAGGCAGGAGGCAGGAGGCAGGAGGCAGGAGGCAGGAGGCAGAGCAGGAGGCAGGAGGCAGGAGGCAGGAGGCAGGAGGCAGGAGGCAGGAGGCAGGAGGCAGGAGGCAGGAGGCAGGAGGCAGGAGGCAGGAGGCAGGAGGCAGGAGGCAGGAGGCAGGAGGCAGGAGGCAGGAGGCAGGAGGCAGGAGGCAGGAGGCAGGAGGCAGGAGGCAGGAGGCAGGAGGCAGGAGGCAGGAGGCAGGAGGCAGGAGGCAGGAGGCAGGAGGCAGGAGGCAGGAGGCAGGAGGCAGGAGGCAGGAGGCAGGAGGCAGGGAGGCAGGAGGCAGGAGGCAGGAGGCAGGAGGCAGGAGGCAGGAGGCAGGAGGCAGGAGGCAGGAGGCAGGAGGCAGGAGGCAGGAGGCAGGAGGCAGGAGGCAGGAGGCAGGAGGCAGGAGGCAGGAGGCAGGAGGCAGGAGGCAGGAGGCAGGAGGCAGGAGGCAGGAGGCAGGAGGCAGGAGGCAGGAGGCAGGAGGCAGGAGGCAGGAGGCAGGAGGCAGGAGGCAGGAGGCAGGAGGCAGGAGGCAGGAGGCAGGAGGCAGGAGGCAGGAGGCAGGAGGCAGGAGGCAGGAGGCAGGAGGCAGGAGGCAGGAGGCAGGAGGCAGGAGGCAGGACCATAGTTCCATTCTGATCCCTCATTAGATCCTTAGTCTGCAGAAAATTAAACGGCACTGCATCCCTCCCTCCCTCCAGCCCGGAGGTTTGTCGGATTGAATGTGTTGCTATTACAAATACCATGCTGTACTATACCACCCCCTTGGCCATGCCCTGAGTCGTATGTCACTGATCACCCTGTGCTCGAGACGGAAGCCCCCGCACTGCGGACGGCGCGCTGCTCTCTGCTACTCAGCACGGAGCTGGGCGGGAGAGTAACTTTGGAGCTGAAGCGACACACAGAGTTCTTTACTTTGCCAGATATTCTTTTAATGAGAATTATAAAAGACCACAAACATTTTTTTTTGCAAACTGCCGTTTTTTAAAACAAATGATTTGCTTTTAATTACAAATACTGTGTAAGACAATGCCTTCTTTTGCAAAACCAATAAATACAAGAACACATTTTAAACATGTGATTTGTCCAAAATATTTGGAAAAAAAATAGCCTCATTTTTTTTAGTGTCTTAAAAAAATCAGTACATCCTAACCTTTTAAAGAATAAGTTTGAAGACCTGACTCCACTGGAGGAAGAAAAGGAAGGAATGGCCATCCTGTAGCTGCTTTACATAGCTTCTGCGCATTCTTCCGACGTCACCTGTCCTTTCTGGGAACTCTTCGCAAAAATAGCTCCATTGAAAATATGTCTAATTAACTGATTAAAGGGGAGAAAACAATTCTATGGAGCACACATGTATAAACTTTACCATAACAATTATGCATATCAAAAAGACACTAACTTTAAAAAGGTACAAAAAAATTGGGAAAAGCCTGAATTACAGGAAAGAAAGTCAAATTTATTTAATGAAAAACTAGAATTAATAAAAATTAGCAAATACACACACGAAAAAATATACACACACAGCAGCACTATGCATCGACTCACAAAGGGGGAAGCAGTGGCCTGAGGCCACGCACATGGCTTGTCAGTTACAGGAGAAACCCGGATGCGCACGCGCACGCACGCACACGGGTAAAACGCAAACCAAAACCCAGTATTTCCAACAGTACGCTCAGATCTACAACGAACACAAATTCAGAATTATTTTACAATGCTTCCTTTCTTAATACAAAAGATGCCCATCTTGGGTGTATATATATATATATATTTTCAGTGGTTTACTGTTGACTTACTTTAAATATATTAGTGTTACTACATGCAACTGTTTCCTGGATTTGACAGCCTCTCCTTTCATTTACCTTCATGGGACTAGCCCCACCTGCCCCGGTTTCAGGGTGGCAGGCGGAAGGGTGCCTATTCTCTGTGGAGTTGAATGCAACAGTTTTAAACACTGGCCAGAAAATGTTCGATTGCCATTTCAACACATGGAAATAGTTACATTGATGCCTAAATTGCCATTCTCTGCAAAAAGCTGTGCGATGCTGGTGTCGAAGACTAGACAGTCGCTGTTCATAATGGCCGTCGCGATCCCCTCGTGAATAGACCGCGGAGTGGCTTCCCAAGTCAATCGCCGCCTGTGACCGTTGAGCTCGAGCCGATACGCGAAATTCTCGGCCTGCTTGCGCGTTCCGATCAGCTGCACGATGGCAAAGAACTGCTGGTGGCCGTCGTACTTCTCCTGCTTCTCCAGGACCAGCATGAAGTGGAAGCCGAAGCAGGACTGCATCATCACCCAGTCCACGGCGCCGGGCAGGTTGATGTCTGTGGCGAGGAACACTATGTCCTCCCCCTGCAGGGTGGTGATGGACTTGTGCTGGTGCATCAGGTGCGGCATGACGGCGTCCAGGGAGCCCTGCCACTTGCAGGACGCCCCGGGGCACGGGCAGGAGTACGGCCGAAACTCGCAGAGCTCCTCGTGGTCTGCTTTCTCCGTGTGGGGCAGCGTTATTTCACACCCAGAAGACGCGTATTTACAAGGGAACAGTACCGAGTTGGCCACTTTCTCCATAGCCAAGTTGCGAATGGACCCCAAGGGGCCGCGGCAGGTGGGGCAGCATGTGAGCTTTGGGCGACAGTTGCTACAGACGAGGTGGCCGCTCTGACACTGCAGGATGGGCGGCAGCACGTAGTCGAAGCAGACAGGACACTCGAAGAGACTGGCCAGGTCATTGTTGGACGCGGTGGTGCCCGTCAGGGCGGGCACCCTCTGGGACGGCGTGCACTTGGAGGTCCCGGTAGGCAGCGCTGTGGCGGTCTGGCGGCTCATTTCTGTAATAAAAGCATAAGTAAAAATAAAAAGAGGAAGGAGAAAAGTCGCTACAGTTTTAACTTCTTTTGCAAAGTTATACTTGTTTCATGCAAATTTCACTGAGCAAAACAAAGGACAAGAAACAGGGTTGGGGAACTGCACGAAGTATGCATTTTGATTACTAGGAGTCACACGCGGGATGAAACATCTCTACAAAATGTTCCAGAACACGTCGGAACTCACTTCCTTACACAGAAAGCACACGCCACCCTCCGGCGCACCGTGCAACCAATGCTGAAACAGCCCCGGGCCCTGAGCGGCAAAGAGACAGCGTGAGCGGCTCACATCCAACCAGGTCGGTTTTGACTGAACGCTCCCCTCCCTCTGCGTCCAGCCCCCTGCGCAGTCTGCTTTTCCCCGTCCGGGGTCAGCTGTGCACAGCTGTGGGGAGTTGGAAGTGACCCGGAGAGTCACCGAGGCACTGACTGTGACGGACTCCTAGGGTGACCAGTTGTCTGCTCGAGAGCAGACTCTGGGGGATGGATGGGGGCCGAGTGCCATCCACCACGCATCCCCCCCAGTATGTCTTTCCCCAGAATGTTACCCCCGGTCCCACTGAGAGGGCTCCCCTCAAAGGTGAGGGGGGGATAGAGGGCAGACACTGGGCTATCCTCCAGGTTTCTAGTCTGACAGTCAGAGAAAGCGAAGCATTGTATCCTACTTCCACAATACAAATCAGATGTAATTGGCAAAGGGGAAAGTTAGGAAAAGAAGGTAAACAAAAATAAGAGCCTCAGAGAAGCACACACAGTCCTGGGGTGTGGGGGGAGGGGTCCTTGGACCCGAGGCTCTCCCATGCTGCTGAAGACATGCGTCAGCACAGTAACAGCTGTCAGGGAGAGGTGTCCCCTGGCAGAAACGCCCGGCAACGTGACTAACCGTAGGCCGTGGGGCAGATGACACAGCGCCTTTCCCCAGGAGTCTACCTGTGTCTTGGGGCAAAAGACCAGCCTGCTGCCTAAGAGTGGGCCCCGTAACTACACAAGCCACACGTCTACGAAATTAAATTTAATGCCTCAGATTTAACATTCGCTCAATTATCATCATTATTCTGTTGCAAAGAATTTCACTCTGAGAGCCAACGCTGGCCACCAATAGGACACGTCGATGCAATCTCGTCCTGTGTCACTCGAGGGCAGACACTCCGAAATGCAGCCCAGGGCTCCCACGTGACCGACTGCACTGTCGCTAAACCGGTGAGAGCTGGAGAGCAGACGGTCGGGCACAATCCCACCCCACTGGGGCTCACCCCCGCGCTCAGGGCTGCACGACCCCGTGTGCTCCCCATCGCAAGCCCGGCACGGCCAGGTGTGCGGGCCCAGTGAAGGCACAACTCAGGGGCACTCTCTCCTGTGTTCCAGGTTCCCCGGGACGTTCCTCGTGCACGTGATCCGCGCATTTTAGGTCACTTGTCAGGCAATGGGGTGAGCACTGCCCAACACCCTGTCTGTGCTACACGCCGATTTCACGGTCCATTTTCTGCTGCTCGTTAAGTGAGTAAAATAATACTTGGGAAAAAAATGCTAAGCCACCAATGCCTTTCAAATTACTAAGCTGAAACAGCTCCTACCATCTGAGAGTCGCTAAATACTACTAAGCAAGAAAAACACTCCTGTTTAATTTCTTGGCTTAACAAGATAGTTACACTTGTAACAATAGTTCAGGTTCACGTTACGATGTATCTTTATTATTTTCCAAATACTGTAAAAAGCACAATTTAAATTCCTATTCAAAGTGTGGACACAGTGGAACGTGGCTGGTGATTCTTGCGAAGGTATTACATTCCCAACATTGCTGTTGCCACAACGTCCCAGAGCTCCCCAGACGGAACCCAGCCGCAGGTTCAAACAGAAAAGCGTCCGGGCTCCAGGAGGCCCTGCAACTCAGCAGCGAGGACTCAAGTGTCCACGGAAAACTGCCGGAGTCCCCATGGGACCTTAAGTTTAAACGCAGATCAACAGAAACGCCCCTGCAAGTTGGACCACGTTGCAGCCAGTCCTGATCCAGTCGGCTCCCGCCCCTCGCAACTCCCCCGGTTCCCGGTGTAAGCCCCTCCCCCCCCCTTAAAAGCCAGTACCTTTTCTCTTCCTCGTCCCAGCGGCCGGTAAGCACGTGAGCAAGGTGCCCCTCCAGGAGTACAGAGAGGCCGAGGTCGACTTCCCGGTCATGGGAAGCCCGGCAGCGCACAGCCCTTCCCCCAGAAGCAGACACCGTTGGTGGCAGCGGCCCCTCCTGAACGGCTTCTGTTCCCAAGCATGTCGGGGTCGAGCTGTCAGGACGCGCAGGAGGTGCCCTGCTCCGTCCACTCCCCAGAAGCACCGGCTCCGGAGACAGCGAAAGGAAGCCTCTTCTGTCTCAGGAGGAGCGGACTACACCTCCCCGAGCTCAAATTCTCCTGCGTCTCCAAACCCCGGCGCCATCGCTGAACTGCCCAGCCGTTCGTCCCGCCCGCGCCAGCTCGAGTGCAGGGCGGGTTGTAGGTGCGCAGTGGCGGCACCCCGGGAAGGTGGCGTGCTGGGAGGCGCTCAGGAGGGACTGCAGGCTCCGGCCACTGGAGAGCCCTTTGGAGCCCAGGGCCCGGCCCAGCGGTAGCTGGAGAAGCTGGCTGCACCCACGGCCGCAGGCGCCTCCCCACGGGCAGCAGCCAGAAGCTCTGCGGGGCGGGGCCAGCAAGGAGGGGCGGCGCTGGAGGGGAGGGTGCGGGGAGCTCAGCCCCGCCCGAGCTCCACCCACCAGCCGGAGGCCGCTGGCGAGCACCGACCCCCGACCCCCGACTCCAACCGATGGGGCAAAAGCCCGGGCGCCCCAGCACTGCCACCAGCTGAGTCAGGTCGGAACACGCTGTTTGCGCAGGCCAGCACACTCGGACATCGCCACTTCGGAGGGCCTCGGCCTAGCTCGCACGGGCTGTGTGGGCCCTCCCGGCACTGCCGGGGCTCGCTGGCAGCATTCTCCCCACCGCACTCAGCAACTGTTCACGGCGCATCCTCGGCTCTCACTCGCGTCTCCATTTCTACCGCCAGCGCCGCACTCTAAGCCCCTCTCGCTCCAGAAACACTGCACTGAGAGAAGAAGCCCCCCATTAAACCCCCACCCCCACCTCCGCGCTGAGGCAGCATCCCCTCCCCACTCTGCGAAAGCCCGCCCACGTGGCCTCCCGAAACCGAGTGGCTTGCTTTGTCTGTAAACAACCATCAGCCTCGCCCCATCCAGTCCTGGGCCTCGGGATGGCCTTGCGTCAGCCGGCGCGCTCCGGGTGCAACCTGCCGTTACGTCGCGCTCCGGCGGCCCGCAAACGCAGGAGCTGGTGGTGGGGGTGCGCCAGCTGGGCAGGGGAGGGCAGATCGCCCACTCCCGGCATCGAGTCTTAGCGCTCAATCAGTTCCCACCCTCTTACTTGTGTGTTCAGTCGCCTCGACCTTATTTTACTATTAGGCTATACAAAACATCACGAGGAGAAGAACGTGATTGAAAATACGCTGTCTGTTGACAAATACAAACTACTATTACCGACGTTGTCTCTTCTAATACTGATCCGTTCTAGGTAGGTCTCAAGTTTCTAGGCAGGAGACTTCCAATGTTTTAGGCAGAGAAACACTTCCCAAAAGCAATTAAGGCAGAACCAAAATGTATAAAACAAAAGAAGATTCCTGATTCCGCAAGCTAAAAGAAAATTTCACTTCCCCCCAAACTTCCAAAGGACCTGCACAGAGCCTTCCGAGCATTGTCTGAAACATCGTTAGTCTGTGAACAGACCCCTCAGCAAAGGAGTCGCAGAGGGAAAGCAGAGCTGTCCTCGGACTCACAAGCACTTCAATCCACACCCAGTGGCCAGCCCCGCTCACCTGCGGAGCTGGGACACTTCCAGGCTCGTGTGTATTCTGTCTGCACTGAGGGCGGTGGAAACTTACACAGGTCATAGGAGACCCGTATTCCGCAATGTGCAGGTATTCGTCTGACACCTCCAAAAATTACTTGCCTGGCGTCTTCAACTAGTTAGAGACCTGGACTGGTGGACTCCAGAAACACATTCTAAAAATGCCTTCAGCTTGTAAAGACGGTCACACATGTCTGCCAAAGATCAGCTGCCACTTAACTAATTTTTAGACAGTAACCCTTAAAAGAATCTCTCATCTAGGTAGGACTTACCTACAGTGGTTTTGCAGGGACCTGAAAACCACCCAAAAACTACAATACACTAAGACAAGCCCACAGAATCCAACGTAAGCAAAAACTCAAAATTCTGCAAGAGTGTACTAATTACTTATACGTTCTAAAGACTACATCTCCAGCCCAAGTTGGTATAAAGTTTAAATAGACTGTAACCTAAACAAAACCATTTTAGAAACAGCCTTCAATGTTGTCTCAGCAAGTTCAGAGCATTTAACCATCGCTTTGACGTACCAACCTACAGTAGAAGTAGACGAACTTAAACTTTTCTTCTCAAGTCATGTGGGAACTTGTTTCCTTTTATTAAATGGCTGACGAAGAATGTGTCTGATTAGTCATAACCACGTGCCTGGCTACTCTAATTAATACACAGTGTTGTGCTTTGCATTTTCTTCTACTTTATAAATGTTACAACAGCAGGCAACTAACGCCCCCCTCAAAGATGTCCACGTCCTAACCTCCGCCACTGAAGCTGTAAAAACGTTCTGTTACAGCGGCAGCAGGGAGGTAATACAGTTACCAGCAAAATAAATGTAAAATGGAGAAAGACTCAGACAGGGAAATGGTCACAATGTATCATCATAAAGCAGGTTACACACAGAACATACATGGGAGGTACAGGGCGGGGCGGAAAGACTCTGCACCAGAAAATGACCAGTTAGATAGTTTTCGGAGGGATAGGGGGCACTGGCGGTTTTAGCTCTATTTCCTTCAAAGGGGACAATAAAGAAACTTTTTCTGTAAAGATTAGTCTGACTGAAAAATATGGAAACAGAATAAGAGGTAAAACCTGCATTCTTAATTTAGGAAAAAAGTAGGCTGCCAATACCATTACCCCTCTCACTTCTCCCAAAATCATTCATAGAAACAACATATTTACTGTAAAATAACAGTACAGGTCCCTATTATAAATTGTTCTGTTTTAGAAATCAAGGGGTTAAATCAAACTACTCCATTCAAAACATTTAAGGGTTTTTCTCCTTTCCTCAACTGCTTTTTGCAAAAAAGGTACTTTGTCCATTTGATATTGTGATGGGTATTATGCATAAAATGTTTGTTAAAATTAATGTTAAAAATTGCTTCTATTTTAAGATTTACTTTTCACACACTGACAAAATTTAGGCAGGTCTCATTAAAAATTCAACATCTTAAAGCACCAAGTTAAAAGTCAAACTTTGTTTTACACAATGCTAAGAAAAAAATAACCCATCTTTAGTTCCCAGAACTGAAGCAAAAGAAAAAAAATGTTAATTGTACACATTTTCCTAAAAGCTCCGTTTTCCTGAAGGTAAATCTGAAGACTTTGCAGCTACAGAAGAAAAGTTAGTGCCTCACAAGACTGACGGTGGGAAAGCCCAGGGCAGAAGACCCCGCCCAGGGCCACCGCCAAACGCGAAGTCCGCCCACCGCGCCGCCCACTCAGCCCACAGAGGGAAACGCTCAGACCCTCACGCAAATCCGGAAAGCACCGCACGTTTGCTTTTTTACTGACTCGCTGTGTTTTGAGACCTCTACCTCAGGTTAAAAAATGTGTATGTACATAGCATAACTTAATCAAAACCTGTCAGGCACTACACCAGCTAGATCCTGGAATATGCTAATGAGATGCAAAGTAGGGGATGCCCGAAAACTGTCTCGTCAAAGCAGCAGCCCATCCGCAGAGGAGTTAGGACGAGGGAGGGGCTGAAAAAGAGAAGCCAGCCTCAAACCCAAGAACTCTCGGCACTTCATTTCCAGACGCGAGGGCTCCCGGCAGGGGAGGGCAGCAGACCCGCCGGCGCAGTTCTCAGACTTCCCCGCGCTCACTGGCCGTCTGGGGTCCCCTGGAAGCGCAGACCGGGGCTGAGCCCGAAAGTGCGGCCAGCTCTCGGAGGGCCCCCGGGACGCACCCGCTCCCGGGCGGCCGGCGGCCGGCGGAGGCCCACGGTGCGCAGCAGAGGCCTAAAGGGCTGGGAGGACCAGGCGAGGTGAGACACCCGGCGGGCAAGGTGTCTGGGGTGCAGGGGCGAAAGGGGCGGCAGAAGATCTAGAAGACTCCCGTGCGCATCAGTGCGGGAGGAGACTGTGCTTCATTACGGTGCCTCGTAAACTGCGTTCTCATAGGAAACTCGCATATTTGTCATCAGAAAAAACTAAGAAAAAAGGCAAAAGCAGACATGCTTAGACATGGAGGAACTCAAGGAATATGGTACCCATGAACCCTTATGAAAATTACTTGGTGAAAAAAAAAGCAAACCAATCAAGTGATGAATCAAAATAAGTAATTTAGAAATGGTGATTCAGCTGTAAAAAGATTAGTCAACTGTGACTCTTACTTAAATACAGAACTGAGACTAAACTACAGGCATTAAAATTGCAAACTAGCATGTCAACATCACAAACCTGGACCAGGGACAGATAACTGTAAAATAGTACACAATCACTTGACAAGCAAGTAGTAAAAATAAAATGGCACAACCATGTGGGACCCACGAAGAGGCCAGACCACGGCTTGGGGAGCACGGACATTAGAGTAAGTCCAGAAACAGGTCTTACAGCTTCACAAAAACTACAATTTCAATCAAAGACCTACCTGTACAATGTGAAACTATAAAAGCCCTAGAGGTCAACATGGCAGAAAATCCAGATGACCTTGAGTCTGGCCGTGACTTCTAGAAACACCACCAAAGACGTGAACCAGGAAAGTCTAAAAATCTCTGCTCTGCAGAACTCACTGTCAGGAGGATAAGAAGACAAACCACGAATTGGGAGAATGTAACTGCACAAGACATAGCTGATCAACAATTATTATATTTTGCCTCCTGTAACGTGCACTTTCCCCAAGTTTTGGAGGGAAAATAAGGGTGCATATCACACATGGGCGTAACAATGCCACATAAACCTGACAGGCACACACACGGCGGCTGCCCGGCGTGCACGGCAGTGCGCTGTGCACACCAAAGTGCAGCATTACCCGAAACACACAAAGCGACTTTCAGCCCATGTTCTTCCTCCGTCCTGTGGGTTCCGTACACAGGCCTCATAAACTAGGTTGTATCTCCATTCTGCAGAGGAGGAACTCAAAGCCCAGAAAATGGCCCTTGACTGGGGGCTGAGCTGGTTGGATGGGGACCAGTTACAGACGGGTTGTGGGTCTGGTCCCAGTCAAGGCAAGGCGACACGGGAGGCAGACGATGATGTCTCCCTCCCTTCCTGTCTCTCTAAAAAATAAATACACTCTTTTTTTAAGATCACAGAATTTAAGAAGTAATAAAAATAGAGCCTGACTGACTGCTTTATTGCTAAATCTTATTTTCTTTCAAATAACCCTAAAAAAAAGTATGAATAATCTCCTCAGTCTGGTACAGAATATTTAACTTAGCATCCAACACATCTTTTCAGTGTTAATAAAAATTGACAAAAATATTTAAAATTTCCCTAAATTCTTTTAACATTTTATTTACTTTTAGAGGGAAAGGGAGGGAGAGAAACATCAGTGTGTGGTTGCCTCTCACGTGCCCTCTACTGGGGACCTGGCCCACAACCCAGGCATGTGCCCTGACTGGGAATCGAACCGGCGACCCTTTGATTCCCAGGCCGAAATTTCCCTAAATTCTTTACATTAAACCTCTAGCCCTAACAAGTAGTTGCTTGTTGATATTTTTTGCATCAAAGTGGTAGAACCTGAGCATCTGAGTTGGCCGTTAAATCATCAGACATTAAACCAAAGTATCAAGAAAAGAGGAGCAGAGAAATAAAAGGGGAAGAAAGAGGGTCAAAACAGGCTTTCTATTCTTTTTTCTCGGCGTTGTTCTTTATATATTTTTTCTTTGTTTTCTTTTGTCATTTTTTTCTCACCCTTTTCATTTCATAGCACACATTATTAAATAATAGTTTGGGCAACACAGTAGAAATTATTGAAACTATGTCAGTCAAGATTGCAACACAGTAATTACTGCAAGTCTCACAGTCCATACAAGCGTCCATGCCCTGGCCAAGTAGCTCAGTTGGTTAGAACATCATCCACAAAGACACGCCAAGACATGCCAAGATTGGGGGTTCGATCCCAGGTCAGGGCACATATAAGAATCAACCAATGAATGCATGAATAGGTGGAACAACATATTTTAATACCATGTTTCTCTCTTCCTTCCTCTCTCTAAAATCAAATACATTTTTTTAAAAGCCTCCAAATACCAGTCCCTCAGTCATCTGTGTCCAAGTCTGAATGCAACTGTCTACCGCCCCGTGTTTTACACTCTCTCAGAGCGTAAGGTCAGCACACACTGCAGCGGAGGTTCGCCCTCTTGCTCCATCTTGGCACTAAGCCACGCTGGGGAACTTTATGCGACATATTGCGCCCAGGCCCACAGTGTGGTGCCGCCCACTGAATGCCACACCCCAGCTGACACGTGCAGCAGATGAGCGCACGCGCGCGCACACACACACACGCACGCACCTCAGAACAAACACTTCAAAGCACATCAAACTCGGCAGCAAACTATGAAGAGCTGATGCTGCACTAAACAGAAACAAGCACACACTTGGGACAGAAGAGGTTTTAAAAGCAAGGTTAAAAAAGCACTCGAGAGAGACTTACTACATCATCTGACTGACGTCTCTTTGCTAGTCAAACAGAAAAATAATGAAATTTATGGGAAATAAATGTCACATTAAAATTTATGGAGCCTTATTCAAATTAAACTATACTCCACGGAAAGTTATAATGTGTCTTCATAAACATTACATCTGAAACTAACCAAATCATTTCAGGCATTTCAAAGAAGGGTACAACACATGAATTAACATACACTCCAACTTTCCTCAAACTAATTTCTCCGTGACATTTAACATTTCAGGTTCCTGTTAGCCCAATCTGAGCCACCTGAACTGTGTCAGCCCTGTCACTGAAGGACCCCTCGGAAGCAGCGGCCCCCGGCTCCAAGCTGGAGCTCCAGCACAGCCAGGACGGCAGGCTCCAGACAAGCGGGGCGGGGCGGGGCTCACCCAGAAACGATTCATGTGGGTGAAGCAAAGCCACATGCCAGCTGGCTCCCACTGGAGCCCTCACGGGTCAGGAAGGAAGTGCGTCACGTGGCGACCCCACCACACAGGGCACCTTGGGTGTGCTTGAGCCAGAAAGGACTTCCAGCCCGGCGGTCGCAGGGCTTCGGGCTCCATCCTCAGCAGATGCCACCCAGCGCCCCACGGCGCAGGACACTGTGACCCACTGGTCTGGCGCTTTCGTCTGTCTTTAAGTCGCATGTTCGAGCGGTCACCAGCGTCTGGCAGCTCATCCATCACTGGCTGACCAACTGCGCTCACTGCCCACGACCACTCCTGGCCCTCCTGCCCCACTGGGCACTCCTCAGCTCCTTCACTGGCTCCTGCTCCCTTCCCCAAATTCTTGAAATTGGAAGTTGTCCACGGTCCACTTTTCTTCACTTAGGGGACCTCATTTGGCCTTAATAGTTTTTAAATTCCACCAAAATTTTCAAGGACTTCAACATCTTTGTGTCTACACCAGGTAAAACAAACAGAACCCCTAGACTTTTCTGGAGCCCCGATGTCTACACCCAACTGCCCCCCGACACCCCATGGGGGTTGGGGGCTGTCAAAGCAGAGCTCCCGCCCTTCCTCCACACCACCTGCCCACAGCCTTCCCTCCCTGGTGGCAGGCAACTCCACCCTTCCAGGGGCTCGGCTCAGAAGCCCGAGGGCACCCTGGCCTCTTCTCAGCACACGACAGACCCGGTGCCTCCTTCCAAACCGCATCCAGAATCCACCCACTCTCACCGCCTCGACCCCTACCACACAGCCTAAGCCACCGCTCACTCTCACCTGGATTACTGACGCAAGACCCTCCTACCTGGAAACCGGTCTCCCTACCTCCATCCTTGCCCCTCCACCCCACGCGCACCCCCGGCACGTTCTGAGCACAGCAACCAGAGAAGCCCAGTTCACGTGTGCACCGGATCATGCCACTCCTCTGCTCCACCCCCTCCCCACCAGCACCCCTACACATCCGGTGCTGGGCCTGTCCCCATCGCTGGGTCTTCGTCTCCCGAGGCACGGCCTCCTTGTCCCAGGTAGCCAGGCTGCTCCTTTGGGCCTCTGCCTTAAACTGCTTTGCTCCTGGACACCCATGTGACGGATAGTTCCTTCCAGCCTCTGCTCTTCCTTCCGCTCCTTCGCAATGAGGCCTACCCCATCCCTTGGCGCTTGCCCACGATCCGGGTCACTATGCCCACCTACTCCTTGCCCATTCCACCCTCTTCCACTTCCCTTCCCCCATTTCTATCTGCTTTTCCATAGAATGTATTACTTTCTAACGGGTCAATATAATTTACTTGTTTACTATGTTGTAGCCTCCCCACCCACGCACCCCCAAGCTGGAAGGTAGGAATTTTTGTCTGGTTCAATGATGTACCCCAACATGTGAAACAGTGCCTGGCATATAGCATGGGCTCAATAAATATTTGTTGAATGAATGAATAAATGAGAGAGCAAAAGATCTATGGACTTCTGAGTAGTATCATCCAAAGCTATCCAGATACAATGGAACAAAGCTTCCTAACACCCTCAGAGAAAATGACTAGCACTTAGAGCTCCGGACCTGGGCCAACTGTGCTGGGTGTTGAGGGCAGAAGAATGACGCAAGGTTCAGAAACACACGTCCTCTGGTGTGGAGCTCCTGGAGGATACACTCTTCAAACACAAGGGAATGGGCCAGGAAGGAGGGCAGCTCGGGCTCCGGCAAACAGCAGGCCCCGCCCACAAGAGGGCGAAGGGAACGCAGACGATGGCTACCACGACAGCGACCACGGTGCACACTGCAGGGAGAAAGCAGTGTGAGGAGGCACCCCGAGCAACCGGGGCATTTCCACGAGTGGTAAGGAAGGCAGGGCAGCATTAAGAATAAGCACAGAGAAAACAAAGCAAAACAACTACATGAAGACAAGTATGAACTACAAGGAAAACTGCACAAAGGCAAATCGAACAGTGCAGGAGACAGGGAACAGGCAGCAGCCTCCCTCCATGTGTGGGTGCACACACGCCCCACGAAATGGAGGAAAGAGGGCAGGAGCTGTCACCGCGGAAGACCAGTGGTCCCAGCACCTCTCCTCTCCCCTCAGCGTCGCCTTTAACCTGCCCTTTAACCCGCCGCAGTAGGGCACTCACTTAACGATGTTCACCATGCTTCCTAGAGTAATAAACACAGCAGAAGCCCTCAAATGCCAACGTGCCGCCACCCCCCTCCCATTAGAAAGGAGCAAGTGACCTGCACTTGGGCACTGTCCTCTCACCTTCAAGACCTCACACCCTTAGCAACCCACCCCACTGGCATCAGCCTCTCCTTCTCTGCTGGTGCAGTCCCTCTACCATCCGAACGCGCTCGTCCACCTCCCACCGGCCTCTGGGACCCGCATCCCCGGCTGGCCTCTGCCTCACTGGGTCATCTGGACGTGTCTTGGAGCCCTCGCCTCCCACCGATTTGAACCTACCCTGCCATAGTGCTGCCCCCTCTGTCCCCCCTTCCCCCGTCTTTCCCGTCTGGGTAACAGCACCATGACCCACCCAGCTGCTCGAGCCAGAGCCCACCTAATTCCTTCTTCCCCTCACCTCTACTACCTGACCCACCAGCAAACCCTGTTAAACCCATCTCAGGTCCACCCACTTCTCTTCACCTTCAGTGCCACCACCTTAATCCAGCTCATATCCAACAACTGCCTGGTCACAGAAACGGCGCTGACCAACCAGCTCCCCAAACGACGGGAGAGCGAGTGCCAAAGCGAAAAGAGGGTCGTGTTCCTCCCGACTGAAACCTTCCGAGGGCTTCTCAGCACCCCGAAAACTAAACTCGCGTGCCTCACCTGGCCGTGCCCAGCCACCGCCCTCATCCACACGCGACACTCTCTTCTCTGAGCTCCCAGGGCAGTGCCGGTCACTCCTGCGGTCACTCCTGTCTGCCTCGGGGCCTGCACCTGCTCTGACGACCACCGGAGGCGTCAGCGGCCCCTCCTTCCCAGGCCCCGCTGGCTCCGCCCCTTTCACCACAGCCCTGTGCCACCGCTGACAGCAGGCCTCCCCCTGCCCCGTCACCCCACAAGCCAGCCAGCAGTGCTGCCTCCTTACGGCACACACCACCACCTGCAGTTCTGTTTATGTCCCTCAGCAGACTGTGAGTAATCATACTCAGAGAAACTAAGTAACTGGCTCAGCAACTGGTCTTTAAAATCACAGAAGCACTTTCTTCGCATGGGGCAGTGTGCGTTTATACGCAACAGCAGGCAGTGCCCCTGCTCTCGAGGGGCCAACGTCACCAACACGACTAGAAGGGACAGAGCCTGACAGGGCCACGAGAAGATACCTGCAGGTCTACCAGGTCTCACTCTCAAGAACTTGTCCTCTCAGCCACTTACTACCCCTGCGGCTGCAGCAGTGGGATGTGGGGAGGGCAACGTACCGAATAACCTGTGTGTGCTAATGGAAACTAAGGCTCAGAGGTCAGTCGTGTCCCCAAAGTGGCACAGACAGACGTTTGAGAGAGTAAGAGCAATCCTGAGCAAAGGCATAGAGATGCTGAAGTCCAGGCAGAGCTCAAGAAACAAAACAGAGCCCGGTCTGATCAGAGAGAAAATGCGGCAGAGAATAAAGCTGCAGAAGCATGTTAAGGACAAGGCAAAGGCACTGGGCAGTCAGCAGCCCTATCCTGAGCACGACTACAGTCCACAGACATGCCGACCTCTACAGGAACTAGGGGGACCAAAACACGGTCCCACACAGGCTGCAGGCTACTGGCGTGGGGCGTGGGGCACACAGTACAGACAGAATTACAGCTCAGGGGTACACGCTACAGTGGATACATGTTACTGCAGAGAACACTACGGGAACTGAGAGATGACACCCCACTCAAGGCGGGAGTCCAGAAAGGACGTCGCAAATAAGCTAGGCTGAGACCACAGAGCTCAGCGGGAAGAGACAATGCGGCACACACAGGCACCAGCAAGCACGCAGTTGAAAATGGTAGGGAAGCACGAGAGCCAGCTCAGGAGGGGCTGTGCACGTCCTATCCGTGTCAGGTAAGTCACCTGTGTTAGAAAGCTCCCTTCAACTGCAGTAGGAGGAACTGGAGGGAGGACAGAGACCAAAAGCAGGCACACTACTCAGAAAGCCGAAGAGAATGTACTTGTGAAAATGAGAGAGACAGAGGGAGGGGGGGAAAGGGAGGGGGGGACAGGCCGCAGAGCAATGCCAGATCTGAAATAAACAGACAGGAGAAAAGCCAGGGCTTGACCACTAACTGGATATAGAGAGCAAGATTTGGACAGTTAGAAAAGTGGACGTGTAAATTTGAAGTACCTTAGGACATAAAAGCGGGTACATATCATCGTACATTTGTCAAAACTCGCAATATACAATATCAAGAGAGAACCAGAACTAACGCCCAGACCTCCGGGTGGTGCGTGTCAAGGCTTACAGGGAGGGTAACAATGTATCGCTTTGGGGGGGATGCCGTAGTAGGGAAGGCTGTGTGTGAGCGGGAGGGAACAGGGAGTGTATGGGAAATCTCAACACCTCCTGTGCCCTTCAGACGAGAGAGTGCCCGAGTCTAGGGCTCAGCGAGCGGAGGCCTGAGTGTCTCGGGCGTGCAGGCGGCCGCAGTCAGAAGCACGTTATGTGCCGAGGGGTCCCGACGACACCAGAATACAAACCGCAGCCCCAGCCCCCCTGCAGCAGAGGCTCTAGCACCCACGTCCGTGGCAAACCAAGCTACCAGCATTTACAGTGTGTTAGAAAAACTGCTGTTTGAAAGAAATCATTAAAGAAACATTATAAAAAAGAAAAAGTTATCCTCAGGAGTTTTGGGTTGTTTTTGGACAGGGGGTGTGGGGAGTGACAGGGAGTCTAAGGTTTTCATGTATTATGTTTGTGGGGAGGTCGATACAAAAAAATACCCAGAATTTAAACATTTTACAAGGGGTGTACAGAAAATCTATAATTATAATCAAAAGTCTGTAACAGATCTCTTCAAGGAAGAAAACCCTGCAATCTTTAGAAACTGGGCATATCAACTGCTTTAAAATATAAGTGGTCACTTGGCAAAGTTACTGAACACTGCACTACCCTCGTAATGTAAGACCTATTTTCAAAATACTGAAAATAAAGAACTATTCTTCAAACCATGTCACTATTGCCATAGTTAGATATTTCCTTTAACTCCAATTAATTTAGCCTGATTATAATATTCTTAATTGCACTATTAAAGAGCATTGCTCTACAGCAATTTTATAAAAATTTCCCAAACTTAGAGGCAACAGATATTAAGCTGAATTGAAATAATTCTGTTTCTGAATTTGTAGTCTGCGAAATACTTATCCAGAAAAGTTCTATATCTATTAATTCACTGTAGTTCTGTTTAAAAATATGATTAAATGTTGATAAATTATGCTGGGAGAATGCCAAGGGGGTCATTTAGACCAACTCGATAACAGAGCTAAAGAAAATGTTTGGCAGAGCAAACTCCGCGGATGCAACCAACCCTTCCAGGTCACTGCAGCGTCCAGAACAAGACAACTGCACGATCTGTCTCAACACCTACTTGTCACAAACCCCCCGGCGCCACCTGCCAGCGGCCGCCCGTCGCCCTGGGCCGCAGCTCCACTCGCTCCCCCGCGGCGTCCGAGGGGGCGCGGCCCGGGGCCCGCGCTCCGGGGGCAGCTCGGTCCCGGGACTCGGGCGCGTCCCGCCCAGCGCCCCGCGAGCCCCTCCCGGAGAAAGTCCGCGGCGCCCCCTCCCGAAACACCTGTCAACGCGCCCCCGCGGCCTCGCGCTCTCCGCTCCGAGCAACAGATGCGCCGAGAGAAGCCGCCCCGGGGACCGAGGGTCTGCAGCGCGGTCTCAGCCCCCGGCCGTCGCGCCGGGGCGCCTCCCAGCCCGGGGACGCAGCACCCGGCCCCCGCCCCGCCCGCGCCCGCATCTCGGCGCCCCGCGCTTCGCAGGTGACGCGCCGCGCGGGGCCGGGGGCGCCCGGGCCGAGGCCACGACCCGGGGCAGCGCCGGGACCCAGGCCGCCGAGCCGCGAGCGGGGGCCCCGGGACGGGGCACGGGAAGCGGGAAACTCGCGGCGCGCGGCGTCCGGGCGCCCCCGCAGCCCCGGGGGGCGCACGCGGGGGCGCCGGGGACCGGCCCCGAGCGGCCCGCCCGCGGACGCGCGGGGACCCCGGCGCCCCGCGGCGCCCGCGCTCCCGGCGGCGGCGCCGACGCAGGGCCCGGGCCCGGGCGGCGGGCGGGGCGGCGGGGCCGCGGGCTCAGCTGACCTCCGCCATGTTGGCCGCGCTCCCCGGACCCCGCGCAACAAAGGCCGCGCGGGGACCCGCGGCCCGGCCCGCCGGCCCCCGGCCCCGGCCCTGCCCGCCTCGCCCGGCCCCGCGCGGCCCGCCGGGCCCGGGGCGGCGGCGCGGGGCGGGCGCGCGGGGCGGGGAGCGGCGGGGGGCGGCGCCGCGGGGCCGGCGGGGCCCAGACAAAGGCGCCGGGCCGGGGGCCGCCGCGCCGGGCCCGCCGCCCGCCCGCCCCGAGAGGCCCCCCGCGCGCGCGGCTCCTCCCTCCGCGCCGGGGCCCCACTTACCTGTGGGCGGAGGGCGCGCCTCGGACCCCGGCCCCGGCTCACACGCGCTCCGTCGCCGCCGCCGACCCCCGCCGCCGCGGGCCGCGCCACCGCCTCCTCCCCGCGCCGCCGCCGCCGACGGGACGCTCCGGGCCGCCGCCGCCGCCGCCGCCGCCGCCGCCGCTCGAGAGCGCGCCCCGCAACGGCCGCCCCGGCTCCCCCCTGGCCGCCGCCGCCGCCGCCGCGCCGCGCGTCCTCGAGCCCGCCGCGCGCGCCCGCTAAATACCACACACTGCGGCGGCCGCCATGAGGAGGCGCGGCCCCGCGAGCCGGGGCCCGGGGGCGGGGCTTCGCGCGCGCGCAGGCGCAGAGGCCCTGGCGCGAGCCCCGCGGCGTGGCTCTGTGAGGGCGGCGGCGGCGGGCGCTCGAGCCGGGAGGCGACGGTGGCTGTGGCTGGAAACCTCGCGCCCAGCGGACGCCCGCGCGGCCCGCTCCGGCCCGCGCACGCCGCCCGCGGGGAGGAGCGGCGAACTGCTCGCCGGCTCAGGGCTTTGCGCGCCGCCCGCGGGGCTTTGTCCGTGGCGCGAGGGGTCGCTGGGCCGGGAAGGCTACCCGGGCGCCACGCCACCCGTGCGGTCTTGTTGGCTGGTCTTGCTCGCTGCCTCCCCGGGCCCGTCCCAGTTCCGCTCCTTCCCAACCAGAAACGCGCTACCGGATACCCCACCCTGGAAGACCCGGGGGCAAGCCCCTCCCTTAGGTTGGAGCTGCCTGCCCCCCCACCCCAAAAGCGGGAAGAGTTTCTAAGGTTTGTCTACAACCGAAAACCACGCCTCTTCCCCCGTGTCCAGGTCTGGAAGCCAAACGGGAGTATACGTTCTTCCCATTCAATGAAAACATAAAAGGAAATGCCATTCACAGTGCTTTGATGGATACAATGTATTCTGTATACCTGAGCGAGCGCGGGTGTCTGGGACATTCACGAGCCCTGATTAGACCCTCTATGGAAACAGTATTCTACGGGGAAACAAAGTTACTTTTTATATGTTAGAGACCCAGGGAATTACCTCCCCGTCGTCTCCAGCCTCCCCACCGGTTGGAAATCCTTCCGGTGGGAAGTGGGAAGTTTTTAAGCAAGCAGTCCCCTGAGAACACACTCAAAGGTTAGCTAGAAAGCCCAAGGCTCGGAGTCGGAGTTACCTCAGGTACTAACGCAAGCTGCGAATTTGCAGCTCCCCGAACCAATGGGCGGACCCACTGTGTCCGTGTTGATACTGTTAATTCTCTTCTCTACCTTACACTTTGCACATTGTGGCTGCTGTCTGCCTCTGGGACCATTAGCACATCCAAACAGTGTTTCTTGGGATCTGGGGAGTTAAGAAACAAAAACAAAAAAAAACCCTCTCGCGTTCTTAGCCACAAGTTATACTGCCAATATGCTGATCCCCAAAGCCCAAAAGTCATTGGAAGAACTTGGGTTATTTCGGTGTGTGTAGTAATTGATGGTGTTATTATGCATTTCTTCTGCTATAAATATTTGTAGAAGGATTCTAACGTGTTCAGTCATGCACTGTGCTTAGTCGTGGAGCTTACCTAGTGAGGAAGGCTCATTCATTCATTCATTCATTTGACATGCCAGGCACCGTGCTAGGTTCTGGGAGTACAGAGCCCCGCACTCATGGACCATATACAGTCTGGGGGGCAGGGGTGGGGCACAGACATTAACCAATCTCACAAATAAATGTATCATGACAACTGTAAAACATGTTTCAGAAAAGAAAAAGGGGGCCTGATGCTAAGGAATAAGAGGCCAGGTACATGACAGGACAGGTTGACTGCGTAAAGTTTAGGAGGACAGAAAGTTTGGGAGGAACTGGCCGAGTTGGGAGTGGTGGACAGTGGAGGACTTGCTTTGGGGAAAGCATTGCAGAAGAAGCCCTGGCAGGGTAAGGAAACTGCTCAATTCCAGGAACTGAAAAAGGTCCCGCTTGTGGGCTTTTTCCCTTAGCGAGAGGGGTCAGAAATGGAAGGGCACAGGCCAGGGCTGTGGGGTAGGCAATGATGCTGAGGCTGATGGAATCAGAGGGTCCGGGGTGGGCTGGGCTTTGCGGCCCAAGGGACCCAAAGTGCAAAATGAACGGACAATACTTCTAAGGCTGGTAAGGCTGACAAAGGGTTCACTGAGGAAGGAAGTTGGCAGTGGGCCTTGGCTGAGGGGATTGACCAAAATATGCAAAGACTGCCCAGGAACGACACTCAGTCCGGGCAAGAAATGAAGCTCCGAGCCCAAGAGGCGGCTGTGGGCGTGGAGACGAGGTCTTGGCAGAGACCCCAGAGAGACTGCTGCACCTGGAGGGGAGTGGGGGTGGATTTAGGGAGGGTAGGGTGTGAACGGGGATGAAGAGCAAGGCTGAAGATAACAAAGATAATAGTATTAGCCCCTGTTTTTAAGAGTCTGCTCTGGGCCAGGCCCACACATGACCTTGCCAGCCCTTGTGTGAAGTAACACCTTGTTACTTCATTCCATATGTGCAGCAACTGAGCACAAAGAGGTCAACTAGCTTGCCTAAGGTGACGCAGCTGCTAGGCGGCCAGGACTCAAACCCAAGCCCCCTACTGCATTGCTCTGCTGGAAAGCCTGCTCTGAGACTTGTAGTTTGGCAAATGGTGGCAGACAGGGGCACCTGGAGAGGAAAGGTAAATTCTGGCGTTGGAGGCCTTAGGTGTGAAGTGCCCAGGGCCAGGCGGAAAAGAGCTGAAAATCCGGAGGTGGCAGTTCACTGCCCAGGGGCGGGGGTCAGTGGGGCGGGGAGGGGCTGTGTGTTCTGTGAGTCACAGCATCTGCAATCAGAGAGGGCAGGGGCCTAAGAGGTGAATTTTGAGGTTTGTTGATTTTAATTCAATGAAGGCAAAAGTAGACTTTTTACAAGCACATATTTTAAAGACCTAAGATAGATCTCAACCAACTAAATTTAAAAAGGGAGGCATGCAGGAAACCACGATGCATACAGAGTGTGAACACAAAGTGGCATCTTATGTTAGCAGGGGCAGGTTCCACACTCCACCCTTAAAGAAAAAAACAAGCAGTGTAATTGTTAAAAATTATGATTTCAAGGTTACCCTTGAAAATCCTTTAAATCACCCATAAGTCACAGTATCCATTGTTTGATTTAGATAATCCTGTACCCAGTATATCTGAATAAAGTTTGCTCAGATAAAATACAGTGTTACAGTATTCCTACTCACGCTATTTAAATTGCACTTTTTTTTCTCACGTTTTCTTGGGGTGGGGGGAGGCTAACAGAGTCCAGTTTCGCTCCTGTTCGGAGGTAAATTTTCCACTTTCACAAACAATGCACTGGGACCAGCCACGGGCTTGTAAAAGATACAGGTCTCACTTTCTTGGCCCTGAGGGAGAGAGGGAGAGAGCATCGTCCCGATGTCAACGTTGCACTCTCAGCCTCTCTGCAAACAGTGTAACGGATTTGACTAAAGAGAACTTGCCATTAAAGTTCCGAACAGCCCACTTTCCCAAAACCAAATTCTAGCTCCCCGAGACCGCATCACCCACGCCTCCTCCCCACTCCCCCCACCCCCCCTGCACTGTGTCTATCTGGGAATGACCGACAGTCCTCATTTGGCTCACTGCTGACAGGGACTTACCTTGTAAACTGGTGGGTTCTCTGGAACGGCTCGGTGCCCAGGACAGAGTGTCCCCTGAAGACGGCGCATGCCAGTCGGTCTCCGAAGTCTTGGGCCTTTCACCTCGGTCACTTAGAAGCAACTTCTGCCTCTGGAATTCTCTCACTTGCTTTGTTTGGCTGGGTTTATGCCTCCTCTTCAGTAGAGAAGTCCAAACAACTTCCTTCTCCTGCTTCCTTTTACACAAAACTAATCTCATCAGTTGTCTCTCCACTCCTGTTAACTACATTTAGGAGGGGTTTCAGCTGGTTGAGTTGATTCCAAATGAATGAACAAATGAATGAATGGGAGGGATGGGTGGGACATAAACATCACTACTCTCGATTTTAAAGGTTCGAAGGAAAACAGACCCCCTGCGAGGTCAGGAGTCATCCTTTTCTGCCCAGGCGGGAGGCTCTGCTCCCTTGACAGTGGACCCACAAAAAGGCATTTTGTAAACTGTGATGTCAACCCAAAACAGTGCTCTCTGCTCGATGGGATTTCAGGATGAGTGCCAAATATTGTCAGGCCCCATGGGGAAAATTGTGCAGGGTAGGGAGCCTTCCCGGTCCACTCAGACCACATTCGAAGGGCCATCCCATCCACTGCAAATGGAACAGAACATGCTCATCCCGTAGCTGACCTTCAGGAAACGCTCCAGAAATAGCATGTGGCTTTATTTTCCTCTTTCCTTAGGAATAAAGCAAGCGCTGGTGATAGCGTCTATACTTGGCTCCTATATGAATTCCCATTAACTCCATACTTAATATAGGTCAACTACCAACTCATTGGCATCTTCTCAAAAACAACTCCACTTCCCACGATGCCTGGTGAGATTACACCAAGAGATGAAGTGGAAATAAATGGGCTAAGGAACGTGTTTTAACTTACTTCATTGGTCTGTGGCTTTTGACAACGGAACCACGCTTTCAAAATTAGATAACAGTTTGTCTTTCACATGGGAGTTCCCTGGAAAAACACACACACACACACACACACATTTCTTCTCTCTCCTACCCTTTCTTAGGTGACTATTTTTAAACTGAAGAGTGTTCACGCGCGAATCTAACCAGGTCTTTCAGCACATCGGTGTACCTGATTGAAGAAACATGAGTTAAAATTACACATATATATAAAAATATGTATAAATTACATTTTATCTTTTTATGTATTATATTTCTGTATTTTATATGTATATACTTCAGATATATAAAGTTCTAACCTCTGTTTTGTCCCTCCAATACAAAAATGCAATGCTATAGTAACTTTTCAGATGCTCCCCAAAGCTCAAAAACACCCTTAGCCCCACTCTCCCTCCTCCTGGTCACCTGTGCCCGTTATCCAGAGCAGAAATCCTGCCTTGGTTCACTCCTCGTCCTGCTGCTGACCTCATCGGTAGCTCTCTGTAGGGGTCTTTGCAACCCCTGAAGTTCTGGAAGGCCCATTCCTCAAACTCCTCCCCCGTGAAGCCTCCGTTACTGCACTGGCTCTCTCGATGAACGGGTCCGTGCCGTCCAAGGCAGCCTAGCTGTCCTCGGCCAGGGGTGTCCAGCCTTTTGGCGTCTCTGGGCCACACTGGAAGAAGAAGAGTTGTCTTGGGCCACCCATTCAATACATTGCAACACGTAATCGCACAAAAATCTCATCATGTTTTAAGTAAATTGACGACCTTGTGTTGGGCCGCATTCACAGCCATCCTGAGCCACCTGCAGCCCGGGGGCCGCAGGTTGGACACCCGTGGTTCCATGCCATCAAAGCAAGGCGTCCTCTGCACGGGTCACACGCGGTCCCAGGGAACACTGTCAAGGTTGGCAAAACCAGTGAAGACAGTACCGATGATTTCCAAGTGTCTGATGTCAACGCGATCGCTTTACTTCAGACCGGCTCCCAAGACCAGACCCACCCCTTCTGGACCACTCACGGGCTGTTCGTTTCTAAGCAATCAGAGAGCCCTCGCCCAAGAAACTACTTCTGTCTCCTCACAGGAGAGACCTCGACTCCCCGTTCATCATTCAGCTTCAAAGGATAGCTCAGAGGACATTAGCACCCCCTTCACAGCCCAGCTCCGCAGGCAGCCAACCCGAGAGCCTTTCTTGGAGTGAAAGCGGGAGGCACTCCTCGCTCTCAAACAGATTTCTCTCCACAGCGCAGAGGGAAGCAGGTCCCTAACGTGTCAGACATGCCTGAAGCAGAGGAGAAGAATGTGTTCTCTGTCACACACCTGTTGGCAGTCATTCACTGTCGGGGCTGGTGGCTGCATTGACCAGCATCCGAAGTGCATTCCACCTAACGTGGTGGAGAAGAAATTGGAGATGGCGCGCGAGCATCCCGAAATGAGACTGGAACTAATTGCAGAGAGGGCCTCAAAGCTCGAATGACCAGAATTGCATTAACCCACAACAGTTTTTTTTTCTCCTCAACTTTAATCTGTTTCTTCAGGAAGAAGGTTATATGCTAGGCACTACATTTTGCAGGAAGCTAGTTTTGTATGTCCCTAGTGGTCTGTGGGGGTAGGTAATATCAACAGCATTCACTTTCCACACATCCGTATAAATCATCTGAAATGCACTTGGGACCTGTCTGGTGCTTTTGTACAATCCCTGCCCCTCCCCCACCCCACCCCCATACACACACACACTCCTTCCACCTGTCCACGTCTTTCCTTCAGAGTCATTAAGATTTAAACTCCTGCTCATGTTAAGGAGGACCCTAAGCCCTGCCACATTCACCGCTGTGTCCCCACGGCGGCCTGGCACGCAGAGAGCCCTCACGTTTTTCTTGAGCAAAGAGGCATCAGACCAAGTTAACACCTCTGTCTGCCTGCGGAATCTGTCCAGTTTTTCCTTTACACGTTTTCTGTTCATCATTAGCAGATACTTGTTCCTTCTTTCTCGAAAGCATTAGCATGCATTGACCTCCTAACGTGTGCTTAAGTTTGTGGGTTACTTAATTAAAGTTGACATTAGGAAGGGAGAGTTTTCTGGACAAGGAAACTCCCCAGCTCTGGGGGGGAGAGTGAGCACCCACGTCTGCTGGGCTCCGAAGCCTCCTCTCTGTGCCTGAGCCTGTGTGTTCCAGCTGGGTACACGGATCTCTAAGGGTTTATTGTTATTATTTTTAATCCTCACCTGAGGGTGTGTTTATTGATTTGAGAGAGAGGAAGGGGGAGGGAGAGAGAGAG
Organism: Desmodus rotundus; assembly: GCF_022682495.2. NCBI lineage: Eukaryota > Metazoa > Chordata > Mammalia > Chiroptera > Phyllostomidae > Desmodus > Desmodus rotundus. The sequence goes on from NC_071398.1 coordinate 2,701,216, forward strand.
ACATCAATCAGTTGCTTCCTGTAAGCAACCTGACAGGGAATTGAACCCTCCAGCTTTTTTTTTTTTTTTAAGATGTGTTTATTTTTAAAAGAGAGGAGAAGGGAGGGAGAAAAAGGGAGAAAAACATCAATGTGTGGTTGACTCTCGCATGCCCCCTACTGGGAACCTAGCCTGCAACACAGGCATGTGCCTTGACTGGGAATCAAACCCGCAACCCTTTGGTTCTCAGGCCGGCACTGAATCCACTGAGCCACACCAGCCAGGAGTGGCTGAACCCACCAGCTTTTGGTGTGCGGGATGATGCTCCAACCAACCGAGCCACCCAACCAGGGCGGATCTCTACGGGTTTACACACGAATTCCTCTCTGGGGCCCTCAAGTCTTCTTTGAGAATGTCTAAATTCAGGGTTTTCATGTTAATAATTCTGGAAGAAGGCATCAAAGTGTATTTTGTGTTATCCGGGCAACTATCTAACACTCTCTCTGTGAAGAGAACAGTGAAGGTGAGTGCGTAACATTTAGGGTATAGTGGTGACCGTGGCGGCTCTCAGGCTGTGATGGGCTCATGCGCTGCCAGGAGGGGTCCGGGTGGGGACAGGGTCAGGGAGAGGACACGGGTTCTCGTTCGAAGTCTTTTTCATCACATTATTCAGAGACAAGGGCGCGGAAAGGCTGTGTGATCCTGAGTGAGAATGCAGCCCGGATGCCACCCTGCCTGGGCCTGAGCACTAAGTCAGTGACCCCCGGGGGGTAATTGAACCGTTCTGCCCTCGCCTCTCACAGCAGACCTCTCTTCCCGGGGGGATCAGGGTTAAAGGAGGTCATCCACATAAACCAGTCAGATCGGGGCCTGGCGTGAGTAGGCAGGAAAGAGCAAGAGGAGGCGGAGCGATGGAGATGGTGACGGACAGAAAAATAGCCCCCCAAAATGCCCTGATCCCCCAAACCTGCAAATATGCCACCTCACATGGCAAAAAGGACTTCGCAGGTATGATTGAGTTAAGGCTCTTGAGCCGCGGGCGTGATCTTGAACTCTCCCAGCGCTGCCGATGTAACCCCAAGGTCTTCATACAGAGGGAGGACAGCCCAAGAGAAGGAGGTGTGAGGATGGAAGCCGAGGTCAAGGTGATGTGGGAAGCAAATAAGGGACACAGGTGGCCTCCAGAATGCCGAACAGGCAGGGACTCGGATTCTCCCATGATGCCTTCGGAAGGACCCAGCCCTGCCCTTGACGTTGGCCTGAGGAGACAGACTTGAGACCTTTGGCCTCCAGAACTGTGAGGTGACACATTTGCGTTGTTTTGAGCCCTGGAAAGCGGAGTGCTGGTTACAGCAGCCACGGGCAACGGCTGCAGACCCAGGGAGGTGGGAGCCATCAGTCCGTACAGACGGAAATGGAAGTGGGAGTCCACACTTTCAGGTGGCACATCTGAAGACAGAGCGAAAAGGTCCCTGGGCACCTCTGCCAGCAACGGGAAGACAGAAGGGCCCTGCCCGATCTGAGGAAGACAGAACAGGCCATCAGAACTCACGGAACTCCACGGTCACGCGGGCACAATCTCACGGTCCCCAGATGCAAGCGCCCCTGCTCATTTCAGCCATCGATTCTCCGCAACCGTCCCTTCGGTGGCCTAAAAGAAACCCCTCACAGTTCGTTTCTTAGTTAACAGATGCGTCCACTAACCCGGCGGACTGTCCAGCACGGGTATACGTGTGCTCGTAGACACATTTCATTTTTCTTTTAATAAAAACGTCACTCGCAAAGATATCCTGAGAAAAAGCACTCCGGCCACAGCAGGACAGCCTTCATGGGCCAAGGACTCGATTTTTTTCCCTCTGACACAGAACATCATTCTTAACAGCTTCACACACATTTCATTAATCGTCCCCATGGCCACAGCAAGGACATGGGGATATTCACAGGATCTCCGCCCCATGGCGGCCTCTCGTTTGGCGAGCCTTCCGCTGGCTTGGAAAGGCGTCTGTGCCACCGAGGTTATCTGGGCCACCGTGGCCTCTTGGGTCCTACTTCCCTCATGGAACCGGCCAGCGGAGCAGTTTCAATTGCCCTCTCATCGGGCTGGAGGGGCAGAGGAGCAGCTTTCAGCCTGCACGAGGGGTGGCAGCGATTCCCTCTGAGAAATGACAAAGCGCGTCTGTGCCAGACCCGTGAGACAGGCTCGTGACCCAGGCCGGCTGCCAGTGGCCGTCGGAGTCCCATTCACGCGGTGGAACTGGGGTGCGATGGCTATCGCGAGGCCCTTCTCAGAGCCCGTCTCTCCCGAGGCCCAGGGAGAGTCAGCAGCTGAATTTCACCCACTCTTGGCTTCGCCTCTCCGATGCGTGGGAAGCTCTAGGAAGCCCTACTTTCTGTCTATTCAGACCTGCTTCCTGCCAAAGGTCTTGCTAAGACAGACCAGCTGAGCAACCCCACAGACCAAACCAGACTCCAGGCCAGCCGTGCCCCGCAGGTGGGGTCTTCCCCTCCCCAGCCTCCCCTCAGACCCGATCTGTTTGTTACAAAGGCGGCTGGCTGGCTAATGCCTTCCACTCCATAGGTCAGGGTGTCCGTGGCCAGAATGATGTCAAGTCCCAACAGCCAGGAAGGAACCCAGGTGTCCAGGAAGCAGCCTGGTACCTGAGTGCTCTCGGAGGGGCTCCTCCAGGCCCCGTCAAGCTTTCGGAAGACGCGGCAGCTGGGGACCCACAGCTTGACTGCGACAACATCCAGAGGCTCCCAGTCAGGACCCTCAGCTGAGCCACTCCCAAATTCCTGGCCCACAGAAACTTTCAAAAATCTATGTTTGTTGTTTTAAGCTGCTACATGTGGGTAATCTGATATCCATCAACAGGTAATAAAGTCAGCAAGAGGAGCCTCCGGGCGGGGCACCGCTGGGGTTTGCCCCTTCCCTAGAATATCTCAAGAAATTACAAACCTACAGAGACCCTGGGACTGCCGCTCCTATTCTATGGAGGGGGTAGGGGGTGGGGGCAGAGCTCACAGAGAGCCAAGCACCGCCACCCTCCCCAGAGAAGCGAACTGGTCTGCCCCAGTGCAGGGCCCCTCCTCCTTCACTCATTCGCCCATTCACCCGCCCACCCATCCCACAACCACCAATTAGGCACCCACTCCCTCCAGCTGCCCGCAAAGCAGCAGGGAGCAGGACAGACCTGCTCTCTGGGCCTTCCACTTTGATGGGGAAGGCGGCGATGAGACAAGCAAGCACATAAATAATTTCAGACAGCCTTGGGTGTTCCGGAGAAAATAAAACCAGGCAACAGGGAGATTGATTGAACCGGGGAGTGGGGGAGACTCTAGGTGCAGAGTAGGCAATAGGCCTGCCCCTCCTTGTGGGGGCCAGAGGGAGAGCACAAATGGTTCCCCCAGAGCAGACAGCCAAGGTGACTGAAGACTTCGGGGAAGGAAAGAACAGAGGGAGGAGGAGAGGAAGGGAGGGAGGGAGGAGTGATGGAGACTAGAAGGAGGCAGGACTCCAGAATAATTTCAGACTGACTGGAGGTGTGCGAAACACCTGTGTAGTCTGTGAGGTTGCTGGGATGAAAGCAGGTTGTTAGGAGGACGTCATCGGTGTGACCAGGGCTGTCTTGGGACCACTAACCCTCCAGCACCTTCGCACAAACCCACAGTCAACTTTCACTCCCCCTCGCTCGGTCTCGGGTGAGTCTGCTAGAATATGTATCCATTTCTCATTCCCGCTGAATTCACTGTCTCCAGACTCCAGGGTTCGAGAGGTTCCCATGGGCAGGGGAGTCCTCGACGCCTCTTTTCTTTTGGACCGACATGCCAACCGCAGTGCTTTTCCGAACGCAAACAGAAAAAAACACTGGGTCCCTGTACCCCAAGGTTCTGTGGTTCCTTCTCTAATTAAAAATGCAAGCTTCTCCTGCCTGTCCCAACCCGGGAGCGTAAGACTTAGTGGGAAGGGCAGACAGTTATGGGAAAATGGATTTGAGGTGTTCCATAGGCAGCAAGTTGCCCAGGAAAGTGGCACTCGCTACCACTTTCGTGGTGTGGTGCGGGGGGGGGGGGGTAGGGGCAGAAAGACCCTCAGATCTCCAGGTGCCCTGCGCCGGCGTGGTCAGTTTTGCAAGACCTGAAGGCCCTGCCAGAGAGCGCCGAGGGCTGCGGCACGAAGCTAGCACCCGGGCCTGGGTAGTTTGGCATCTTTTAAAACAAGTTATTCAGCAGCTTCCAGATAATTTGAGTGATTCTTTAAACCACGTAAACTATAGTGTTGGACTTTTTTTCTCTTGGGAGGAGTATAAGATCGGAGTGGTCTCATTTGTTTTTCATTGTTTTCATTGCTTTTAGAGAAGAAGGGAGGGAGAGAAACATAGACTGGTTGCCTCCGGTATGCACCCGGACTGCGGACTGAACCCACAATCCAGGCATGTGCCCTGACCGGGAACTGAACCCACAGCCTTTTGGTTACGGATGATGCTCCAACAAACTGAGCCACACCGGCCAGGGCACATTTTTCTTTCTGGATATTAAAGAACAAGGCAGGACAGGATGCCTCTGCACCCTACAGGACCTTGTTGTTATGGCAACGAGGATGGACAAACATAGATTTCCTGACACCTAGGGCCTTGAAGTCAGTACAAGGATGCACCTTTGTGAAACCCAGGTAGTGAAAGAAAGAAGCAAATAAATATAGCTCCCTCCTGCTCCCTCGCTGGGGCCACACACAGGAGTCCATTAAACTCACTGACGCAGGTCTGCTGGGGCGCTGGCACAGTCCCAGCTGGGTTAGGTTTCGCCTGCTCCATCCCCAGCTGGGATCTCAGATATCCTCCCTCCCTGTCATCGAAGCTGGGTCACAGGGGCCCCACAGAATGGCCAGGGACCTGGCAAAGACCCCTAAGCCCAGCCACCGAGAGCTCAGGCCAGCCAGCACCTCCTCTCTGAGTTTCTCCATCTCTGAAGTGAAGCTGTTGTCCTAGAAACACTTCATCTCTAATTCCAACCCCCCCCCAAAAAAAACCCCAAAAAAGAACAAAAACAAAACCACTCTAGGAAGACAGTACATGCTCACTGCATATCCACCCTGTCAGGCGCTTTATTAACTTACATAATCCTCACGGCTCTGGTAGGACTTTCCCATTTTATCAGTTGTCTCCCCACCCCCCTTCATAAATGAGGAAATAAGTTTCAGGAAATGCAGCTTGCCCAACCCGGGGTCATGACTGGTACGCAGGTAGCCGGCCTTCACCCTGAGGTCTGTCTGGGTCCAAAGTCCATTTCTTCACGCCACTCTGCCTCCCAGTCACCCTTGATTTCTTCGCCACTTTTTATTACAAGTCCCAGGTCAGGCAGACGAAGCCACCGTGGCCACCACCCCCCCCCACCCCCGTGAAGGTTTCAGAGGTTGTGTTTGTGTTCACAGGGCACAGGCCTCGCTCCCCCGCAACCTCGCTGTCCTGGCCGCCGCACGCACTGGGGGAGACCCTCTTTCACAGGCTCCCCTGAGCCACCCTGCGACCCCAGGAAGTAGGGGCCATTGTTACCCCCGGTTTTAGGGAGGGCACAAAAGACCGAGGGAGGTGGAGACAGGCGCCCAGAGGGCCTCGTATGGGCAGTGGCCACGTGAGGGATGAGATGGTCACCCCCCAGCACCGGTACGCGCTCCCAACGCAGATGGGATGGGCGAGCTTCTGACACCCCGTGGTCCAGGGACTGAGAGTGCCCCATCGCTTCAACTCACTCTGGTCTGTGGCTGTTTTCTTTCCTTCCTGCCTTTTTTTTTTTTAAGCTTTTTAACATTTTATTAACAAGGGTTAAAAATAAGAAGAAATAATAAAAGTAGCTTTAAGAAGTCAGAAAAAAGTCTTCAAATGTCAAGAAAAAAATGTAGCCTAATTTAAAATAGCATCTCATGTCTCGCACATTTCCTACCAAGTATGATTATAAATACGCATTAAAGTGTATGCCCTTCGGGCCACTGTTCTCATGAAGAGCCGATCTGGTGACCGACCAGGGAACGTCCACACCTGGGAAGACTCAGAGCCCAGACCACGGGCAGAGTCCTCGACGCCCCGGCTGCACCACAGGACCACAAAGGAACGGGCCTGAGACTCTGCACCCCAAGTCAGAGGCAGCAGGAGCCACTCCTATAGCGTTCGATGCCAGCATAAAAGTCCAAGTTCGCTTTCACACCTGAAAACCGAGGAAAGGCATCCGGGGATGAGCCGTTGGCAATGTCACACCCCTTAAAGCACAGGGGCGGGCAGAGCGGCCTGGGAAGGAGACCAGGGTCGGGACTGAGAAGTCTAAGTGCAGGTGGCAGCACGTGGCGGGCCCAGAACCGCACAGCATTCGCCCCTGTTCTGGAGGCTACAAGTCCAAGGTTGGCCGGCAGTGCGCTCAGTGCCTGGTCAGGGCTCTCTCCCGGGTTACCAGGCATCTCACTGCAGCGGTCTCGGCCTGGCTTTTCTGTGCATCCTGAGACTGGACTTCTGTTCGGTCCGTTTCGGGTGGTTCTCGGTGACAGTTGTTCTGCAGTTTAGTTGTAGTTTTGATGTCGCTGCGGGAAGATGGGAGAACCGGGTTCACCTAGGCAACCATTTCTGAATGTCCTCACTACAGGGAGAGGGACACCGCAGGCTTTCCGGCAGAGCCCCAGCTTTTGGCCCGTCCACAAGGACTCGCTGGGAGCCAGGCTTGCGACTGACTTTGGCTGTCTGTTCCCGTGACTCGTGTGGATGGTCAAAGCCTTTGGGGGGCGGGTGAGAAAGGACGTGATCCTGTGAATGGCTGTGTTTCCATTTACACCTTGCTTTACACCTTTCCACGGCTTCTCAACCACTAAAAAATCCCCAGACTTCTGCCCCACGTGACCTGGCCCTTGCTTACCTCTCCTGCCCTCGAACCTGACCTGAGCCTATCGGATAGAGACAGTGCCTCCCTCCAGAGCAAGAGCAAGTTCGCCAACAGCCTTGGGAGACGCAGTGGCTGACTCCGGAGCAAAGGGAAGGCAGGCTGACTGCCCATTATCAAAGGTGCGGGCTCCCAACTACACACTAGGCCCCACCTGCGAGGGCGTGTCACCTGCCCTCTTCACGTCGTCCTGTGGGAGTTGGGGCTTGGGGAACTGGCCTGAGAAAATGCCGTTGCTCTGCTACTGCCATTGCTGTGAGTAATAAAGTCCTTTGTCCCTGACCCTGGAGTCTCACATCTTCTGCCAGCGCGTAAAACTGTGGCACGAAAGGTAAAGCCTCAGACCCTTCAGAGCCTGGACGCCCACAGCTGCGCCTGCTCCCAGCGCCTCAGCCTGGCTCCCTTCACCCCTGCTCCCAGTATCCGGTGACAGCCCAGGGATCCAGGGACCCAGAAGCTGGGCTACTCCTGGGTGTAAGATGGCCAGGGGTTTTATTTAGAAGCTGTCGTAACACTGTAAGGGAATCCCATTAGCATCGCGGCGTTTATACGTGGTGCAGTACCAAGGGGTTGCCGGTTTTGCATCATCCCCAAGGAGAAAAAGTAGAAAAAGGAGGAGGAATAGAGCAAAGAGAAGTTCTTTAAAAAGTAACTTCATTAAAAAAAAATGTTTTCCTGCCTATACTGAGCTCAGTGGGGACTGAAAGATATAGAAGCATATTTGCTGCCTTTAAAGAACCTGCCGTCTCCTGAGGCAGGTGCCCGGGCGCCAATAATCTGAATGAAAGCAGAGGGTGCGCTGCGGCTGCCCTGAGCCCGCACTGGGAGACAGGAGAGCTGACGCAGGCCGCACAGGTGGGAGTTGGGTTGGGGGGAACCCCTGAGAAATCCGGGGCATTTGTGGGGGGGTTTGGGGACATGCTGCTGAATGAAGAAAGGCCACAAAAGGGTGATAAGTGGAAGAGGGGGGAAGTGTCAGGTGTGGGAAGTCACAACGGAGCAAAAGGCACATGTGGAGGACAGGGAGACGGGAGCCCAGAGGTCTACAAAGTGCTGCATCTCAGAAAACCTGCTCTCCTCCTCCCTGCGGCGTCCCCCACAGCCGGCTGAGAGGACCTGCTGCAGGGAGGGAGGACAGCCAGCCCCCGACCTAGGCCCAGGTCACTTCACGACTTCAATGGAGTCACAGGCCCCTTTTGTTCTCCTGAATTCTTCAGTCACACATGTGGCGGGTCAGCATCCTTCTGCTCTGCTGGACATGCTTGAGTGACACAAATCTCCGAGATTCGTGCGATTTAAAAATGTTAGAGCCAGAGAAACGTCTATGGTTTTCAGATCTGATTTCCACAAACCCTTATGCAATGTATCATTTTTTAAAACATTGAATTTGATATCCTTTAAGATTGGGCAACAATCTTATCCTAGCAGGGAAAAAAAATAAGAGCTTTTTTCTTTCCTTTAAAAAAAAAAAACAAATAGACAAACCTGCTTGTCCGATGGAACTTATGAGAACTCATCAGGACGGACCTTCTGGATTCCTGAAATACTCACACCCCGTTCTTCCCAATGTGGCCTCAAATCAGCACCTGACTGCAAAGAAAGAGGGCTTATCACCAACTTTCATGAGTCAGCTGGGCTGCTGGATACCCGGTAATTACCTAACATGCAACAACAGATCAGAAGTAGGCCAGGGGTCAGGAGCAGGCACTGCGGAGTGCTTCAGGAGAGGCGACAGAGCAGCCAGCCAAGGGCGTCGTCCGCCCGCCCTTCAGCCCCATGGGTCTCAGGTCCCTGGGTCCGCAGGGAGCCCAGGGAGTGAGTGCGGGGCTGTCCTTGGGGGCCCTTCGGAGCTCCAGGAGGGGCCAGGAGGCTCCTCTCCCCAGCCCTGCCCCTCTTGGCAGGCCCACGAGAATTCTGCGGCCTCCCCGTTCACCTCCCAATGCTAATTCCAGATGTGTGTCTGCGCACACCGCTGTCTCCGTGAGGTGGGTTTAGCCGCTGCTGACAGTGGCGCTTGAGCGAAGGCGGAGGCAGTCCCGACGAGGACACAACTACACAGCCCTCACCTCACCCAAGTTTCCCACTAAAAATGAATTGCTACCCAGCAGCCAAAGCAGTTGGGGTTAGCTCAGGAAAGCACCTCCTCCAAAGAGTCCACCATCTGGAACCCCAGTCACGTCCACTAGTCTCCAAGGTGGGCTCACTACAATGGAATGGTGTGTGTTTGTTGGAAACAACCTGTGCGTTGGTGGGGTTAGGGAATAAACAGCTCAACAGTGCATTTGCGGCTAAGGAAATGCGCCGATAGGAGGTCGTCGCTGGTAGAGGATGCTCTGAGGGTTAGTTAACGAGCACTGCCGTTTTCCTAGCCCGACACATCCCAATCGAGGGGGCCCTGGACCAGGTGAGTGCATGGCTCAGGGGAAGTAGCTCTGGCACTGCTCAGTAGGGGCCCCCACGGTAGTGGCGGTGTGGCCACACCATCAGGGCGTGGAGGTCCAGCTAGAAACACCTTCCTGGGGTGCTCGGGCCTCCTCCAAGGCACCCCAGTCCGCATGCTGCTGTTTCCTGGAAACCTTTCAGAGTTCTTGAATGATATCCCCCCACTTGGGCGAGATCTGAACGTAATTTGTTGATTTAATTTTTTAAAATCAGCCAGATGACTCCCGAGAGTTCCGTGCACCTGACCAATTGGGTGATGAATGGGGCGGGGTGGGCAAGGAAGTAAAATTTGGATTTTTCTGCAAGTAAGTGTAGGTAGGGGCAAGTGGATACAATCTGGGGCGGAGGGAGAGAAAAGGAGCTGATTCCTGGGAAGAAATCCAGACCCCAGGGGAGCAGCCACGTGCCAAGACACTAAGTTGTATGAGAAACGATGACGTTGCCAGTAGTGGCCCACGGGGAGAGTGGCAGGAGGGGGTGAGCTGGGGCTGGGGCTGGGAGTCCCCCAGGTCAGTCATGAAGTCTGCTTTACCTCCTGCGTGCTGGGGGCCATTGGAGAGTGTCAGTGAGTAACTTGGTCGGATTCGTGCCTGAACAGCCGCATTCTGCTGCTCAGTCCAAGAGGAAGGAGAGGGGCAGGAGTGACGTCAGGGGACCCGGAGAGGCTGCAAAAGCGACCCAGGGGAGGGCCCTCTGGGCTCGGAGAGAGGAGGGTGGCCTGGAAGGAGGAGCCCACAGGACCAGGAGCCCACTGGGAGCTGAGACAGGAAGAACAACGCATCTCAGCGTTTGTTTGAGTTCCCAGCAGATTTCGTTCTCTGTTCACGTGGGAGAGACGGGAAGGCCGCAGGTGGTGTGCTTGGGATGGAGTGGGAGAAACTCAAGTGTGGAATCTTACGAGGAGTTTCTGAGAGGCTAACAGCGTGCCCGTGGCCAGGGGACGATTCACAAACACGGCTCAAGGAGACTGGATGCCATACTCCCCGCTGAAACCCTCGGGGGCTCCTTCTCGCCTGAGACGTGGGTTCTGAGTCACAGGCGGGCCCTTGGGAGGCAGGCGGCTGGGCCCTCTCCAGCATACAGACTTGTCCCCCCGCCCCCCCCGCCCCAGCCCCCCGTCCGACCCTGCAGGCTGGCCGCCCCCCACCCCGGGAGACTATCGGTCACTGTTCATTCCTTCATATATTTTTGTTTTCAAAGTAATGTGTACACATTGTAAACACTCAAATAATACAGACAAAAATTTAAATGAAAAACCTAGAAAGTGAGAGTCCCTCCCTACGGCCCCCCAATACCCCATCTGCTCTTACCCAGGGGGCTAACTGGTGGAGACTGGGAGACCTGGAATGGCCTCACATTCCAAGGGGATTTAGGGATTGCAGCCTCAGGAAGGGCGGGCGTCGGGCCCTGCTGTCCCATTAGCCTGCCAGCTGGAATGCACTCAGGGCCTGGGGCAGGGCCACCGGGCAGGGCCACCTCCTCAGAAGTCCTGAGTGAGTTAGGAAGTCTGCAAATATGGTGACTACTTTCATTTTCAAAAATCAACATTTGGATTATTTTAAAATAGACAATACATGCCTGTATTGAAAAAAAAAAACCCCAACATTTAAAAAGGTCTACAGGAAGAAGGAATTCTCCCTCCCGTCCCTGTCCTGCCATCTCCCAGGGCAACGGGGAGAGTGGCAGGAGGAGGTGAGCTGGGGCTGGGGCCGGGAGTCCCCCAGGTCTGTCACGGAGTCTGCTTTACCTCCGGCGTGCTGGGGGCCATTGCGGGGGTCCTGTTTGGCCCCCCAGGCGTCCTGTTTCTTTCCAGGTGCGGGGCACCTGGCCCCCCTCACCACGCTGGTGGTGCCGAATCGCCCTACTGCCCTGCCTCCTCACCGCTCAGCCACACCGGGTCCAAGGCCATAGCTCCATCCACTGCGGGGCCGTCAGTGAGCACGGGGCAGCGCGATGGCCCTGACCACAGCAGTGGGACGGCACAGCCGGGATAGAATGGCCCTTGGGACTGTGGGGCTGTCAGAGATGCAGGCCAGTGGCTCAGATCAGCACTCAACACAGACAGATTCAATACAACTCTTTCTCCGTGACTGATGGTGGGCGTGGAGGAAAGACAAGGTTCGAGAGCGCACCAACGACGCGTGCTGCTCTCCCCCTCTCCCCCCACTCCTGTCCCCACCTCCACTGCCGACCCCAGTAGATTTCGTAGCAAGTAGACTGAAGACCTGATGTGCGTTTTACCTTCAGGCTCATCCGTAGTAAAGGTTCTGCGAGAAGTTCACTGCCAAATTCATTCATTTCACAGATAGGACTTAGAAGCCTGGTTTGGGTCAGGCCGAGTGCCAGAGTTGGCATGGCATTCACCACAGCCTGACAAGCATGCTCCTGGCTTCACCGATCCCACGGTCCAGCGGGGCAGACAGGCCCACCGACAGCTGTGCTGCTGAAGGGTGACAAGCACCATGGAGGAGAAGCAGAGGGTGCCGTGGGGGGGCAGAGCTGAGCAGCAAGCAGACCAGGGAATCAGGGAAGGCTTCCTGGAGGAGATGATATCTTAGCTGAGATCTGAAGAATCAGGGGCAGTGGGCGGGTGTACAAAGACTAGATGGCAGAGAGAAGACGGCCCACAGGACACACGAAGAGAGATGGAATTTGGAAGAGGTGAGGACTGCGTTGGTTGAGTCTGTAGGCTTTTTCAAGATAGCCTGGCTGAGTTCAACGTCTCCCTCTACCTCGGACTGGCCGTGCGACCCCAGGCAAGTGATGAAACTCTGCACGCAGTTCCCTCACCTGTAAAGCAGGACTGATAACTGCCCTACGCCGTCGGATAGAAATGAGACAATGTAGCTGAAATTGCTGAGATTCAGTGCACTCTAAGTACCGAATAGTCTCAGCGATGACTTTCGGTTCCATTTGACTGATCTGGGGAGCCGGTGGGGGGAGCTGAGAGGAGGTTGAAGACGCAGATGGCAGGGGAGACACAGGGCAGCCCTACAAAGTCCCTCTAATTCACGTTAAGAGGTTAGAACTTTTCTCCTGCAGGGAAATGCACACGTTTCAGAGAAGCCAAGAGCGGCAGAGGCCTGTGGAAGCCCCTCGGTGGAAGAGCCAGCTCTCGGTACCCAGCAAGTGCTCCAGTAGACAGAGGTACAGGCTGGGCACCAGCGAGACCAGGACTTGCATGCAAGCTCCACAGGGCCCATGTGGACAAGTGGCATCGCCTGTCTGGGTCTGTGCCTTTGACTGAGACGGTTATTTTCAGGGACTGAAAGAGATGAGGAAGCCTCCTGCCTGTGGTATGCAGCACAAAGTACGGGTTTGATACTGGCCGGGGCCTTCCCCCTGCATTCCACAAATATTTCTTGAGTGCAACAGCTTCAGAGCTCTTCCACCGCCTTCTCCAAACTAAGCCCAGGCCTCCTCCTCGCCGGGAGTTCTGATTTCGCCAGAGGAACCTCTCTGCCTTAACCTACCCTGATTGGAGCCACGTTCCAGAGGCTTGACTCCCGATCCTCTGCAGCCTGGGCTGTCTCGAGCTGGTTCAGCCCTGTCCGGCATCCACAGCAGCCACAGGGACTGTATTTCACTCAATGAAATAGAACACTCAGCACTCCTCTGGGAGGAGAGAGAGAAGAAACCGTACAACTTATACTGAAATGTGCAATGTGTTTAAAGTCAGAAACAACTACTCTAGAAATTTGCCAGCAGGGTGAGCCCTGGGTGGGTGGGGGGAAGACACCTACTAAGAAGGGCTCCTGATGACTAACTGGGCTCACATTTAAAAGCAGGGCCTAGCAGCCATGTCTGCCCGGGGGTCTCTCATGCAAATCACACTTCAGGGAGCAGCCTGCACTGAACTGACTGCCTGCACTGTGTTCCTGCGGCCGAGCCAGCCCTTATAGGAGTTCCTGGAATCCTATTTCAACCAATAGGACTGAGGCTCACCCCATTGACCAAGAGCTGTGCAGCTGCAGCCAATCAGAGCAGCTCTGTTCTGACCAAGCAGGACAGTGCCTTTTGGACCAGTCAGACTGTGGGGCTTCAGAGCCCTCATTCGCATGAAGATGGATCAGGGACCATTAAGACAGTTCCCCTCTGGCTCAGAGAGTTCTACCAAAGACTGAATTCAGACCCTATCTCCCCCACTGGGCTGAAACTGCAAAGATGCATAATGGAGCAGACCAAAGCGCAGAGGGCAGAGCTGTCTAGCTGGAAAGGGGCTGGCCCAGCGCTGTTCCACAGCCGTGCTGTATCGCAATCAAGCTGTTGCCACTGAATAAAGTTTCCTTCTTCACCACAGGCCAGACAGGGGATTCTTGTTGGCGCTGAATTGGCACCAAGGACCATTAATTGGCAAGGGCCATCATTGTTTTTTATGAGTTACATGAATCCTGAAATGCCTGGTGTTGGCTTAGTCCATCTGCAGCACATCCAGGAAGTGTTCCATTCAATGCCTCGACGCACACTTGGACCCGGGCATCCAAGGACACAGAGGCCTGCGGGGGGAGGACACGGCCTGACACCCGAGATTAAACATCAGAGTGGGTGGATGGAGAGAGCTCGAGGGGAACTTGGACGCAGGGTCTCGGGAGCATGCCCACAGCGGGCGCACAGGGTCCGCGCCACCGCTCACACACACACACAGACTTCACCGCAGGCTTCATGGACATCTTCTGCAAAGGGCCAGGCAGTAAACAGGTCATGCTTTCTGGGCCACACGGCCTCTGCCGCAGCCGTTCACCTCTGCTGCCACAGCACACGGGAGAGATTTCCACACGTGAGCTGGCCTCAATTCCACTGAAACTTTATTTATAGGCACTGAAAGTGTGTCATGGAATATGCTACTTTTTAATTATTTTTATAAGATTTTATTTATTTTTTATTTTTAGAGGGGGGAAGGGGGGAGAAAGAAAGGGAGAGAAACATCAATGTGTGGTTTCCTTTTGAGCGCCCCCTACTGGGGGCCTGGCCCACAACCCAGGTGTGTGCCCTGACTGGGAATCGAACTGGCGACCCTTTGGTTTGCAGGCCAAGAGCTCAAGCCACTGAGCCACACCAGCCAGGGCTACTTTTTAATTATTTCCAACCATTAAAAAACTGTAAACTATCCTTCTTGGCTCATGCACTGTACAAGAACAGACAGCGGGCTGGATTTGGCCCGTGGGGCTGTACTTGGCAGGCCCCCAATGTGGGTTTCAATGAGAGTGCCGGTCCCTGGAGGGACGCAGAAGGAGGGCCTGTGTGGCTTTGCTCAGATTCTGAGAAGCAGTAACTGCTGCCTCAGTGGATGCGTCAGGGGAGGGAGGACAAGCGGAGGGAACAGCCTGGGCAAAGCCACCGCACAGCTGTGCTGGAGGGAACTGGGAGGTGGGGCAGAGGCAGGTCGTAGAGGGACTGTGCAGGGTCTGGTGAAGGCTACGCCCAGCAGTTTGGGCTCTGTCCTGGGGGAAACTGGGGGAGATTCCAGGTGTCAGGCCAAGAGGGACAAGGTTTGGGGTTGCGTTTTAGGGAGTGAGATGGGACCCGGAAAGCTCAGTGAGGAGGCCTGCGAAGCAGAGGTGGCTTGGGGCAGGCCTGAACAAGCGGGGTGGCTGGGGGCGGGTTAGAGAGAGAACTCAAAGGCAAACTGGACGTGTGAAAAGATGCTCAACATCATTGGCCATCAGGGAATGCACACCAAACCACGAGACACTGTGGCACAGCCAGTGGGGTGTCGAGCATAAAAAAGACAGGGAGCCCTGCAGAGCCCAGCTGGTGTGGCTCAGTGGACTGAGCACTGGCCTGAGAACCAAAGGGTTGCCAGTTCAATTCCCAGTCAGGGCATATGCAGGCCAGGCCCCCAGTAGGGGGGCGTGGGAGAGGCAACAGGTATCTCTCACACATCAATGTTTGTCTTCCTCCCTTCCCCTCTCTCTAAAAATAAATAAAATCTTTTTTTTTTAAAAAAAAGGACAGGGAAAAACCAGTGGCGGCAAGGATGGGGGGAAATCAGAGCCCTCGTGGCCTGCTGGCGGGGGTGTGAAATGGGACAGCCGCTGTGGACCACAGCGTGACAGGAGCTACCGTCGGGGCCAGCGGTATATACAGGGAAAATATAAAACCTCCGCCCACACAAAAACGTGTACACTTGTGTTCATAGAAGCAATATTCATCACAGCCAAAAAGTGGAAGCAAGCCAAATCAGCAGGCACGTGGGTACATGAGATGTGGTCCAGCCATACAACGGAATGTTACCCGTCCAGAGAAAGGGACGAAGTGGGGAACCACGACGTGATGGACCTGGGAAACATCGGCTAAGGAGCCAGTCCCGGAAGACCGCACAGTGTGTGATTCCGTGTGCGGGAAATGTCCAGAACAGGCCAGCCTATACAGACAGCAAACGGGGGTGGGCGCTAAAGGGTTGGGGGTCTCTCAGGGTGAACAAAATGTCCTAACCCTAATTGTGGGGACAGTGGCCCAACTGTGAATTTGCTGAAAACGACTGAACTGTACACTCCAAGGGGCTGAAACGTTTACGGTGAATTGTATCTCAATGAAGCTGTTTAGAAAGATCACGTCAATGTAACGCTGGAGGGACCATCTTCTCTCTGCATCTCTCGAAATAAATTACCTGTCAAGTGCAATTTAAACCCTCATCATTGGTTTTAAAATGTACGCAGGCTTCCGTAATTTTGGGTTCTGCGCTGTGTTTAATTCAACCCATATGTTTTCATCTGAGGACTGCTGTTCCAATAACCACTTTTTAAAAAACACTGTATCCGAGAGGGAAGGATACGCGGAACCAGGCAGACTCGGAAAAGCCTCGGGCCTCTCACTTCCCCTTCGTCCTCGTGCCCAGCCAGCCAAGGTCCTCCCTTCAGTTTGCTTTTTTGTGGGGGAGAAGGGAACCATCTCGAAGGAAGACACACTCCAGGCCGCGCCTTCTGGTCAAAGGTCCAGATGAAACAGGAACACGCTCCCAACGTCTCACTCCCAGCTGGGCGCCCCCCGCCCCTCCTTCTCATTTGGGCCTAACTTTCACATCAGCTCACTCCCACCACCCTCAGGCTGGCACCCTGCTCCCTGCCTCCCCAGATGTTTATTTTGCCTCCCGGGGTGATGAGTCCAAACACCACCCTTGGCTCATTGTGACCTCCGCCTGTTGCCTCCCCCCTCTGTGCCCTGGTGTCCCTCACGCGGGGGGGGGGGCCCGGGGCTGCTGTGAAGAGCAGTAGAGCGGAGGCCCGCACCAGGCTTAGGCCGGTGCCGGACTCACGGGGAGCATTCAATGGACACTCACAGAACCAGAAAGAGGAGACACACCCAGTGTTGCCACTTGCTTCTCTCTGTGGCCAAAACCTGCTGCTGGACCTGGGCTCCCCATTTCGCTGTCCGGGAAGGCCCGCTGAGCCCGGACAGCCTGGGCCATGGGCCAGCCGGCCAGCCATGCCCTTCTGAAAGCCAGGGCCCTGGAGACCGCGAGGCTCCAAACCCGCCGCCCTCCAGTCCTGCTGTCCAGATGGTTGAAATCCGCAGACAGCAACAAACCTCCACCGTGGTTTCCCCCCTCTTCTTTCTTTCTTTCTTTTAAAAGATATGTGTCCCGAGGGGGGAGTGGAGTGGGTCCTGCTTTCTGGAGGCCCCCGTGAGTGGCTTGGAGGCCATCCTTTCAGCAAGAAGTTGGGCGACGTTGTCTGAGGACCCCACAGCCAAGGGGCGGCTGTTTCGATGACACCAGGCTGTCTCTGCTCCTTTCTGGCCCCCTCGCCCACCACAGCCCATTTCCACGGAGAAAATGACCACAGAACCTTTGGCAGGCAGCGTGTGGCAGCCCGGCCTTCGCCTGCCCCTCCTCCCTCCTGCAGGCCAATCCCCGCCTGCATGTGGAAGCTGGAGTCCTCAAGCCTTCACGGTCTCGGCGGCACCACCTAGAAACAGCAGAGGGAATTAGGTCTCTTACATTCACCTATTTAAATGGCTCCAAATTAAGTCCCACGGTGATCTGTTTCTTTACATCATGACGGTTAATGAGAGGCCCCCCTGGACCAAAGAGCAGCAGAACGGAGTCCCGCAACCCACGCAGCCAGGCGGGGCAGCTCTGAGCTGGGAGGAAGGAGCAGGGATGGAGGAGGGGCAAGGCCGGGGCTCTGAGCACCTGGTGGGTTTCTGGAGGCACGTGGGCAGTGGATGGCTCCTCGTCCTCTCTGTGCCATCTGGGTTTTTCAGAGGCTGCAGCTGGGAACTTAGTTTTGGGTAAGTCTGCAGACTGACGACCTTCCCGACTCTCCCTCTCATTGGTGACTTCGTACAGAAACACCTGGATAACCCCCTTGGTTAACTCCTGGTGCTTCTCTGTGTCTGTGGGGGGGTGGGGCAGAAATTGCTCCAGGTCTTTCCACAGAGGGAATTGAATGCAAGGAATTGGTTGCACGGACGAGGGAAGAGATGAGATGCTAAACTCCCCAAAGTTGGGGAGCGAGCCCTGAGTCCACACCGGCTTGCAGAAGCTAGCCCAGGGCCAGGACTGCCCGGGGAACAAGCACACAGCGACCAGAACCATCCCAAACGAGTTGGAGCCCCATGAGGGCCGTGCTCTGTGAGTTAGGCCCATGGAGGAGACACAGCCTCCTAAGCAGAGCAAGAGGGGCGGAAGGCCCGATTCTGCCCCTTCCTGCACGCCAACCCCCACCCTCTCTCTCATCACACACAGCCATCTGGATGCAGCTTAGCAAAGGAGCCTGGAAGGGAGATTTCCTGGAATACAGGACAATGGCGAGGCAGGGGAGAGGCCTGGGGGGAAATAAGGGCAGAGTCTCCAAGACACCGAGGAGGAGGTCGCTGGATGAAGCAGGAAGTAGGAGCTGGGTCCTCGAGTGCAGGCCCGCCGCTGAGGAAGGCGGACAGGCAGGCGGGACATCAGCCACAGGAGCCGGTGGGGCAGAGAGCCCGCCTCCCCTTCCTTCTCTTTCCAGCCATTCCACTGCACCAGAACCGGTGGCATAGAAGACAAGGCCACCTTGTCTCTGCAGTCACGCCTTTCCTGATCTTTGGAGTTTTTGTTTTATTAAAGAAAATGTTCCTAGCGAGAGAGGAAGGAGGAGGAAGAAAGAGCTTCCTGAGGCTGGTGGCAAAGAAAGGTCTCCCCTTGCTCCGCCTTGGAGGGGAGAGCAGGAAGAGGGTTAGTGGTTGACAATGAACGTGACTGAGGGCCCACCCTGCGGAGCAGGTGGACGATGGGAAAGCCCCAGGGTTACTCAGCCAGGAATCTCTGCCCTCAGCCCTGGTCCTCCAACATCCAAGTTTCTTAAGGCTGCTTGTCCGCTGTCTCCCGTTTCTGGCCCCGAGCCTGTTTGGCGGAGGATAGATCTGAGCAGAGGTGGGAGGCCTTGACCTAGCCCGGGAGCCTGCTCCGAGAGTCCTGTCAATGTTGACTTTGTACCAAGTCGGTTGTCCAAACATCATCCGTCCCTACGAACCAACCATATTTCCTCGGATGAAATGGCTTCTTTTTGCAAAGGAGGACTTGTGCTAATATTTACCTTGCGCCTTGTGAAACCATATGGAAACCAGATAATGATGGTGAACGTGGAAAAAGCGAATCCCAGAGAGAATATAGCTGAGACAGCCATGCTCCCTGAGCAGCCCGGCGGGCCCAGGGCACCTCCTCCTCGTCCCCTGTCGGCTCACTCGGGCGGCCTCGGCCCCAGCCGAAGGCAAAGGCCAGACTCCACAGGTGACGTGGAACTCACATGGAGAGTCTTTTAGATTTAGGCTCAGCCCACATTTCCCCCAGTGGAGATTTTTTTTAACTCGCTAAGAAATCCAGCAGTCACGTGGCTGTAGAAAATCTGTAAATAGCCATGGACGACAATGAGAAAAGTTATTTTGGTCATTTGCTAAGTGGTATGTGTGCGTATTATTAACAGTTTCATTCGTTCATTTAATTGTCAAACATTTACAGAGCGCAGCTACACGCTGTATTGCAGTGTGATACATACTAGCATTTTACGCATTCAGGCGCGCATCCATTCATTCACCCAACTGACCCTGCTGGGTCTGCCGTGGGCCCTGCGCTGCGTCCGGTGTTGGACAGGGAAGCACAGGAAACAGCTCGAAGCCCCGAAGTTTTGCCCCATGAGGGGCAATGATGAAGGCTTCTATTGATTGCTCTTCCCCGTGTTGATTTACTCCATATATACTCCTTTTTTAAAAAAACACATTATGGTCCTTTTACACTGAGGTATAAGTGGCATGTCCTGGAGTCAGAAGCACAGCGTAGTGTGACTCGGTACTTGTAAACACTGCAAAGTGACCGGCACAGTAACCTGGCTAACACCTGTCACCTCACGGGGATGCGCAGGGTTTTCCTGCTGGTGTGGACCTGTAAGGTCCACTCTCTCAGCACCTCTCAGATACACACTCAAATACGCACTGCGTGTGGGTCGCCGTAGTCCCTGCCCGTACCTCACATCCCCGGACTTACTTGTAACTGGGAGTTTGTGCTTTTCGACCCCCTTCACCCGTTTTGCCCGCCCCAGCCCCTCGCCGTAGCAACCACCAACCTTCTCTCAGGGTCTGGGAGTTCGTGTTGCAATTGCTGTTGTTTTTGCTTTTAGATTCTCCGTAGGAGTGAGATCGCATGTCTTTCTCGGGCTGACTTATTTCACTGAGCATGATCCCCCTAGGGCCATCCGTGGTGTTGCAAACGGCAAGGCCCCTTTTTCCTGGTTGGACAATACTCCGCTGTGTGCGCACACCACACCCTCCTCACCCACCTGTCCGCCCACGCCTGGCTGCCACGTCTCGGCTCCTGGACACAGTGCTGCCATGAAGACGGGACGCAGATAGCTCCCGTTTTCCGGGATTTTTTCCACTTAAATACCCAGAAACGGGGTTGCTGGATCATACAGGAGTTCTACTGTTACTTTCACGATTTTTACGATTGAGTTGTACGAGTTCTTTGTATATTTTGGATATTAACTGTTTATCAGATATATGATCAGCAGGCGTTTTCTCTTGTTCAACACGCTGCATTTTCATTTCGCTGATGGCTTTCTTTCCTGCGCCACATTCGTCCCTGAATGTCCACTGTTGGCCGCTAGCATGCGGGCGTGAGGGGTTTCCCTGGCCTTGAGGAGCTCACAGCCTGGACACACCCCAGAGTCCCCTCCCAACCGTGTCACTGTGAAGTCACTCAACCATTCACCCACCAGAGGGATGGGGCACGTGGTGTGAAACAGCGGCCAGTGAGATAGAGCAATTGGCCTGTGATGGGCGCGGTGACTGGCCGGGGCTCTGGCCCTGGGGACCTCGGAGAAGGCCGACTCTTCATGGTGGCTCCTCCTGGGTGCCTACTTTCCCTTTTCTCGACTTCATCACACTTGCTATTGGTTGTTTAATGGCAGCAACGTGACGATGCGCTTTTTTCAGAACAGAGTCTGGTACATCATAGGTGCTTAACAGATATTTGTGGTCTGACCACCTCTGCCAGTTTCCAGAGTGACAGAGATTTCCCGGAGGAGGGGGCCTTCTGAACAGGGTTTTAGAGAAATTCTGAGAGGCCTCAGTGTGATAGGAGAGGAGGCACCAGCATCTAGAAAAGCACCAGGTTTCAAATGAAACATCAGTGATGAGGATGGTGATGGTGGTGATGGTAATGATGATGGTGAAGAAGGCAGATGCTGGAACCAGTGGACTCTGGATGATAAGTCCAGCTTTCGAACCCTAAGGGGTGCTCCTGAAATCCATGGGCAAATATGCTTCTCTGTTTTTCCCTGCCCAAGTCCCCCATCCTGGAAGTCCACACCACAGGGTCATCCAGGAGCCTCCCCGTGCAGGACTTCACCCGGAAGCCCGTGGTGGGGGCTCCCATGCCCCGGGAACCAGTGACAGAGCAGAGCTTCGGGCAGCACCCACTGGGGTGCTTCTAGCTCCTGCTGTCAGTGGAGCTGGTAACGGAGAACCTTCCCTGGGCCTGTGGTGGGAGCGCGGGTGGGGCTCTATTTATTCTTCGAGTGACACAAAGGAAGGGGCTCCTTGTTTTGCAGGACGGCAGGAAATGTCAGCTCTGCTGCTATTTATAGTTGAAATGATATTACTTTGTTTCTGTGACCCGAAATCTCTGGCATTTCCCTTTCTCGCTTCCTCCCTCGGTATGGTCTTCCTTAGTTTACAGCCCTGGCTTCCTGATGCCAGTTTCCCCTCCACTCACGGAGGGCTCCCTGTGAGTCAGACGCTGGCCTGAGCAATTATGCGCATGCACGCATCTGGCCCTCCTCACAGCTCTTTGGGGGACCAGCTGCACCCCCACTTCACATGTGAGGACACTGAGGCTCGGTGTGTGCAAATCACCTCTTCAAAGTTATCAGGTGATTAAGTGGCAAAACCAGAACATCTCTCAACCACAGACACTTAAATCTCCAAGAAAGGCAGCTCCTGTTTCTGGAAATTAAATTGAAAGAAAAGTAAGGGAGTCAGGAAGAGCTGTTACTTTGTGGGTGACAGCTAATTAGAGGATGTTTGTTTGGGGCTGGAGAAAATGTTTTCTGGTGTGAAAAATGGACCTGAAGCATCCCTTCATTTTTAGCAATAGCTCCTACAAGCAAGATGCTTTCCCCGTTTGTACCTTCTCTCATCCCAGGGTGCAGAAAACATACAAGCCAAGGAAGCACAGCCTCTGAGCACTGGAACAAGAACACCTGTGGCCAGCCTTCAGGGTCCCTGGTTCCCAGTTGCCCCAACAGATTGGCCGCACCCACACCCCTCATAGAGGGTGGAGTAGTGAGGTTACCTGCAGAAAACTGGGGTCACCTGCCAGAGGTGATGCTAGACTAGGGCTGCAGTCAACAGCTGCAGAAGTTTGAGTTGGCTTATTTGTTTTAATAATTAAGGAGAAAACCAGAGGAAGAAGCAAATATCTGGCACAGAACAGCCGGAAGAGGATCCCAGGACCTCAGAGAGAAAGAGCCCGACCCCGCCGGGGCTCCTTTGGCCCTGTTCCAGCAGCTAAGCCCAGACCTGCTAGGTGCCTCCCGGAAGGATGTGATGAAGTGATGGAGAGAATATGCTTTTCCCAGCTTTTGAGTTTCATAAGCCGATGCCTCTAGACAAATAGGAAGGACAGACCTACCTGCTTATTACAGATGCAGGTGGGTCTGTGAAGAGTGAGACCCAGCCCCTCCCCTAGGGTGGAGTGGCCACAGGCTCTGATGATTTGAGAAGGACCCTGACCCTTTATAAGCCTCAGGCTGGAGCCAGACCACTGAGCCAAGGGGCAGAGCATCCAAGCCCCTTCCTGGGAGCAGGGCGGTGGGGGGTGGGGCTCAGGGAGGCAGCAAGACACAGAGAAGGGCCTGGGGCCACAGGCAGTCCCCAAGAGTGGGAGCAGCAGAATGCCGGCCCCCACCCCTGAGGGAGGCCCTACGCCCAGGGCAGTGGGGAGAGGGGTCCCCAGGGCAAGCGTGAGGACAGATGGGGTTGTGTGCCCTTGATATGTGCCCCAGAAATTAGAGGCAGCCCTGAGGAAAGGGGTGAGCACCCCAAGTTGCCTGAGATGACATTTCTGCCACCCAGCAAAACAGAGGCTCAGAACAAATTAAATTGACTTGTAAAAAGCAATGTCTGTCTCATTTTACTCCACTAGGGAATCCAGAACCCTCCAGTTTGCAGACTGAGAGACCCCTTCCCCCGCCCCCGAGGTATCCTGGGAAGGCCTGCTTCTGGCCAGTACAAGGAGCTTCCCAAGGGACCCCCATTGGGACCAGCCTTCCGATCCCCCCGCCTGCTTAGGTCCAGTCTGGAATTTCGAATCCTGGAAGTAAACGGTGGATGCTGAGGACACCGATTCACAGGCTGGAGTCTGCAGGTCTTAGCTGGTCCCCCAAGGCCCACTGTTACCTGGTCCCCAGTGACGGCTCCGTTTGTGGGGCTCCTGATGTGGCCCCACTGGGCGAGAGGCCCGGATTGCAACGTCTTGAGCTTCTGCTCCCCAGCAGGTCCCCACTTCCCACCCCAGACCATCCGTCTAGACCTGGGCAAGCAGCTTCTGATGGTTCCAGATTTAGCTCAAACATCACCTCCTTTGTGATGTTTCCCCAGGTAATACTAACCACACCCTTTCTTTGTGACCTCACCTACCAGGCACCAAGGCTCCTGCCCCATTCTAGTGAGCTGGTCGGCTTTCCCATCATTCCCTTCCATCCTGAGACTTTGGGTTTTAGGATGAGAGAGAGAGAGAGAGAGGGAAAGAGATTAGGAGAGGGGAAGGAGAGATAAACGGAGGGGCCATCAAATAGGGCTGCAAAGGGTTCTGCCCTGTGACAAGGTGTTTATGAAATACCCCAAGCTCTCCTCCATCATCATTATTTCACAAAAGCCAGGTAATACCAATACAACAAGTAATAGGAAGGTCATGACCTCAGCCTTAAGGACGGTGTTTGAAAGAAAGGAGCCTTGACAACGGGGACAGTGACTTTACACATTTTGGCCTACATTTCTCATTTGTCCTTAGGCCGCAGGGTGGGGACCAGCTTTTGAGAACTTTTGTCGAGAGTGTGAGTTCTGGCAGGGCGCCTAGTGGCCTGTGAGCTCACAGCCCTGGCCGCTGTGGTTTCCTTGGCAACCAGAGCCCTGGGGATGCCCTTCAGAGGCAAGTGGTTTCTCAGCAAAGCCAGCGGCTCTGGGCCGTGACCTCCAGCTCCCGCAGAGGCCAAGGATGTGGGCACCACCCCAGGCAGCTGCCAGCGCCCCCCAAGGTGCCCGGAGCCCTGGGGAACCCCTTCTGCCTGCACCGTTGATGCCTGCTATCTCTTAGCAACTGTTGCCAGCATCAACACAAGTGGGGCTGCCAGAGGGGGGCTGGGTCCCGTTTCAGAGCCTCTGAGGTCTTCAGACCTGAGGTCCCCTCTTTCTCACCTACTGGGTGCCCCAGAGCCCAAGTTCAGCCCTGTGACGCAGACAGGCAGGGTGGGCCCTGCCCCAGCAGCAGGGTGGGAGCCCCTGGCAGCAGAGGGTGGGCTGCTCCGCCCAGGCCTCTCTGCCCGGCTCCAGGGTGGGAGGTGTCAGGCTTGGGCACCCTAGGCCTTCTAATCCACCAAGCGCCCCGAAGGTGCCAAGCCTCTGGTATCGGGAAATGACCTCAGAGCTCTGGACGCGGCTGGCAGGCGGCTGCCCAGGCTTAAAGGTGCCCTGGCAGGCACCTGTCACCCAGACTGGACAGTCGTCCTTCCCCTGTCTCAGACCTTCCAGAAGGGAGCTGAGGGTTCTGGGAAAGAAAGGGGCTTCTAGGGTGAGGCCTTGACATTCCAAAGGCCTTTTTTGAACGTTCGGCTCCCTGAAGTCTGCAAGCAGCTTCGTCTTGGGCCAGCGGAGGAAAAGGAGACCTGCTGGGTGGGAGGACAGCGTGGGCGGGAGACGCCTGAATGAGACCCTCTTCTGTCTCCATCTCCAGGGCCTGCAGCCCCTTCCCGCCCGTCCCCTGGGAGGACCAGCGCTGCGTCAGGAGCCTGCCTTACCTCGGAGGAAACACAGCTCAGAAAGGTTATTTTGGGCCCAAGGACCTGCATCTTGCGTCAGTGTGCGTGATGCCAAAAGCCAGGGACCGAAGTTCACATTCTGGACCCGCCTCTTCCTGGCTGTGTGACCTTGAACAATACTTAACCTCTCTGTGCCTCCTTTTTCTCGTGAGAAAATGGAAGTAATCATTGTACCTGCCCCTGGGGTTGTCGTGAGGAATAAGGAGGCCGTGAACGTGTAGTGTTGCACAGTGCCCCACCCACAAACACCTCCCTTCACTTACCTGTGGTTATTAGGGGCCACATGTGGCCTCCGGGGGGTCAGCCTGGAGCGCAGGCATCCTGGCCCCTTCTCCTTACCGTGTCTCCTGGTCAGTGTCCTGGGCCTCTCAGATCTAATTTGCTCTGTAATTTCGGTTGCTAAGCAATAGTGTCATTTTCCATATTGACTAAGCATTATCAAATATGTAAGCGAAATAACACAGCCTGGAACAGGGCCAGGCCCAAGGGGCTGGCTTCTCTTTGGTCTGTAACAGTGGAGGTTTCTTTCTCTTTTTTCTTTTTGAATCAAAGAAACAAGCCAGCCAACACTCTTCAGTCTCACGGTGATCTCTCGCAGTGTGGAATCAGGTCTGCCTCCCCAGGGGCCTGGAGCTGAGCCCGGTACCTGGGGCAGGGCGGGGGGGTGGGGCGGCAGCAGTTACTGAGGATGCTGATGCCTCTGAAATCAGCAGGTGCTGAGGCAGATGACATCCCACGTGCGCATGCCTGCCAGGCGTCAGGGGACCGGCCAAAGAGCACTTTTGTGGTGGAAAAGCACCAAGCCTCCCCGCTGCCCACGTGATCAGATTAGCTGCTTAGCTCACTGAGAGCTTATTCTGTTCTGATCGCGAGACTAATCGCGTGCTGTTGGAAGGGTTAGACGTCCCAGCTCCAGTAAAGACATCAGTGACCACGAATACACGAAGTGTGTTTGTGTTTCCAAGCACTGGCTGGAAACTGTATCACTTTCTATTTCACCAGCAGCACCTCGCTACCAGGAGGCATCTCTTGCCCCGTTTGCTGGATCCTGGGCCCCGGGATTTCATTCCAGCGAACACGTTTTCAGGCCAAAAAAGCTTCCTTTTTCTTTGGAGGAAAACAATGTTGGGAGTCGAGAACGCTGGGTTTCCCCTCTGTCTGTGAGGACGGTGGCCACGTGGCCGTGTGCCAGTCATTGTACTAGGAGTTCTGCTCCCGTGACCTCATTTCCTCCTCCCCCAAATCGGCCTGGTTGCCACGATTTCGCAGCGGTCTTCTTTCCTCAGCGACTGGGTCCAGCCTCAACCCGTGCCCGGCCGCTATCGCCTCCTAGGGCACGGGTTGTCTTCTCCTCTTAAGAGTTACCGAAAGTAAAAATAGGAGTTGTCAACATCTGTCCCTTACATGAGATTTTAAAAAGTGTTTTTTGATCTCTGAACTTTTCAAAAAAGTTTTGGCCCCCTCGCCCCCGCAAGGGGTGCCACTTCTGCTGTCTCAACATTGGTGTCGCTGGCCTCAGACACCATTTTGCCGTCCACAACCCTGCGGGGGGGTGGCCTTTTGGACAATGCACGTGGAGTGGCTGTTGTCCAGGGCGTCACCAAGATCGAAGTCCTCCCTTTCTCCCAGCAGGTGTCAGTAGTGGCGGTCTCAGCCTCCGACTTGACCTTGGTGTTCAGCAGGGCCTCATGCTCCCGAGCCTGGCGCTGCCCCTCTGCCCGGGTCTGGGTCGGCTCCGACTCCAGTGCAGCAGGCAGGACCCTGCTGAGCCGTCCACCTGCCTGGCACAGCGCGTGGGCCCCTCCCTCGGCCATGCTCCACCCTGGCCTACAGATTTCTCATCGGTCCAGGTCCATCTGCAAGGACTGGCCGTGCGTCTGAGCTCCATGAGCGTCCTCTCAGCAGCTCCCAGCTCGGCAGTCTGCAGGGTGACCGCTGCAGCGCGCTCCTCCGTCTGTTGGGACCGGCATGCTTCCCGCTCCTCTGCACTCTTCTGAGCCACTCGTCATGCTGGGCCTGGGTGTCTGCCACGATCTTGCCGAGGTCCTGAGATTGGGGGCATCCAACGCCACGGTCAGCCCAGCGTCGGCAACCTGGCTCTGTCCTAACTTCCTTCTCGTGCTGCTTCTTCAGGAAAAGCAGCTCCTCCGTGACGGCCTCGGTCTCCACCTCTGGCGCAGCCGAGTGACATTGGTGTCATCAGGGACTTTTTGGAGTCCATCGATGTCACTCTCCACAGACTGGCGTGTGGCCAGCTCTGCCTCACACTTGACTCCGAAGTCTTCAGCAGCAAGACAGGCGTCCGTGAGCAGACCGCTGAGGGCACTGATCATAGACTTTGCAAAGCTCTGAGCCCTCAGGTCCTTGATGGTCTTGAAATAGTGTCCCCAGTCTCTGACCTGGGGCCCTTCTTCTCCAGGTGTTCCCGGATTTTGCTCTCCAGTCTCCGATTGCCAGCCTCCAGGCCCCTCACCCTCCCAGGCAGGAGGCAAGGCGGTCCTTCAGACATTGCCTAGTCTCCTTCTCATTCTGGACACTCCCCATGCCCACCAGACCCCCCCAACCATCCCCACAGCTGGATCCCCGGGCCCTCAGCCACCCAGATGCTGGTGGAGCGGGACACAGGGATCCAGGGTCCGAGCCACCAGCACCTGTGAAATGTGTGGTTTTGGTAACTGAAGACGCACCTGTGCCTCCTTTCCGCCCCTGCCTCTGAGATTTTTCAAGTTCCTGTGCACCGGCCAAGGGCATTGCCAGAAATCACGCCCTGTAGCTTGGCCGGCGTTTACCTTTCCTTCCTCGGGGACTTCACCACCAACTGGTTCTTTTGGTCTCTCTGTTTGTTTTAGAATGAGCTCAGGCTGCGAGGAAACCAAGTGCCAGGGAGTAATGCCCCTCTTATCTTGGAGAGCTGGGCTACCGGGGGGACAAGCAGACTGTCTTTTTCAGAACAGGAAACAAGCGTTCCAGCAGAACTGGAAGGAACACAGACGTTCATCGCGGCGTGGTAGCCGAAGCCCGAAACAGCCCACCTGCGTGGGCCGGCAAAGGAACCCTGGCCTGTGCGGGCGATGGGATGTCCGCAGCACGGAAAACGGAGCGCTGCTATGTGTCACAAAGTGGATGAACCTGGAAAAGATTATGATGGTACAAAGAGCGGGGGGGCGGGGGGGGTCAGACACAGGAAGGCACACACCGTGTGACTGGCTTTGTGTGAAATATCCAGAGTAGGCAACTAGTCTAGAGAGTCGCACACAGACCAGTGGTGGCCGGGGCTTGGGGTGGGGGAACACAAGTGACTGCTCCATGTGTACTGGACTTCCTTTTTTCTATTTAAAAATTTTTATTTATTGATTTGAGAGAGAGAGATTGATTGATTTGTTGTTCCACTCACTCACGCGTTCACTGGTTCATCGGCTGAGCGGTGTGGATGCTGGAGGGCCTGGAGGCTGGCCATCGGAGACTGGAGAGCAAAATCCGGGAACACCTGGAGAAGAAGGGCCCCAGGTCAGAGACTGGGGACATTATTTCAAGACCGTCGAGGACCTGAGGGCTCAGAGCTTTGCAAGGTCTATGGACAGTGCCCTCAGCGGTCTGCTCACGGACGCCTGTCTTGCTGCTGAAGACTTCGGAGTCAAGTGTGAGGCAGAGCTGGCCACACGCCAGTCTGTGGAGAGTGACATCGATGGACTCCAAAAAGTCCCTGATGACACCAAGGTCACTCGGCTGCAGCAGGAGGTGGAGACCCCCCGAATGCCACTGATAGTAGCACAGGTGTTATGTGTACCATACCACGGCTTTTAAAACACAACTTTCCTTGAAAGCAAAACTTCCTTTTCAGAGGTTAGTATTATTTTTTAAGAGAGAGAGGGGAAGGGAGGGAGAACGAGAGGGAGAGAGAGACATTGATGTGAGAGAGAAACATCCATCGGCTGCCTCGCGTACACGCCCCAACCGGGGGCCCTGGCTGGGAACCCAGGCATGTGCCCTGACCTGGAATCGAACCGACAACCTTTTGTTTGCTGGGACGATGCCCAACCCACTGAGCCACACTGGTCGGGGCTCTGTTTCAGAGAGCTGTGAGTATTATCTCAAATGAGCATTTACCCGAAATGCCCCAGAGAGAAAGCTCACCGATGCAGAAGCTGGTTCCACGGGTGCATGTGTGCTTTGTCAGAACTCTGTGAATTGTGCTTAGCATCCGTGTGTTTCACTGTGTGTGAATTTTACCTTAATAAAAACTAGCCGGTCAGGAGTAACAGAAAATACAAGCACACTGCATGTGAAAACAGTCTGCGGAAATACGATAGTGCACCAGCCAGAGGACTCAGCTCCATGGCTTCTGGGAACCCAAGAACCCGGCCCCATCACCATGCCGACCCCCAGGACCATTGAAATCGCCACTGAAGTCCAGAAGGGTTCACACGTGGAACTGCAAGCAGGGTACGTGTTCAGCAGCCCCGGGGGCACAGGGTGTCCCTGTGGCTGATGTCACGGCGGCGGAGGACTTGCTTCCTGCCCACGGGAAGTCTGAGCATAGTGTGACTGAAGTCCTCTGGTGGTACAGCTGTGGATCCGGACAAACGTTTATGGTGGGGATGAGGTTAGCCAACCCACTGCCACCCCCTCATCCCTACATGCTGTGCAAAATCACGTCGTCCCATCTGCCAAATGCCTCCACGGAAGACCTTCCTCGTGTTTAAATCAATTGCATCCAGTCAGACTTCTCTCGAACAGGTGCTCCTATTGAACGACACTCACCAAACGTTTACTGAACATAAGGTGCGCAGGATTATAATATTAGCACTCAGGTCTGTATGCCTACTTTTTAAAAAAACACTTTATTTTTAGAGAGAGGGGCAGGGAGAAAGAGAGGGAGAGAAACAGCAATGTGTGGTTGCCTCTCGCACGCCCCCTACTGGGGAGCTGGCCCACAACCCAGGCACGTGCCGTGACTGGGAATTGAACCTGACCCTTTGGTTTGCAGGCCGGCACTCAGTCCCCTGAGCCACACCAGCCAGGGCTGTGTGCCTCCTTTCACATTAACTAGATTCCTCGGTTATTCGTTCTCCTTCATAAGCACCGGGAAGCTTACAGCTCCCGAGGAGCCTGGCCAGGGTTAGTGCGTCTCATTCTTTTATTCCAGATAGAAGTGGTGCTACGAGAACAGCAACCCTTTAAAATAGCCTAAGTCAAACAGTGCAAGGGGGAAGAAACGAAATGACAAGCTCCAGAAAAACCGAAGAGCTGATCGAAAACCAACCAAAGCAATAAAAAACAAAACAAAACCCTTCCTTGGCTCTGCAGGGAACATTTATATTGTCAGAATAGAAGTCCTGTTCAGTAACTTAAACTCTCACCGTCTAGAGTTAGACAGCACACAGGCGTAACGGTGATTACCGGACAGAAAGAAAACGCTATTTGCTTTGCCCACATCCACGCAGAAGTTCAAGCGACGGGAGCTGAAAGGCAGAGGGAGAAGCGGAGTTCAAAGTGAGGGGTTGAATTCCCTTCCCACGGAGGGAGCCGAGGGCCACCGCGTCATTAACGGCATGAGGAGTAAAGGTGTCTGTACTCGATTTAGGAAGCACCTGGGGCGAACCCACCACCTCGCCAGTGTCCCCCTGCTCTGCGTCCTTGGGATGGAGCCCCAGTTCTGTTGAGGGTGTCGGGGTGCCAGCCGTAGGCACGCCGGGCGTTCATAAAGGAAGGGCGCGCACACGGGTTGCCGCGGGGACCACCTGGACGAGATTGCGATTTTCACTCGGGTTTATAACAGCTGGTCGCGCAAAGTTCCTCAGTGCTGACACCGGCGGCCTTTCGGAACGGCTAGTTCTCTGGAGTGGGGGCCATTGTCCTGTGCACCGTAGGGCGTGTGGCCGCAGCCTGGCCTCTCCCCCGGATGTCAGAAACACCCCCATCCCCGACAATAAAGAGTGCTTGGAAGGATCCACCAAAACATTGCTTGGCAGAGTTGAACGTGATTTCTGCTTAGGAGCCAGGGCAGGACTTGGCCAAGAAGCCACGGCGTTTAATTATTGTTCCTTCTCACAGTCTTGATGTTTGAAAACTGTGTTTTATTGCTTGGGTAAAAACGTTTAAAGAACCTTTAAGGGAAGAAAAAGTGGAAGTGGCATAGAACATTTCTTTCTTTGTAGCCTTGGATAAGCTGGCGACTCCGTGGAGGAAGGACTTCTTTCCTCTCTTATTTGCAGGCAGTTTGCCAGTTTAAACCCCCTTCCTGCCAACGTGCTGTCAGACATGGAAAACGAGCTTTGAAGAAATTAAAAAGCGCATTCTCAGTTAAAATCACACCTTTGTAATTCTTCAGCCCACCGCAAGCACAAAGTAATGCAGAGAGAGTGAGGCGTATCCTAACTCAAAAGTCAGTTCCTAATCCCTTCACTAGCCCTTCGAGGAGAATCCGGAAGGAGCGTGTGGCTCAGCAGTAATTGGTCACACCCGCTCACATCCCAGTCCTGAGCTGGGGGACCAGCGCCCGTGGCCCTCGAGGACAGGACTCTGCAGGCACCGAAGCAGAAGTCTGCGTTCCACACGGGCAACCGGCTGTCCTGGAAGACGCCCTCTCTCCCTGCAGATGCCCGTGAAAGACCTTTCCCAGCTGATACTCCCTGGGCCCATAATCCCGGTGTTGCACGAGATGCAGCTCCAACGCACAGGATCAAAAATCGTTATTTTGCACGAACGACTTCTTGCTCATACTCAGGAGCAACGCTCTGGCTTCTGACGCTGCCAAAGACTCCCGCTGAGGCCGGCTGGGCACGGCCAGTCCTTCTGGCCCAGCTAGGTCTCCTCTCCTTCCGCTCCTTTTTATATCACAAGGTCACGGTTTCTCTCCACGTCCTTAAAGCGCCCTAAGCCTCCCGTGTCTCCCCAACCCCACCAGCCTCCACACCCACCCAAGGAGCTTCTGACATGCTCAGATGTGAGGGCGGCTGGGCAGGGCTGGGTGCGGCCCAGAGCCATGAGGCCTGAATTCCCACCTGGAGCCCAGAGGCTGACCCTTCCCTCCCGTGACCTGTCTGGTGGACCTTCCTGGAGTATGAGTTCTGGCCTCGCCGTTATTTTTGTCAAGCCCCCCAGCAGCGGGCCCCGGTGGGAGAACTCAGGTGTGTTCTCAGCATTAACCCATACAGGGCTCCCCAGGAGCGTGGCCGTTCCGAGCCCTGGAAGGCCTGCCCGAGCCTCCCATGATTGATGGTGGAGGGTCAGGAGGCACCAGGCCCTGCTGGACATGGCGTCCCCCCAGATGACAAGGGGCACCCTGACCAGGGCAGACAGGATGGGTGCCAACAGCACCCGGCTCAGCCCCACTTAGCTTCCTAACGTTTGGGACAAAGAGTGTCTTCCCCCACCCCCCCGCCCAACCCCAGTAGTTCCCACGGGGCTCAGAACCGAATCCCTCCGGCCTGGGGCCGGTCACATGGCCGGGGTGGAGGATTCTGGTCGGCCCTGCCCCGCTCCCATGTCCACCTGCCTGTGGTGGCCCTGGGAAGCAGGGTTGGAGTTCCCCACATGAGGGATGACCGGCAGGCAGACGGGATGGTGGCTTGCCCCATGGAGGGCCGCTGAAGATGCCAGAGAGGAGAGAAGAGAAGGACAAACACTGAGCACATTGAAGTCACTCCTAAGCCCTAGCCAGGGTGTCCTTGGTACCAATCTCTGTGCACCATTGTGCAACTTGCTCTTTCTGCCTCATTCCTGAGCTGCTGCTGTAGCCAGGGCTCCCGGCTCAGCAGGGCAGTCTGGAGAGACAGTTGTCAGGTCCAGAAGGAAAAGCTCTTGAGGTGCATGACCCCACCGCCCCAGGAAGATCTCCCCTCTGCAGCCCACTCTCGAGCCTGAGCCCTGCACCCCGCTCTCCGCCCCTGCGCCATGCTGCGCAGCCAGAAACCAGCCTGCTGCGGAAGGACGGCATCTCTCTCTGGGAAGGGCTGGGTCCCGTGCCTCTCACACCCTCTCCCCTGGGGGCCCTCTCTCCTGCTCCCCTCCGGTGTCCGCTGTTCCTGGTTTAAGGAGGGACCTCTCCAGGGTCATTTACACTCTAGTCACGGAGGCCAGAGGATGGGATTTCGGGCAGCGGACCTGCCCTGGAGGAAATCCTATCCGCTGGGGTCGGGCAGACCCGAGTTTCACTCCCATCATCGCCACTTACGCAGGTGGCTTTGAGCCAAGTGCTTAATCTCACCAAGCCGCCAGTGATGTTGAGGGCTCATTTAAAAGGGGACCTGTATTTCAAATGCCCATCTGGGGTCTGGTTTAAATCAGGCGCCCAGTAAACATATTACCACGAATTGATGCTCTTTACTGGCTTGGCATACAGGGGCCGGTTTGGCTGGCTGGCCTGGGCCACGTCCCCGCCCCTGCCTGGATGGTGAGGGTCAGACTGAGTGAGAGCCTGGGGTTGCGGGCAAGGGCTTGGGGTGTGTGTGTGTGTGTGTGTGTGTGTGTGTGTGTGTGTGTGTGTGTGTGTTTGGAGGGGAGCATGAGTCTGTGTGTGTCCCTTTGCACCCCCAAACCCACAAGCCCCTGCAGGTAGAGAACTTTCCAGCTTCCTGACACCACATTCTGGCAGCACCACCTCTGCATTTTGGAAATCTGAGCGGCAGGCAGGGGCCCTGGTCTGCAGGGAGCAGAGGTCGGGCTGCCGGTGGGGCTGGCTGCTCCCTCTCTTCCCTCGGGCTGCTCCCTCTCTTCCCTCGGGCTGCTCGAAGGCGCAGGGGGCTGGGTGGGCCTGGGGCGTCCTCAGCAACTCTATCTCCGTGGAAAAGGGACCGGCAAGCTCAGCCCTCCTGCGGGGTGCTGGCTGGTGGCCAGTCCTCACGGTCAGCGTCCCCCAGCTCAATTGGATCCAGCTGCCGCCCAGGAATCTGAGAGAGGTGCATGGGTTCCTGGGGCAGCCGGCCCTTCCTACTGCAGGCAGCTCCAGGCCCGCAGCCAGCCGGATGGAGGTTTGGGAGGAGCCCCAGGCCCACAGGATCTCAGTAGAGCAGTTTAGGGGGAAAGTGGGAAGGATGCTGTTAGTGTGGGAGGCTAGGGAGTGCAGGGGAGGGGAGTGTGCTTTCAAAGACCTGGATGGGATGGAGGATGGATGGTGGGACTGCAGGGCTGAGTGAGCCCATCCCTGAGTACGGCATTCTTGTCAGAGCAGCCCGAATGGGATGACGCAGGGCACGGGGCGGGGGGGCGGGGGGGTGCGGCGCGACTTGGGAACTCTCCACCCGACCTCTGTAAAGGTTCTGCATGTCTCAGTCTCTGCGAAATGAAAGCATTTCCTGGAAATAATGCCCGTTTTCCAAAGAAGAAGGAGGCTGTCACTGAAATGGTTATGATCTCCAGGAGGGCGGAAGTTTAGATGTTTTTATGTTCTTCCTTATCCTTTTGGGTAATTTGTGGCATTTATTACAACACAATTTAAACCTGTAAAGAAAGCTGGAAAGGAAGGGTGGGAGGGAGCGAGGAGAGCAGGGAGGGAGGAAAAAAGGACTAAGAACAAAGGAAAGGAAATAAAAGGAAAAAAAAAAGAAAGTGTAAAGCGCACCGGCAGCGAACACCACCCAGGCTGTGGTCCCGGTATTCTTGCTGGATGAGTCCCCACAGGTGCACTGGTGGCTCTGGGCCCCCATCCCCGCCAACCCCGCCCCCAGCTCTTCTCCCACGGCTCGCCGGCTCGTCCCAGGAGGCCTTGGGAGGGACGGGCTGCTCCCAGTTTTGCTCTCCACTTCATCCCCAGAGCAGCGTCCAGGGCCGGGCGGGCGCACAAGGAAACGGCTCCCATTAACCACCAGGGTTTGGTGAAGCGGTGAGCGACAAAACGCAAAATAATGGGGACATAAGGAAGTACACTTTCATTTTTGTGTCACATGAGCCAAGCCCAGAGGTAGGCCCAGAGTCAGGCTGCTGAGCCCACGGTCATGTGGTGGGAGCCCATGACGATGGAGACCCCAAGCCTCCACACTGTTGCTCAGCGAGCCTCTCGGCTCGGCTTCAACGTCCTACTCCACGACGCTGGCTCCGGCCACCGCTGCCACGCGCCAGCCAGTCCAGAAACCACATGTACCACTTCCACGTACCTTCCCGTCTCGTCAGCACACGGGACCCATTCCCAGCAGCTGCCTTCCCCCTCGAAGGGCGGGGGCTCTGCTTCCCAGAAGCAGCGTCTGCCCCGGGTCTTGATGCGTCGTCACGGGGTGGAGAAGTCACCTCGTTTGACACTCAGAGTGATCCTTTGAGAGAGGCGTGCTTGTCCCCATTTTATAGCCCTGGCACAGCTGGCCCAAGTTCAGATCACCTGCCGGCTCCCTGGGGCACCCTGGACGTAGTCTTCCCCATGTGTGCGGTGAGCCTGTGGGCCCTTCTCCTCTGACCATCTGTGTTCCCCCAACACAGCTGAGGCCCCACACTGGGAAGAGCCGGAACCTTCTAGTTCCCAGCACGGGGCTCCATCCAGAGGATGGTGGAAGTCCAAGGCTGGCTCTCTGTGGGCCTGGCCTCCGCCCGCTGCGGGCTCTGACCACCCTGGGGGGCCCTGCTCCTGACATCAGCCGCCTCCCCTCCCCCGGGTGCCCCCGAGGCCCCATCACCCTGCTGTTACCAACGGGGTGTGTCCTGCCCTCCAAGGCAGGGCCGCAGGTCCCGGGGTGGGAGGGGCAGTTCCTGCCTCCTGCCCAGAGGCTGTCGTGAGTCAGGGGCTGCTGGGAACGCTGGCTGGTTTCTGGGTGTCTGGTCCCGACAAGCTCTCTGCCACTCGGGCCTGCCCGCTGTCTCCCTGTCTGCCATCGCTGGGAGCTCAGGGTCCTGTCACACCTGCCCATCCATCGAGGAAATGTGCCTTAGCATAACCCGCCAGGAATTTGGCCTCCAGGTGCCAGTCTGTCTTCCAGACGGTCTCCCCCAAACACCGGGGGTGAGGGGGGGTTCTCAGAGCAATGCCTGTCGCCACCGCCACTTCACAGGCGACATGGGCTCCGGAACACACAAACCCCTCTGCTGACCGAGGGAGGGGCTCCACTCACCTGCCATCGCCCGTTTACCTACTCACTAAACATCTGCTGAGCACCTACTATGTGCCATGTTGTCCTACGTGCAGGGAACACGGTTATGGAGTGAGTCCCCGTGGCCCAGAGGGGAAGATGCATGTCCTACGTAAGCATCTCAGGGGACATCCGCTGACAGCCGGACCGCCCTCGTTCTGTGTGCGCATCTCCCCCAGAAGGACATGCCGAAGGCCACCTGCGTGCCGGGCTCCGTGCCCCAACAGTGCTTTAGGAGTGTGGGAGCTGCTGGCGTTGGATGCGAGGGGACCCGAAGGTGCTGCGGCCAGACCCCATGCCTGGGGCTTCCATGGCCGTGAGCACTGGCCGAGGGCAGATAGCAGAGGGGCTGCCCTGCGTGACTGTCCCCTTGCCCAGAGGCGGGACAAACCCTGGGGCATCTTGTGTGATACAACTCCCCCGGGGGTCAGGTGAAGCCACCTCGGCAGGGGCCACGGCTCTGCTGAGCGCTGCCCCTGGCCTGCCTGAGTCCTCCCTCTCCTCCTCCAGAGAGCCCGGGGCCTCCTCAGTCTCGGCCTCACCTGGTCCTTGGGCTGCCAGCCCCTCACCATCACGGCGTCTCGCTGCCCTGGGGCCCTGTCAGAGCGGGGGTGACTCTGGCCCTTGGCCTACCCCTGGGCCACTCTGTCTTGGGAGGCCCCGCCCAGGTCTGGGGATCAGAGGCTCAGGCCTGTGGGCTGGGCCGACACCTGTGACATCAGAGGGTTGTCACATAGGGTGGACGCGAGCCTGTTGCTGCGCTGTTCCCCTCAGCAGTGCATGTAGCAGGGGGCTCAGTAAATTCAGGCAACACTAGCTGCCCACGGCTGGTGCGCTGGGAGGGTGGAGGGGGTGCTCCCTGGGGGACTTCCTAGAAGAGGGGGCTTGGAGGTGATGGCTAGAGGACAATCCCCCCACAGTCAGTGCTCTTGCGTCCACTGCTGGCCAGGCCAGTGGCAGGTGGGAGACGTGCTTGTGTCTCACGTGCTGAAATGCTGGCACCCAGGGACAGGGAGGGCCCAGCCCAAGGGGTTGCCAGCAGGGCTGAGGCAGAACTGGGGTGACCTTGACCTGAGCAGAGACAGGCTTGTGGGTGGCAGGGGTGGGGACTTCCTCCGTGGACCCCTGCAATCCCCACTCAGCACAGTGGGGTGAGTACCAGGGTAGCCACCAGGAATGCCCTCGGGTTCCTCAGCACAGCACGGGGCAGGCATGGGAACCCCCCATCTCTGGGGGGGATGTGGCAGGCAGGGCCTGTCCTCTGGAGGGGCCAGCAAGGGCAGAGGGACCTGCTGGCCTCAAGAGACCCTGGTTTTGGGAGCACAGCAGTGCCGGCAGCTCCCTGGCCAGCTGCGGGCAGCCCTCTCCTTCCTGAAGCCTTTTTTGGTGGCTGAAACCCTAGACTGATCCCGGAGCCAGACAGGCGGGCAGACAAGCACATTCTTCCAGGGGAGGCTGCCTCCTCCTCGCTCAGGGGGCAGCGACGGGGGAGGGCGGGGCCTGCCCGGGCCTGACCCCAGACTGGGTTTCAGGCTGCGCAGCCTGGAAGGCTGGCTCCCTGGGGACCTGGCAGGGTGGGGTGGGCTGGAGTGGGAAGGGAAGGAAATCTCCAAAGGCCCAGGCCTGCGGCTGGGTGTCCTGTGGGAGGGGCTGATCCAAGGCCCCCCAAGGCCCCTGGGGGACGTCCAGCTCCGGCACCGGCAGCAAGCACTTCTGCCCTGTGTCTGGGCAAATCCCAGCTTGCCCGGACTCAGTTTCCTCAGTGACTGCCACCAGTGGTCACCGCGACCCAGCTTCCGTGCTGCGGGCCGGGCCACTCTCTCTCTTAAAAGTTTCATTTAGCGGTTTTAGAGAGAGGAAGAGAAGTGTCAATTTGTTGTTCCACTTACTTGAGTGCTCACCGGTCGCTTCTTGTGTGTGTCCCGACTGGGGATTGAACCCGCAACTGTGGTGTATCGGGACAACGCTCCAACCATCTGCACCGCCTAGCCAGGGTCCACGTTCTCCTTCTAAAAATGTGCTCTTGCCTCCCGCCCCAGGAACAGGGCTGGACGTGGGCCCCTGGACAGTGCAGGAAGGTGGGGCGCTGGGAGGCAGCTTTCTCCTCTCACTCCCCCCAGCGGGCTGACATCACTGACCGGGTATGGGCCTCGGTTCTGCTCACGGGTCAGGCCAGGGGTCATCTTAGGCGCCATTCTGTCTGCCAAGTCACCCGTGGGGCGGTGTGCCTCTTGGGGAGGTGGCACAGCCTTTTGAAGTCAACACCTGAGTCCTGGACACCCCAGCTGTGTGAAGCGCAATCTTGGAGCCCCAAGGCTCTGCCCCTCTCCCGGCAGGGACCTCAGGGTCCTGCTGAGCACAGAGTGGCCGGGACCAGCCTTCCCTTCCTGCGCACGGCGATGCCCTCCATGCTGCCTGGTGTTCCCCCGCCCTGCTGAGGCTCCTGCGGGGTTGGCAGGGACAGAGGGCCGAGTCCAGAATCTGGCTGCGCATCTGGAGACGGGTCAGGAGGGATGTGGGAGGATGGGGACCAGTGACAGTGTCACAGGGGCTGTCGGGAACCATGCCAGGCGCTGCCCGAGTGACACAATGCACCCCGGGGCAGGGGGCGCCTTTCCAACCCACCCCTCCCACAGGCCAGGACATGGAAGGGCGGACAGGGCTAAGTGCACACAGCCA
This sequence comes from Desmodus rotundus, assembly GCF_022682495.2. Classification (NCBI taxonomy): domain Eukaryota; kingdom Metazoa; phylum Chordata; class Mammalia; order Chiroptera; family Phyllostomidae; genus Desmodus; species Desmodus rotundus. The sequence continues at coordinate 2,739,800 of NC_071398.1, forward strand.
GGCCTGGTCTCGCCCAGTGTGGGAACTGAGCCAAGAAAGTCACATCAGGGAGTCTCAGAGACACAATGTGGAGCGGAAGTGGGGACGCACAGGACAGGTGGTGGTAGGAGCCGGCCCACTTCAGGGCGGGCTGGAGCACCCTGGGGGAGTTCCTTCCTTAGGAGCCACAGGCGCTCACACCATGCCCTGCCTGGGCTGGACGTCCCCAAGTCCTGTCTGCACACGTCCCCGGGGTCTTTTTACAGACACCACATGCCCTAGGATTTCATCTGCCAAGTCGAGGGCAGGGATACAGGTCCTACTCGACTTCCGATTCCAAGGGACGTTCCCCCAACCTGAACCAGGGTGAGGAAAAGGGAAGTGTATTAGAACGAGGCATCTGGACAGCTGAGGAGGGCTACGGTGAACCAGGTTTCCACGGTGACAAGGACGTGGGTGTGACAGCCCCCGGCTCCCACAGAGGGAGTGGCTCTGCCTGGCCTTCATCAGGACAGGTGTCCACCCCTGGCCAACCTGGGTGCCCATGGCTTGGCTCCGCCTGTTGCACGCTCACCGCGGGCTGGGCCAGATGTGTGTCGGAGCCTTGGAGAAGGGAAGAGGTAGGGAGGCAGGCAGGCCCCCTCCTGCAGCGCACTGCGGCAGAGCAGCGGGCAGATGGGCACAGCTGCTGACAGCGTGGTCCTGAGGGTCCCCCGGGCTCGCCAGGCGCTCTCAAAAAGGCACTGTCCCCCAAGTGAGTGGAGCAGATGTTTATTGAGCACCTAGGTGCAAGGCACTGTGCTAGGTGCCGTGGAAACACAAAGGATGAACACAGGCGTCCCTGCCCGCGAGGAGCTCACAGTCTAGAGAGGGAGGCAAGAGGCAGTACAATCAGCTGCAGTGACGCTGAGTGGCAGGTGCCGGGAGCAGGACACGGCGCTGCGGGTTCCCACACAGCGCAGGCTGCACAAGGGGTGTCGCTAGCAGAGAGGAGGGGAACACGGGGCCAGGAGCCCACAGGTAACCGAGCACGTATGTGCGGCTGCGGTGAGAGCGTGGGCAAAGTGTGCAAAGTGAGCAGCCCAGGAGACCGAGCTCAGGGGTATCTGAACGGGGTGCTCTGGTCTCAAGCCGCTGAAGACCACTGACCGGGAGGCGGTGAGAGCAGGGGTGGACGAGGGGACGTGGGGCCAGGTGGGTGGGGAAGAACAGCGAGGCAGAGGCAGGCGGAGGGTCAGCAGGCCGGTCTCGGGTGTCCCGGGGCTCCAGGGAGAGCTAGCAACGCACTCCGACGGGCACAGGGGGACGGTCGGAACTGGGGGGAAGGGCTGATTCCTAAGGGCAACACTGATTTCTCAAAATGAGGCCCAGGAACCACCCGCACGAGCGCCGCCCAGGGAGGCTGCGGAGGCGGCAGGGCTCCTCCGGCTTCCCTCCGGAGCCACCGAGGAAACCTCTCTGTGGTGCCCGGGGATCCGTCCCGCACGAGCCCACAGCCGGTCTGGAGTTTGAGTGCGCCGAAGAGGAGGAAGGTGTTATGGACTGGCCTTCGGGTGAGAGAAGGAAAAGGAAGGAAGAGTGGCCAGGAGGGAACCTCAGCTCACAGGGAGAGGAAGGTCAGTGGTGTCAAGTGCGTGGTCACCGAGTGTGGACACTGAGGACGGGCAGAGGTGACCTCTGCCAACAGCGGGTGCCGATGGCGGCTGCTGCGCGGTGGGGGGCCAGCCTGCATGCCGAGCAACCAGGCTGGGGGCGGTGAGAAGTGGCAGTGAATGAAGACAGTTCTTAGAGCAAGTCAGGTTGCTTGACTGTAATCTAAAAGATCTGAGACACGCGGCGAGCGAGGCGGCGGCAGCAGAAGAAGCCACGAGAATCAGAGTTAACTGAGCAAACCAGTCGGGAGGAGACAGGAAGGAGGCAAGATGGCGAGGCCGTGGGCCAGCGGGGGAGGGGCTGCCCGGAGGCAGGCCTGTCTTGGATGCAAGGGAGGCAGGCCGGGACCCGGGGGATCGAAGAGCCCCGAGCACCTGGGTTTCCAGGTGCAGACGGGACTGCACTGGAGACACAGCCCAAGCAAGATGGACCCCTCCTCTGCTCACGAACCCCGAGGGCTGCACGGACCGGTCCCCAGCGACACGGCCAGGACACGGCGAGCCAGCCAGAGCAGGCTGAGCAGCTGCCCGGGACCAGATGGCCAAGGTGCCTTCTCACCACTCTTCCAGCTGACAGCCCCCAGGGTCTCAAACCCAGGCTAACACAGGTGGGAACATCTCCTCCCAGAGGAGAGGCCTGGGCCTGGGCCTGGGGGAAGACAGGGCCAGATTCGGTCAGCACGACCACCCGCTCACTCTTGGACCCGATGGCCCCTAAGCAGTGGGCAGCGTCCACCGGAGAACGGCGGCCGTGACCTGCAGAACGCAGAGCCACCGCACACAGGGGCCTGCAGGGGGCGGGTGCCAGGACTGACCTGAGGTAGGTGTGCCACCAAGAAACAATTGTGAGCTCAACAAGTGTCAAGAGGAGGCTAGGAACACAAGGATTTGAAAACTGAGGTTGTAAGTACTAGATTTAACTAAAGTTGATGAACTTCAGAAAGCTCTGTGAATCACATTTCCTGTTATGATTTATCAAGATAAGGAATTAATGCTTTTCTGTACTCCTCCTGCTTAGCCATCTGCACCCTGCCTTCCCACAGGAAGGGGCAGGCAGGGCTCTAACAATTTATAGCGTCAAGGTCAAAGGTCAGAGCTTGCCCAGCCCCCTTGCAGGCGGGCATGTGCCTGTGCCTTGGCAACTGGGGCCGCTGCCTGGGTCCTTCTCTGCAACAGAAGTTCTGGATAGGCAAGGCTGCCGGACCAACTTTGACCCTGAAGGCTGGAGTCACAAGACAGCCCCAGACCTCGCACGGCAGCTGTGCCCACCTGAAGTCCCTTCCTGGCCCACCTTGAGCCTTCTACCTCCTCGCCCACGGCTGGGTAACTCAGGCACCTGCCCCGAAGCAAAAGCTGCCAGCCAGCTCCACATCGGCACGCTGAGGGCATCCAAGAGAAGAAAATGATGGAAGTAAAAATCCAGCAACCTGGGGGGAGCGCCTGGGGAGCCACTGGGGAGGGCGAAGCGGCCCGCGGCGGCGGTTTCTGGGGCTGGGAGAGCCGCGGCCCACAGGGCAGGCAGGTCGCAGACGGTGAGCAGCATGGCGAGAGGACAGGTGTAAAACACAAAGCCCTTTGAAGGTCCAGAGAACAGTGAGGATGTTCGGAGTCGCCTGCCCGGGAGAAGGACATCACGGCACAGCGTCTGGGCAACACCGAGAACAGGACACTAAGAGGGCAGTGCCCGGGACGGCTCACGGGAAGGCGGTGCGGGGGACACCAGAGACAGGCGCGGCGGTCTGGGCCCCCACGGGAGCTACTAAAGCTATTTACTGGCTGGGGTCATTTTGAAAATAGAAAACCGTTTTTTTTGGCAAAGCTGCACAAAGTTCCCATGGCTGTGGACAAAAGATGACCGTAACGATGGGGCTGGTTACTCGACTTCCTCGTTACCTTCTGAGGCTAAGACAACTTGAGTCAGGGGAGACTTGAGTCAGGGGAGTGTGCGCCTGGCCAGCGGGCCTGAGAGCTGGGGGGGGAGCAGAGGCTCCGCCCCCTGTGCTGGTGGGAGGGGGGAGAAGGGTGGTGCTCCTGGTAGGGCTCCCACCAAGCCCTGTCATTCACAAGGGCTGGGCACGAGGTGCCATCTAGTGGCACCCGGGCCACACTCACCCACAGCTTGGGTGAAGGACCCCATGGGAGCAAAACTCTCCCACTGACTCTAATTCTGGGGGTGGGGCGCCCATACTTCCTGTTAGTGGGCGGGACGTAGTTATCGCAAGAAAATATACTTTAAGAGGTCCTGTTTTCCCTAACAAAGCAGCTCTTATTTTTTTTTTTTATTTAGAAAGGCTAATCATATCCATTTGTCAATATTTTCAGCTTTAAGGAAAATAGTTTAAAAAACATAAAAACGTCAATACACTCGAGAGTAACTGCTATTAAACAGTTCTGAACAGGCAGAAAATGTAGACTTTCCTTTTACAGAAAATGTTAAATCTGTAATAGCAGCATAATTTATATATAGAAAAAAGCTGGCTTCGAAAACCCAGGTTTTTATACACAAAACACCGGTTTTCCTTCTGTACAAGACAACAGCATCCCCACCAGGAGATGGGTTCTTCACATTGTGTCGCCCCCGCCGCCGCCCCGGCGCGCCAGGCCCTCAGTCCAGCACCATGGCCGACAGCGCGTTCAGGTCTTTCATGTACGGGTGGGCCGCCAGGATCTGGTCGATCTTCAGCCTCTGCTCCGAGTCCGGGAAGATCTTGAGCAGGGCCTCACGCAGCCCGCTGGTCTCGGCGGGGGACCTCTGGGCCGGCATGGGCAGGCTCTGCGGGAGGCCGGGCAGCAGGGGGAAGCGGGGCTGCTGAGGAAGCCAGTGGCCCGGTGGGGGGCCCTGACCCCGTGCCAGAGGCTGGTGGCTGGTGCTGGCTGCCGGGGCGCCCGGGCCTCTGAAGCTGGGGTCAAACATGCCCACGTTTGGCAGGGCGGTGAGCAGGGGCTGCATGTCTCTGTGAACGGAAGCGAGTCCGGTGAGTGGGGCTGTGGGACCAACCAGAGACCCTGGCACTGCCCCGACATCGGAGGAGAGGACGTGAGACTGAGGTCCGGCCGGGCAGGCCCAGACAGCACCTTCCGGGGAGCTGCGCCAGGCACGGGGCTCCTCCCTGGCCACCCCGCCCGCAGGCTGGCTGCACACCCTGGCACCCCAGCAGCACCGGTGCTCCCGGCAGGCACGGGTGTCAGGGCTCCTCTGGAGATTCCGATTCTGTTCGAGGCCCGGCTGGGGAGGCCTCACAGAAAGGGACCCCTGTGGGCGACCGGGCAGCCCCCACCCATCCAGGGGCTGCTTCCTCTCCCTGTGCTCTGGATGGGGAGGTGCTGGCGCCCACAACCTGTGCGCATGTGGGTGTGTGAACTTCCTAATCAGCTCGCACTGCTCTGGCAGAGGCCATTAGGTGAGCGGCAGGACAGGCTCTGCCGCCAGCATGCCCAGGGTGGGGGAGCAGCTGGGGAGCGCACCCCCCATTAGCTCTGACCAGTGAACCTGAGGCTCGCAGGCCTCGGGTCTCAAATCTCCGCAGTGGGTTTCAAGGTTGGATGTTCGGAAGAGAAGAGGGGCACTGGTGTGCAGCGGGTATGGGAATGGCTGCCACTCTCTTCGCGTGGGCAGAGGAGCAGGACCTTTGGGCACTACAGCCTCGTCCGCATAGTAAAACCCAAAGGCCCCAAAGGGAAATGACCGCCAAGACCAGAAGTCCACCTTCTGTGAACTGCACTGGTCTCCTCTGCGTGACGCACCCCCGGCCCCAATGCAAGCCTAGAACCCAGAAAGGGTCTCCCCCCGTGAACGGAAACTCCCCACTGAAAGGTGTTCCTGCCCTGCAAGCTGGGGGAGCTGCTGCCAAACACACCGAAGGGCAGCCTCTTCCAGTTCTGAAAGACAGAAGGCCTGTTGCTGGGTTACGGGACCCCGCCGGTCAGGCACTGAGAATACTGCCGGGAACAGTGCCCATCACCTGAGCCTTCTGGGAAGAGAAACAACACTAGCACTGAGTCAAAACCAAAACAGAAAACCTAAACAACAAACCCAAACCACAACAAAGAAAATGGAAAGTTTCGAATCCATTTCAGAAACATGCAGAGCACTGGCTTCTCCATCCAGTGGGGGCAGAAGGCAACATGGCTCATCAGGTGGTGACTTCTGAGTAGTAAACACCTTAATGTAACAGGCAGAGCACAGGACCGTGGATGTGAATACGGGAAGAACCCCCCCCGCTGCTGCATCTCAGTGGCCTTGCTAACACGGGACCATCAGCCAAACCTGCTTTGTCTTTTCAGACCCACAGGGAAGGCCTGGCCCCCTCCCTTCCTAGGTTAGAACCAAAAAGACCAAAACCGAAAGGACAACAAACGAAGGTTTGGTCTCTTGAGGGTGCTCGCTTGATTAGTCTCCACGTCCACAGCCCCAGCACTAAATACCTAAGGCTATTTAAAAAAAAAATGCCGTTTCCAGTCTCCAGAGACCGTGGCTGCACGAGACGAGCACAGAGGACAGACAGAAGCATGTCTGCACGCGGCACCCGGACAAGGACGCTACCTGAGGGGGACTTCCTTCCGGAGAAAGTCTTCCAGCCGGGGCCCGCTTCTTCCCAGAGGGTCGTCGGGGACCATGAAGATGTCCCCCACAAAGGTGTACTGGAGCAGCCTGCAACAGAGGAGGGCGACAGAGCTGGGGGGACGCTGAGCTCCGACTGCAGCCCCACTGTGCACAGTAGCCACCAGCGTCCCAAGTGACAGTCACCTACAAAATCACAAGGCTGCTTAATTGCCCACAGGGCAAAAGGACACCCACTTCCACCCTTCTGACTTCTCTTCCTGGCACACAGCAGAGTGAGGAGCCCAGAAACAAGCAGCCTCTCTCAGCCTGACTTTCAGTATCACTTTAAAAAGCAAGCTTACAGACGCAGCTTAGGACGCAAAGGTGCGCAACGAAGGGCCGACCGTGGACAGGTGTGTCTGCCGAGAGCCACCCTGGGATGGCCTACCTGAAATTACAGCCGGGAGTGAGCGAGAGACGGGTAGTCAGCCAGTAGCCTCGGGCCAGCCACCCAGCCGGCTCGAACTCCCGACTGGGATGGGGGGCTCTGATTGTCCTTCCAAGTGACCGCCAGACACCACTAATCAAAGTGGTCACCGTCTCTTCCTCATGGGCTCTGCCGCTCTCCTAGAGCTGCCCCTGCACCTCTGTCTGCCCCCCCTCCAGTGTGCGTTCTTTCCAAGCAGCTCACATCTCTCTTCCCCAAATGTGACGTGTAAAAGCGCCCCAACCCCAGGGCCGCAGGCTGCTGTCCTCTCCCCCCAGCCCTGCGGCTGGTGGTTCAGACTCCTCAGGGGAGCACAGAAGGAACAAAATGCAAACACAACCCACAGCAAACAGTGGAACCACTCTAGCAAGGACAAAGGAGGAAATACTACCTTTTCGTAATAATTTCTCTCCAAGAGACAGACTCGGTCACGAACTCTCTAAAGTTGTCATTCGTTACAATGATGCCGCCAGTCTTGTCCGCCAAGTGCAGCAGAAACCTGCGGAGACAGGAGAGAGGTGACCTCGGGCAGGGGGACTGCACCATACGGAAACACAGGGCCCTCCTCACGGGAGCACCGGAGCGCTCAGCCACAGCTGGGTGCCAGACCAGTCGCGCCCTTGCCGACTGCAGGCCAGCCAAAGGGCTGACCCCCCTGAGACCGCCAGCACGGTTATGAAAGGAGGCCTGGCTCTCACGCCGCCTTCTCGTGTTTTCCAGGAATTGTCTCATCAGTAAATGGTGGTGGTGAGATGGCGCGAGGAGGCCCGAGCGCATAGGGGCTGGGGCTGAGGCTGGCTGCTGGACTGTCAGCCCTCCAGGCCCTCTTTCCGCAGGCTCCCCTCTTCCGCCCTGGCTGAAGGAGATTATGTCCAGAGCTCCCACTCTGTCTTCCAAGTTACGGACTCACTCAACTCCACCTTCTGAAAAGACACTTGTCCTGGCTAGTGTGGCTCAGTGGACTGAGCAGCGGCCTGTGAACCAAAAGATCGCCAGTTCGATTCCCCGTCAGGGCACTTGCCTGGGTTGTGGGTCAGGTCCCCAGTTGGGGGCGTTTCTCTTCCTCTCTTTCTCCCTCCCCCACCTCTCTCTAAAAATAAATAAAATCTCTCTAAAAAAAAGACGCATGGCGATAAAAAATAAAGGTTCTGAATTAAACAGGAAGAGGAGTCGCGTAGCTGCTGGAATTATCCATGTTCAAACCCTCTTCATGAAAGACTTGGGAGGATAATGGAAGGTTCTGTTTTTGGCTTTTTAATCCTCCCCTGAGGACTTGTCTATTGATTTCAGAGAGAGGAAGTGTGGGCGGGGGTGGGAAGAGAAACATCCACTGGTAACCTCCCCTATGCATCCCAACCAGGGAGTGATTGAACCCGCAACCGCGGTATGTGCCCTGACCAGGAATCAAACCCACGACCCCTTGATGGATGGACGACACTCCCACCAGCTGGTCCACCCAGCCAGGGCAACAGTGGGAGTTTTGCCCCTTAGGATGATGGCACTGGTCTAGGGCAGCACAAAGACAATGGAGCCGTGAGCTAAGTGGGCCACTAGAATTACAGGTAGAAACAACCGCTAGTTTACTAGTAGTCCTGGGTGTTTAAAGGGAATTAAAACAATAAGAAAACAAGCCTCACCAGTCCCAGAGATCTGAGGAAACCTTGGAGAGTAAACATGATTTAGCACTTCGGACTCACTAAGGAGCACTTCACAAGTCACTTCTAACGGGCACGGGTGGTGAGAGGTGGCGCCCACCCAGAGGATTGGAGAGCGCCAGGCCGCTGTGTGCACGAGCTGTAGGGCAGGACCCACCCTCCTGTCCACTACAGACCCAGGGGGGCCACACCACCGAGGACTGAGTCTGAGGGCGGGCCCCCGCCTGCCGGGCACGCACTGCAGTGTGTGTGTGTGTGTGTGGGGGGAGGGTCTGAGGCCCTTTAGGGCCGTGAGCCCTGCTGCCCGCCCTGCCACCTGAGCCCTCAGGGCCCTCCCTGTCCCCCTGCGGGTCCCTTAGCTTCCTCCAGTGCTGCTGGAGGGCTGGGGCTGTGGCGAGAAGCCCCTGGCCCTCCTGCTGGATGGATGTGGGCTGTCCTCTCCAGGTCCCCAACCCCACCATGTCCCCTTCTCACCCACCAGACTACCACCCACTAGCTTGGGTTCTAAGCTAAACTCAGTCCCTAGTGGGGGGCATGTTCGGGGTGGGGGGGAACACTGAGGCAAACCCTCTAGGGCTGTGAGTGGCATAGGCCAAAGGCACACAAAGAGGTGACCGCAGGACAGGCAGCCACCACTCAGGTCCCCACGGACACTACAGGCTTGCTCTTGCTGGCTTGGCCCCCCAGAGGGTGGAGGGCTGGTTTGCGCACCACTGGTCACGTCTGGACTCTGCTCTGGGTGGCGAGCTCCTCGGGACCAGAAGTGTGTCTGAACTGTGTGTCCCAGGGCCCCGCCCCGCCCCGCCCCGCCCCTGGGCCTGCCTGGTGCTGGGCGAAGCTTTTAGAAACAGATGTGAAGGGTGCAGAGGCTGCACCGGCACCCGCCTTCCGAGCGACACACCAGCCTATGGGTGCAGTTTCTTCCCAGTCCCCCCCGCCCCCGCCAGCCAAGACCACCTCCCACTGCACAGCAGAAACTCTGGGGGCTCAGGCACAAAACAGTCACGAGACAGGCAATGCTTGAGAACCAAGAAAGCTGAGACAAGAAAACGTTACTTTTAGCATGCACCAAAAAAGACAGTAATTCAATACCTGCTTTTCCTAATGGATTCCCAGTCGTGTTTCATTTAAGAAGACTGAGAAATTCTAACCGAACAGCTTATTTAAAGTGTTCCTGCACCGTGCGGCGAAGATGATTAAACAGGTAGCATCAACGACCATACACATGAAAGTTCCCCACAGGGGGCAGCGCGTCCCTCCAGGACGTGGGTGCGGACGCACGACGACACGCCTCGTGGAGCAGGCAGCTGGCTCCTCCCCACCCCGCCCGCCTCAGGAAGGAAAGCGGCCTTCATACCTGTCGTCATGGGAAGCAATTCTCTCTCCAAAGACCATCCGAGCGGGAGTCAGAGACAATATTCCAAGCTCCTGGAGCTGGGTTAAGAAGTGCTGTTCTGTTTACGGAACAAGTTGGATACACATTCAGAAAGAGACTATCTTCCCGCTGTTTACGTAAACGAACGTACCCCAAATGTTGCACGTGGAGAGTGGTGGGGACCCTGTGTTTCTGCTGACTCAGGCAGACTCAAGGTCACTAACTCACTGGAGGAAAAATCAAGCAAAACATGTACTAAGGCAAATGCAATGTAAAAACGGACAAGCAATTTTTGAACATAAAAAAGTTCAGCTCATTTGCTTCTTAAATTAACCAGAGTGAGCCACAAACCTGTAAGTGCTGAGCCCTACTACCGAGGACTCTTGGACAGCCCCGTGACAAGCAATAGCGGACGAGGGTGACGGCCGAAGCCCCGTCGGGGCCGGGAAGAGTGATGGGAGAGGCAGCAGGAGGACCCGCTCTCTTGCTGCTCTGCCGGGACCCCAGCAGGGCCTGCAGGGTCCCCACCAAGACCTAGTCACGGTCTCCCTCTGGTTGCCGCCCCAGCCACTCAGTCACTGGTGCAAACATGTGCTGATTCTCACGGGGGTGTCCTGACAGAGGAGAAAGGAGGGCCAGAGCCACATTCCAGAAGACCAGTCTCGGGCAAAAAAAGCAGCCAAATGCTCAGGGCCTGAGACCCCGGCCCTGCCCCCACTACAGGGGCGCTCGGCACTGGCTCGCGCGCCAGCGCCGACACAGGGCTTTACTGTCCCAGCCACGTGCCGTGCGCAAGGCCCACCAGACTCGTCCAGGGGCCGACCTGCAAAAATAACTACAGGACGCGTGGGTCTGCCTCGCCCGCCAGCACCTGCTGGGAGGGAAGCTGCTCCTCGGGGAGCACAGGCCCTGCCCCCAGTGCAGCGGGGGCCACGTCGGACCGCCCGGTCAGTGCGGTGGGCACATTCTGCCTTCTCCTCCTGCCTCCTGATTTACTGCTCCTCTCTGGGCGCTCAGGCACTCTGTGCGGGGCCGCCCGAGAGGGCCCTGCCGTGGGGCTTCCCACCACAGCCTGGGTGACAGACCCAGCCGGAGTTTCTCTCAACTCAGTGTTTCACGATTCACAGTAAGTTCAAGCCTCTGTGTGCGGCCTGCAGGTCGGCCATGCAGAACCGTGTGATTCGCAGAAATTATTTATATCCGCAATTAAGGAGACCAGTAAAGACGTTCTATTTCAGGGTTCCAAATTTATCAAGTGACCATTTTCAAAAATAATACTGAAAGGAGCATGATGGAAAAGAATAAGTTTGTTTAAAAAAGAGGCAGATTTGACCTGCTGTACTACTAGAGAAGTGTACACCTGAACCCTAAGGACTTAATATTATTAAGCAGTGTCACCCCGGGAAATTCAATTAAAAAAGAGGCAGAAACCCAGCTTAAAGGAAGGATAAAGGTCTCAAGGCCTTAGGAAAGCTTTTGTGCCACAGAAGGCACTCCCGCGAGTCCCCGCAGGGAGGGCCGCGGTGGCGGTGCCCCTCGCCCGAGTGCGCTTCCCGCCAGCCCCCTCTGCGGCGGTTGTTATGGGTGCGGCGACACACCTGCCACTTCGTGTTCGCAGCTGCTGCCTGTGTCACAGGAGGTGTGTGCTGCAACCACAGGCCGACTCGTCAGACCTCGAGTCAGAAGCCCAGATGGTTGGCGTGCCTCACCTGTGACGTTGGGGTCGCGCCTCGTCCTCCACTGCGGGACGAACACGGTGATGTTCCTGTTCCCGAGCTTCCAGAAGTACTCGACCGCGATGGCGATCCCGCGGCAGGAGAAGAACTTCTTCAGGCCGTGGCTGCGGGGAGCAACGAGACTGTTCAATGAAGCAGGAGCGTGACGTGGTCGCTGTGCCTGCTGCCCCTCTGAGCTTCGGGGTGCTGCTTGTTTGCGGCACCTTTCACTTGTGGTTCTTAGATGAAGAGCCCATTCTAAAGCTCCCTGCCTGGTCCCCAGCCTCTAAGAACCTTCCACAAATTCTGCCAGGAGACCTGTCGCCAAAGCTGAGGTGGCTGTGAGCACCATGACCCCAGGTGTCTCGCCGTGGAGGGCTCTGCACCCTTTATGGGGACCGCAAGGCACACAGGCTGCCGCGTGGGGGTGTGGCTGAGCTGGAAGGACTGGGGCCCTGCAAGCCGCCTTGGCAGCACCGCTCAGCCCTGCTGATGGGAAAAGGTTTGCACGAATGGGTGGTGAACGACCCCTGGTAGAGGGGATGAAAAAATGCCCTCTGCCCCAAAGTCAGGCAAGAAATTTTAAAAGAAACAATAAAAAAAAATTTACACTTTATTCTTTGGCAGTTAAGTAAAAGTAAAGGTTGAAGAAGTGTTTGGAATTCTGCCAGTGGCAATCCACCTGCTGACCCATGAGATGAGAAAGAACCCCCCCCACAAACTGCGCTGTTCCAGTTTGAGACGAGCAGAACGCACCTCCCTGGCCCCCACGGTCACCTGTGTGCCCAGGACATTAACTCCTGCACCTCCAGGCCAGTGTCTCTGCGTCAGAACCGCTTGGTGGATCTGCCCCTCCCTCGGAAGTCCTGCCCGGTGAGCTTGCGCGGCCCCACCCACCCCCAGCTCCCATTGGACTGACCTTGAAACGCAGGCCCAGGTCTCAGACAGATCCAGTGTCTGGCTGCGTGCTCCCCCGACACCTGAAGACACCTGACTCGTCAGAAGGGATCTGGCCACCAGCCCCCACGCGTCACCACACTCACGACCTGGGCCTGGAGGTCCAGCCTTTCCTGAGGCCGCGCTCCTGCAGCGGATCCCTTACACCTGCCCTGCTCCTCCCTCCAAGGGGCTCAGGACTCCAGCCTCCCTCCCCTCCCCTCCAAATGCTTTCCTGCCCTGTGCCCCCAAGACACAGAAGCTGGGGGGAGCCAGTACACTGATGGGCCTGTCAGGTAAGCGGAAAAGAACAGCCCACGAGGGACAGAGCCACTTGCCCAGGCTGCACTGCCAGAGGGCGGGTGAGTGGGGGGTCCGATTTGGCCCCCTCCCCCTGGGCCGGGGCCCTTCCTGGGACCCCACAGTGGTACCGCCCCTAGGGATCTGTCCTCACGGTGGAGGAGTGGGCTGGACACACAGCAAACACCTAATGTCCAGAAGTGTGCCCTGGAAGCACCTTTTAGAGGCAGGAGCCCACTGTTCCTCAGTGAGCCCCAAATGAGAGACCACACAGGTGTGAGCACACCCCAGGACGCATGCAGTACACCCATTCCTGGTGAGAAAACCCAGCGGTCTGTTCACCCAGAAGTGTCCAAAATAGGGCAAGAATGTAGCAATGTGACATTTGTTATAGGAAAATAGATTGGAGGTAGCTTTTGTAGAGGAAGGGGGTCTCTCTTTTTTTTAATCTTTTAAAGGAATAAATCATTCTAATGGCATCACAGACAGGACAGACCTAGAGGGGATGCCAACAACAGCCTGATAAGATCAAGTCACTTTTGGCACCCTGAAAACTCTCTAGCAGAGAACACAGACATTTCCCCAGAAAATACAACCACAGAAGAAAATCAAGTGGACCCATACTGCTGTCCTCAAAATACTCGAGGGTCCGTCCTGCCTCAGCCCCCACCGTCTCGGGGCCCTTGTGTCTCAGCCAGCGCGCTCGCTGTCAGGGAAGCCCAGCCGGCTACCGGCTGTGACTCAGAGACCGTGCGCACCTCCACAGTGACACCCCCACCTCTGAGGAGGTGCGTGAGCGCTCCCAGGACCAGCCGCAGACAAATGCGCACTAGGCTGAGAGGCTGGGTGAGCCAGCTGGACAGGCAGCGCCCTGCCCCTGCCGGCCCACGAGTGGGAGCGCGCCACACATCGGCAGCTTGTCTCCCACCATAGTGCAGGCAGTCGCCCAGAAGGAAGGGTGCCAGATGACAGAGAACTGATAAAAGCTGATGACAGTCACAGAACCAGAGAGGGCAGTGTGGGGAAATAGTGAAAATCCCTTTCTGATTTACCCGGGAAAGAGGAATTTCCTTCTACAGCTCCCACTTTAATAAAATTAGCCCTGGAACTCGGGCGCAGAAAGACCAGCAGGAAGAATGGTTGAAGCGCACAGTGGTGGCAGGCGAAGGGGCACCCCGCAGCTACGCGGAGCTCTGCCTGCTCTCCTGCCGGAGCAGGCCGCGTCCCCCGCCCCCAGCGAGCTGGCCACCCCAGTGGAGTCCAGCTGCACGCCGCAGCAGTTCCCACTTCCTCACCCCGACTCCTTCCTGGGCACGAAGGGGAAAACCCAGGCCAGACGCGTCTCAGCGGCGGTGCTCCGAGGGGCGTTCTGGGATTTCTCACGCTGTGTGTGAGCTGCAGACCCTGAGCTGGCGGCGAAGAAACCAGGGCTTTGCGGAAACCGGGGGATGGGCGGGCCGGGGCTGCTCTGGGGTGGGGTTCCAAGAACCTCTTGCTTAAGGGCTCCACTGTCTGTGTTAACCACTTCCCCAGCAGCGGGGTTAGACGAACCAGGCTGGCAGGGCTCAGGCCACGCACTGCGCTGTGCCCCGAGGCCCCCACCCTGAGGTGGGCTTTGCAGGGGACCACAGCACAGGCCCGAATCTTGCCCTGCCTTGCCCTGGACCAGATCCTTAAGCCACTTTATGGTATGCAAATCACAGATAATCTTTACCTCACAAAACTGTTTCGAGGGTTGTGTTTTAAAAGATAAAGTACAGTACCTGACACATAAGTTTCGGCTTTAAGATTCCAAATACTTGTTGAATTAAATATATGGCCTCAGCCACAGTTTAACCTAAAATGATCCCTGAAATAGCAATTGGAATTGAAATTGTAAGTGGGTGGTGAAAAGTCATTCTACAAAGCCCGATCTTCAACAACCTCCTCTTCACTCCCCTCAGCACACTGCGACCGAGCGCCCGCCCTGTGCCGGCGCTGACTCCGGGGTGGCTCGGGCCACACAGACACGGCCACGCTCCGTGGAATGGACAGGCGGAAACTCACACTTCATACTGAAACAACTAATTTAGAGCAAGGGCTCATTTCTTCCAACCTTCCCAAAGTCTGAGGGAGACACACAACAAAATCGTTTTTGCAGTGAACAACTCGGTGGCATTCAACTCGTTCCCTGTGCACAACCACCACTTACTCTTGTTCCCAAACATTTCATCACTGCAAAACGAAACCTATACCCAGTAAGCAGTTCCTTTCCAGAATAGGTTAATTTCAATTCCTGATATTCTGAAATCCGTCTGCATTAAACTGCGAATCTGTCTTCTTTGTAAAAGTGGGGCTTTTAACCTTAAGACAGCTGTGAATTCAGAGAAAACCAACGGCTTCCCAAACCAATCAGTTCTCACAAAAACTGATGCCCCTCAGCGTGCGGTCACCCTCCGCGCACTGATTCAGAGGGTTTCCAGGGATGGTGCTGTGCCCGAGGGTGCAAGGAAGCACGTGGGTGGGCGTGGGCAGTCCCCGGACTGGGGGAGGGAGGCGCTACGGCCCCAGGGGCAGGACAGACCACCCCAAATCCCAGCAGCCACCCCGCTGAGAAGCAATGACTGCTCCAAAAGGGCTTTCCGAAGAGAAGAGCGTCACCACCACCACCGACTCTGCGTCAATCTGCGTTTCCTCTCCTGTGAGCCCACTTGGGACCTCTCTCCACGCACGGAAGGTGAAGACGGGGTCACGGCCCCTCACAATCAGGACCTACATGTTGCGCCGTTTGCTCTGGTGCTGGGCTCTGGCTGGGGCGACCATGACCGCACAGTGCACTTGGCGGGGAGGCTGCGCCCCCAAAGGAGCCGCCCACAAGCCAGGGCAGCGACAACGAGCAGCAGTGTTCGGGAATGAAGACGGCGTATGCGCATTTTTACTGCCTCTCTTCTAACTTCAGCGGGAAACACTGACTCTCAGCGAAGAACAGCATCAACAATTCATTCAAAAACTGAAACTCCAAAGAACCTTCTATTTTAAAAACACACACTAAAATATTTGTAGTGAAGTGACAAACCTGAGACTGCCTTCACAATGGCCTGGGAGGAAGGCCCAGGCCGGGGGAGGGAAGAAATGGCTGACACGTGGCCGCGGACAGGCCGTGAGCCAGACCTACGGAGCTGGGCGACAGGCCTGCCACGGGCATCCCAAGTGCACCCGACACGGGGTTCCCTGTGCCCCTGTGCTACCTTCTTGTGTAGTTATTTGAAAACGCTACCAAAAATTTAACAAAACAAATAAATACCTAAACACACACATCTCAGTAGTGAGCTTATCTGCAATCTCACACGGAGCATCCCCGAGAGATGAAGGTGTGAACGAACCTCTCAGCCCCCTCAGCAGAGGCCGCAGAGACCTCAGCAATACAGAGAAACACTGCAGCCGCTCTCCTTCTGTCCGCCTTTCCTAAAACGCAGTCGTCAGGGGAACGACTGACTTTGAAGACTGGGAGGGAGGCCTCACCGGGCGGGCGGTCGTAGAAATGGTGTGATAAAACATGTCCTTTGGACAGGGGGAGACGAGAGGCAACAGACCACAGCAGGGGAACTCAGCAGGCAGGAGGCTGCCCCAGGCCAAAGGCTGCCGCCCCCCTAACTTAGCCACCATGTTGAACTGCCCCTCACAGAAGACCCCAGGCCCCCAGCAGGAGTAAGACAGGGTGCACAGAAACGATCACTTAGCTGTTTTTACTATAAACAAATACAGGAAGTTCGGTGAGAGCAGAGGCCCACAAAAGAGCTCATCCCGACGAAGCTCCTTAGGAAGCAGACAGCGGTCACCCCATCAGCGGAAGTGACGAGAGCACATCACCGCCACGGCCACAGCCGGCTCTGGGCCAGGCACCGGCACAATGTGGCAAACACAGGAAACCCTTTTTGCCCGCAGCGCCAGCCTTGCACCCCCACCCTAATGGCATTCACGGTATTGAGAATCCAGCGACAAGTCAGTCAGTCTTAGTAAGAGGAAGTCTCTACACTGCTTACCACTGGGCGAAGCCACGTGGAGAGAGAACTTTCTATCCTCTCCTGCCCGGGAACGTGGGGTCCCCAGGGTGCAGCCAAGTGCACAGCTCTGGAAGACGGAACAACAAAGCTTTCCCAACCAGCTGCTCCCCGCCGCCCCCGCCCCCAGGGAAGGCCACAGATCAGCCAAGCAGACACAGCAGTCCCTACAAATGCATGTCATCCGGGGACGCGGCGCAGGGCCCTACGTGAAACCGTCGCACGACGGGCAGAGCACTTACGTGATGGCGACGTTGCTCCCGTCTATAACGATGTGCTTCAGATCTGTCCTTCCCGGTTCGTTTTTCAACTCCAGCTTGTAGGGCACTTTCAGAGTATCTCGGAACCTTTGAACGCCCGTAACCGAGCAGTCGATGTGATCGGAAAGCCCCGCCAGCCTCGCGTCAGCGGCCGAGGGTGACAGCGGGGGCCACGGCGCTGGTGGGGGAAAGGGCTGGCAGTTTGGCTTAGACTG
This sequence comes from Desmodus rotundus, assembly GCF_022682495.2. Taxonomy (NCBI): domain Eukaryota; kingdom Metazoa; phylum Chordata; class Mammalia; order Chiroptera; family Phyllostomidae; genus Desmodus; species Desmodus rotundus. The sequence goes on from NC_071398.1 coordinate 2,756,957, forward strand.
AGGAGAGCCACAGCAGCCGGGACGGCTCTCCGAGGCAGACTTGAGAGGGTTTGGAAGCAAGGGCTCTCCTTGCTGCCGCACACCGTTTTCAGGAAAAACGGGAATTCTGGGTTGGTGACCTGCCACCCCTCTCGAAACAAAGCTGACTTCTTTGGGACTTGGAGGGGCGACAGAGGGTGCGGGGCCGTCCGTTTCAAGGTCCACGTTCCCCAGGTAGCTCTGATGCGAGCCCCAGGGGTCTTGTCTCGGCTCCCGTGGCGCTGTTCTGAGCGCGTTAGCTTTGCAGTTCGAGGTGCACGGTTTTGACTCGACTCTGAGTGGAGACTGGGCAGGCCTGGGCGTCACGCTCTGCTGCGCCTGAGCCTGTGTCTTCTTTGGGGCCGAATCCACCGTGAGCTCGTTCACGCTGCTGCAAACACCCTTACCTCTGGCTTTGCTGGTCTCTGGAGACATGGTGCCCGACGAAAACTCTCTGTCTTCTTGGAATCTTTTATTTTCTTTTTCAATTTCCTCTAGGAGCAGTAACGGTTCGGTAGATGGCCCATACTCCCGAATGACCTTTTCAACAATTTCCTGGGAATAGCCCATGGTTTTAAAAAAGTTGACCAGGATGTTGTGTTCCATTTCCTCAGTAGTGTCTTTTCCATCTGGCCCGACAAGGTCAGGGTCAGCAGGCGAGTCGGACAGGTCGACGGCCGCACTCCCAGCCAAGGCCTTGCCGTCCTGTAGGAGCTCCAGCTCTTGAGTGCTTTCCAGAGAAAACTGTTTCTTGGTGTGCCTTTCTTCAGAGTCGGAGGACCGCCTTTTGTGGCACACCCGGCCTCTGCAAAGCGCCTCTGCGTCGGGGGTCAGGCCGTTTATTGGGACGAAAGGTGCCTCCCGTGTGCCAGACAAGACATTGTCCATTTGTTTTGTAAGCTCGGTAACAGGGGACCCAGCTTTCTGCCTCACCTCCTGCTGCAGGACCGTCCCATCTGCTGCGGTGGCCGGCGGCCCCGGGGCGGTGCCCTGCAGAGACTCTGCCTGCTCGGAGTCCCAGGCCTCTCGGGCACCCTTGTCGTCTCCGGTTGGAAAGGGGCCGTCCTCCTCCCCCTGCGAGAGAGTCAGCAGCTCCTTCTTCAGGGCGGGGGGCAGCAGCAGCAAGTCCATCGTGTAGCTGTCTGCATGGGCTTCCACAAACTGTTTGAATTCCCTTTTCACCTCTGACTCCTTCTGACTGCTGGGCAGGTTCTCGTTGCTCTCGAAGAGCTTCACAAACTGCTGAATGTGGCTCCGGGCCATGACCACAGCTTCCGCACTTCCTCGGATGCCAAGGAGCCCGGTGTCCAGGACGCAGAGATCGGCACAGGTGTCCTGGATCAAGCTCTTCAGAAACAGGCCCTGCGCCCCAACGAAAATGCAGTGCACGGCTTTGGGGTAGCATTCCCTTTCTTCCAGCTCAGGTTCACAGATTCCTTTAATATACTCCTGCAAGGAGAAGAATTAGATCAGTTTACAATAGCTCTTCATAACACGGATTATGTTACACGTGTAATTACAAATGTCAAGCCGTACAAAAGTCAAAAGCAGGAGGGTCCGACCTGTGGGCCCAGGACAGAACCGGAAATGTACTTAAAGCGTTATGAGGGTTTTTTGTGATTACGTGTCGCCATGCTTTTTATGTGTGGCCCAAGACGACTCTTCTTCTTCCAGTGTGGCCGAGACGCCAAGAGGTTAGACACATCTGGTCAGGAGCATGTGGGAAAAGGGCCACACTTTAAAGAAAGAATTGCAAGGAACATATACAAGCTAACTGCTTCTACAGAAGCCGGAAACGCTGATCTGACTGAGCCTAGGAGGCAGGGAGCGTTCAGCGGGGCACCTTGCAATGTGATGTCAGGCCTGGCCGAGTCCAGAGCACGGCGGCGACTTCCGAGGCCAGGCTCCCTCACACCCGTGAAGAACGGACACCTTTGTCTGCCACTAGTCACTTATTACCACGGTGACGTACTCAAGAGACAAGATAATCAGGTCAAACAAATCACTCCAGAACCAACCTTGACTTTTGCTTCACTACTGACATAGTTTCCAAATAAAACATAATGATTTGTTGAACACATTAAAAAAAGAAAAAAGATTAACTTAGCAAAAATTTTTCCCAGCTGGCTGGAACAGTGTATATAGCCTATGTAACTTGATGCCTGTTTTCTAAGAAAGACCAGACTGTTTAAATGCAGGCCTACACACGAAGAACCAGAGAACCCTGGACCGCACCGCGTTCTTGGATGTGATGCGGGGTTTCTGGTGAGATTTCGCACCGAAGGGGCCTGCATGCCACACGGAAGGGAACTGTGCTCTCTGGGAACAGGCTGCTGCACGAGGCAGAAGTGCGTGAATCCAGCAAGCACGTGCGCGCACACGCCAACAGTGGAACAGGCTTTGTTCGTCACTCGGGCACTGGAGCCCGTTCCCGACTCCGGCCCCAGCCATACAACCGGGGACCTGGCTCCAGTCCCCTAACCCTCTCCAAGCCCAGCTCCTGCATCCGTAGAGAGATGAGAGACGGAAAGGCGGTGCAGTCCTCTAGTTGAGGGGATTCCACGAGATAACAAATGCAAAGTTCTGTCGATAGTGTCTTGCACACTGTAACTGCTTAACTAAATACCACCACCACACTTAAATCATCAATGAAAATTTTCTGAACAGGAATTTGTAAGAAATGAGCCTGGATGCCTGATCGATGCCTCCGAATTAGAGCAACGATCCTGAAAATGGCGCCACTTCCAAGTCCAGCCCAAGCAGCACCGGTTACCGTGAGCCTTTGCTGTGACAACGGCCACACCCCTTCAGTGGGAATGAACACAGAAGTGCGCACACTCTCCTTGCTTACCCACCCACAAGTGGATGAAACACCAAAAACGTGAGAAAGGCATCCCAGAGGGAATGCTCGGCCTAACCAGCAGGATGCTCGGCCGCGACCCTGCTTCCCCTTGTCCGTGGGGATTGCCCTGGGGCGTCGGTGGAGTCGCTGAAGAGTGAAGGCAGTGCGGGCTGCACTCAGAGAGAGCAGCCCCTTTTGTTTAAATTAGAGCAGTTTGCTATTTTTCTAACGCGGCCGATGCAGGAAGCACACAGCACCCTTACCGATCACCCTTTCACCACGGAGGGGCTGGCGGCACTCAACACTGATGTCGGGGTCCCAGAAAACCTCCCGACGGACGTTTTGCCGCCTACTGCCTGTCTGCACCCACGCCGCGTTTGGGCCGTGGTTTGAAGTTGTTTCTTTGAAACAGTTTATTTTGAAAACATCATAGGTTCGCAGGAAGTTGCAAAGATAGTACACAAAGATTCTGTGTACTCTTCACCATTTCCTCCAATCATCACATCTGACTTAGTTATCGTGCGGCATCAGACCCAGGGAAGCTGCCTCGACACAGTGGGTGTGGCTGGTTCTGCGCCCGTCCATCCCCCGAATATGTGTAGATTGCTGAACCACCACTTCGACCACGATGCAGAATCACCCCGGATGGGAAGGAAGACTTCCTCCAAGTCAGCCCTTCACAGTCACGTTCACCCCGCTTCACCCACTGCCCCTACCTCCCTGCAGCCACTAATCTGCTTCCCTCGCCACACCTCCGTGACTTCAAGAGTGTTATGTAAATAGGTCGGACAGTACGGGACTGCTGAGGTTGGCCCTCTTACTCCACATGCCGCTCCCGACACCCACCGGCGCCGTCCTGCACACCCACACTGCACTCCCACCAACCACTGGGTGCTACTCCCGGATGTGGACAGACCGTGGGGATTGCACCACCTCCCTACCGAGGGTGCTGTGCCCGTACCTGGCTGGGGCTTTTACACGCCAAGCTGCAGCGAATAGTTACTGGGTGTTAATGGACTTCCTGTCACTTCTCTGGGGTAAATGTCCCTGAGGGCAACTGCTGGTCTCACGGCAAGAGCGTGTTGGTGTCCCAAAATGGCATGGCCGTGTTCCAGAACGGCCGCACCCTGTTCCAGACCCACCAGCACGGGGGGAGAGAGCCAGTGTCCCTCACCCTTGCCGGCATTCGGCACTGTCGTTACAGCGCTGCCCCTTACCCATGGCTCGCCCTTGGCAGCTTCAGCCACCTGCAGTCAATCCGCACGGCTCAGTGACGGGGGGCCTCAGGGAGAGCGGGGTCCTCCTCCCGACAGCCTTGCCTCAAGGCAGCCAGCAGCAGCCGCGAACAAGGGTACCTCGTTCGCGCACTTGACCTTGTCACGCAGGCACGTGCCATCTGCACCGTCACAGGAAGGGTGAGGTGTTTCGAGAGAGACCACATTCACATAGTTCTCATTACAGAATCCTGTTACTGCGGTTCCGCTTCACTGCTGCCGTTCACCTCTTCCTGTGCCGAGCTGATAAACCAAGCGTCACCGCAGGCACACACGTGTATCACACATGCAGGAGAAAGCCCAGTACAGCAGGTCCTCGGACGGCCACCACACCCCGCTGTAACGTCGGCGAGCCGCCGGAGGAACCGCACTCTTACTTACATGAGCCAGGCTGTGGTGAAATGAGTTTCGTCCTACGTTGTTTCACTTGAAGTCGCAGCCATTTTCAGCTATTTTGGTTCCTCTGCCTTTCCACACAATTTTACAGATAGTCTTGCTTCGCAACTGCGTGGAACGTGTACACTGATCTGAGGGTCGCTGCCGTCTGCGCATCCCTCCGTTTCTCTGGACCTCGCCCTCCTTCATCAGTGTCCTGTGGTTCTAAGCATGCAAGTCCCGTGCACACTTGCTAGTTTTACAACCTGGCACTTCACCTCCGAGTGACCGGACACGGCGCTGCGTTCTGACTCTAGTTTCTACGTGTGCACTGTTAGTAAATACAAACACAACGGACTGTGCACACCAATCACCATCTTGTGACCTCGCTGAACCTACTTCTAGTTCTAGCATTTTTTTCTTGTAGATTCCTTGGGGTTTTCTATTCAGACAATTACACCATCTACACTTGTTTCCTGGTCTACAAGCCTTCTATTTTATTTTCCTGCCCTACTGCGCCAGTCGGCTTCTCGACACCGTGCTGACAAGCAGCGGGGACAGCTGGCACGCTCGCCGTGCTGTTCACCACCGGGGGAGAAGCCGAGTCTGGTGCCATGAAGCAAGCCAGGTTTGGTAAGTGGATGTTCGCTGCTGTGTTGAGGAAGCTGTCCTGCATGCCACTTTTCCCGGGACACAAGCACGAACGAGCACTGGAACCTGCTAAGCACTTCACTGCGCCCGCTGATGCAGTCGTGGGACTCGTTTCCTTAGCTTGCTCCCGTGTGTCTCGCTGACGACTTCGGGACACCGGACCAGCCTGGTATCCCGGGAGCAATCGCCACGTGGCCACGATGTGTAATTCTTTCACGCACTGACGAGTCACACGTGCACACGTCCTGTCAGGAGTTCCCACGCCCTCTGCATCTACAGTCATGAGAAACTGGGGCCCGCAGTTCTCCTTTGCTTTGCGTCGTCTGTCCGGTTTTAGCACCGGGAGTATACGACGACAAATGAGTAGAGGGGGAGGAAGTGCTCTCTCTTCGCGTGCCCCCTTCAACGGCACTGGCATCTGCGTGCCACCCCCGCCCCTCCGTCACTTAAAACCCCACGGGCACAAACACCATGCCTGGGGTTCCTTTAGCTCGGTCCCTTTCCTCCCCGCCTGCCCTGCCCTTTGTGTTACAGGGATCTCATGCATTACACGGGCCTACATGTGAAATCCCCTCAGACACGTTATAAAACTCACTTTCAACCATTAACTCATTTTAAAGAACTCAAAAGGGGAAAGTGATCTATTATATTCAGCCAGATTTCCATCACTTCTGTCTGAAGAACTTCCTTTAGCAATTCTTTCGGAGCAGGCTGCTGGACTGATTTCTCTTCAGTGGGGTGCTTTATCACGCTTTATTTCATTTTCATTCTCGAAGGATAACCTCACTGGACAGAGAATCTTTGGTTAATCGTTCTTTTTTCCCAGCACTTACAAAATATTATGCTGCTTCTCTGGCGGGCATGGTTTCTGATGGGAAACCTGTACTCATTCTCGTTCACATCCATGTAGCTTTTCTCTAGATGCTTTCTTTCATGGTTTTTAACTGTCTTCAGTTTCCAGCAGCGTGGTTCTGGGGCATCTGGCTGTGAAAGTCTTCAAGTTTATTCCGTGTGTGTTCACTGAGCTTCTGGAAGCGTGATGCCTGAATCTTCCGCCCGTTCGGGAAGTCTTCAGCTGTTATTTCTGCAAACGTTCTCGCCGTGCTTTCCCCTCCACCCCTCTGCTCGGACTAGATCGAGTGCGTGGTTCTCCCTCCACGGGCACCGACTCTCTGCTCTATCATCTCCATTTAAAGCTGAGCCCCTCCGGGGGGGGGGTTACTTATTGAGAGCATTGCATTTTTCAGTTCTAGCCTTTCCATGCGGTTCCTCTATTTCTTTGCTGAAACCTTCTGTCCGTTGCAACGACTGCCTGTTGGAGAACTTTTATGACAGATACTTTAAAGTCTGAGATAAGTTGACGTCTCTGTCACCATGGCGATGGTGTCCGCTGTCTTCTCCCACAAGAACGGACATGTTCCTAGTTCTCCACACGCCAGGCAATGCTGTGTCATAGCCGCCTGGAATACGATGAGACTCTGATCGTGATTAAGTCCCACAGCGGATGTTGACACCTCTGTTCTAGCAGGCAACTGGCCTGGACACAGGCTACAAGCTGCCGGCAGAGAGTCCAACCTCAGTCTGGTTTTTAAAGCGTCCGCAGTGCTATCTGCGTCTGTCTCACGTGTGCTTTCGATTCTCCACGGCAACGCTGGCTGACCCGGGAAAACAGGGCGCAATGCATTCGAAATCCCAAGGGAAACTGACTCTCAGCCTGTCACTCCATGCCCTCCGCAATCCCCATCAAATGTGAGGCGGCACAAAGACACTTCCAGCCATGCCAAAGCCTGAGAAAGTTAGCCCCATGGACTCGCTCCTCGAGAAGCTACCTTACTTAACACAGAGGCCACCAAAAATACGGGAGATAGCTGAGTGAATTTGATCCAAGAGTGGCAAATAGAAGTCCAAAGATTACAGCTGTGCAGTGACAAGCTTGGCACCCAGCCACCTGGAGCAGGGAAGGGGCCGGAGAGGCCCTCTCCCAGCCAAGGGGCTCCGTGAACGGCGGACATAAAGGAACCTTCGTAAAACGGGTGTGTTCAAGTCAAATTTCACAAGTAGATGGAAATTCCAGGAAAAATTAAAAGCTGTACCAGAAGGAAAACACAATGTAGTACAGTGTTGGGCTTTGTTGTATTTATATAAGTCATTTATATAGAAACTCTGTTTCTTGCTTAACAACAACAACAAAAAGAAACAGCTCTGGCTGGTGTGGTTCAGTGGACTGAATGCTGGCCTGTGAGCCAAAGGGTCGCCAGTTCGATTCCCAGTCAGGGCACAGGCCTGGGTTGCAGGCCAGGTCCCCAGTAGGGGGCGCATGAGAGGCAGCCACACATTGATGTTTCTCTCCCTCTCTTCCTCCTTCCCCTCCCCCCAAATAAATAAAATCTTAAAAAAAAAAGAAAGAAAGAAAGAAATGGTTTTAGTCCATTCAGGCTGTTACAACAAACACCACAGACTGGGTGGCTTAAAAACAACAGAAATGTATTTCTCACAGTTTTGGAGGTGGGAAGCCCGAGACCAGGGTGCCGAAGTCAGGGGCCTCTCCCGCAGGCGGCAGACGTCTTGCTTGCCCTCACGTGGTGGAAGGGGCACTGCTCTCACTCATGGGGGCTCTGCCCTTGTGACCCAATCACCCCCAAAAGGCCCTGTCTCCCAACGCCAGTGTGCCAGGCACTAGGGCTTCATTCAGTACACAAATTCTGAGGGGACACACACAGTCAGATCACAGCGACTGGGAGAACAGGGGCAGTTTCTGTGCGCCATCTAACTTAAGTGAATAATGCCTGAACTTGGTAAGAAATAGCAGCATATTATTTAACTATTTCAGTACTGTTAGAACAAACAGCTAAGAACAGCACTGGCTGGTGTGGCTCAGTGGACTGAGTGCCAGCTTGTGAACCAAAGGGTCGCTGGTTCGATTCCCAGCCAGGGCACATGCCTGGGTTCCGGGCCAGGTCCCTGGTTGGGGGTGTGCGAGAGGCAGCTAGTTGGTGTGTCTTTCACACATCGATGTCCTTTCCCTCCCTGCCTCCCTCCCTGCCCTCTCTAAAAAAACAGCGCAAAGTCGTTGTCCCTGGAAGTCAGGGAGAAGCCGGAGGGACTGCCATTCTTGACTACAGAGAACCTTAGAGCTACTTGAAGTCTGTGGCCAGCTGTGCACATACATTCTTTTGGCATCCTCCCGACTTGTTAATTTTAGTAAAAACCAGGCAGGTGGGCACACCCCTCGCTGCGCCAGCGCCAGCGTGGCCCTCCTTTAGGTTGTGTCGATTCTGTCGGAGACAAGGAGCCCTAGCACTTTCGACACACCGAGTGATTCACCTTTCAAACAACTCTTTTCTATCACTGCTGTTACTGTTCTAGGTCAGTTTAATTGAAGAACATTCTGCAAGAAGAGTTGTCCCAAAACGGTCACACCTGTAACCAAGTACCTGTATGATCTGGGATGTTCTGAAGTCTGTGCAACGGAGACAAAATGTAAAACCGAGGTGGACACTGAGGCAGGTCATTGCAAGGATCAGTGAAAACCCCCACTTTGATTTTTTAAAGTAGACTTTATTTTCTTAAGTAGTTTTAGGTTCGTGGCAAAGTTGAGCAGACAGTACAGAGACTTCCCACAGGTAATTTTTAAAATGATAATCACAAAAGTCCCTCTGATTTTATCAACTTAAGTCAATTTTATACATCGGAGCCTATAGAAAACACATGCTCTAAAACTTACCTGATCTGTTATCCACAAACAAGTCAACTCACGTTCCCTAGTTCCCACGAGTCCCTCCCAGCAAGTGGCAGTCTGGGGCTACCCGGGCACTGTGTGGGTTACTGCCTCTCCGAGAGCGTCCAGCTCAGGCCGGGCCCTCGGGGAGCCCCCGCGCCCCAGTGTGCGAGCACCAGGAGGCTGGGGGAGCAGTGCCCGGGGCAAGCGGTGCTGTGCAACAGCACCCCACCACCAAGACTATCGCCGCCCCATTAGGAGGAAGGCAGCCTGTTGCAGCCGTGTGTGCACAGAGCTGAGTGTGTGTGTGTGTGTGTGTGTGTGCGGGTGTGCCCCAAGAGAGACGAGTCATCTCCCTTGAGAATTCCGAAGCAGGAGCAGTCGACTTTCACACTCGTGCTCAGAGGTGAGCGATGAAGTGCACAGTGTTGTTGGCACGCGCTAGGAGAGCTCTGGCTGTCAGCTGTACTGGTAAGAAAGAGTCTGTGGCCCCCAACAGCCATCATTTCCATTTGGTTCTATTGGTATTGGAACATTTGAATGTTAGTCAAACACTCTCTCCCCACCCTGCAATATTCACATTGTTTTACGTTAGTCACGGTTTTAAAAGAAAAAAGGAGGAGCATATAATACATACATAACTTCCCTTTCATGTGGCAAAATGAACCTCTACCAGTCTACCTTCTTCTCCAGCCTCAGCTCCTCTCAGCTCTCACACCATCTCAGGAATCCGAGGGGGCACAGCTACGACCGGGAAGGTCGAAGTGGCCGCTCAAGAGCCTGCAGGTTGGACCTGGGGCAGGTTCTCCGCACCCCTGTTCACCACATAGCATCCCTTCTGGGCACAGCCCTGAGGGGCTGTCAGCCTGTCTCCCAGGTCACATGGGGCTGAAGCAGCTGATTGAAGGTGTGGGGGAAGCACAGGGCACAACCTGCCAAGCACTCGGCAGCAGTGACAACCGAGAGCACTGGTGCAAAATGAGCTTTGACAAGACACGCACGTTAAGAACCAGAGCGCCTGGCGAGCAGCTGTGCCGGGTGCAGACCTAACACGCCGGACAGCCCCAGGGCACAAGCCACAGAAGCCACTGGAGCAGCCACTGGTCACTGGGAGGAGAAGCCAGGCAGCAAGGGAGCCCTTAACCCACTAGAAGTGACCCCGGCCGGGAGGCCTCGACTCTGGGGCCCACTTCAGGACGCTGAGATGCCACGCAGTTCTGGAACTACTGCTGGTTCCGGAACTGTGCGTGATCTCCAGGAGAAAAGAGAGCTGCAAGGTCAACATGAGCTTCAGACTCTGCCATAGGAACCCTACCGAATATACACCAATCAGAAGCACAGCACAAGCCTTAGAGAAAGGGCATTTTCACACACCACTCATCTGCACGTCTGTTCCACCCGGCCCTCCCCATTACTAACATCGCTGCGGTGACGGTGCGGGCCGTTCCCCACTGCGCTCCTCACACTCGCTTTCTCTTCTATCTTCACACGCTGACCCCGTGCTTCCCAGGCCTGGGGGTAGGGGACGGTGCTAACCACCCCAACGGAACAGTTTCCTCCCCCCGCCCCCATGCCTCCACCTTCGTCCCGGTCCACTGGCAAACCTCTGTAACTCCCCAGCTTCCACAGCGCCCAGCATTCCTAATCAATTCACTCTTCGCCCTCCCCTGACAAAGTCCCCGGGTGCCCAACCTCATCTGTGTCACTCCTGTCACCTAGTAAAAGGCAGCATTTTGACAGAGCCCGGAGGCCAACACTTGTGCGTCCCTCCAACTGCCTCTCCTTCTGCACCTAAAAACCCCACCCTTCAGGAACCCCTTCAGCTGGTGCCTCACAGCTGCATGCCCCCCCCCCCCCAGCTGGATTAGTGCTCCCCCCGCCCAGCCCTGCCCCTCTGGCACCAACAGGCGTGGCCCGGTTCTGCAGAACACTTCCCCTGCCTGCCCCGCTGCCTGCACCTCGGACCACCCCACCTGCCCCCTCACCTCCACACTTTTTGAACTCCCTAAACTCCACTTCACTGCCAACGCTTTGAAACCTGGACCCCAGCCCCGTTCCAACTGCAGCCACTCTCCTGAATGCCAACAGCAGTCATCCACGCCAAACCCGAAGGCCCTGCTCTGTGCTATCCTACTCCACCAAGCTCTCCGGGACAAGTTCTTTCCCTGCACTTCCCAAGATACCATGAGCTGTCTTTTACTTCCCATTTTTTCTGACGAATCCCCCAAATCCTTTGCTGCCTTTTCCTCCGGCACCTTAAGTGTAGACATTCCCCAAGGGTCCGTCCTGGTCCTTTCCCTTGGTTACACTCTACACTCCCACCAGACTCCAAATCCCAACCCCAACTTTCACTTCTCTCTGGTAATAACTCCCAGCCTCCGTCTCTAGCCATCACTGGTGAACTCTGGGCATCTCCACGAGTGCCTCAAACATGGAAGGTCTGAACCGGACTTGCAGCTTCCCCCAGCCTGGACCGCGTCTTCGGTCCAAGTTCCCTTTCGATGAAGCGCAGTCACCGAGACGCAAAGCTCTCTTCCCTTCTGATCACACGCAACCCTCCGCAAAGCTCGTTTCTCACGGACGCAGAAACCAACACCACACTCTCCTTTCTGCTGCCAGTCTCGTCACACTTCACTCCCTTCCCGCGACAGCGCTGAAGTCACGTCTGAACGCACACCCACTCCACTTCCTCACTTGAAGCTTTCTAAAGCTCCTTGCTGCCAGAGATTAACGTTCACGATCTCAGAGCCGCAGTCAAAGCTCTCTGTGGTTTGGAGGTTAGCGTGTTGTATGTGCGGTCTAACCTAGCCATTCCTTCCTCCCACTCTTATCCAAAAACACATTCCCAGAATGGAGGCGGGTCGCGTGGGGGAGCGATGGCGATCTGTTCTCCACACACAACCGCATCTCGCTCTTCGAGCTCGAGCGTTCCCTGCACAGTGTCAGCGCAGCGTGGGGACAGGGCTCAGTGCTCCCACACAGCGGCTCTCAACCGGGGGCGCTTCAGTTGTCCCTGGGGCACCGGCGGTGCAAGGAGACATTGCTGGCCATCACAACTGCGGGGCGCTGCTGGCGTCACAGGGGCAGGGGGTGGGCATTCTCTGACCAAAACGCCGACAGTGCCGTCCCTGGGAGACCCTGAGTCCATCAATAAAGGTCTCCCAAATGGATGTCCCAGCAGGAGTTAGAAGTATGGGGACACCAGCGGACATCCAGCCCAGTGACAATGATGTCGGCAACACTGTTTGAGAAAGTGGCTGAAATGACCCAAAAAGGGTTTGCGTTCCATTTTAATAACTGCACACAATTAAGAAAAACTATTAAATACTTCTGAATGAGGCAGAATGGCCTTTCCATCAAGAAGCTCGCTCCTGGGCCCGCCCGGGGCAGTCTCCTTCTCGGGGGAACTAACCTCTGACTCACCACTCAACTGCCGGGAGCCCCCGGATGCGGCCCTGAGGCTGTCACTCCACTGCTGATAGGATAGCAGCCACTTTGTATCCAACCTAGCAGTTCTCCTCTACCATTCTTTTTCAGTGCTGCAAAAACCTCAGTCCCTCCAATGCTCTCCGAACCACTTCTGCGTTCCCGATAGTTCTCTCACTCATGAGTCACCTAGCTGTTTGAAAGTGTGCTCATAACCCTAAAAAACATTTATTTGCACTTGGACAGTTTCGTCGGAGCCACGGAGACGTCCAAGGGCCTCGCCAGCTTGGCGCTGGTGGACTGGGCGCCCGCGAAGGGCAGTGCATGCCAGCCCAAGCTTGGCGCCTTCCGGCACCCAGAGTGAGTCCCCAGCAGAAAGAGAACGGGTGGGTGCTGGTTCCCTGTGCTCTTGTTCCTTCCAGTTTTGTCCTGCTTTCTGGCCACACGTCTCTTTCCACACTGGCTCAGGGACCAGTGTGTAGGGACGACCGGGTGGGTGTCAGCTGTACCCTCACTGACACAAAACCAATCTTCAGGATTCTGGTTTTACCGCCTGACCGGGCAGTGATCTGCCCAGTAGAGGACAGGGATTTATTTCTACTAAAGGAGAGATGCCAGGAAAACCTGGTGTTACTCTTTTCTGTTTGTGGAAGAACTGGCTCAGGACCACCCAAAGAAGCCTTTCACAGCCTTGTGAAATCTGACAAGTTTTGTGTTTTTGGATTACGCTGGACCTGTGGCTAAATTGGTGGGGAACAAAAGCTGAAAGCTCTCTGCATGTTTGTGAGAAAAGCCTTTCTTCTTAAAGCGTGAGTGTGAAATACAGTCCCATCTCAAGGATGTTAACAAATTAGGTTACAATGTGTCTTAAAGAACCTCTGTTCTAATTGGTTTACAGAGAATAACAGCTTTTACCTAAGTCTACGTTCCTAGAATTCCCAGAAAATAAAGAAGCTAAACACCTGATACTTACAATGTGTTAGCGCTTCAAGGACCCCCCAAAACCCCAAGAGTCACAGAAACTGATACTTGGAAAGCATTTTTTTGCTTAAGAATGCAAATTCATGTAATAAAAATAATCCTTAGAATACCCATGTGATTTGATAACTTTAAAGCTAATTTTAATTTTTTAAAAAATTTTATTTAATCACTTTTAGAGAGAGGGGAAGGGAGGAAGAAAGAGAGGGAGAGAAACATCAGTGTTTGGTTGTCTCTCATGCGCCCCCCTACTGGGGACCTCATCCACAACCCAGGCATGCGCCCTGACTGGGAATCGAACTGGTGACCCTTTGGTTCATAGGCCAGCACTCAATCCACTGAGCCATGCCAGGTTAATGTTAATTTTAAAATAGATGTCCTTTCCATGATTTTATGAGTCCATGTATTGTAACAAAGGAATAACTTCATCATATTAATTTTTAAAACACCAGGGTTAACAACGAAACTACTGAGAGCTGAGCAGAGCTGAGCGTGCAGGCTCCAGGGTATCCGGGCAGGCCCAAGGGGCTGGCAGGCAGGGAGCGCCAAGCCGAAGCCGTGAGCACGGCGACTCCCACGCAGAGAACTCAGAGGTGAGCTCCTGCAGCTCAGCCAGCAGCTCGTGCACACTCATCAGCTACTGGGAAGTGCTGATTCTGTCGGCGCGGAGACGGAGCAAAACCTTGAAGCTGAAAGGAACCCCTTAAAGTAACACTGAAAAGAAACAATTCAGGGTCTGTAGACAAAAGGATTTTCTGGTTTCCATATGACATGAGTTCTTATTAAAAAGCTCTTCAATTAATTACATAAGGATCCCCTCATACTTTTGTTTTTGAAACGCAAGCCTGCTAACGTTAAGCAGTTACGTTACTTTGGTGAGAACGCAGCACAGAAGCGGCTGTCCTTGATCTAAGAAAGACGCCGCAGCACTAGCTGGTGAACAGGGAGGAGGAAGCTAGTCATGAGCTATCGCTTTTACCCCAGCACCTCCAGTGTGAGGATCCCCTACGGTAACATCCTGGTGTAACCCCAAAATATTAACCATAAAAAGAGACTGAATAAACCATTGTTTCTTAAGAAGATGATTTTCACAACCACAGTGAGTTAAAAAAATTTTTTCATTCTTGGAAATGCAGAAAGGCCACCAACATTCTTTCTGGTGAAATCAAAACAAAAACTCCATGTCACCACCAGGTGTGACATCTGTGAATTATTTCCTTCGTGCACAACCCTACTGTTACAGAAGTCATCATAAAACCAGGTACTGCCCCTCAAAAAAGACTTAAAAAAATTTAAACAAGGTTAGAGAACCAAGATGGCAGCGTAGGTAGACACACTGCGCCTCCTCGAACAACCAGAACTGACAGAATATCTAACGGCAAGGAAGTCCGACACCAAGTAGATAAAAAAGAAACATTCATGCAGACCGGTAGGAGGGGCAGAGACGGGCACCGGGGAGGAGAGGACTCGCGTGGCCGTGGTGGGACCGAGACTGGCAGAGTGTGGGATGTACGGGGCAGGCAGTCTGACCACTGGCAGACCCTGCGACCCCACATTCGCGCACAGACAAACCGGGACAAACGGCGGGAACCAGGGCTCCAGCGTGGGGGAAATAAAGCCTCAAACAAACCTCTGATTGAAAACATCCGTGGGGGTTGGGGCGGCAGCGGGAGAGACTCCCAGCCTCACAGGAGAGGTCGTTGGAGAGACCCGTGGGGGCCTAGGGCGTGCACAAGCCCACCCACTCGGGAA
Organism: Desmodus rotundus; assembly: GCF_022682495.2. Lineage (NCBI taxonomy): Eukaryota > Metazoa > Chordata > Mammalia > Chiroptera > Phyllostomidae > Desmodus > Desmodus rotundus. The sequence continues at coordinate 2,771,991 of NC_071398.1, forward strand.
CCAGCACAAGAGGGGCCCAATTTGATTGTGGGTAGCGGAGGGAGTGACTGAAACCTGGCAGAGAGTGGAGCGGGCGCCATTACTCCCTCTCAGCCCCTCCCCCACGTACAGCGTCACAGCACAGCGACCAGAGTTACCCAGCCCCAGGGAACACCTAAGGCTCCGCCACTTTAAGCAACAGAAGCACCAAGACAAAAAAAAAAAAAAAGGCCCAGACGACAGAACACTTCAAAGCTCCAGAAATAATTCAACTAAGCGGTGAACAGATACCCAACCTATCAAATGCACAGTTCAAAACACTGGTAATCAATAAGCTCACAGAATTGGTTGAATATGGTCGAAAACTAGATGGAAAAATGAAGGCTATGCTAAGAAAGACAAAGGAAAATGTACAGGGAACCAATAGTGAGGCAAAAGAAACTGGGACTCAAATCAACGGTGTGGACCAGAAGGAAGAAAGAAACATCCAACCAGAAAAGAATGAAGAAACAAGAATTCGGAAAAATGAGGAGAGGCTTAGGAACCTCCAGGACATCTTGAAACGTTCCAACATCCGAATTATAGGGGTGCCAGAAGGAGAAGAAGAAGAACAAAAAATTGAAAACTTATTTGAACAAATAATGAAGGAGAACTTCCCCAGTCTGGCAAAGGAAACAGACTTCCAGGAAGTCCAGGAAGCTCAGAGAGTCCCAAAGAAGCTGGACCCAAGGCGGAACACACCAAGGCACATCATAATTACATTACCTAAGATGAAAGAGAAGGAGAGAATCTTAGAAGCAGCAAGAGAAAAGGACACGGTTACCTACAAAGGGGTTCCCATAAGACTGTCAGCTGATTTCTCAAAAGAGACCTTACAGGCAAGAAGGGACTGGCAAGAAGTATTCCAAGTCATGAAAGGCAAGGACCTACATTCAAGATTACTCTATCCAGCAAAGCTATCATTTAGAATGGAAGGGAAGATAAAGTGCTTCTCAGATAAGGTCAAGTTGAGTTCATCATCACCAAGCCCTTATTATATGAAATGGTAAAGGGATTTATCTAAGAAAAAGAAGGTCAAAAATATGAACAGTAAAAATGACAGCAAACTCACAGTTATTAACAACCACACCTAAAACAAAAACAAGAGCAAACTAAGCAAACAACTAGAACAGGAACGGAACCACAGAAATGGAGCTCACATGGAGGGTTGTCAATAGGGGAGTGGAAGGGGGAGAGGGGGAAAGGTACAGAGAATAAGTAGCATAAATGGTAGGTGGAAAACAGACAGGGGGAGGGTAAGAATAGTGTAGGAAATGTAGAAGCCAAAGAACTTATAAGTATGACCCATGGACATGAACTATAGGGGGGGAATGTGGGAGGGAGGGGGTGGGCAGGATGGAGTGGAGTGAAAGGGGGGAAATGGGACAACTGTAATAGCATAATCAATAAATACATTAAAAAAAATTTTAAACAAAACAAAAAAGGACAGATGCCCTGGCTGGTGTAGCTCAGTGGATTGAGTGCCAGACTACAAACCAAAAGGTCGCCAGTTTGGTTCCTGGTCAGGGCACATGCCTGGGTTGTGGGCCAGGTCCCCAGTAGGGGGCGTGCAAGAGGCAACTGATAGATGTATCTCTCACACATGGATGTTTTTCTCCCTTTCTTCTTCCTTTCCCCTCTAAATGTTAGTAAAATCTGAAAAAAAAAGGACAGACAGGAAAGAAACCAGGTACCTAGCCCTCCTGACCAAGAAGGAAATGGAACCCCGTGAAGTCACAGCAGAACAGGTTACTTCTACTGCATCTGCATGTTGTTCTCTCTTGCTCTACAAGTACAGAAGTCAGAACTCAAGTGGGGGGGAAAAGGCAACCGCCAGCTCTCCCTGACACCCTCCCCGCACCCGCCCTTCCGCACAGAAAGCGCAGTTCCTCGGGTGTGCTGTCATTTCAGAGCCCGCCGAGGCCACTCAGTCCTCTCCCCATAAGTTCTCCAGACGGGAGCTGCTGGCCGGTCACTGCTGTGCCTAGTGGCGTGAGGCCACGCCCCGCACAGCCACCTCCACCATCTTCTCGGCTCTGCTCCACTCTCGGAGGGAAAGGAAGCCTGGCCTCTCCCACCAGACCCACGAGGCCCCGCCCCCGGGGGGCTCAGAACCAGCCTCACAATTCCTCCACAGCTACCAGCTCTAGAATTCTCCAGTACTTGCGGAACCTTTCCTCTAGCTGCTTGACTCCTGAGTCTTGAGGGGGCCCAGCCTAAGGTCTGGTCCCTGTCCACGCTTGATTACGTCCCTCCTGCCCCGACCAGCCTCCTTGGCAGACTGGCCCCTTCAGCGGTCAGTTCCCTGAAACCAGAAGGTAAGTCTTGGTGTCTCAGGACTGTCCTGGCTCCGATGACGCAGAACCTCAGAAGCAGTTCCTGGGCCCCAGGGTTCCCTGCTGAAGGGCAGGCACCTCGGGCCCTTTCAGTCCAGAGTGCGGGCAACTGGCACCCCTGGAGCTTCTGGATCAAGCCACACCATCGATTCGTGGCCTTGAGCCTCCCTGGGCCCTTCCTTTGCTTCCTGGTCCCTTCACGTTCTTCTCCAGTGCCCTTCCTACCGCTCCTCCACATCTGCCCCGCCCCGGTCCCCGTCTTCCAGCTCGCACCCTCCGGCTCCAGGAGGGAGCAGGCATCTCTCTCCCGAGACAGTCCGCGCGACAGGCCACTGGGCCTTCAACCACCCTCTTCCCCCAGGGAAACAAACGGACAGCATCTCCCCCCTTTCCTGTCTCCCAGCGGCTAACAAGGCGCCCCTAAAGGGCCGTCCGACAGCCAAATCTGGTCCACTTGGCATGCTCTGCTTAGCATGCATGATGGATTTTTGTTTGGGTTTTTTTGAGTATGTATACGTTAAAAAGAACATTATTAATGCAAAACTCTTACGGAGATGTAATTCATTCATAGCATGCAAAACATAAACTGGCTGCCTCGTGAACAGATCAGACGCCGCTGGGCCCACACTGTGCATGGGCTGGCACTAAGCGCGGCCCCGTCCTCTCCCGCAGGGTCCTGACAGCCACTGCCCTCCGCAGTCCCTGGCCTTGTCCCAGGGAGCACCTGAAGGGGTGGCTCTGGGATCTAAAGGAAGATCTCTAACTCTGCTCACTCCCAGGGCTAAGCTCTCTCCAGCCTCCTCCCTCCCCACCACTGCCTGATGCCAAGGGTCCCACCCAGCTCTGCATCTTTCCTCTCTCTTCGAATGAGGCAGCATCTAGGAAGCAAACTTCAAGTTCCTCTCTGAAATTCGCCCGCAAACTCCTTCATTTCCCTGTCTGCCACCAGCCCTCCCCCTGGGCCAGTGGGCGATGCCTCTTCAGGTTTCCCTCCACTTCCAGACACTGCGCCCCTGCCCCTTGCGGTCACGCTGCATCACTGGAAACGTGGCTGGATACTCCCCAAGTCACAGCCTCACAGACCAGCCCAGAGACAGGTGGCTCTGATGGCCTCACTCGTGCTCCTTCAGCCCTGCCTTGCCTCTCCCTAGCCGGCCTGGACACCCCGTGCCCTGGCCCTCACCAATTCAGCCACTTCTTGAGGGGTCTGTGGTGGAAGGGCAGCTTCCTGTCACGGAGATTCTGCACGGCTCTTCCCTCTGGAAAGCGCTCACTGGCGGAGCAGCCCCTCCTTCCGGCTGCACAGGAGCCCCCCTGCAGTGTTGCGGCTCCATACTGTTTGTTTCCAAGCTCCTCTCCTCTGCCCCAGTAAGCCTGGGTTCCTTGAGGTCAGGAGCCAACAGTCAGGGCACTTCTTGGCACATTTTCTCTTCAGTGTCGACTCGCCAGCCCCACCAAGCAACAGGCCACCAAGGTGCCCTCCACCATCCTTCCTGATACCACTACTTAAAACCTCTCCCTCAATTTCTGCAGCTAAGTCCCAGGGAAAACCTTGTCACCCCTCTCCTGCGGAGCTCAACCTGGAACAATGTCCCTTCCCCTGTTGGGACTTTCGGACAAACCCTCCCCGTCAAACCCTTGCTGACTCCCTACTGGACACATCCCTGACCGCAGCTGGCCTCGGGACCCCCGGACAGTGCCATCCAGCCTCTCCACTGTGCTTCTTGGGAAACCACCTCTGCCTGGGAATGTTCCGGGCCCCTCAAGCCCAGCTCAAGTGCTGCTCCCTCCAACAAATGTCCCCCTCTGACCACAGGGGCCACTCAGAGAGCCCGGGCCTCTGTCACTTCCCAGGACAGCATCGCTTTCTACCCCGCCACCTCCAGTCCACACAGCCTCACAACTACTCCACTAGCTAGCTCCTCCAGTAGTCCTCTAGCCGTTGATAAGAGGTGGTGAATTCACAGTTTCAAAGCAAGAAAACAGAGCAAACCACCTGACGGGACCCAGAACAGTGGCCCACATCTTATTTGAATCACTCAACCAACCAGCCAGTTGAAGTCTTTCCTCTAACTCTTCCTCCCTCCAAACCTCCTCCACAGGCAACTTCACGTATTTCAGATGCTGAAGCCTGCTCCGTTGTTTTGAATTGTGAGAGTGAAGTTAATGGCATTCTCTTCCTCAAAAGAATGTAAAACAAGCTCCAAAACGAAATTAACAAAAAGCCCTTGAGTGTGGTATTCAAGGCTTACCCATGAGTCTCAAGGGGAAAAAAAGGAATTTCTCACAAGTGGGAGGGTTGGACTGTAACACATATCATACAGATAGCCCGGCAGGTGACATGTACTCTGAGATACTGCCAGACACACCTTTTTCAATTAGCTCATGCTAAATGTGGGGCAGGGACCAGAGGAGGGGGAGGGTGTGGTGAGACAGGCAGCGTTTTTTTTTTTTTTTTTTTTTGTCAGGCCAAAGAAGCACTTTCTGTGCGTGGGGTGACTCCTGAGTGAGGGTGAACTGGGAGCAGGCAGTGTGCACAGACAAAGCAAGACAGTCAGACGCAGCCGCGGAGGCTTCACCCGAGGACTGCGAACCTAGGTGGGGGTGGGCCAACTCTGTAAACCAGAGGAGTTGTTTCCAGTGAAAACAGGCAGCAGGAGGCCCCAGGGCGGGGAGTGACTTTTTGAGGATTAATCTAAGGCACACGGTACTGCAAGTGATACCGAGAGGGAGGAGAGCAGAGAAGGGAGGCAGGCGCACACTCAGAATGCAGGTCCTACTTGCAGAGAAGGTAGTGGAAAGGGGGTGCAGTTAATGCGAGGCAGAGACGGTCCTGAGGAGCAATCGGGGGACACCAGGCCAGCCTGTCAACCCTGAGGATGAGGAAGGAATCGGAGCACTTGTCCGAAGCAGACAAACCGTTTAAAAAATTAGGAGCAGGAAAGCAAACCTGACCCAACACTCACAGGGTTTTTAAATGAAGCTGTGGGGAAGAGCGACACAGTTCAGCGTCCTATCTCCTGTGCACGCGCGGGAACCAGTCCTCCAGCCAGCAGCTCCGGCTGCAGTCTCCCAGGGCCCCAGGGCATTCCTGAAGTAAGACACCACCCCGGTCCCCACGCCCCCCAGGGCTCATCGTTTGGGAGCTAGAGCTCTGGGAACACCTGGCTGCTGCACCTGCTCTCTGGGAGAAGCTAGAGAAGCTAGGAAACTGGGGTCCGGGGGGGCGTGGGGGTGGGAGTGGGGGCTCTTGCTGTTTTCTGGTTGCGGAGGGAGGGAGAGGGAGTAGCTGAAGGTCTCCAGGACGTATAAGACTAAAATGCTGATCTAGAGAGGTGAGTCACCTCCTCAAAAGTTTCAGTTTCCCCAGCTGTTAATGTAAAGAGAGAAAGAGAGGAGAGCAAAATCTATCCCACTGCATAGAAGTCTGCATTAGCTGCTCCAGAAGTATCGAGCGCAACGTCTGATATGCTATAACCACGAACAAAGACGTGAACTGCACATAATATCAACACAAGAAACGATGCTCTTTTTAACACTATTATTAAACATCCAATCTCTTCTGGACAGTCCTGGAGTCAGATTCCCAAATGGACTGAAACCCCCTAAAGGCTCCGCACCCCAGGAGCGGAGGCCTGGGCCCAGCTAACAGCCCTGCGCACCACGACCAGGTCGGAGGGATGCTAACAACAGAAGACATTCGCGGCGCGCTCGTTCCGGGCGGGCCTCGGTGCTCTGCTCTGGGCGACAGCCCGGCAAGGTAGGTGCTTCCGCCAGTGACCCTTACAAACGGGGAAACTGAGACGCCCCGGGATTAAACCGCTAGCCCAGGGTCACGTGGCTCGAGAGCGGCGCACGCAGGTCCGCGGGCTCCGGGGGCTGCGCTTTCCCCACCGCGCGCGGGGAGGGGCGGGAGAGGGCGGGGGCGCCCCGGGACCCGGGCCGAGCGGAGGCCGCGGGCCGGGCGGGCAGGCGGGCGCACGGGGGCGGCGGCGGCGGGACTCACCTTGGCGCTGTGCACCGCCTCCTGCGCCCCGCTGAGCTGCAGCCAGATGCGCGCGGGCAGCGGTTCCTCGGTCCCGAGCGCGCCCAGCACCGCCAGGCTCACGCCGAACAGGTCCTCGATGCGGCCGCGGCTCTGCTCCAGTAGCGCCGCCTTCTCGGCGGGCGCCGTGAACTCGTCCAGCACTACCCGGGCCGCCATGGCGGGCGCGGCCTCCCGCGGCGGCGCCGGGGGCAGGCGGCGGCGACGCCCCCTCAGCGTGCGGCCGCTGGCCCCGAGCCCGTCAGGAGGCGTCCGCCTCGCCCCCGCCCGCGCCCCGCCGCCCGCCCGCAGGCCCAGCTACTCCATCCCGCCTCGGCCGCCGCGGCTCGGCAACTGCGGCCAGGGCAGCCCTCCGCCCCTCCGTCCCCGTCGCCGCGGGCCGGGCCCCGCACCCGCGCATGCGCCCCGCCCGATGCCGTCACTGGGGCTCGCCGCCCACTAGGGGCGGGGACAGGGCGGAGGCGACGGAAGGTGACGTCACGCGCCGTTGCCATGTTTGTTGAGGGCACGGCTTCGGCTCGGGAGAGGGGCTTGAGCGGCCTCTGTGATGAAGCGCGGTGCTTCCGGGCGGCCGGGTGGCTGACGACTACTGGTGTCGCACGTGGGGAATCGGGCTCAGAGCCGAGAGGCGGGGCCCACCCAGCGCCACGCCAGGGCTTTGGCTGGCCTTCAGACGGCTTGAACTCGCCCCCAGGGCCGCACGGACGGCCTTATGCACCTTCTCCTTCGTTGATGGGCGGGTGGTTCCGACGGCGGAGGCAGGCAGGCGTGAGCAGGGCAGGAATGACGGGCCAGGAACGGAATGTCACCAGGGCGGAAAGTCCCTGGTGTGTAGCAGTGGGCAAAACTGGGAAAACAAGTGTTAGAGGCTAGGACCTTACCCCCAGGGCGACTTTTCCTCCCGTAGCCTGTCGCAACTCCTGCCGCCACTCCTGCGGCTTTGACGCCCCCGGGGAGGAACAGGGGGCTGGGAACAGCCACCGAAGACCTCCAGAAGAGCCCTCGCAGGACCCCTCCCTTTCAGCATTCGGCCTTCAGGACTGTAACTTCCGATCAGCATCACGTCATCTTAGGAACAGGGCTTCCGGTCTGCTGACCACAGAGACAGGGTTTTGGTCGGATGAGAGATAACATCTGGGCCGTGGTTGTGTTTCAGCTCCAGGCGCAGAAAAGCTGTAAAATCAGACAAAACGACGCCGTGGCTGACGCCAGGACCAGCTTCGATGACGAATGACCCCCGGCGACGGCCCATCACTGGTGACCAGGGCCCTGAAAGGACACACCTGGAAAGCTGATGACTATTCTATCGAGTTTCTCCCCTAAAATCCCCGCCTTTAACATATAGATTAAAAGCCCTTAGGATAGGGACATGGTTTCCTCTCTTCTCCCTGTCTGTCCGGAGCACGCTGGCGCCTTTCCTCCCCACCGCCCCAACGCCTTCTTTTCTTACGTGTGCATCCTTTGCTCTCTTTCTCCTTAGCTGCAAGCATCCTTCTTTTGCCTCTGTAACTTGTTTCCTGAGTCCATGCAGCCCGGCTGGCTCACTTTTTCACCTCTGGGACTTTCTAAGTAAACTCCTTGCACCAGGCTTCTTGGCTCGAATTCCCTCGTGGCCTGGAGAACTGTCTTAACACATCGCCATCAACGGTGCCCTCCATCCCAGCCTCTCCGTCTCCTTTCTCTTTCTCTCTCCCCCTGCCCAGCTCTCTCTTTCTCTCTTTCTTTAAAGATTTATTTATTTATTTATTTTTAGGGAGAGGGGAGAGTGGAAGGAGAGGGAGAGAAACATCAATGTGCAAAACACACATCGGTCAATTGCCTTTCACATGCCCCCAGCTGGGGACCTGGCCCACAACCCAGGGATGTACCCTGGTGCCCTGGCTGGGAATCGAACAGGGAACCTTTCAGTTCACAGACCAGTGCTTAACCCACTGAGCCACACCAGCCAGGGCTCTCTTTCTTTCTTTCTGTCTTCTTTCCTTTCCCTTTCCTCTTGTCTTTCCCTTGTTTATTTTTTTTTCCACTAAAAATGGTAGCAGGAAGGGAAAAAATGAAATGATAAGTATGGAGAACTGAAAAACAAAGGATTAAGAAAACTTCGGGGTAGCTACGCCATCTGGGCGGGAAGGAGGAGGATGTGCTAGAGGAGAGGCCCGAAAACGGGTTAGAGACTCATCCGTGATTTTAACGTGGGCCTTGGACAAATACACCCCAAGCCCTCTGCAGGTCTGTTTTTCTGTCTGTAAAATCAAGGGTGCACTGTGTTATCTCTCAAGTCTTTCCAAGATCTTAACATTCTTTGAGTCCATGGAAACAGGTTGTGGAAGACAAAGGATTGCTGTCCTTTCTCTGGGCTGCATGTTGCAGATGTAGCAGATAGTTGGGGACCGCGGGAATTCGCTTCTCTGTGTCTTGATCCCTTATCTGCATCATGTGGTTAACAACAGTACTTCCTGTTGTTCTGGAAAATAATACAGTACTGGGGAAGAGAGTGAAGAAATAAAGGAGAGTCGCTATAGTTGAGCAGTTAAATTGCCAGCATCAAGTAGGTTGAAGCAACAATTCTTGTTTTGATTAGCTCCAAACCTTACGTGTCTGAGCTTTCCGGTCCTGTGTCAATGCCTGGACACTCCAGGTGAGTATCCAGGTGATCCTCTGATGACCCCAGCAGGCCTAGGAGAAGAGTGTCCGTGCTTTAGACTGCCAGCCCCCCAGAGGGCTGCCACCACACACCAACCTAGAAGCTAATGTGCCGGACCGATTTTTCTCAGTTCTGACTGTCAGCACCCTCAGCTTGTCTCTCTTCTGCGGGGCACTCTGGGTATTGCCTGGTTGTGTTTCCAGTTTGCAAACTCTTAAGACCTTTGACAAAATCTGTTTTTTAAAATACTTTATTTGGTTTTAGAGACAGGGCAAGGGAGGGAGAAAAACATCAATGTGTGAGAGAGACATGTTGCCTCTCACGTGCCCCCCAACTGGGGACCTGGCCCAAAACCCAGGCATGTGCCCTGGCTGGGAATCAAACCAGCAACCTTTTGGGTTGTAGGCCAGCGCTCAATCCACTGAGCTACACCTGCCAGGGCAGCCCTTGAATAAATCTTTGTGATGTTTCTAGTTGAAGCCTCCCAATTGTCTTAACACTCAGTCAACAATACCTGGACACAGTAAGTGATTACTAAACTCTAGCTATTATTATTATTATTATTATTATTATTATTATTATTATTATTGCTAAGTTAGCAATATACTTAAGGCTCCATTACCATGGAAAAGCTTTGTGTGAATTACGCAACTACACTGAACTTGTGGGCCCTCCATCTGTGAGGATTCCCCTGGAGGAGAAAGAGAGGATGGGAAAGTGTAGCGGGTGGAAGTGCCGAGGGGGTGGGGTCAGAGGGATTACCCAAGGTAGAACCTCCCAGGGATCAGGGCTGCTGGGGTTTTCCATAGGCCTCGGAAATTCAGGCAGGTGTGGTCCGCTGGTACCCCACAGCGAGATGACTCAGCACAGGGAGGAGAGCCACTGGCGCTTAAGACCGACAGCTTCCTGCTCCCCTGGGCTTTTCCCTGCGTGTCCACACAACCTGCAGCCCCCCTCCCCCAGGCAGGCCACCTGAGATTCACTGGGGTGGTTCCTGGTGAATGTGGCCTTGTTGATAGCTTGCACCCGGGGCTGGAGTCAACTCCAGGGGTTATTTCCTGTCTTCCTGCTGCACTCACCTCAAATGGAGCGGCTATGGTTGCGTGATTGGGCAGGGCTTTCCCCAGGACGGTTCCTGTTTGCTTCCAGTGACTTCCCTGCCGGTCATTCTTTGAGGGGTGAGGAGAGGCTGCCTTGAAAAGCACACAACAGCACCCCCAAACCCCACCCTAAAACAAAGTAGTATCTACACATACCCAGAAAGAAAGCTGGCCCTGGATACTGTATTCACAGAGATACAGCTTTGAGGGGGGGGGGGGTTCCCTTCTGCTTAGAAGGCTTGCCAGTTCATATCTGGTCAGCATTTCCCTTTAGGAAACTCTCAAGATTTCCTGAGTATAGGGAACAAGGAAAGAAGGGGAAATAGAGAAATCCCCTCTTAAGAAACTCCCTTGCTTCAAGCGGTTTCTCAACCACAACTTCCCTCAGTGGACCAGTCTTGCAGCCCAGGACAGCTGATGCCAGGGATGAGTCTCTTATTGGAAGCGCGGCTCTTCTTCCCCGACGCAGTAAAGAATTATAGATCGGAGGGCTGAACGCGGATGAGTAAGAGTTTTATTAGTACATCCTCAAGAGAGAGGAGGGGCCTCCAGAGAGTGGGCGAGAAAAGGCTGCGCCCAGGAAAAGCAACAGGAGAGCCTGAGGTGGGCTGCCTTAGCTCCCTGGGAAGTCAGAGAAGAGGAGCCTTCGGGACCGGCTCAGGGGATCAGCCTGGGACAGGCTGCCAGCTGCCCACTGCCTTAGCGTTGAGGGGATGCATGCCTGTGTAGAAAGAAGGGGGGGAGAAGGGAAAGGAAAATGGGGGAATGACTCAGGCTGCTCCCCAGAGGGAGAGCACACGCCCTGGGTCCTTGGACTTGAGGCTGTTCTCTGTCTCTGGCAGGCGGGGATCTTAGGGCAGGTCTCAGGGGAGGGTTTCAGTGGAACGCTCTTCCGTGCTCCAGGTGCGCTCTGTCAGGTCCTGGTCTCCACTGACTGGTGGTGGTAGGGCAAGGGTCCTTCCTCATTGCAATTGATCCTGGAGTTGCCCACCTGGTTTTGCTGCTTTTCTGGGCCTGGAGCCGCCAACGCAACTGAGGCCTAGATGTTGTCTCCGGGGAGGGAAGACAGGGGAGGAGAGGTCACCCTGGGGGCGAGGCCCTCATTTTCCCAGTTTTGCCCCCTGCCAGGCACTAACCCAGGTGACCGGCTGCACCAGGCTGTACATTGTGGGGCCATTGTGTTTGCCTATCTGCCTCAATTTCCCTATTCCACTGGCTTCTCACTGTCCTGCCCCCAGACCTCTGCGGAGTCTGCGCTCCAGACCCTGTACCTGTTTGTTCTCTGCTCTCGATAACAACCCCATGAGAAGGTGTTGAGAGACTCACATCCTTCCTCTTCTCGAATTTCCATGGGGGGAGAGGGTTTCCTACTCTGGCCCCAGCACTGTGGGGCCATAGGAACTCACCCAGCTGCCCAAGAGTCCTCAAGTCCCCAGGACGGGAGGAAGACTTGTGACCCCCCCACCCCGTGACTTTCCGAGAAGGCTCAGTGCTGGGTCGGACCCTGCCCCCGGGGCAGGGTGTGTGATTCTCTGCTGCCTGTGGTTTTTCACTGTGTCGGCGTGAACATTGGCACCTCAGCCACATCCTCTGGTCTGGCTTTGTCAGTCTTAAACGGGAGGTTGTGATCTTTACCTGTCTGGCTCCTGGTCTTATTTCTCAGTTCTGAAAGCATGAGGGGCAGAAGGGGTGTTTTATCTGGCCTCCGAAAACCCCAGCGGCTGCTTGTTATTATCACTCCCGTGTTGAAGGTGAGGAAATAGAAGTATAGAGAGGTTCTAGAATGTTCCACAAAGCCGGGAAGTGAAGCAATAGGAATAGGCATTTGAATCCAGGAACATCGATGCCTTAATGATAAGCCCTTTTGTGCAACCAGCCCCCTTTTCTGCTCTTTCGCAAAAGTAAGCAAGAGGCCCTGATAAGTTCTCATGCCCAGACCCCTCAGCCATCAGGTTCAAGAGTGACTTGCTCCAGACGTCATTCGCTGGCCTCTCCGATGAGTCAAATCCCCTTGTCACTGGCTCGGGGGGCCCTGTGGCCCTCTCACCCGCAGCACGGGGGCCAGCTTTACCTGCACTTGCGGGACATGATTGACCCATGTCCATCCTGGATGCCACCAGACCGTCAGCTCCGTCTGAGGCTGGATGGAAGCTGAAGGATCCCAGGAAGGGAAAGCAGGCCAGCAGGCAGCCTTTGTGCCCAGGGAGGGGAGCGCCCACGGCGGGGGAGGAGCCGGTCACGGATGTTGTGTTTTACCTCGAGGGCCATAGAAAGCCATCCAGGGCTCTTAGGCAGCGAGTGCACTGTTTCATTTGTGCTAAGATCCAGGGCATCCAAGATTAATTCTCAAGAATGTCAGCTTCTGCGTCCTTCCTCTTGGAACATTTGCTGTGGAGCAGTCCTATTTGGAACCTACTTACCAAGCTAAGAGGAAGCCCACACAAATATGTGGAGGAGAGCCAAGGGCCCCATGCCCCAAGCTGACAGTCCCAGATAAGCTCCCAGCTAGGGGCCAGCGCCAAATACCAGCCCTGTGAACAAAGCCGTTTAGGAATCTGCAGCTGGCCCAGCATTCTGGCTGACAACCTGCGGAGCAAAAAGAACCATCTGGCCAACCCACAGACTCACGAGAAATAGTAAATTGTCAATTTAAGCTACTGAGTTTGGGGTGATTTGTTATGCAGAAATAGAAAAAAGAAACACATGAATTCATAAGCAATTGAATTCATGACCAACACAGGAGCCAGGCGGATATTTAAACTTGTAACTGGTAGTGTTGAACGTAGCTAGTTAATGCTTTAGCCGTGAACTCGATAGTGCCAGCAGCTGTACCTCCTCAGGCCTCCTCTCCTTCCCCCTCCCTACCGGGATGGGGGTGGGGTGGGGGTGGGGAGCCCCCTTTCTGCAAGACAGAGCAGATGGAAACATGCTCTCTGCCCAGGGGCCCGCTCCCCAGAGAAGAGGGCTGCGCTGAGCCTGCTCTGTGTCTTCACCCAAACTCATCAATCAGACACTCAGTCCTCCCAGAGGACAGAGGGAGTGACAGGTAGGGAGATTGGCCAAGAGACAGGGTCGGGCTGGTCTCCCTCCACGCGGACACAGGAAGAGTGGAGGAGAAGCGGGTCCCAGCCCTGACGAGGATTCCGAAGTGGAGGGGTGCCACCTCCAAGAGGCCAGGCCGGAGAGGCCAGCCTGCCGGGAAGGCCTCTCTGAGGAGCTGATGTCGGAGTGGGGACCTGAGGGGAGAGGGGAGCCGTGGAGATGCCTGGGGGAAGTTTCCAGGCAGAGAGAGTGTTTTCAGAAAAGCAAGGTGCCTCTTGGGTTGAGAGCTGGGTGAGTGAGGTGAGCAGGCCAGGAGAAGAGGGGACAGTGGCCCGAACACGGGGGCCCTGTGGGCCTGGGAGGGACGTGGGGCTTGACTGCATGTGCTGGGAAGTCACGAGAAGGTCATCGCTGTCCTTGGTCAGTACATTCTCCAAGTCACATTGCTGCAAGAGCTCCAGCGACCTTGCCGTGGATTTCCTGTCTGTGGTCGAGGTGGTGTTCGAGCTCAGCGGGGGGGCTGCAGGGTTCAGGCAGGTGTGGGAGGCCGCTGAGCTGGGTGTGAGACTCCAGGCACTCGGCTGTGCGTGCGGCAGTTGGGCCTGACACCTGGCTGGGTAGATGCTTTCATGACAAAATGGCCAAACAGAAGCCGGGAGCTTTGCGGGACCTCGAGTCCCAGCCCGTGGATGCCTGTCAAAGGCAGGGGGTTCTGAGCACTCTGGTGAGGGGGGAGGGCAATGGTGGCTACGGTGGCCCCTGCTTCCCTTTCTGGAGGAGGAGGAGGAGGAAGATCACGGCTCCACAGGAAAGGAGGGAGGCGGTCAGCACCACCAGAGCAGCAGTCGGAGGCCGAGGGGCGGGAGGAAGGTGCAGCCACCGAGGAAGGGCGAGGAAGGGCATCGGGTGGAATTGTGGTGGCACAGGAGGTGTCCCGTCCAAACCTGCACCCGCATTCTGTGTATGGTGTTCCAAGCGCCCCGTGCGTGCTTAGCCCCCCTGCCATCCCCCCCAGAAGTGGCTGGCGATGCCCCAGGCACCTGTAGCGGCAGGTGTTCTGGACATTGTTGATCCGCTGCCTCTGCACAAACGGCCTTGTTTCGCCGCCACCAACCACTCTGTGAAGTAGGCACCACACCCATTTTACACTCGGGGAAACTGAAACCGAGGGAGTTTCAGGAACTCGTCTGGCGGCCCCACCACCAGGAAAGGAGACAGCCAGGCCTGGCACAACAGGCCCACAGGATTGAAGACTTCCCCGCAGATCAGAAGGGTGAACTTGAACTCTCCTGTACCTGAACACATACGAGGCTAGTTCAGTGTGAAACTGATGGTCCTTATGACGTCGATTACATTTAGTTTTAAATCCTACTCTAGAAATTGTTTCTGCCCCTCGCTGTCTGTGCCCCTCCGACACCCAGGCTTTCCCTGGATGGCCGGCAGCCCCTGAGGCAGCAGGAGACCAGAGCCTGGGCCTGGGCAATGGTCACTCGGTCCCACCACTGACCATAACCTTTGATCTCAGGTACGTTTCAGCTCCCGAGTCCTAAGGTGGAATGATGCCCCCCCACTAGGTTCCCCTGTGACCCGGTAGGGAGATGCCAGAAAAGACCTCAGAATCGTCCACAAGACCTGAAGAAATGATTCGTTATCTTCATCTGACCTCCAAGCAATCAGCTCCCAGCATGACCCTGAACCCCAAATCCTGAACCCCAAACGCACAGGTGTCTTGTGATTTTGCCTGATATAACCCCAAAACCACACACCATTGGGAGTCAGGTTTTTTTAGAGCATAATAAGTTCTCCATCTCCATACCGGCCAATTCGATCAATATTAAACTGTATTTTCCTTAACATTCCGCAACCCCCTGCTGCGCCTGTTCTGGGGCCAGTGTGCGCAGGCAGGCGGACTCACAGGAAAAGACCTTGGGGTTCCACTGACAGGCGACTTCCGGGACCAATCACTGGGTCTCCTGGACCCAAAGATCTGTAAGCAAAAGGGCATAAGCGACCCCCCACGGCCCAGGATCACAGGCCACAGCAAAGAGGTCTTTCTCCTGCTTGGCCACAGTCTCCTGGGTGTTCTCTGGAGGGGACGACAGACACCCTGGGCCTCGTGTTAAAGCCTGGCGCACGCTCTGGAAGACTGTGTTGGCCAGGGGGTGTCTTCTCCCCCACAGCCCCGGGGCGCAGCCTGGAGAAGGGCTTGGAGCTGGCCCTGCGACACGCCCCGTGTAACCCTCCCTCTTTATTTCACAGATGGGAAACCAAGACTAAGGGTGGGCAACCTCTTTATCAACAGGCTCACGGAGGCCCCTTCTGAAGAAGGGCCACTTCAGCTCCTGTGTCCCACTCTGCTGTCCTGGCCCCTGAGCCACCTACAGGGGCTGCCTCCCCAGCAGGCAATAGGCCGTTGGGAGCAGGGGCAAGAGGATGCCCCCCGAAAGGGGGTGGGTGAGATTGGTCTGCAGCCGCAGGGGAGCGCCTCGCCCTGAGATGCTGTGCGTGGGGCTTTCCTAAGAGCTCCAGGGAGCCAGGCTCACAGGAAGTCAGGTCTCCGCCCTTCCCCTCCCGCTTCCAGGGTCAGAAAGAGCTCGCCGGTTCGGGAAGTGTGAGTGAGTGTAGCAGCAGGAATTTGGAATGCGGGTCAGAGTCCCTCCGCCCTGCTCCCGGCTAAAGTGCAGCTGCCTGTCTCCTTGCTCCCTTCTCTCCTGGCACCGCCCGGGGTCTCCTCTCCTTCAGAATTCCTCTCTCTCTCTCTCTCTCTCTCTCTCTCTCTCTCTCTCTCTCTCTCTCTCATTGTACTGGAATCCCAGTTTTGCCTAAAGTGTGGAAAATACACCGCCCATGGTGTGGCAGATGATTTTCATTGGGTAATAGCCAGACTTCTAAGAAATCGTAATTGTTATATATTTCTTTTTACAGTCCTTCCTGTTTCTTATTTAAAAACAAAAAACAAACGGGGCCTCCCTCCAGTTATTTTTAACTTGAAAAAGCGCAAAACAAAGCCAAATGGAGTACATTTGAAGATCGAATTGACCTGATTAAGCAATTCATGAAGTGGGCGGCACGCATCCAGCAAGGAGGGAGGTGGGCGCAGGGAGCTGTCCCAAAGGGAGGGTTTTACAGGCAGAAGGGTGGAGCAAAGGGGCGGGAGCGACAGAGAAGGCGGGACTGTCTCAGGCCCTGCGATGTATTTGCTGGGGGCGGATCCCCTCCCTAGTGCGGAGCCGGAGTTTTCAGGCTGACGGGAGAGGTCGAAGTCCTAGCAAGTCTTGCTTTGCCGTCCTGGGAGCGAATGACTCCATTTTGAGGTTTCTTTTCCTTCCTCCCTTCTCTCGCTTTTTCTTTCTTTTTAACAAAAACGCGTTGGTTTTAAGAAAAACATGAACTGAATAATAGCCCGAGGGGCGTGCCGGCTGCGAGCAGACCCAGGAAGACGGATGCGAGGAACTCGAAAGTGGCGAAGGCCCTAGCGGGGTCTGGGTGCCCAGGACGCTTGGGTAGGGATGCGCTCGCAGAGGCGCCCCTCTGGGAAGAGCCAGGTCCGTGGGTCCGACGACTGGCCCTCGGTGGGCGGGAGACCCGGCGGGACGCGAGTCTGGGCTCCGCCCTTCTGCGTGGGGACTGGGTGACTGTCCCCATTTCTGCCAGGAGCCGTTCCAGCCTTTCCAGCTGCCACGTTCTCAAATTCTTCCTGGGTCCCCTGCTGGCGTCGGAACCGGGGCCAGGAGACAGAGCGTACCGGGAAACGACTGCACGTTTCACACGCACTCTGGCTCCCGTGCCGAGTCTTGCCGACTCTGCCCCTCCGCGCACCGGACACTTTCTCTCTCGAGGAAAGTCTCGGTTACGCTCGGTCTCGGCCGCCAGGGCCCGGGGCGCCACCTGCTGTTCGCAGGGCGGCAGTGCAGCCCCTTGCGCTGGCTGGATTTCCACCTCCGCCCGCGCGAGGGAGCGCGGGATCCCCGGGAAATCCGGGGACGCAGAGCTCCCGGGTGCAGACGGCCAGGCCGGAGGGGGATGCAAAGGAAAGGGTGCTGTGTGGTCGCCAGGAAAGCCTCCCACGGACGAGGGGATCCCAGAGGGAACCCAAAGGAAGTGGGCAAACAGCTACAGCTGCTTTTAGCCACGTTTTTCTCTGACCTAAAGGCTTCCGACGGGCACCTGCAGGCAACCGAGCGCATCGCTGGGTAGGAGTTCAATGCATGTGATGAGTTAATAGCCTTGGGACACTGCACTCTCTTGGCTGCTGTAAGTGGAGGAACGTGATGCTAAGTGCCCGTGGGGAAGAGCAGCGCCCTCCCCTCCCACCCGGGGGGTGGGCTATTGGAGGGGGGCAAGGACTCGCTTCCCGAGCTCCCTTTCTTAGCAGTCTTCAGGAGGACTCTGCAACTCCTCTGCGTCAGCAGGCCTGGGGCCCGGCACCTGCGCTCCGACTCTGCCACCTACTGGAACTGTGAACAAATAACTCCAAGGCCATTGAGGTTTTGCAGCTGGTGGCCAGGAGGTGCAGTCCAGGAACGGGGGACCTCTCTACCTTGCCTGTTCTCTAGCTCCGGCCTCTCTGAGCCAAAGTGAGGGCGGTGCAGCTAAAATAAGAGAGCTCTGGTCCCACCCTTGCTAGGTTCCAGTGTGTGGGTTTGGGGCAACCCTGGGCAGGTACACTTTTAACAGGCACCCCCAGTGATCTGGGCCTCCAAAGGTTGCACTCACTGCCCTGCCATAGAGGGCACTCCCTTGTCTAGCCTTCTTCCCCGCGAAGTGAAACAAATTACAGTCGTTGCGAACTGTGAACTTTGGGGCCAGATACCGGGAGGGGGACCATTGGCACCAGTTGTGCAAATGTCCCACAGGAGGGACACTTTTTGGGGGGATGCACACAGATGAGTTAACATCAGTTACAGTCAGGGGTGCGGGGGGCTGTCCCTTGCATGGCTCTCATGGCCCTTCCATCAGCTCTAGTTCCCGTGCTCCCTCATTCAACGGTAAGTTCCTTGCTGCCCAGAGTGGAGTCTCCTCTGTTCCTGCCATTCTCACAGCCCTGGAGGGACATCCTGGGTGCAGGCAACACCTGAACACTTACCCAGTGCCACGTGCCTGTGAAGCACCTCATTCAAGCCTCACTTAGTCCTTGTGACAACTCCCCGCACTAGGTGGTGTTGTTATTCCCCATTTTGAGATGAAGACAATAGGCACAGAGAGGCTGAGCAACCCATCAGAGTCACACAGCCCCCAGCGGCAGAGCCAAACCTGCCGTCTTCATCACTCGGCTGTGCTGCCCAAGTGCCCTTCCCTCTTTGCCCCGGGAAGTGAGGGAGAGAGGCTGGGTCGTGTTTAATTCAACACCGAACAAGAACGTTCGATTCAGCAAGAGTGCCATGTGGCTCCTGGCTGTGCTGCTCATAGGCCGTTACAAGCTCAGGACAGGTTTGATTCTCGTCCACAGGACAGGGCTGGGAGTACTGGCCGCGTGGGGCTCCTGTGAATTACTCCCGGTGCTCGAAGCCTGTTCTGCTTCCACTGGCCCGGCAGGGGGTCGGTGCGTGGGACTCTCGGTACTCAAAGCGTGATGGCTGGGCCAGCAGCATGAGCATCACTGGAGAACATGTTAGGAATGCAGACTCCCAGGCCCTGCCCTGGACCCACTGCATCGCAGCCTACAGCAGCGCAGCGAGGTCCCCATGTGACCTGCGTGTGCATTGAGGTCCCAGAAAGCCCTGCTCTACGGTGGTGGCTTCCCACCACCCTTCTTCATTAGACTCTCAGGCCCAACTGCCCCCCTCCCCACCATGGTGTGTGGGGGTGGGGCCCGACAACCCGATTTCACCAGCCCCTGCAGACTCTTCTGAGGCTTGGGGGACCACTGGGGCTTGGAGACAGCTATGAGAAGCGGCAGCAATGAATGAATGAGGTGGTTTCTTCACCTCGGATGTGACAGAAAGGGCGTGTTTTTTTCCCCTTGGAGCCCCCAGACATTATCATCTTTTTATGGGTCCACTTTCCATCTTTGCCCAGCGAGGAATTTGGAGAAATGAAGCTTCTGTGCAGAAGGAAGCCTGGCCAGACACGAGAGTGCCACCCTGTGGCGTGAGCCTGGCATTACCGCCCAGAGTGCGGCTGCTAAGGATGAGGGCGGAGAGGACTGACTGTTACACGCTAGACTCCGTGCCAAGCCCTCCTCGTGGATGAGTTTACTTAAAACTCACCCCAAGAGCGTGGAGTAGGTACTATTATCCTCACATTGTGAGCTGGGGGAACAGAGAGGCAGAGAAGCCCGGAGGGTCCCCGGGTAGCCAGGCTCCAGAGCCCACAGTTCTAACCGTTTTGCCATATTTCCTCGGCAGCAAAAGAAGGAGCCCTTTCTGGAGAACAGCAGACTTTCGACTGCTTTTAGGCCTGTGTTATGTCATTTACTGGAGACAGGCAGTGAGTGCTGGGCCAGGCGGCAGAGACCTGGGGCTGGGCTGAGCTCTCCTCTGCCCACCCAGTGCATCTCAGGTGCGACCGTCACGTAATTTTGTCTGAGTTTGCAGGAGATGGGACAATGTTATCTGAGCAGTTTCCCTTACAGCATCTTTGCATGGGCCCAGGGAAGCCCCTGGGAAATGTAAAATGGAATTGGAAATTGCAGCAGTGACAAAGGGGAGGTGTCAGCCGATGTTCTCGGGGAATAAAAGATTAAGAACGAGTCTTTTCCTGACACCCCAAACCAGCTGCGTGGGTCAGGCAGACATGCTGTGCAGGGTTAACCAGATGTCCTAATGGCTCAGCTGTTCAAAAGGGCAGAGTGTCCCTCTCATCAACGCTGCAAGGCCACCCCAGGTCAGCCAGGCCTCCACTCATCACACCCAGTCAGGGCCAGGCCACCAGAGGCTCCATCTCAACACGTGCTTCCGTCACCCCGAAGGCAGCGAAACAGCCTGGAGACCACAGGCCGGTCCTGCACTTCTGCCCGGCAGTGACACGGGAGTGACACATTCCATGCATGAGCTCAGGTGGGTGGGGAGGTGCCACCCCATCGTGTGTTGCCCTCCCCCCGTGTGTTAGGGGACAGCTGCACCTTTGTGACTCAGGGGTTTTCTTCTCTCCCTCCCCTCCCTTCTTGTTTACTTTGTGCCTATGATGTGTAGGTGATGTTTCTGACACTGGTTATAGGATGAGACAAAATTTCCACCCTCAAGGTACACATGGTCTCACGGCGAAGTCAGAAAGCTGATAGGGAAAGCACAGATGATCTGCAAGCACAGAGAAGGGGCAGCTCACTCAGCCTGAGGAGCAGTTAGGGAAGGCTTCCTGGAGGAGGTGGAGCACGAGTCCCCAGGGATAAGCTAGAGCAAGCCTGGTGAGAGGTACGGGACAGCACTTTCAGCAGAAGGGGCAGCAGATGTAAAGGTGTAGAGGAGAGCATTCTGGCCAACGGGGAGAAGGTCTGGTGTGTGTTGGAAGTGGACGAGCAGTTGAGAAGGCATGGTAGGGGTCGGGCCAGAGTGCACAGGCCCGTGGTCCCTTTTACAGTTTGGACTTTAGTGTGAGGGCAGCGACAGAGCGTTTAAAGCAGAGCAGTGAGTGATACAGGGGGGTCCTTCATCCGTAGGGTGGATGGGAGCCGAGAGGGAGTTAGGATGCCGAGGCAGTAACTGGACGGAGACCGTGGACACCCTCCGGGGCAGAGGGAGGGCGCACAGGTCTGAGAGGTGACAGGCAGAGGCCGGCTGCCAGACTTGGAGAAACAGAAGTAGGGGGAACGTCAGAAATGCGCTTCAAAGCGCGTGAAACGGCTGGAGTTTAGTCATTCATTCCCGTTATTTGTTAACGTCCATCGCAGGCCTCTTCTGGGCGCTTGGAGCGCACAGGGAAGAAAGGAAAACACGATTTCCTGTCCTCGTGAGGTTCACAGTCAAATGGGAGAGCAGGCAATGGACGCTGAGTATGGAAGAGCATCCAGGGGTAACGCCATGGGGAAGGGTCAGGGTTGGAGTGATCAGCAATGTGGGGGGGCGTGGAGAGGGGTCCCTGCGTTACGTTGGCTGGTAATTACCACCGAGGGAGTCTCGAGGAGCACAGGCATGGCCAGGCAGGGCGGCAAGGGAAGCTGCTGTTACAGGGTCGTCAGCGAGGCACGCTCAGTCGCCTGGACAGGAAGTGCTGCTGCTCCTTTCTGTGAGGAAGAGACCCAGAAAGACCCAGGGTTTGGGGTCCTCACCCCATCTGGATCCATCCAGATAGTCCCACTTTAACTGTGGGGTGCCGCTCCTTCCCCACCGGTGCCTTAACTGTTACGTTTGAGGCTGGGCGAATCTGAGAAGCCATTCTGCAACCGGCCCAGTTAAGTAAGCTTTGGTGTATTTTTTGTTGAGGTGTGTCAACTGGTGTCATTGGTGCCAATTCCGTGGCAACAGAAATCCCCCATTTGGGGTGTGGTGAGGAAGAAAACTTCCTCTAGCGTAACAGCACGGCTGTGAGAGCACAGTGGCGGGACGGCTCCAGTGTGATGCAGCCTGGCTGAGAACACAGCGCAGCCCTAAGCTGTCCCCTGGGGCCAGGCCTGACTAGACCCGTCTGCGGAGCCCTGCGGTGTCCTGGTTCACACACATCTTCAGGGTTTCAGCTCAGCCAGGGGGGCAGAAACTTCAGTCACTGGTGGAGAGGGAAAGTGAGTTCCCCTAGCCAGAGGGACCATCTGTGACGGTCACTCATGTGGTTGTCACTGCTCCAGCCGTCAGGGCCACTGCGTCCACAGGCACGCCGTCCCGATCGAGTGCAGGTGATAATTGGATCCACCGATAGTCGTCCCCACCATCTAGGTAACTGTGACTAACATCCCCGTTCTCAGGTCCAAGGACGGGACCCAAGCAGTCCAGGATCCCGTCCGTGAGGAGCCACTCCCTCAGGTCAGGCCTGGTATCAGCTGTGGGGTCCGTCAGAGGCAAGGCAGTGAACAAAACCTCACTGGCTTTCTTTATGCAAAATTACCTCTTTTAAAGGGACTTATGTGGCAAGAAGGGAACACTGAGGTGCTGGAGGGTAGTGACTGCAGGAGGCGCTGGGTCCTCTTGGGGCTGGAGACATGGCGTTAAGAAGACAAGGCGGTAGGGACCTAGGTTCTTGGAGGAGGACCCCCGGGGACTGTGGAAGGCTGTGTGGCCAGCTACTGCTGGTTTATCTGGATGGGTGGGTGGCCCTGGGGAGGTCAGTTCTGTTGGTGCTGGAAGAAGTGGGAAATGGGACCCACTGTGGCCGCTGGGGTGAAGCCAACAGGAAAGAGCCTAACAGGTAAGAGCGAGTCCTCTCCTGTCCAGTTTCCGGTCTCCCTTCTGCGCTGGCCAGAAGCCAGTCTCAGCCCCGGAGCACAGAGGGGAGTGTAGCAAGGTGGCTTTGCTGCTGAGAACAACAGCTTAGTAACCTGACTCCTGGTGGCCGCCGTGGCATCTGAAAGCTGAGACCGGGTGCCGAAGGGTAGTCCGGTTGCTAAGCAGATTTTCCTTAAGACGAGGGGTCCCCTAAAACGTTGCCTGGAACCCAAGGACGAGGCATAGACAGGACCCCACGCTATTGTGTTTCCTCCCTCTGTCCTCCATGACCACCCTGAGGTGGCTGCCTCCGTGCACCCCAATTAAAGTGCAGGCTTCCTTTCTCTCTCTCTCTCTCTTTTTTTTTTAACACCTAAACTTCCTTTTCTCATTAGCAGTCTTCTGGAGGGAGGGACAGCACCGAGTAGCTAATTAGTGAAGCTGGGTGATTGCCTCATGCCCCAAACCTTGCCCAAACATCTGCTGCACATCCCCCCTACTGGAGGAAGCTGGAGCCCGCTGCTCGAAGACGTTCTCTTTTGAGAAACTATCAAAGAACATTTGCAAATAACTGTGATCGCCTTAATGTGGTGGGGTGGGGGAAAGCACAATTTTCCAATTGCAGCGTGGGCGATCGGTCTGGCTTGCTTAATTAATGGTGCGTGCATCTGTTTGCTGAGGCCCTTTGAATGCATTTTCAGGAGTTCCTTAATTGGTTACAAAAAGCTGCAGGTGTACCTGTGGTGTGTGTGTGTGTGTATGTGGGGGTGTGGGGGGAGTGGAGCTGGTACGTCTTTCAGAAGAGGGGATCGTTTCTAATGGAAACATTTCATCACAGGACGATGAGGTTCATTTTAAATGAGGGTTTGGTCCGTGCGCCGTGGTGTTGGAAGATCTGTTCGGCCTCTGGCTGGGTTGTTGACACATTCAATTGAAAGGGAAGAGACCAGTTTTCGTGATGACAGACACTTCCATGCAGTCAGACCATGACAGGATGACAAGTCATTCGGGTGCTGTCGCTGGGAGGCTGCTGCCTGGTGTTTCAGGCGAAAGTGCTTGCGAGGGGCGATGAGGTGTGGCGAACCAATTCCGTGGGCAGCATGGAGGCGCTATTCGTGTTAGGTGGCGGGACCCGTGGTAGGAGGGGGGGGACCTCTGTCTTCCTGGTAAGTGAGGATTGTGTCGGCTACGCTGATGTGTTGGAAAGGTTGGCCCTCCTGTGAACGGGGCTCTCCCGCCTGCTGTTGTTTATTAAAAAACCGGGGTGCCGTCTCTTGATGGGGTTAGTTGCCCCTTCTGGCTGTGAGAGGCGGTGTCACCGTCTGACAGTGTTCAAGGCTGAGCTCTCCAAGACCGGGAAGACAGAGCGTGTGGTTGTGGGGGGCTGCAGCCCCATCCCTCAGGGGGGCCTGGCAAACTGCAGCCCTGGGCCAGACGTGGCCCGCGGTGTTTTCCAGGTGGTTTATGGGGACTCATCCACTCCTGTGCGTCTCTGTCTGTGGCTGCTTTCGCCACGTGGGCGGAGTCCAGCCGCTGGAAAACTCTGTGGCCTGCACAGCCTAAAACGTTTACTCTCGGGCTCCTTACAGAAACCGTTTGCTGAGCCCCCGAGGATGGGCACAGCGTGGTCAGCAGCTTAGGGCAAGGGGAGGGGCATCGACTTCTGTGCCCTTCTTTGCGGGCCTCTGTGTCCCCACCTCTCAGCCGGGGCTACAACTTCCTACCCCGTGTGTCTCCGAGTGCTGGGTGAGACGTGCAGTTGGAGGATTTCTGGCCCTGACCGGGGCGGCTCAGCGGGGTGGGTGTCGTCCGGCAAAGTGAAAGGCCTCCGCTTTAATTCCTGGTCAGGGCACAGACCTGGGTTGGGGGTTTGGTTCCCTGTCGATGTTTCTCTCTCATTTCCTCCCTTCCCCTCTCTCTTAAAAAAAAAAAAAATTCCCACGAATCTGTGTGTTTTCTCACTCAGAAACACAGACTTGGGAGCTGAGACAATGGGAGATGTTCCCTACTTTCCTCGGGCTCTCTCCTGTGAGCCAGGGTGAAGACAAGTGAGTCACTGGAACAAGGGGTGGCTTGGGGCAGCCCTTCCACCTCCTGCCCCCGTTCCTCTCCCACGTCTGTGTAGCCTTTGAGAACAAAGACTCTTCTACTCCAGGACAAAGGGGCACACCTGTGACCGTCCCAAGCCCAGCGTTGCTTCTCCAGGCACCTGCGCTCCCCCTTCAGGGTCCCCCCTGTGTGATTCCAGTCACCGCAACTCTGGACACATCTTGGTGTGGCAAGCCTTAATTTGTTAGTGTTCCAAGTAGCTCCTAGCACTGTCCTTAAGATCTCATTAACCAGGGTTTTGCTTCTAGGCCCGGATTAAAGTTTTCAGGCAAAAGGGATGTTAGCAAGGCATCTGGTGAGCACTTAGGCACTGCCTGGTGAGCAGAGAGATGCCCCGAGTGTGTGAATTCCAGCCACATTGCAGTGCCCACTGAGATAATGCAACTAAGCAGCTGAGGTAGAGGGGGTTATGGAAGCTGCTACTAACTAGCTAGGTAAAGTCCAACCACTCACCTCCTCCTCTGGGTTTCACCTGCCCAAGGAAGGCTTTGGCATAGGTGCTCTCTAAGGTCCCTGTTAAAAGACATTCAGTATGGGAAGAGCAATTCCTGTTACTTGGGTAGTGGAGCAATAGTCTCCCCCAACCCTTTCTCTTCTAATTCTGCACACCCCATTCTGTCTGGACAAAGCAAGGTGGGACTGGCTGGCAAGAAGGGGTCAGGGGTCAGGGATCCGCTGGACAGACAACAGATGTGCGAACAGCAGAGACTGACTCCTGCAAATGGAGGCAGGAGAGCGACTCGTAGGGAGGACAATGGGATGCTCCCAGGGTTGGAAGGAAGGCTGGGTGGGGGGCAGGGACCACGGGAGGCTGGAGGGGGAGGGGCCAGCCAGCGTCTCCTTCTGGAAGAGACTGCGTAGATGGCTGGGGCTGGCGCCCCCACCTGAAGCCCCCCCTTCAGGACCACCACTAGTCATCCATGTGGGTTAGAAAGAGGGGCTTGCCTTGTCACCGTGCGCTAGGAGGCTCAGCTTGGCGAGCAGGGTGTGGGCTAGGTCCAGCCCCTCCCCAACTCCGCCGGACTCTCAGCTCCTTGATGGTTTTCTGTGATGACCGCCACAGACGGGAGCTCTGGGTCGGCTTCCCTTGAGCCTGGTCCAGAGTGAAACCTTGGGCGAGCAGGGATACACAGCTCCTTCGGCCACCATGGTGGGATTTGGGGTTCCCTCCAAGTAGAGAGATGCTCCTGTGCCAGGTAGCCAAACACAAGACAACTGTCCGAGTACAAATTGTGTCCCTTACAGATGGCAAGGTTCACGCAGAACTCTACGGGCGCCTTCACCTGCAGCCCCCAGGTCTCTTTGTCCTTGGATTACTCCCCCCCAGATTCAGGGTCACACACACGTTCTGAACAGGGCCGACAGGAGCAGGCCATAATGGCTGGCCCCCCACGCGACCTGGACCGAAAGCATGCCAGGTGTCATTCCAATGTTCTCACAAACACGAAATGACAAGTGGGTCCTTTGCCCATTTCCCGAGTTTGCCTCGCTGGGTGATCTCTTCTAGAACTGCACAGAATTCTTCCCCGCTGTCCGAAGGAATTCGCTCTGGAAGCACCCTAGAGGTGTTATGAAATAAGTTAATGTTTAACCTTGTGGTAGACATGGTTATATTTAATGTTCAATATTGGATGCAAAGGGGGGAGAGAGCTCTAGTGGTGTTTCTCAGCAGGGGTGCCCTGAATGGTTGCTGTGGGTTTGAAAACAGAGTTTAGGAGAAGCTGGTTTTCCTCCGACACTCCTACAAAAATCCCACACTTTGCTCTCTGTGGCTGAGCTGTTTATGTTTACTTTCCTGAGTGACAGAAAATTCTCCTTCCGTTATTTTATCTAGAAGCCTCTATTTTGACATAAAACCAAGAAGCATTTTAGTTTTTAGTTTCCTCACTTCTCAAAAAAAAAAAAAGTTCATTTAAATACCATCGGAGGGCCCCTTCGAGGCAGAGACCTTTGGAAATTGCTCCAACCCCGTAACATTTAGAGAAGCCTGTTTCTAGAAGCAGAGAGTCTCTGCGGGGTGTACTTGCTGTGCAGGGAGGGAAACAGCCTGCACTCCCCTCTGAAGAATGAAGCCATTCCACTCAGGACCGGCCAGGAGGACTGGACGCAGAGGCTGCCGGCCAGCGCCTCGTGTGTCAGAGGCCCGTCAGACCGCATTTGGGCGTGGGTTTTACGTGAACCACAAGAAGAGTGTCTGCTTCTGTTTCCTCTGGAGCAGGGAAGCATCAGGGTAAAGATTTGGGATGAGCAGAGTCATTGAATTCACAAAAAATTGTCCTTCATGCTAAGGTGGGGTACCACATCCACCCTCACGCTAAGGTGGGGTACCACATCCACCCTCACGCTAAGGTGGGGTACCACATCCACCCTCACACTAAGGTGAGGTACCACATCCATCCTCATGCTAAGGGGCGGTACCACATTCACCTAATGTTGACCCATTGATCCATCATCCATCCATCCATCCATCCAACCAACCTCCCTCCCTCCCACCCATCCTAGCATTTGTCCCATCAATATTTATTGAGCACTTCCTGTGCACCAGATGCCGCGCGTGGGTCAGAGGAACACAATGCCAGAGAAGCAGATGCGGGAACAGAAAGGGGTAAAGACAATCGGCAGAGGCGGAAAGGCAGCATGGGGCTAGGGCGGTGGGTGGGCAGCAAGAGGAAATAGGCCAAATCTATTTTTACATTAGCACTTAAAGCTTTTTCAGACTCACCCTCCAATTACTGGTGCACGATTCTCTACTGCGTAGAATTTCCATGGCCAAGTGCTTTCTCATGGGATGAATTCATTTGTTCATTCAACAAATGAGTTCATCTGTTGTTCATCAAATATATATTGGTACCAAGGGTTGGGCCAGGACTTGGGTACTCAGTCGCAGACCCCCACCCCCCAAAAAAGAAAGAAAAGAAACAGATAGAAAGAAGGAAAGAAAGAACCCGTTCTCTGGACTTGCAGAGTTCAGAGTCTAGTGGAAAACAAATACATAAATAAATATCTATTTATAATTGTGCTATGGGCCGCAGAGGAGAACTAAGAAGCACAATAGTCGATTCATCGAACGCTTATTACAGGTTAGGCTCTGTTTCAAGGGCTTCCTTGTGTTGTATCTCATTTACTCCTCAAAGCAAGCCTTATTTTTATTCCGGTTTTACCCCTGAAGAAACACGCAAAACAATGAGGATGAGGAGGCTTTACTTCGATCAGGGCGCAGAGAAGGCGTTCTGAGCAATGGGTGCAGGAGAAAGGGTGGGTCATAGAGGCGAAAACCGAGGGGCAGAATGTTCCAGGCAGAGATAACAAACAGCCGTGTGAAGGTGCCCAGGCAGCCAAGAGCCGGGACGCCTGGAGAAAGTCAAAGCTGGCCCGTGTGGGTGGAGCCAGGAGGGGGAAGGACGATGACGTCAGCGGCAGGGCCGCCAATGGAGGCCGTCTGCAGGCAGGCAGAGTTTGGCTTTCCTTAGAAGAAGCATTGGACGGCTGGAGGCGTGTAGGAAAGAGAGCTGGGACCGCACAGCCCCAGGTGGAAACCCGGACCTAGAAATACCCCTCAATTTGTCCATTTCTGTGGCAGACGAGTCTGTCTCAGTGGCGTCCGACCTAGCTGCAGGGGGACGGCTAACGTTTGAGTTTTGCAAATTGGAGTTTCATCGCTTTGGAAATACTTGCTGTGAAAAGGTTGAACTGAATTTTAAAAAATATTTGCATCATGAATGAAATTTTAACCATCAAAAGAACCCTTAGATTCTTTGAGTATAATTTCAACACTTTTGGAATGG
The DNA here is from genome assembly GCF_022682495.2 of Desmodus rotundus. Taxonomy (NCBI): domain Eukaryota; kingdom Metazoa; phylum Chordata; class Mammalia; order Chiroptera; family Phyllostomidae; genus Desmodus; species Desmodus rotundus. The sequence continues at coordinate 2,800,360 of NC_071398.1, forward strand.
CCATCAAGGTAATTTAAAAATTTCATCACTATCGGTACGTACAAATTTTGTCGTGGGTGGTGACTTAAGAGAATTGAAAAGATGACCACTAATCTCTTCAAGTCTTTATCAGGGAGTGTGTGGGGCTATTTCAAGCCTAAAAAGTGGTGCAAAAAAGTTAGTCTCCACCAAAGCAAGCCCAAGTCTGTTAATGAAAAATTAAAATATTTTAAATGGAGGGTTTGTCAGATTTAAGAATCAGTATGTTCCCAAAACTTTGCATTTCATTTTGGAAAATTATAATCCCATAGCGATAAGGAAACAAATGAAGTTTCACCAAATCTCTAGCGATGACCCCAATTTCCCTTTCATCAACCCAGGCGCCATACCCATCCGAACATTCCTTGCCGGTGCCACGGTGTGGGAAAGGTGGGGACGTGCCCTCCTGGACCAACACCAGCATCCGAGTTCTTCAATCAAGGAGCTGCTCGGCGGGCTTACCTGGCAGAGTCTCGCAAACCCTCTTAGACGTTAACATCTAAAGTGAGGAAGGTTCTCCACCCCGTGCACCTGGCTGATGAGTCAGTTGCGATGGATGCTGCGTAACAAACAACCCCCTTGAATTTCAGGCTTTATTTTCTTGCTTCCGCATGAGGCACTTGTGGTTGGAGGGCTGCAGGGAGAGCTCCTCCTTGTCGAACAAGAACCTTTGTGATCAAGGTCTCTGGCTTCTGCTCAGAAAGCGTTGCCTGCGGCTACTCCTTTGGCCCCACCCCACCACAAGGGGGCGCAGAAGGCATGATCCCGTGTGTGTGTGTGTGTGTGTGTGTGTGTGTGTGTGTGTGCAGGCAGCAGAGGCAGAACTATTTGGCAAATGGCACTGTGGATGCCATGCAGGTGGTTCATTTGAGTGACCTTGGCAATGGCTTCTGTCAGCTTGTCCACTGTCCATCCCAGAGGCCCCAAGTGTCTGGAGGCTGGCTCACCGGTCATACGTTCTCCTGCTGTAAGGACCCCCTCGAAGGGGTGACGTGTTCTCCACTGCTCACGAAGAAGCTCATTATAGTGGGATCTGCATGTGGGAGCTCCAGCAGGAGAGTGAGCGATGGGCTTTGAGAGCAGCGCGGCTGATTTGTAAGGGAAGAGAAGGGGGTGCCAGTGCGCCCCACCATCTACCCCAGCCTTGGCAGACATACAGAGTTGGAGGCAGTGGGGTGGGGGCATTTATGTCCATAAGGAACCAGCCGTGGGGTTTCACACCCAGGGCCAAAACACTTCTTCCCATTCAGCCTCTGTTTTGCAAATCCAAATGTGGCTCCGATCCTACGTGAGAAAACCCGGTCCTTTGCTTCCCTCAGAGCTCCTTCTGCTCAATGCGGGTCTCAGAATCAGAACACGCCCCTGTGGCACCCCATGCACCTTCGGCTCTCTGGGTGCCCAAAGTGGGCTGATGTTCTAGTTTCTACCAGCAGGGGCCGTCCTTTCCCTTTTGTAATTCTGGGGAGACTGGATTCTGCAGGCACCTTCACAAGCCTACCAACATTTTTCCTCTTTGGCTTATGGCATTAATCCTGAGGTTAGGGTCGGCCTGTGATGAGCAATACTACGTTTAACCCCGGGCGCTGGGCACTAAGATGGAATTGATCATCTGTGGTCTCCTTTCCAAGAACTGGGAACCTTGGTTCAGGCCGAGATAAATGCAGACAGGCGGACCCTCAGCGGCAGTGACACGCAGAAGAGCAAAGGGCAGATCTGACCGCTGCATTTCACGGACACCGCACTCTCTCACTGATCTTCACTGAAAAGCAAAAAGAAAAAAAAATCCCACTAAGTGATTTGTTTCTTTCACATTTTACAACCACTGTCGGATCCTGGGGAGGGTAATTTCCCCTGGAATGCACATTAGTGTCTAGTCGGTGGATAAACTTGAAGCATTTCTGCATTGGGCCAAAAACGGAGATGAACACCGAGTTCTACACCAAACGGCAGGCAGCCTGGGACTGCAGGTTCCACACAGGCGTGCGGCGTTGTTCTTGTGATCATCCTCTCGTTGTTGTACATCCTCATAGTGAGATGATTATTCGATGCGTTTTAATCTAAACAGAAAGAACCACTTCGGGTGAATTGGCTGCGACTCTGACTGTTGATCGAAAGCCCAGCAGCCTGTGTCAGGCACACTCTCCACCACTGACTTCTTTTCTCGAAGCTCACAGCGATGGAGAGTGGGGATCACCAGTTTGATTCGGAGGCCTGAGACCAGGTATCAGCGATGGAAGGGACGGAGCGCAGCAAAACAGAAAAAGATGACAAAACTCGTAAAGAACAGAACCGGGGTTTGAACCGCATTTCAGGGTCCCCCCACGATACCACTTAGGGACCTGAATACGGGCATGGGTGTCTTGCTTTTCCATCCTTTTTTTCTGGTTTGCTTTTCTCATTTTCCAGTTTGAGGCTCTAGACATATGAACTTGACCCTTCTCTAATGTGTGTCTGAACTTTAATTTGGCTTGAGACTTAACATTCTCGGAGTGGTCTGGTTAGCAGCTTGCTCCTCAAAAGAGGGAAGCCGTCTGTGTTGTGTGTGTACTTTCGATCCTCTAGCTGGATGCGGCAGCCCATCCGGTTCTTCAGGCCTTTGACTTCTTCTGCCCACGGGGCCTTCTCCCTGCACCTTTGAACAATCAACATGGCTCTTGAGAGAGAATGTTGGTCCTGCATGGTCTGGGGAAGTAAAGAGCCCCAAGTAAGGAAGTCCATCCCCTGAATGACCAGCCTGCGTCAGGCTACTGGTGGGCCCCCAGTGAGTGCCCTTGACTGGCCACTTGGTCTCCTTGGGAGACCCCAGGATTACGGGATTTCACCGTCACAGGTGCCCCCATCAGCACGACCACCTCAAAAAGCAATGGGCATCATCCCTGGGTGCGGTGAGTGGCAGCATTTGATGGGAGGGGCTCTGACAGGGACGGTCTGGTTCCAGCCCGGGACTCCACACTGCCTTTGTGTTCCCGGGGGATGGCACCCAGGTGGCAGCCAGTTTCCATGAGCCTATGGCACCTGGGTTCAACTGCTGTTACGGTATCTGGGTTTACACTTTCCTGTGCTCGGCAGGCCGATTCCCATTTACGCGTCCTCTATCTGTATGCCTATACGTCTGTACGGATGTAGGTATGCTCACTCTGTCTATCTGTCTGTCTACCTATCATCTCTCTTTTGAGTGATGTCTGATTCGTGCCCAAAACAGCACCAGTGTTCACCATAAAAGAGCATGGTCCACATCAGTGAGCAGAGATACAAACCCATGTTGCAGAGTTACGTCATTGCAAATGCACACTCTGGTCTTTGTCCGCTCTGTGGCCTTGGGCACCTAGCTGGCTACTCTGTCCTTCCATCTCTCAGTCTGTAAAGGGGGTGGCACCTCCCAGGACTGTCTCGAGAATCACCAGCACCTGGGCATGTGAAGCCTTGCAGCAGTCCCTGGTCTGCGCTCAGGTGTTGGTGGCTGTGACTTCCACAGGTCTGGGGTCTGTGGGTGCATCAGGAGGGGTTGCTCAGGGGAGCTGAACTGGGCCAGTGGCCCCACATGGAGGGGTCTGCAGCCTCAGCTGTGGTGTTCCTGCCAGATGAACTGTGACCCCGTCAGATGAACTGTGACCCCATGGCTCAGTGACTTCCCAGAAAGTGCCATCCCTGCCCTGCTGACCTGTCTGCCCAGAGGCAGTGGAGGGTTCAAGGTGCGGAAGGACCTCCCAGAAGAAGGAACATCATGTGCGAATGTCCTAGGCTGTGACCGTGACCTAATGGAGAAGGGTCACAAGCAGTGGTTTACAGCTGTCTTTCCGGGCCCCATGCAGACCCCCGGAAGCCTCCGTGGGAAGAGCATCTTCCGTCTGTCCTCAGTGCTGATGGAGTCTCAAGGAGAAAACCTCGTTCCTCGCTCACTCTTCCTTGCCCGCTCTCTCCTTAGAGAAGAAACAAACTTCCTCTCCGGCAGTCCGACCAGATGAGCACGCTAATCCCCGAATAGAAGAGTTCTGAAGCACCCTACAACCAGCCTCCCAGCTCACAGTCGAATTAGCTGGAAGTGGCCCCTTGGGGTCTGCACCAGAGAAATGTCCCGAGGTCCCCAATGTCGTCTAATGAGAGAAGATGGCCCGTCCAAGGAGAGGGGGAGGTCTGTGCTTGTGTGTCGGTGGGAGGGAGGAGGGACGCCAGTCCTGTGTATTTCTCCATAATCACTTCCGCGGCTACCGACAGCCAGAAAACCGGAGAATGGAATCACACAGCTCTCCGCTAGCACAGCCTGGGTGGCAGTGGCCCAAGAGCCCAGTAGACAGGATACCTCCCAGGGTTTTCCACAGAGAAGAAGATTGCTTTTCTTTAGAGCCACTGCCAGCCCCAGGCAGCCAGGCTCTGCTTAGCACCTCAATAGACCAGAGAGGAAGAAACATTCTAAAAACAGCCTGTGATTGGATTAGGGGCATCTCATATTCGGGGGGGGGGGGGGGGGGGTATGGTAGGTGACCCTGTGACCCCGTGATGGGGGTGGGCCGATCAATCAGGAGTTCTGAGTTCTTGCTCAGTGCTCTGAGACCAGCGAGAACAGCAGGAAATGGAGCCTGCCCTGGAGGGCTGACAAAGATGCTGCCAATCACTCGGCAGTTCACTCACTCACTGAGAGGCAGGCTCTGGGGTGTGGACTGGAACAAGCCCTTCTGGGGCCACAGGCAGACAACACATCGGAAAAAGTCACCAGGTAACGGTGAGACGTGTGCTAGGTGAGAGGATAAAGCAGGGTTTCGTAGGACACGTGTACGGGGGGCGTGTGCTGTTTTACCGGGGTCTCTCCCTTCAGTGCCCCCGGGCTCTGCGGGCCGCTTCCCAGAGGGCAGTGGGCTGCCGGGAGGGCTTGTTGTGAAGGCCTCTCAGCCCAGCTGCTCAGCCCTGTTTCCTTCACTCCCTGCGCTGATTGGCCCCGAGAGCCGGCCCCTGTAGACGTTCTGCAGACAGGTCTCCGACTCAGTCTGTTTCCTGGACAGTCCAGCCCCAGGTGGGGAGCAACTGCAGGCAGGACAATGAGCTCAGCTGCTTCCAGGGAAGACTGATGTGCAAGGGCGATGTGTGTGCTGAGCGCGCGTGGTGGAGGGCCCAGCTCTGAGGGCGTCCTGCGGGACAGCATCTTAGGAATCAGGCTGCGGGTGGGGGTGATGTGCACAGTGTCGTCTGTCAGATGGGGCCGTCTTGGTGTGTGAAAGGACCAGAGAGAGGGTCTGTGGGGCTCAAGGGTGGTGATGGGGAAGGAAAGGGGAACGCAAATAGAGGACAGGGCCAGGTCTGGCAGGGCCCCGCAGGCTGCAGCGAGGAGTTTGGGTTTTATCTTAAGGGTGATGGGGACTCATTGCAGAGGGTCAAGCAGAGGAATAAAAGGATCCAATTTACATTTTAAAAAGATCATTCTGACTACCTGTGAAGTCAATTTGGTCAGGAAGACAGGGCTAACTGACACGGAAAATTAGAGAGTAACCTCAGGGTGATAGGATTCTGCATCTAGAAAGGCCTTTTATCAGCCCCTTTGATGTGAACATGCCTTGTACTCATTGGCTGTTCATTCAAGAATAATAATAGTGAGCACCTGTTACGTGCCCGACCCTGGGCTGGGCTCTGGGACGTGTCACCTACACCAGATAAGTAATCCCCCGAACCTCATGCAGCTTACATTCCTTGTGGGAAAACTTTCCTAAAGCACTCGACTGGCGGGCAGAGAGTTTGGGCAAGTCCTTGGGACCCATATGGAAGGGGAAGACTTCACGGAGAGGATGGGACCCAAACTGGGTGGGAAATGAGCAGGGGCCCCCTGCCAGAGAGAAGCAGCCGTGGCAGTGAACATGGGAACAGTCTCAGCAGTCACCCCCTGCTGAGGACGTACCACACGCCAGGCACCAAGCTAAGAATTTAGCATCTTTTATATGGTGTAACCTTCCAGGATACCATACAAAGTAACCATTCCTCTTCTCTCATTTTACAGATGATGGAGCTGAGGCTCATCGAAATATCTGGTTCCAAGTCACATACTTAGAAAGAGGTGGGTCCTCCTGACCAGGTGCTAAGCTCAGTTGGTTAGAGCATCGTCCTGTAACACCAAGGTTGTGGGTTTGATTCCCAGTCAGGGCACATCCAAGAATCAACCAGTGAATGCATATATAAGTGGAACAAAATATTGATGCTTCTCCCTCTTTTCCTTTCTCCTTCTCAAACCAATAAATAAAATATTAATTAATTAGAAATACATATTGAAAAAAAGAAAGAACAAAGCAGGTCTGGATTTAATTCCATTACCTGCCTGCTTCTGAACCTGAGTCCTATGCCCTTGAGAACATCCTGATTGGTCAGAGGTGGCCCTCTGGCTGTTTCACTCTGTCCACCCCCCTCCCGCAGGACAAGGTCTGTGGCAAGTCTTGCTGCTTTGCTGTTGTGGAGACACAGCTCTTGGTTTAGCCTTAACTTTTCTGCCTGTGACCCCTCACCACCTGTCCCATCTCTCATTTGTCAGAGACGTCAGCTTTCTCCTCCTTACGGCACGCGGTGGAAGGCACTTCCCACCTCTCCTTTTACACTGTCAGTTACACATGGTCAGGCGACTGAGTCCTGGCCACCGGAGCGTGAGCGAAGGTTGTGTGTGGCACTTCGGGGCTGCGCCCCCAAGTCTCCCATCCGCACTCTTCACTTGTTTCCCTCCCTGGCTGTCGGGGAAGGCATCTGTTACAGACATCAGGGCTGCCCTTAGCCTGTGACTTTGAATGATGGCGAGGAGAGGAGCCCAGCCCTGGACCCGCACCTGCCTTGCGGTCATGTGGACAGTGAGCTGATTTACCAGGAATGAAATAGACTGCTAATTTCTACTTTGTCTGGTAGGCATAAAATCCTGCTGTGTGATGGAACCATTAAACGGTCCTATTTGTCCCTGCAGCTGGGCCCACACGAACTCATATGCCTACTTGATATCATGGCTCCTGATTCTAAATCTCCTTTCCAGTATCGTTCCAGCCTTTGTTCAAGGTTGCTGGCAGAGCCGAGGGTGATTAGGACTCTTCTAACAAAAAGGAGCTAAATCAAGGAAGCTACAGATACAAATCAGAGAGTGAGCGAACAAGAACTTTACATTTGTTCTGGTTATGGCGGCCATATGCTAGCAAGAGATGGGGCATGAACAAGGGAGAAATAAAGACAGAGAAAGAAGAGAGCGGGGAGGAAGACAGAGAAGAGGAAGCAGAAGTTTGGGAGAGAAGATGAGGAAGAAAGAAGAGAAAATAAAGAGGAGAGAGAAACCAGGAGAGGGCACGGAGAAAGAAGAGTTGATTGAAAAAAGAAAAAAAAAAGGTCTATCCTAAAGGTCTGAGCAAGCCCCCGATGTTAAAAGGCGCTTTCCTGGTCTGGGACCGGTGTGTCCGGCCCACCACCCCATCACCCTCTCACACCTACAAATATTCTGAAGAGATAAGGCATTGTGCTCAGCAGCCTTGGGTTGTGTGTCAAACCTGAGATTAGCTGCCAGTCAAGCTCTTAAGGAAATAGCATCTCTTCCTGGCAGGTTAACAAAAAAAAAAAGAAGAAGAAAAAAAGAAAGAGGGATAAAGGTTACGTCAACAGGAGACAATCTCAGCTTCAGGACCTTCCTACGAAGGTTGCGGTGACCGGGCGTTAATTAGGCTTGGTGTTTTTTCCACTCTCCGCCTCCTCATCCTCTTTTTTTTTTTTCTGAGTCATCAGTTTGAAAATGGGTTATGGAGGAAATCGGAGAGAAGTGCCCCTTAGAAACCCGTTCGCTCTGGCAGGCCCTGGAGGAGGCAGCTGTCCGTCAGCACCGCGGACAGCTCAGGGCCGGGACCGCATTGCAGGCTGGGAGGCGGCTTTAACAACGCGGGGGGCCTAGCAACCCCTGGGTAGCTGGCTCCCGCCGCCTGCCACTTTATTTAATTATGCAACAATCAGCGACCTCTACATTTTAATTAAGGAGTCAGGTAATGAAGCCATCCTGCTTCTACCGGGGCAGGCCAGCCCATTCTCTCGCCTCTCCAGAAAGGTCTTGGGCACTAATTGGCTGTTGGGCGCCTCGATCTCGACAAGACCAGGCAGGTAGTGATCCCCTCGCTTTCTTCTAACGCGTTCGCGGGTCTCTTTGCCCTCTTCCTCTTTGATTTGCCTAATTAGTACTAATAATTTAAAAGCTGCACCGCCCTCTTTTGATCTCGCCATCCACAGAGCCTCTCGCAGACGAGCCACTCCATTAACAGATACTAAACAGCGTTAATGTGCGGTGACATGATCGGCGCTGGCTTGCACAGTTCCAGCTTGGGACCCCAAGGCTGCCACACACACACACACACACACACACGTACACACTCACACACAGAGCATCCACTTTATTTCTGGAGAAAAGTCATTCTAGGTGGCAGCAGCTTGGAGTGCTGTGTCTTAATAACCATTTGAGACCCCTTTATTGTGGGCTGGCATTGAAACTACATGATTTATTCCACGTTTCAGGGTTTTAATGATTAATTCATGAACGTATCTGCAAGAATGCCAAGGTCTCCCAAATAATGAAAGCCCTTTTATTTTTTTTTTTCCTAAAGTAGTTTGTTTTCATTTCAAATCAAAGCAATCCGTCCTGAGCATTCATTTCTCTTTCCCTTTCACTCCCTTCAGCCTGAAAAGAAAAAAAAAGGGGGGGGAGCTCATTTCATGGGGGTCTTGATAACATTTTGACAAGTAATAGAATTCATTTACATTTATCAAAATAAACAGATAAGTCTTCCATCTTCTGTCTGTTCAGCTGACACAGACCAGTCTCTCACCTCCAACAGACATTAATAAGCTCGAGGCTGTGCTCAGTGATTCCACCTGTGTGTCCCCCAGATAGTCCGACATTAAAAAAAAAAGACTTTATTTATTTACTTTTAGAGAGAAGGGAAGGCGGGGAGAAAGACGGGAGAGAAACATCAATGTGTGGTTGCCTCTTACGTGCCCCCTACTGGGGACCTGGCCCGCAACCCAGGCCTGTGCCCTGACTGGGAATCGAACCAGCGACTCTTTGGTTCTCAGGCTGGCACTCGATGCACTGGGAGGCTCTTTTATTGAGCCTTTGTGTTCTGTGCAAGAGGAGATGATAGCTTGATTACTTTAAAATCAGATACACGCTTTGGAGCCCTGAAGTTAATTTTAAAAGTAATTCTTGACCTTAAGACTGTTTCTGAGAGCCTACCTTATTTTAAGGAATTGTTATATTTATTTTAGTGATGGTGTTCTATTTTCCTAACATAGTACCATTATCTTAATGCTGGTGAGAGATGGAGAGTAGGTTGGAAGACGAACGAGTTAGGAAGATTTGGGGTGCAAGAAGAAAACCTGACCCTTGTAAGGTTTAAACCTCAAGGATGATCACTGACCCCAGCCGTGGAAGTGCAAGTGCGCGACGGGCTTCCCAGCTGGCCAAAGTCTGTAGTTCCGTCCTCACGTCCCTGCAGTTCTCTTGGCTGCGTCTCCTCCTTGGAGTGACATCAAACTCAGTTGGGGGTGGAGGGGCTGCACATAACGACATCAGAGGATGAGAGAGGTTGCTTCTGGAAGCTCTTCCAGAAGATGGAGGAACGATTCTTCCAGCTCTTGTGCTCACTTCCTTTCAGTCTGTCCCTCAAATGGCCGCGAAAGGGATCCTGCTAAAACGGACGTCGAATCACGATGTGCTTCTGCCCAGAGCCCTCCGGCGTTCCCCGGGTCCTTGTGTAAAAGCCGGAGTCCCTCCCAGACCCCCGAATGGCAGGGGCTGCCCAGCACCACCTCTTCGTCCTCCTCGCCTCTCCCGGTTTTACTTCCCTCCGTTTCACTGACCACCACCAAATATCCAACACATACATTATGATTTATTTTGCTTATTTTCTGCTTCTCCTCACAAAGACTCCTGTTTTCCTTTTCTTTTAAAAAAATTTCACGAGTGGTGTATTCCTTGCACTTGGGGCAGTGCCTGGAACATAGTAACACATAATAGTTGTTGAATAAGGAAAGTTGTCTCCCAGGCATCTCCTTTCCTTTCATTGGCTCAGATTTGGTCACATGACCATTCCTGAGCCAATCATTGCAAGGGTTTTGGCATCACCCTGGAGCCAGAGGGGGGGTGGTTTTCCTGGGAAGCACTTGGCTGCAGGAACACCTGCAGGAAACCTGGACTCCGTTAGGAAGGAGAAGAGGGGAAGGCGTGTTTGTTGGGCATCCAACAATGTCGTCACGGATGGCGCTAGCTCTTGCTGCAGACCTCAGTGGGGACTCCCAGCATGCTCTGCCTCCCCTTGGAAAACTTTCCGCTGACCCCGCCAAGACATTCCCTCTGGGATGCATGGCTGTGGAGAAGAGATGGGGAGCGGGCTGGGGAAAGAAGAGGAGTTACTTTAGAGAAGCGATGAAAGACAAACACCGCTGACAAGCAGCAATTCGATCTGCAAAATGAGAAAATCACACACAAAGCCCCGATGGCAAAATCCGAGGTGCTAACAGCAATCCCCAGCAGGACTTCTCTTGAATGACAGTCTCATTTTCCCAACGTAGCGGAGGGGGCTCCTCAGCAAGGCTGCTGTGCGCGAAGACGTGTGAGTGAGAAAGATCCAAGACGCCCATTTTTACCCAGAAGCAGTGCAAGGTGCTTGGTGGGGCTCCCTGGTGTGGGAGGCCCTGAGCTCACCCTATGGACCGGCTGCCGTAGAAGCTGGGCCCATTGTAACTGCTCCGGCACCGTCGGAAGCTAAAGTCTGTGGGAATGTCTCCCTTTTGCTCAGTAGTGGACGTAGAGAGGGCATCTGATAAAGAGTCAGCTCAGGTCAGGAATGGCCTCGGTCAGCCCCTGAGAAGGCACAGGCACATCCATTCTTCGATTTGGGAGGAGGCTGTTGGAAGGCAGCTGCGTGGGAGGCAGGACTCTAGGTCCTGAGGAGCTGCTGTTGCCTCTCTACAAAGCAGCCAGGGTCATCTTTTAAAAATGGAAATCCAACCTATCCCCACTGCTTACCAGCCTTCCGTGTTCCTCACCATAGTGAAGATAGCCCCCAGATTCCCTACGTGACTCCTGCCCCCCCACTGGCCCGTCTGATGACTGTGTGCTGGTCACCCTGGTGGCCTTCTCTGTGGCTCTCTCTTAGTCCTCCAAGCTTCTTCTTGCCACAGCTCTTCTCCCCAGGACGGTCCCGTCTCCTGGAGCCCGCTTCCATTCTATGCACTCGTGGCCAACTTCTCATCATTCAGATCTGGGTCCATGCTAAGCACTCAAAGATGCCTTCCTGGACTATCTGACACCGGCGGTGCGGCAACACGTTTCTAGCAGGGGTGGTTCAGTCAGTGGTTAATCCACACAGAAGCTGGCCAAGCGCGGCAGCCGCGGCTGTGCCTACCACCTGAGCACGCCGCCCCCATCATGTTTCAATGCTCACAGTGTTGATCTTCTTCTTCTTCTTAGATAAGTCCCTTTAACACTTCATGTAATAAGGGCTGGGTGATGATGACCTCCTTTAACTTTCCCTTGTCTGGGAAGCTCTTTATCTGCCCTCCCATTCTAAATGACAATTTTGCTGGATAGAGTCATCTAGGTTGGAGGTCCTTGCTTTTCATGACTTGGAATATTCCTTTCCAGACGCTTCTTGCCTGCAAAGTTTCTTTTAAGACATCCACTGACAGTCTCATGGGAATTCCTTTGTAGGTAACTCTCTGCATTTCTCTTGCTGCTTTTAAGATTCTTTCTTTATCTTTAACCTTTGGCATTTTAAATGTGATGTGTCTTGGTGTGGTCCTCATTGGGTCCAACTTTTTGGGACTGTCTGTGTTTCCTGGGCTTATATATGGATTTCCTTTGCCAAATTATTTCTTTCATTATTTTTTCAAATAAGTTTTCAATTTCTTGCTCTTTCTCTTCTCCTTCTGACATCCCAATAATTTGGATGTTGGTACATTTGGAGATGTCCCAGAGGGTCTTTATACTATCCTCGTTTTTTTTGGAATTCTTGTTTTCTTCTTTCTGTTCTGGTCAAATGCATTTCTTCCTTATGTTCCAAACCATTGATTTCATTCCTGGTTTTCTCCCCTCTATGGATGGTTTCCTATAGATTTTTCTTTATTTCACTTAGTGTAACCTTCATTTCTTCCTTTGCATTGTTGCTGTACTCAGTGTTTTGAACTCTGCATCTGAGAGCTTGTTTATCTCCACTTCATTTAGCTCTTTTTCTGAGGTTTTGTTCTGTTCTTTCATTTGGGCCATATTTCTTTGTCTCCTCAATTTGGCAGCCTCCCTGTGTTCGTTTCTATGCATTAGGTAGATCTGCTTTGGCTGCTTGTCTTAGTAGTGTGGCCCACTGTAGAAAAGGCACCTGTAAATTCTGTGGGGCGGAGCCTTTGGTGATCTCCAGGGTGGGGCAATCCGCTTCACCACTTTGTGGCTCTGCGTGGGGCTTGGAGAGGGGACAATGTTGCTGCTTGGCTTCTGGAGGTTTGCCTGGCACTTGCCCCATTTCCCATCACTTCACCCGCTCCCCATATGTGACTGGTACCTTTCCAGCCGTTGCTCTGCTGGTGAATCCCAGAGTGGGTGGGTTTGAGTACGTTCTACATCCATGCAGGCCCTTTAAACAGAGTCTCCTGAAAATCCATCAATTTATTCTGCTGCCCTGACCCCACTGGTTTTTACAGTCAGAAGTTATCGGATTTATCTTCCCAGTGCTGGACCACTGGGCTCTGTGGTCTGGCCTGGGGCTGGGATCGCTCACTCCCAAAGGTGTCCCTCCTGATTTTTATCCACCGTATGTGAACGTGGGGCCATCCGTTCCACCACCACTGCTGTCTCTCCATGCCTCCCTGTGTCTCCAAGCCTCTCCACCTACTTCCCCGACTCTGCCCCTCCTACCTGTCTGGAAGAATGTGGCTTCTTTAAATCCTTGGTTGTCAGACTTCCATACAGCTCAATTTTCTGAGGGTTCTAGGTGTTACTTGTTTAGAGATCTAGTTGTAATTCTTTTAATGGTTGCGCAAGGAGGCAAAGTGTGTCTACCTACACCTCCGTCTTGACTGGAAGTCTACTTTTCGACTCTTAATAGCACGTCTCAGTCTATTAAAGCAGAAGTGTGTCTGTTGTGTTCCTTGTACATTCGCAGTATCTTAGGACATAGCTCAGAGTCTGGCTTAGGGTGGGCTCTCTGTGAATATCTATGGAGTAAAGGACCCAAACATCCAGCCCTTCAGGCAGCTCCCATTCTGGGTGCTGGGCTCAAAGCTGGCAGCGTCTCAGAGGTGTGCGCATGTGCCACGGCATTGTCTTAGGATTCCGAATTCCAAAATCAGAAGTCCTTTGAGATTGGAAGTAACTCTAAACTGGGGGACAGGTTGATTATGTCTGTGTGGGTACCTAGGAGGGGCAGAGCTGTACAGGTTCCAGGGGCACACATCTGGGGCAGCAGCTGGAGGATGTAGACTGTGAGTACCGGGATCCCCAGAACAGTGATAGCAGTCATTGTCTGTTGACAACGTCGGCCTTTTTCTAGAGCCTGCTAGAAAGCAGCATGAATATGGTTCTGAACATATCAAATGTCTCATTTAATCATAGCACCCAGAATGGCTCATAGGTGAAACCAGCTTCCCCTTGCCGACAAGGAAACTGAACCCAGTGACATTAGTGACTTACCCTAGGTCACAGAGCCAAGGCTTAGACCTGATCTCTCGACTGTGCTCAGATCTGGGCTTCTCGACAGAGGCGTCAGGTGTCTCCTGTTTGGCTCCCCTGGACCCCATTGTGGGTGGACTCAAGTAGACCTCCTGCCTTTGCAGATTCAGCAAAGAAAGTGGGCAGAGCCACGGAGCCTCCTCCTGGTGGGTTATGTTAAGACAGTGGCTCTGCCAGGCTCTCTCTGAGTGACCTGGGGCAGATGCCACCCCCTCGCCAGCCTCAGCCTTCTCCTCTGTAAAATAAAGGTCTTGGATAAAGACCTTAAGGATCCTTCCAGCTTTGATGTAGGGTTCTGCGATGTCGAAAAATAAGAGAGATTGTATTATCGCAAATTGAAAAATGATTATCTTTTATGCTCCGTGTGGAACGCTCTACCTCTCTGGCTCCCTGTTATATAGTGTCAACATTGCCTCGTATGTCAGACATGGTTGTAATAAGGATGCAATTTGTGACTGCAATTTCCATTTTGTGGCAATAACTCATTCACACGAGGTGTTGTGAAAGTGTGTCGCTTGTAACAGACGCACCTGCCAAGAGCCCAGTCTCTCATAATGACTTTCCTGCGAGGTCAGAGGAAGTGCCCCGATTGAAGTAAACAAAGAACAGACAAGTTTTCAACACTCAAGCCTTGCTGCTCCTGGGAGGCACGTTGCATTTGCGTGAGGGATGGTCGAAACTGTCCCATATTCGTACACAAAGGCCATTGGCTAGGCAGATTGAGACTATGGAAACTCTTCGGGAGGGCCCTCTGAAACTCTGTCTGGGGGAGGGAAGAGCTGTTCAGAAGCCTTTGAATCCACCAGGTGAGGGGCCATCATAGCTCAACTTGGCAAATATCAGCGAGCCACCACTGAAGGACCGTTCACCGAGTGTCCAATTTGCCGACTGATCATTTAGATAAGAAAGGTAAGGTAAATATTTGAAGGGCAGGGACAGACTGGACAAGGGGGGGCATCCAGAAAAACAATCCTGATTGTGTGAATTTTTCTTACTGTCCATGGGTCTTTGGGAAAATTGGTTATTTACAAGTTAGCGTTGGACTGAGTTTGGGCAAGTCGGTCTGTTGCTGAGGGGGGAGCCCAGGCAGTGTGAGGCCCGAAACTTAGGACTTTTGGTGCTGTGGATGCAGATTGAAAGCCCACCTGGTGCAGCCGTCAGCAGCCAGGCGGAGCACACCTGGTCCAGCTCAGCTCCAGAGCAGAGAGCGCCGCGAAGGCTGGGCAGGCTGTGCGTCTTGCATCTGATCCTGCCTCCCACACCCTGAGTGGAGAGGATTTGGTGGAATCTCTCTCCTTAAGTCGGGCAGGAATTTAGCGGCCTCTGAAGCAGAGCCAAGCGGACGCAGCTTCTGGGGAAGCTGATCCCCTGGCCGCCCTCAGACGCCTGGCCTCAAGCCCCACAGCTCCCGTGTGAGGCCTCAGGGATCTTTATGAAGCTCCCCGTGATGGTGCGATTGTGACAAAAGCACCCAGAGGCCAGGAGAGATTAGGGGCTTGAGGATGGCTTTGGATGAAGCTTCTGCTGACTCAGCCTCTCTTGGACACTCCAAGGTCCAGGTCAGCAACTTGACACGGTTGGCTGAGAAGGGGCTGGGAATGGGGCCACTTGTTTGAAATCCTCCCAAACTTACTCATTGGCTGGGATTCCTTCTTGAGCCTTATGGCCTGTGCAGCCTCCCCTTGGGACAGACTGGCCCTGGGAGCGTACAGCTACTCACTGCTGTTATCACCTCAGGGCCGGCCCAGGGCCAGGCTTGGTGGAGAGACTCAATAAACGATCAATCAAACAATCGATTGTAGATGGGATGGTAGTCTTGAAAGGCATGCAGCCAGTGGGGTGAGGCCTCGCCATCTCCCACTCTGGGCGCCTTTGTCACCACTGGGGACTTGTTCAGACAGGCGGCAGGGTGCAGAGAGCGACAAAGGATCTCTCAGGCCTATGATGTGGGGGTGCCGGCCACCGTGCCCACTCTCTGCCAGGAGAGCCCTGTGCTGGGCATGAGTCCCTCTGAGCTCCCCATCCTGCAACACCCAGCTCACGGGTCACTTTCTCTGTAAAACCGTCCCTGTCCCGTCAGGCTCAGGGCACGTAGAGTTGTTTGCACACATCAGTGTCCCCACTGCATGTAGAGCCTCAGAGACACGCACTTCACCTTTGTTCTCTTCTATTCACTCGGCTGAGTAGAATGATACCATGCTTAAGGGCACAGCCTGGATTCGCAGACAGCCTGCCCAGGCTGAATGGTGAGGTTTGCGCCTTATTGGCTGTTTAATTCATAGTGAGTGACTTAACCTCTTTAAGCCCTATGTTTCTTATATGTAAACATAAATTCAGTGCTAATATTCACCTCCTAGGGTTGTTGAAGGAATTCGGTGCATATGTCATTGATTGAGCACATACTATGTGCCAAGCTTTGTGCTCCTAGTAGTCACTATTATGATGATTCATTTATTCCACATTATTTATTGAACAAATGTTGAGTGTCTATTACTGTCCTAGGAGCTGCCTCAAGGATCTAGGAAGATGTTTGGCACAGAGTTAGGGCTTGGCAGATCTCTACTGAATGAATGAAGATTGAACAAGTCAGGCAGGTGGATTATGCTGTGTAACAAACACTCCCTCCTCCCATCACTCCCACCGAATCTCAGTAGCTTAACTTCACAAATATACATACTGTTTCCACGATACGACCAGTGCGAGCTGGGATGCTCAGTTCATCGGGGCTCAGAGAGCCAGGCTGACCGTGGTGCATGGCAACAGTGGCTTCTGTGATCCCTGTAGCACTTGCTCTTAAAGTTTCCACTTGAAGGGGCACAGGTCATCTCTGCTCACATTTTATTGGCTGGAGCCAGTCACATGGCCCTGCATAACTTTAAAGGGGAGAATTGATTGAAAGCCTGTTCTGTGCCCCAAAGGAAGAGGACCAGGACATCTGTGAATGTCCCTCATGACTGACATAGGCTGGAAGCTAATGACTCAGTGTCTGGCTAATATACAATCACCTTTGGCTTCACAAAGATCCCAAAGTTCAAGGTCAGCATCAGCAGCTACCCCCAGGCTTCTGGTTTGGACTTAAATTTTCAGACTCAGTCTTTTTTTCCTCTCTTCTCCCTTCCTCACTCAATTATATTTTAAGCAGATGGGTGATCCCGTCAGCCTTGGGAAAACAATGGAGAGAATCACATTTCTGTAAAACATCCCACATTCTCATTAAATTTCCCCTCGACCCCAACGTTTGAGCTCGGATGCTGATTTGCACTTCAAATCAAAACAGAAGCCCACGTTGGAGAAAACTCGCCAAGTGCTCTCCACGGCTGACATGTAAATGAAGAACAGGCTTTTATTTCTCCGCACGACAAACACCTTTGTTTTTGTTGCTTGATGGCTTGGAACGGGATTCTGTTTAAAGACCATGAAAAGCGGCTTCTAAATGTGGACCTAGTGAAGCAGGCCAAGGGAAAGAGCACCTGGCAGCTGAAGGGGGGCAATTCTTAGTCAGGTGACGGGTCTCTGAGGACCCCTGGCCTGGTCTGCCAGGCCCCTGGGCCAGCCCGAGGCTTCAAAGCACCATCATCATGCCCCTCAGTCAAGTGAGGGCGTATTCATTGTCCGCTCCTTTCTAACGAAGAACTCCAACTTAGTGTTTTTGTTTTCTTAAATCAACAAACGTTGACTATTTCACACGGCATCTGAGGGTTGAGGATCAGGAGTGGCTTGTTTGGGTGGTTCTGGCTCCGGGCCTGTCAGACAGCTGCAGTCACTCTGTGGGCGGGGGCCAGAGGGGCCCGTTCCACACTCATGCACGTGCTTGTTGGGTGGCCTCAGCTCCCCACTAGCTGTCAGCCAGAGACCTCAGTTCCGGGCCTCGCACCCCTGCCCACAGAGCCATTCCTGACGTGGCTGCTGGCGTGCCCAGGTGATCAGGTGGGTAGATAGGTAGGTAGATAGGTAGGTAGGTTTGTAGGTAGGTTGATAGGTAGGATGCTAAGTGATAGGTAGGTAGGTAGGTAGGTAGATAGGTAGTTAGGTAGGTTGATAGGTAGGTAGGTAGGTTGATAGGATGCTAAGTGATAGGTATGTGGGTAGGTAGGTAGGTAGATAGGTAGGTAGGTTGATAGGATGCTAAGTGATAGGTAGGTAGGTAGATAGGTAGTTAGGTAGGTTGATAGGTAGGTAGACAGGTAGGTAGGTAGGTTGATAGGTAGGACGCTAAGTGATAGGTAGGTGGGTAGGTAGAGAAGTAGGTAGGTAGACAGGTAGGTAGTTGGTTGATAGGTAGGACGCTAAGTGATAGGTAGGTGGGTAGGTAGAGAAGTAGGTAGGTAGACAGGTAGGTAGGTAGGTAGATAGGTAGGATGCTAAGTGATAGGTAGGTGGGTAGGTAGAGAAGTAGGTAGGTAGACAGGTAGGTAGGTAGGTTGATAGGTAGGACGCTAAGTGATAGGTAGGTGGGTAGGTAGAGAAGTAGGTAGGTAGACAGGTAGGTAGTTGGTTGATAGGTAGGACGCTAAGTGATAGGTAGGTGGGTAGGTAGAGAAGTAGGTAGGTAGACAGGTAGGTAGGTAGGTAGATAGGTAGGACGCTAAGTGATAGGTAGGTGGGTAGGTAGAGAAGTAGGTAGGTAGACAGGTAGGTAGGTAGGTTGACAGGTAGGATGCTAAGTGATAGGTAGGTGGGTAGGTAGAGAAGTAGGTAGGTAGACAGGTAGGTAGGTAGGTAGACAGGTAGGACGCTAAGTGATAGGTAGGTGGGTAGGTAGAGAAGTAGGTAGGTAGACAGGTAGGTAGTTGGTTGATAGGTAGGACGCTAAGTGATAGGTAGGTGGGTAGGTAGAGAAGTAGGTAGGTAGACAGGTAGGTAGGTAGGTTGATAGGTAGGACGCTAAGTGATAGGTAGGTGGGTAGGTAGAGAAGTAGGTAGGTAGACAGGTAGGTAGGTAGGTTGACAGGTAGGACGCTAAGTGATAGGTAGGTGGGTAGGTAGAGAAGTAGGTAGGTAGACAGGTAGGTAGTTGGTTGATAGGTAGGACGCTAAGTGATAGGTAGGTGGGTAGGTAGAGAAGTAGGTAGGTAGACAGGTAGGTAGGTAGGTAGATAGGTAGGACGCTAAGTGATAGGTAGGTGGGTAGGTAGAGAAGTAGGTAGGTAGACAGGTAGGTAGGTAGGTAGACAGGTAGGACGCTAAGTGATAGGTAGGTGGGTAGGTAGAGAAGTAGGTAGGTACATAGATAGAGAGATAAGTAGATAGCCGCATAGATAGCTAGGTAGACCAAAATGGGAGGGATAGTTTCTATCCCCTGTTCTTGGAAACAAATATCCTTTCTGCTGAATTCTATCGGTCACATACTCTGACTGGTGCGTTTGGGAGGAATATACTCAAGGATGAGACTACCAGGAGGCGGAGATCACTGGGGGTCATTTTGGAGGCTGGTGAGCACATGAGGGATGCACACACACACACGTACAGGAGAACAAAGCCTAGGGACTACGGCCAAGTAGCTAAACGCTGTCTGGGTGGGAAGTGGCAGAGCCAGGGCACAAAACAAAGTCTGTCTCATGCGAAACACTTCTGCAGCCCTGGCTGGTGTGTCTCAGTGGACTGAGTGCTGGCCTGCGAACCAAAGGGTTGGGGGTTCGATTCCCAGCCAGGGCACATGCCTGAGTTGTGGACCAGGTCCCCAGTAGGAGGCGCGTGAAAGATAACCACACACTGATGTTTCTCTCCCACTCTTTCTCCCTCCCTGCCCCTCTCTCTCTAAAAAGACACTTCTGCAGCCAAGGGCAGGGCAGGGATGATCTTGACAGTGACCTTTGAGGTTAGTGTGACCCAGCCTCAACTCCAGCTACTTCTCCTTACCAACCATGTGACCTTGGGACAGCCCCTGCGTCCTGGTCATCGGTGGGGTGGAATGAGTGGGGTCCACTGTATGAGGCAGTGTGGAGATTCAATGGGGTAAGTGACCCACACTGGCGCTGGCCTGGCGCTGGGCATGGGGGAGGAGGGTTCAGTGGGTGCTGGGTCAGACCCCTTCTCCTTGCTCCACGTCAGCTCCCCTACCTGAGAAATGAAGGTGGGAGAGGATGCGTCCCGGGGCACTTGCAGGTCATAGCCCATGACATTTTCGTAAACATATTTACCGCTTATCTAAGTGGTGTGAACCCAAGTGCACTCTAACTGTCGAATTGAAAAGCTGCAATGTGCTTGACTTTCACCAGAATTGAAGAGAAGTGGGTGGCAGCTTCCTCCTTCATACTTGATAACCAAATTGTCCCAAGGAGGTGGAGGGGAAAGCAGGCTGGGCAGGGACCCTGGGCTGAAACCCCAGCTTTGACTCCCCCTGGCTGTGTGACCTCAGGGGAAGTTCTTAACCTCTCTGTTCTATGCTTTCTCCTTTCCCTGGAGGAATAAAAAAACTCCGGCTTTTATTCTTTAGACGGGTGCCTTGTGGTCCCACGAGTCTGAGATACACAGAACAAACGAGACACGTTCCTCGCGATGGAGCGCCGAAGCAGGCGCTGGAGGCAGGGGCTCTGGAGGCTGCTTCTGTGATCGATGTTCCAGGCCTTCGAGCGCACAGGGCCGGGAGGGCCATGCCCCTTAACCTCTAGAGAAAAATAGCAGTGCGTACATTCCAAGGACCTTTTAACACACTCTTCCTAATGGATTTCTCAGAGGGGCAGGTGTGGAGGTGGCCGAGGCAGTGACAAAAGAACCTGGCAGTGTCTTTAACCTCTGGGGGCAGAAGTGCCGGCTGTCCCAGAAGGACTGGGTTTTGCCTGCTCTGTGAAGAGCAGATACCAAGGCCAAGGGCAAAAGCGAGAAGAGGACAGAAAGAGAGTGTGGGGTGTGTGTGCACGCGCTTGCTTTCCCTCCTCGCCCGTGCTCATCTCTTCGGGTCAGGCCTTCTGGAACTGGCTCCGGCATCGGCCACGCTCCCCTGTCATCCTGTGTGGCTGACGTAGATGGCATCTCCAGCCAGTGACGGCGGGCTGTCCCTGCTTCTGCAGCTACCCCATTGGCGTGTGCCTGTCGGCAGTGTGGGCGTAGAATCAGGACCCATCATGGACTAGAGAAGCCTGGTCCAGCCCTAACAGGATGCTCTTGGTCCCTGTCCCTACGCGGGGATCGGGTGCCCAGTCCCCTCTGTCCACCTCCAGTCCTGGAGCGGGACAGATGCGAGGCTCCAACAGCCCCTCCCAGCTGAGAGCTTCTGCCCACGTCTGGGCTGTTCCAGGGCGACGCTTGCTTTGTTCTAAGTGACGCTCTCACACACAGATGCATTTTTCATACTTTTTGTCTCACTGTTTTGTGTTCGTCTGTTTGGGGCGGAGGGGGTTTGGTGAATCAAGCGTGGCATGCTGCCTTGACTCGGTATACAATTTCATGCCGTGCTGAAAATCATCTCACAGTTTTAAAAAACGGGAAGGAGAAGGGAAGGGAGGGAGAAAGAGAGGGAAAGAATCATTGATGTGGGAGAGACACATTGATTGGTAGCCTCTCGCACATCCCCAGACCGGGGACCGAACCCACAACCCAGGCACGTGCCCTGACCAGCAGTCAAACCCAAGACCTTTCGGTTTGTGGGATGATGCCCAACAGCTGAGCCACACCGGCCAGGGCCTCTCACAGGTTTTTAATTGAAATTTTTACTGAGATAGTTGCTCATGAAGTTGTAAGAAATAGTACAGAGAGATCTTGTGTTCTCTTTATCCAATTATTCCCAATGATAATGGTTTTGCAAAACTGCAGGACAATTTATTTTTAGAAAGGTGAAGGGAGGGAGACAGAGAGGGAGAGAAGCATCACTCAGTTGTCTCTTGCACACACGCCCCCTGCTGGGGACCTGGCCCGCAAGCCAGGCACGTGCCTTGACTGGGAATCGAACTCATGAACTTTCATGCCACAAGCATAAAGCTCCAACCAGCTGAGCCACAGCTGCCAGGGATGTTAACTAGATTTAAGGATCCAGCACAAGAGTGAGAGCCATGCACCTCGCCCTGCCCAAGGGCCATGGTGGGGGAGGCAAAAGAGTAAATGGGAGGTGGCTGTGCCCTGTGGGCAGGTCTAAAAGAGATGATCATTGATAGTCTCTTAGCATGGGCAAGGCCCCTAATTCAAGTTCCTCGAGGCAGTTGAAGGGTGGGGTGGAAGTTTTTCAGCTAAAATTGCCCTTAGCTGAAAGCAGTCTGCATACACAGAGGCACATCTTGGGGTGGTGAGCTCTGCACCCCCACACCATCACCCCCTGACTTGGCTGGGTTCCTCCCTGAGAGGGGGCTGCCGAGAACGTGGAGGGAAGGAGATTCCTCCCTTCGGCTCCCGCCCACACGGACCCGCCCATCTGCAGCCACAGCTGACGCTCAGCAAGTGTGGGTGGGCTCTTAGGAGTCGTGTGGGGGGTTCTGTTCACGCTGTCTTTTGGCAGTCCTAATAAATGGTATCACTGAGCTGACATTTCGGTGTTTAGGATAAAAAAATAACACATTCACGACTCAGACAGCTTCGCGGCCAGCAGGTCCACAGGCAGAACACTCGAGAGCCCAGATTTGCCAACAGCTGGAAAGCGCCTCTGCCCCGTCTCTGCAGGGCAGTGCCGGCTTGTCTCGGGGGTCAGTGCTGACTCTGTGACCAGCTGATTTGAAGTGCCTGCACCTTGAAGGAAGTCATGGTGACATTTTGGGACTCCAGCTGAATTTTTAGATTAGTCACTGACTGCAATGGCCCCCTTTGGCTCATTAAATTGGTTTTTAAGAGCAGAATAAAATCACATAACAAAACCCAACGGTTGTAGTCTGAGGTCCCCAGAAATCAGAGGCAGACAAAGGCTTGCCTGCAAAGGGATCCTCCTTAGGAATGTGGTCCCAGGGAGTCGGAGCTGTGAGCAGGGGAGGAGGGGTGACTGAGTTGGCTGCCGGCATGGCAGCTGGTGCTTCACTCCGCTAGGACTTCCAGGGCAGGGTTACGGGATGCACAGGATGCCTGTCTGCCCGAAGGACCAAAGTGGGGAAGTGCCTGTCCATCGGCAGCGGGGACCCCCTGATCAAGATGGGCCGGTGGGGATTAGCTCCGGGTTGTGGGTGTTAAGCGCAGAGCGGGTGTGAGCGGAGCCCCAAGCGAGA
Source organism: Desmodus rotundus (assembly GCF_022682495.2). Classification (NCBI taxonomy): domain Eukaryota; kingdom Metazoa; phylum Chordata; class Mammalia; order Chiroptera; family Phyllostomidae; genus Desmodus; species Desmodus rotundus. The sequence goes on from NC_071398.1 coordinate 2,823,205, forward strand.
ATCGAACTGTAGGTGAGACAACGATCAGACCTGCCCGGCGGTGACCTCCGCCTGGGTGGAGCCAGTCTCACTGTGTGGCTGCAGACAGGGGTGGGGTTAACGAGTCCTGGCAGGGGCCACAGGAAGCATCCAGAATGTCTCCAGGTCCATGAGCTCGTGTCCACTGTCCTGGGTGTCAGACGTGGGGATGGTCCCGGCAAAGCCGGGGGCACATGGACACGAAAAAGCTCTTATTCCTTACTCTCCCCCAAGTATCTATCCTTGTCCTAAGATTAAAATATCTCAGGTACGTAAGATATGTTATGTATTCCAAATTTATGTCCCAGTTATATGTTCAAATTTAAGTTCATACTGAGATATATTAAATGATGGTGAATTTTATCTGTCAGCTTGACTGGACCACAGGGCACCCCGATATCTGCTGAAACACTACTTCTGGGGTGTCTGTGAGGGCGTTTCTGGCTGGAGGAGCATCTGAATTGGTAGGCTGAGTAAAGTGAGCACCCCTCCCTAGGGTGGGGGGCCCCCTCCAGGCCCTGGGAGGGCCCGAGGAGAGCAGGAAGGTGGCGGAAGGGAGAAGTGGCACGCTCTCTGCCTGGTTGTATTTAAACAGGGGCCATTGGGCTTCTGTCTTCAGATTCAGGTGGACTGGGAATCCCTCAGCTCTGCTGGGGCTGCAGCCTGCTGGCCACAGGTCTCGGGGGCTGTCAGCCTCCATGGTCTCACGAGCCAATTCCTTACAATAAATCTATAATTAAATATATACCACATACGCATATCCCTCCGAGCATACAGCCAGTAAAATCATTAGGTATACATCTGATGTATCTTATCTTTTCTTTTTTTGATATTTCTTTTTAAATTTAATTTTCTATTGTGGGTGCTATTACATACATCTTAGGTATCTCATGTATAGATCTACAGAGAGAGGTAGATCTCTATTTTATTGGTTCTCTCTCTCTCTCTCTCTCTGTTTTTCCTGTTTCTCTGCAGGACCCTAATACAAGGTATATTTTTCCCAAAATCATGTTTTGTAGGGAAGGGGGCTGTGCCACACGCGTCCTGGGAGCCGGATACACTTGCGAGCCCGTGTCCCAAAGCTTGTGTATTTTCCATCACCAGCCTTGCTTTGCTTGCTGCCGGTGACCTCGGGAGACCTTGTCCTGTACTGCCCGCCCCCACTGCCCCTGCCGCCGCCCTCTCCCCCGGGACTGGTTTTCCGTCAGTCATTCTTCTCCCTGGGCTGTTGCTGTGAGGAGCCTGATGGGAGGCGAGAACTCAGCAAATATTTAAGTAAATATTTATGGGAGGACACGAATGAATGCGATGGGGGTTAAAAATAGAACATTTTCTTATTTGAGTCTGGACTAGATGTACGACCAAACCCACCCGAATAGATTTTTGCATGGATTACAGCCACCTTCCTGACCTCCCCAGATGAGTTCCGCTTCCGCTGCCCTGTGATTTTCCAGGCCGCCACGTACTCGCAGCGGCTGCAGCCTTCATTCCGCGCTTTAGTTATTTGAAGCTCACGAGAGTGCAGGCTCCTCCAGACCAAGGACCGTTTCTCTTCCATCTTTCTGCAGTCAGCCCCGAGCAGAGTCTGTGGGGCCTGGATGTTTGGAATTAGTTGTTGCAGAATCTGACTTTAGCCTCTCTACATCATGACATCTTCAGCAACGGACTCAAAGTGAAGAAAACCATCAGTAGAATAAAAGGGCTAAGTGTACCTCCTGGCCGAGCAATGTTGGGCAGGTCACTAAGTTTCTCCGTGCCTCAGTTTACCTAAGTGAGAAATGAGAGGCCAAACAGGGCCAGGAGATACGTGGTGGGCAGAGTGCCCCTAGGTGTCCTGGGCTGTGGCTGGTATTTCTAAGGGATCAGGGCTCTTTCCTACAGAGCTCAGACATGACTCCTCCCCCTCCCCCTCCTCCCTCCCCCTCCCCCCTCCCCCTCCCCCCTCCCCCTCCCCCTCCCCTCCCCCCTCCCCCCCTCCCCCCCTCCCCCCTCCCCCTCCCCTCCCCCTCCCCTCCCCCTCCCCTCCCCCTCCCCTCTTCCTCCTTCTTCTTTTGGATCCTCACCCAAGGACATTTTTTTCATTACTTCTAGAGAGAGAGGAAGGGTCGGGGGAGAGAGAAAGAGAGAGAGAGAAACATTGATTGATTGTCTCTTGTGGGCTCCCTGACTGAGGCTTGAACCTGCAGTCTAGGTATGTGACCTGACTGGGAATCAAACCCTCAACCTTTTGGTGTACAGGACGACGCCCAACCTACTGAGCCACCCGGCCAGGGCCATGACTTGTTATTCTTAATCTAGTACTCTGGACGGCACCTGGTAGTTGATCAGAATGGTCTTTGAAAACATAAGTCAAATTGCATCTCTCCCCGGCTTGAAAGCTTCCAAGGAGCTGATTTCAGCCCAATGGCAAACTCAGATTGTTGGAGAAACCTCCAGCTGTGTATACCCTCAGAAACTCTAGCTAAACTGTAATGGCAAAGATGTAATGCGTGGTCGATCCTGCGGGAAAGCTAGGAAAATCTCCAGGTGCCAGAGATACAAATGAGGCACAAGGAGGAGGGAGAAGTGCGGGAGCGTGTGGCGTGGTTGCCCCGGGCGGAGGGGGTGAATGAGGGTTGGGGTGTGTGATTGGGTAACTAAGTTCTTAGTCAAATTCGGGGGTAGGAGACACCCTCCTGGGTCTGAATGAGGCATATAAAAAGCCACATGAACCAGGATGCTTGAAGGGTTTTGCAAATACGGGGCAGGTCTGGATTGAGTTCATATTTTTATATTTGGGTGACTCAGCACTATTTTTGTAAAGACGATTATTTTTCTCTGTTGAGTTGTCTTGGCCCATTTGTCTCCCAACTAGATGTCCGACGAGGGACTATTTCTGGACTCCGTTCTGTTCCGTTGATCCACAGCTCTACCCCAACACCGGCGACGCCCGGTCTTCATTACGGGGGCTTTATAGGGCCTTAAAATCACATAGCGTACATCTTCCAACATCGCTCTTCTTTTCCAGGGTGAGTCCGGTGATTTTAGATATTTTGCTTCCCCAAGTAAGTTTTAGAATCAGCCTGTCAATTTCTACAAAAACACCACCTGGCATTTTAATTGGGACGGTATCGACTCAATAGATCAATTTGAGGAGAGCTGACATCTTAACAAGAACTTACCAGTTGAGTCTTCCCATCCATGAACACGTTTCCATGTTTTTTAGGTCTTGTTCAATTTTTCTTCGTTGAGCCAATAGGTTTGGGGAGGTGTGTTATATGGAACTAAGTCACTGCAAACACCTCCTGGGTCTACTCTTTTACACCGAGGGGTTAGAGCGGGCTCTAGAATGTTTTCTGTTCTAGGTGTGCAGCTGGTGCTCAGCGGATATTCTTTGGCTGAATAAGGGGTTGGCGCACGAGAGAAATCTAGTTGCTCCAGAGGACATGTCACTAGCTACTCCACAAGACTGCGGGATGAAAGCAGTGAGTGACCAAGTGAGCGTGGGCAGGCAGCGAGTATGAGTTATGTTAACGGGAGAGAAAGGTCGAAAAATAACTTCATATTGGCCGGGTGGTCCTGGGGTCCCCAAAGTGAAGGACGAAAGGTTAACGATCCTTCAGAGACATGATAAATGGTAAGACGCGGGTTCGTAAGATGCCTGGGTCCGAGCTGGACGAAGCACTATTTGCACGCATCTCTTTCTTGGCAGACCTCTCCACTGCAGAGCAAAGCGACCCGTCCCTTGTGGCCCAACAGCGGGCTGCCCTCCGGACCTTCTGTGGGCCATGACCATGCGGTCAGCCAGGACTCACCTTACAGGAGCCACTTGCCACAGCTCTGCCGGTCAGCCTGTCTGGGCCCTCCTACAATGCTCGCCAAAGCTTTCCAGAAAGCACTATCAGAGCCCTGGGGCTGGTAGCAGTGAGGTGAGTAGAGCCAACACGGAGTCTGAGGTTTCGCGGACTCTCGTGGACTCCCGGCTCCCTGGCTTACTGATGCTCTCCGAATCTCGACTCCCTCCTCTGTATGCTGGGGAAATGAGAAAAGGAAGTACGAGAGATGCCTGGGACATCTTTACAGCAGCCACGCAGTAAAGGATTGCTGTTAGCACATAAGACTCTGGCTAGAGCCTTCTTTGAAATCCATGCTTAAAGCTCCATGCTCTGTTGAAATGAGTCTTTTAAAAAAAATTTTCTTTTTAAGATTTTATTCATTTTTTAGAGAGGGAAGGGAGGGAGAGAGGGAGAGAAACATCCATGTGTGGTTGCCTCTCACACTCCCGCTGCTGGGGACCTGGCTCACAACCCAGGCATGTGCCTTGACTGGGAATCGAACCCACCACCCTTTGGTTCACAGGCCGGCACTCAATCCACTGAGCCGCACCAGTGGGGACACAAATGAGTCTTTATACCACTAGGATTTCCTGGGTTGCTGATAAACACCTTGTTAAGTTATGTCTCCTGAAAGCAAATCTTGATTCAAGCAAAACTGCTGGAGAAAAGAACAAGAAGCAACTACTCAACCCCGAAAACAGCACCTGCACCCCCCCGCCCCCCCATAACAGCAGCCTGGGTCTCTCCACTCAATACTCAGCAACTTTGCTTTAGTGAGGCCCATAAACAAATTTTACTCTGCTCTTAAATTTTAGTGCCTTTGTTTCTCTGCAGTGCGTCTGGCACTTTCTACTTCATTCTAGGAAGCACCGTGATTAACACCAGGGAAGGTGGGTGCTGTGAGCATGCCACCAGCCTGCCAGCTCTGTAATGGGGACGCTGGGCTGTGCCTGCTTCTTTATCCAGGGCTCAGAGGCGGTGAGGCAGGGTGGACGGCTGAGGCAGGCCCGGTGATGGACGGGTAGGCTCTTCTGCGTGAACCCTGCCCACTGGAGGGGAGAGATGGAGGCTGGCCCGTCTCGCAGTGTTTTCTGCATCACTCTGAGCAGCCCCGGGAGTGGGCTTACACAGACACGTGTGTTCTCAGTGTCGGACCACACACACAGGCCCTACTGTAGGCTACGCTCCCACGCTCTTTACAGGCATCGAATTTTAAATAACCGACCCTCTTGGTCTCCAGTCAAAGAAGAACCCAAGCGCTCAACCCCCTGGTCTTCTTCCTGTAACGCAGGCAGCATGGACCCTCCATCAATGCTTGAGGGAGGACTGGGAAGGGAGGGGCGGAGGATGGGAAAGAAGAGAGAGACAAAGGGGAAGGGATGAATAATTAAATTGCCTAGCAGACACCCTGTTCAGTGTGTGGTCCCCTTAAAAGTCACAGGGGTGACTTTTCCCTCTGCAGATCACACTGCTCAGCTCCCTCTTGTGGCCACCCTGCCCCAGGTCGGGCCCTGTCTGCCATTGCTGTTAACCCTCTGACCACTGAGCTCACTGCCTTAGAGGCTTATGCGGAGGCGGCTGCCCTGGGACCTGGTGGCTGGCCTCCTCCCTGTGGTCTCTGAGTGCCTGGCAGGGTGGCCTGGTGCCGCCCCAGGCTGACTTCCCTCGCAGGGATGCTCCCGTGGGTGGGCTTCCCCCTGGCCCCGTGGGTGATGCTGCGCCACCCTTCACTGAGGGGTGGCCGGCTCTGCTGTGTCCACAGGTCACGTTTTCGTGAGAGAAATCTCCTGGGAAGGGGCTGTGGTATTGTGATTTATAACAAGAAATACGTATTTCGTCTTCGTCCCTGTTTCTGGCACAGAGCTGGTAAAAGCCTTGGCCTAAGTGAGGGAAGCCCTGAAGAGGCCTCTCATGATGTTAATGAAGTGACTCTTGGATGGTGACTAAGGATGGGACTGGTTGGCATTTCAGCCCTGCCTCAGCCCTCCGGGAAGGGGAGGGGCTGGAGCCTGAGGCCGGCCCCCAGTGGCCAGCAATGTAGCCAGTGGTGACTGTGATGAGGCCTCCATAGCAACCCAGAAGGACCGGGCTCGGGGAGCTTCAGGTTCGGGAGCTTCAGGTCGGTGAACACGTGGAGGTCGGGGGAGGGAGGACCACCTGCAGAGGTCGTGGGAGCTCTGCGCCCTCCCCCAACCCCCACACGTTGCCCTACGCATCTGTTCCATCTGGCCGTTTCTGAGTTATATCCTTTTGTAATAAACCGGGGAGCTAGTGAGTGAAATGTTTGTGTTCTGTGAGCTGCACTAGCAAATGAACCAAACCCAAGGAGGGGGCTGTGGGAAGCTGTGCTCGCAGCTGGCGTCTGAAGTACAGGGTGGTCTTTTGGGACAGGCTCCTCCCCCTGTGGAATCGGATGCTCTCTCCGGGTGTCAGAGTTGAGTTGGATTCTAAGGCACCCGATTGGTGTCCAGAGAATTCCACCCTGTAGGAATTGGGTGCAGAGCCCCCAAGAGGGGCAACCTGAGACCAACTTCACGGCCTCATAGCAGCCGCCATGGAAAGGAGGGGTGAAAACAAGACAGGCTACTCTGAAAAACAAAACTACCCCATGAACTCTTCCCCTCCTCCATGCCAGACAGCGATCCCTACCTCCTGGCCGTCTTTATTTCTTCTCCCTTAAAAACACATTCGCAGCAATTGTTCAAGGAATCATCCTAATTAGTTTAAGAATGACCCTAATCAGTTCATCGATTTCAAAATGATGAGTGATGCAGTGGCTAAGAACAGACTGGTCCCCTAGGGCACCAGTTAGGGACTCTGGATAGTTCAGAGCTGAGACTGATCTCTGAGAGCGAGCACTCTCCAATCCCCCAGCTCACCCCGCTGCAGACCACACCCTTCCTCCTCTCTGCCAGGAGCAACCTGTGCCCCCTGGCGCAGCCCCCTGGAGACAGGAGTCCATCGATCGCTGGGTGAGGCCGAGCGCCCCAGAGGGTTGAGTCCGGTGTGAGGTCTCGAGCCTGAGAGGATGGACTGGGTCCTTCCGAGAGCTGTCCGTGAGGCCCTGGTGCTCGAGGACGGAGGTGGCCATCTGCTCCCCCTCTCCTTGTGGCTCTAATACCTCCTTTCTTTTCGGCAACTGCTGCTTCCCTTCCACCGCCTCCCACCGAGCGGTTCTGGTCAAAGGTCCCTGCGCAGGCAGGCCAAGGGAGTGCTTCCAGGGGGGATCTGGAATGAGAAGAGAAGAGCTTCTGCCCCCTTCATTCTGGCGGCGAAGCAGGGGAGGTGTGGACTCAGAGGGAAGCACAGCTTTGGCTCTGGTTTGGTGGACAAAGCCGCATGGGGAAACGAAGCGGAGGGATCAGGGGCAGGAACTGCACCCGTGTCACTGGATTAGAAAAGAACGATAAAATGAAGAAACCAGTTGTATCAGTTTCCTATCGCTGTGGTTACAAAGTAAGATGAGGTAGTGGCTTAAAACAACAGAAATTTATCATTTTAACAGTTCTGAAAGTTAGAAGTCTGAGGTGGGTCTAATGGGCTAAAAGCAAGGTGCAGGCAGAACTCATTCCTCCTGGAGGCTCTAGGGGAGAATCGGTTTCTTTTCCGTTTGTTTTTGTTTTCTAGCTTCTAGGGGCTGCCTGCATTTCTTGGCTTGTGGCCCCTTCCTCCATCTCTGAAGTGCCTCTCCCCCACCTCTGCTTCCCACATCTCCTCTCTCTGAAATTCCTGCCTCCCACTTATAAGGATCCTTATGGTTACCCTGGGCCAGAACTGCCCTGGCGACCTGAGACGCCCTTGCTCAGGGCCGGGTGCTTGCTTGCAACCTCCTTGCTAGTTGGGCCTCATTTCCCCCCCAACCGTGGGCGTTCTGCCTGCTCTCCGTGGACTGGTGGGTAAGTGGAACTGGGTCCTACAACTCGAGGGCTGGGTGTATGCTGTTCACCTGGCTTCGCTAGCCCCCTCTGGGTTTGTTTCTGACGGCTTCACCTTGCTCCAGACGAGGTCTTCACAACCCTCTGTTCTCCAATTCTTTACGCACAAGCTCGTGCCCAAGAAGAGTCTTCCGGACACATGAAGCCGTTCCCATTCCTTTGTGCTTGTTCTTGGTTCCATCCCCTTCCTTCTACATTGTGTGTGTGCTCTTCTTACAGGATTTTATTTTCCTCCCAAGCAGCCGGGGGAATTGAGGGAGGAGGACGCCGCTTGTCTCAGGCCCCCCTAGCCCACCCCACAGACAACGATGAGTAAACACTCAACTTGAAACATTAAGAAGGAAGCGGGGGCCCTACTCCCTAGATACGGAGGATCTTAATCCACTTAATAGCTAGGATTCTTTGAGTGCTAATACCAGACACCATGCTAAGTGCTTTATTTGTGTTATTTGTTCTAAACTTTCAACTACTTTATGTAGTACTAACCTCATTCGACACACGAAGAAATCGAGGCACGTGCCCAAGGCCACAGAGTTCTAAAGTGACGTGGTTGTGGCACACGCCCTCCTCTCCGACCTCTGCCCTTGTCCTCGCAGATTCTGTCCGAGGACGACCCTCCTGCCTCCCTCTCATAAGGTCTCTAGTGACGACATCATTCCTCCTTCTCAAGACCCTTAGTCACACCTGCAAAGCCCCTCTTGCTGTGTAAGGTCCCACGGTCATGGGGGGTGGGGTGGGGAGGGTCAGCATACAGACATCCTGGGGAGCCATCCGTCTTCTTGCTGCAGGTTGGCCACCACCAGTAGGGGGTGTTGAGGTTGGACTTCCCATCCAGAGGACGGGCGGGCACCTAACCGAAAGAGAGGAACGCGCAGAAGTCCCCCAAGCAGAGGGTGGGAGAGGGGGAGCACCAGAAGGTCATTCTGAGGCCACCACACCAGGCAACAGCAGTTAGACACGTAGAGACCTAGGAAAACACAAAAAGTGATCCTTTTCCTTAATCTCCTCCCCACCCCGGACACATTTCTGGAAGGGCCAAAAGTTTCACATGGCAAGTAGTGGAACAGGCGTACTAGCTGCTGGTTTTAGATAAGGCAACAAAAATGGTCCTGTGGATAAAAAAGCCCAGAAAACTTTGGGGCCTGCTTGAGGCTGTGTCTTGACGTAGAAACAATGACCCAGAATCCACAGCGAGAGCCGGAAGTGACAGAGGGCGATAAAGTGGGGTTACTTCCTGCTTGCACCCTCTCCACGCCCTCGAGAACACCCAGGCTGTGCCTGTATGTGGCTCTGGATCCCACCACTGGCCCAGGGTCCCCCTGCAGGCTTCCTTCCTCTTCCTACCTCAAGCCCACTCTGGGCCCACCCAGCACAAGCCCCATCCCTCAGGAGAGGGCCAGGGACCAGATGCTACTGGGGGCTATGACCCAAGTCCACTCACAAGTTTCCCACTTCTCTTTCTTGGTGATGCCCAGTTCCGTGACCAGTGCATGCCTTCAGAAGCCACCAAGTAAAGTGACAGAGCCATTCACCCAGAGCACATGCAGACGATAGGGAGAAGGGGCCTCAGAGCCAGGATAAACAGGACCCTGGTTGCTGAGTGATCATCGGCCACTGGGTCCAATGTTGTGAGACATGGTCTGCCTCGTGGGTGGCAGTGAGCCGTTCCAGCTTGTCACCAGGGGGCAGGGGAAAGACAGCTTGGATTCACTTCTGGGATAGACTAAGAGGTGTGCGTCTTCCCACCTCGGCGGTTCATCTGAATTTGTCCTTGTTGAGAAAGTCGCCATCAGGGGCCTTGGGAGGCTGGAGAGGTTAATGGTGAATCGGGCAGACCCCCCCCCGGGTTTGAATTTCGGTTTGCCTACTTGATACCCGTGTGACTCTGGGTGGGTTGACACCTGCCGGGGCCTCGGGTACCTCGTCTGCTAGGTGGGGAAATAAGCGCGAGAATCCCCCTCCAATGCTGAGCGTGGTGCCCGCACCCATTGGTGCTCAAAGCCATCACCGTTGTTACTATCACGGGGGTGGTGAAGGCGCCCCAGACTGGGGATCGGCAAACTTGGGCTTCAGGTTCAATCGCTAGTCCTGTGAAAATAATAGTTCATATCGACTGAGAACTGAAAACGGGCATCTTGTCAGGTGTCAGCATCAGCCATGCCATGTGAGCCTCATCGCCACCCCGAGAGGTGGGGACGTGCGTCAGTCCCGATTCTGTGGGTGAGGGAGCTGGTCGCAAGGAGATGAGTGGCTCATGCAGGGTCCACGGCGGTCAGTGTTCCTCCCACTCCCTCTTCTCGGGGCCCAGCCCACTGATCCTTGCCCAGTCACCAGCCCCCTCCCTGGAGAGACCCAATGCAATGGGTGGAGGGGCCCTGACCCTCAGCTCTCGCCCCCTCAGGGGAACAGCATCTGGTGCCCCAGAGTACTAGAGGGTAATAACCCTCTGCCATTTTTTTAAAAAAAATTTATTTATTTTTAGAAAGAGGGGAAGGGAAGGAGAAAGAGAGGGAGAGAAACATCAATGTGTGGTTGCCTCTCCCACGCCCCGCACTGGGGGCCTGACCTGGCCCACAACCCAGGCATGTGCCCTGACTGGGGATCGAACTGGTGACCCCTCGGTTTGCAGGCTGGCGCTCAGTCCACGGAGCCGCACCAGCCAGGGCCCTCTGCCATTTTGTTCCAGCACTGCAATCACAACTTCGCTTTGATGGGCCTCAGTTTCCCCATCTGACAAGTCAGATGGTTGGAGTGCCTCTTCCACTTTTTCTCTGCTGTGTTAGGGTTCTAGGATTTGGTGCTCTGCAGGAAGTCAGCCCCTCCCCCCCGCACCCCCCACTCCCTGTCTGGCTCCCTTAGTGCATAAATCATCATTGTCTCTCTGGCTCTCCCTGCCCTGCTGCTGTGAACTGAATTATGACTCTGCCCCCCCCCCCCCCCCCCCCCGAATCCGTATGTCGAAGCCCTAACCCCACTGTGAGTGCGTTTGGGGACAGGGCCTTTAGGGAGGTCATTGAGGTTCACTGAGGCCATGAGGCTGGGACCCTAATCCAACAGGACAAGTGCCCCTCTGAGAAGAGGAAGAGACCCCAGACCCCTCTCTCTGTCTCTCTGTCCGTGTCTCTGTCTCCCTCCCTCCCTGCACGCACAGAGGAAGGGCCATGTGAGGACCCACAGAAAAAGTGGCCCTTTGCAACCCAAGGACAGAGGCCTCAGAAGAAACCAACCTTCTGGTCCCTGACCTTGGACGTCCAATCTCCAGAACTGTGAGAACATACTCTGGTGTTTAAGCTGCCCCGTCCGTGGTCCTCTGTTGTGGCAGCCTGAGCTGACAGACACACCTGCGTCCCCAGTCTGTCTGCTTATGGTGCTCGTGGGGACTGCTTTCGAGCCGTGGAGGGTGTCCCCAGAGCGCCCCTGCTGCTCCCACACTGCTCTGCCCAGGAAATCCCTGCTGAGGGACTGAGAGGAAACGATGCGGTCGGAAGGCTGATTTTGGTGGAACGCACGCCATCATCCGTTAGCCGAGGTTCTCGACAGCCTGGACCATTCATTTTAGCTGGCCCTGTGCAGACTCAGCTTTGAGTGGTAGAGACAGGAGGGCTGGGAGTAAGGCCAGAGGGTCTGCGTTCAAGTCTCTGGCTCCCCACTTATTAGCTCGGGACCTGGAACGAGGTCCTTAACCACCTGAGACTCAGCATCCTCAGGGGAGAAATAGGGGTGACGGCCCCGGTCTCCCAAGCAGTACCCTGTGGGACGGGCCCTGTGCCCGCGTGGGCCTGCTCCGCAGGTGAAGACATTCTGTAGCAGTGTTTTCAGTGGTTCCTCTTTCTTCGTTATTTACTGCATATTCGTCAGCTTCTCCTGCTAACTGTTGGAGAGCCTGCGTGCCAGTGGACAGACAGCGCTGACCTTCCGGGACCTGGCTCCTGCCCTCGGGACAGCCCCTTCCAGGTGACATATGTGACATATGTACCAGATCTTGTTTACATGTAAACCGCTACCTACCAGATCCCGTATATATACAAATAAACCACTATCAGATCCCATCCGGCCCCCGAGCGATGGGCAAGCAGTGTCTCCCAGGAGCAGAGAGGAACCGGGCTCAGAGGGCCCAGCGCCCAGCCAGGGTCCCAGAGCGGTGCGGGATCTCCAACCGCAGGCGGATGCTGGCACCGAGTGCGGCTGCGTTGAGGCCTCTGCTCTCTGCTGCCCTGGGCAGGGGAGCGCCCCGAGGGAGAGTTCGGGTCTGGGGTGCTCAGGGGCCGGGGCCCTCCCCAGCGCCCCACGCCCCAGCCTTCCCGTGGCTCCGGTGGCACAGTGCCGGTGGGGCGGGCTGCGGGGAGCTGGCTGGGCACGTCTCGGCGGTACACACGGCGCCGGACATGCTTGGCGATGAACTCGGCCGATTTAGACACTCAGCCCTAATTGCGCCGAGCCGGGCCCGAGGCACCCGCGCGGGGCAGCTGTGCCTCGGAGCCACACGGCCCAATTGCTTCCACTTATCCCGGCCTTGCCGGCGGCCGGGAGCGCGCCGCCAGAACGGCCGCCGTCCTCACTGGGAGCTGCAGGGTGGCGGGATCGATGGCGGCCCCGCCCTAAGGGTCCCGCCCGCGATCAATCCGGTACCCCGCGCGTGGGGAGACGGTCGATGCCGCTCGGACTCCGGCTGCGTCGCCCTCGCCGTCTCTCTCCCCTTTCCCTGGGCCTGTTTACCGAGGCCTCTCCCTGCCCTCCCTTCCCCGGCCCTCTCCGGTCCTCCTGCAGATCTAACATTTCCGAGCTTTACCCAGCCCACCCCGCCCCTCCCCCATCTCATTTTCATGCTGTCTGATTGCTTCCAAGGCTGTAGCCAGCCTCCCAGGCCGAGCGCTGGGCCGAGGCTCTGGGTAATTGCTTACTAGAGGGTGGGAAGACCTTCTCAACCCTTCAGACAGAATCAGGGTAATGTCAGCGGAGTTACACCCGGGCCTCTAATTACCCCCTCGGTTCGCTGTCAATATTTTCCTGGGAGCTCGTCGTGGGATGAGCCTTTGTCAGAGAGAATCAGCAACAGGACATCACAGGCAGCCAGAGGAGTGCTGAGGAGCCAAAGGAGAGGACAGAGCTGTTTGGTTCAGACCCCCCCAAACCTTTGACAAATCTGCTGGGAGGCAGTGTGCTCCCTCCCCCACTTTCTCTGTGAGCTCATAAAAACGAAGAGGTCTGGAGGGAGTGGGCAGGCCGGGGTACCCCCCAGGCTCCACCCCAGTCTAGGTGTTATTAGCTTCCAAGGGGCTCTGTTTCCATGAGGGTTTCTGCTAGCCATGAACCCGGGAAGTGAAAACCCCCATCTGCTAACCTGTCCCCTCTAAAACCTTCAAAGGCTTAGCTAAAGCTGCCTCTCTCTCGCTTGCAGAGGGGTGGCAGCAGGCTCTCCCAGCCTGAGAGAGGTCTGCTTCGTTACCTGCAGCCTTCCCAGGTTCAAGTACAGCCACGCATGGGTGGGTTAGCCGATTTCGTGGTTGTGCCAGCGTCACGGGGGGCGCCCGCACAAACCCAGAGGGTCTAGCCCTGTGCACACACAGGCTGTGGGCAGAGCCTCTCGCCCCTGCTCCGCATGCCTGCGCGGCACGTTGCTGTCGAGTGTGCTGTGGGTGTATAAGTGTCTGCACACCCGAGCGTGTCTACACAGAGAAAGGTACACGGCACAAATACGAGTATGAGAGAAAGGGTGTGCACACGCATGTTGGGGAGGCAGGGGGAGGGCTGCGGAGGGAGAGGAGAGGGCAGGAGGGACATGGGAGAGACACAGAGAAATTGAGGGAAGAAATGTGGGTGGGTGTGCACCTGTGAGTGTGTGCACCTGTGAGTGTGTGTGAAGGGGAATTCTGGTCGCTAGGCCGTTCCTCTGCACCCATTTCCTCCCTGTTTGTCGTTGGTCTTCAGGACTAGTGGGTGAGAACAGGACCGACAGCTGCTGTTCTCCGCCCCGCTCCCACAGGGGGACCGCAGTGAGGTTCTTGATGCCATCCGCCGTAAGCACGGTGCCCTGTAAACCCACACAAGGGGCCCAGTGCAAATCACAGGGAGGCCCCTCCCCACAGGACCCTTCACTGCCAGCTGCCAGCAAACTGCCATACAACCCAACAGACCTACACTGAGTCCACACACAGTAGGCGCCCTGGGAGCCTCGCTGGGGGTCAGAGGCCCAGCGAGGGGGGAGAAGAGGGAGGGCGCCGCCCCCGGGTGAGGGTGTGGGCCGTTGGGGAGCGGAGCGGGCAGTGCCCTGCGTGTTCTGTTTTAAATCCACTCCGTGCTTCTCCTGTGATTAGTGCCATTACGCGGTGTCGCAGGTGACCCTTGAAGTACACGGGGGTGAACACCGTGGCTCCACTTCTTCGTGGATTTTTTCCTAAAATCGCCTGCGCTGTTCTGGATCTGCGGCTGGGGGTCTGAGGATGCGGGGGGCCGACTGCAGGCACTGGCTGCTGCCATTTTATCCAGGGGACTCAGGCGTCCTCGGGTTTTTGTGTCCATGAGGGGCCCTGGAACCAATCCCTGGTGGACACAGAGGGACCGCTTAAGGCTTTGGATTTTCAGCAGGGTGGGGGTGGGTGCCCCAATGCCTGTGTTATCGAGGGTCAACTGTAGCTTCTTTGTGTGTTTGTTAGAAGTGTACAGGAAGGCTATCTCGTCATTTGTATGGCTGTCTTTGGCCATTCTTCATTCAGTTCAACATACCCAGACTCTAACAAAATGGCCTTACATTGGCTCTTCTGGCCGAGCAGGGGCCTTGGGAGCTGTTCCCGAGTTTCAGGAAGCCTTGCCCCACCAGTATTTCCTTTGAAGAACCACCTTTCCTCAACCCTCAGCCTTGGAAGCTCAGGTAGATGTGGACCTGGACCTGGTTGGCCAATCAGAGATTCAGGTTCCCCGTGGGGTGGTCATGTGACCAAGTCTTCCCATTGAGATTGAATTTCAGAACATTGTTTCGGATTGCTATGGAAGACCCTCTGCTACATGTTTCTCCATTGGGATTGAGAAGGCCTCAGGTTCCTGGCAGCCATTCTGCAACCATGAAGTGAAAGGCAGGCTGAGAACAGAGCTAACACAGGAGACCAGAGATGGGGAGGGAGAGGCTTCAGTCATCCGTATCTTGCTGGGGACTTGAGACAGCACTTAAGTCAGGTGGGATTGTCCTTCTAGCCTGGGGGCTCTGGAAAAGGATTTAGAGGTCCAAGTCCAATCATCTCACTTTACAGATGGGGAAACCGAGGCCCAGAGACCAGGAAGCTGGATACAGCCAGAGCCCGCCTGAGAATCCAGTGCTCCTTGTTCTCTTGTCCCTAAGAAGTCAGGCCCGACGGCCTCGGTGGGGCAAAGGGACCTAGAAAACGCAGACTGCACAACCGAAGTTCAGACTTTGAATTGAACACAGTAGACATTTTTGAGCGGCTCCTATGCTTGTGCAGATATGTGATAAATATCTGTCCAAGGTCAAATAGGTGCCCTGTGCCGGGCTCTGTGTTAGGCATCGCAGGGCAGCGACGAGCACGGACAGGCTCGGGCAGGACGCAGGCTGGCGCAAGGGCTGGGCAGGACCCACTCTGTCCGCTGCAGCAGGCGCAGTAGACCGACCCGCACCCTGCGCGGTGCCCAGCAGTACTGCCGCTCTGGGGCTCGGAAAGCAGTCCTTCCGGGAAGTCGTCAGCCCCCGTGTGGGAATGCCAGAGACAGCGGGACATGTGCTGCCGTCTCACATGGCCCCCGCCTGGGCCGTTCACACGCGGGGACAGCCCTTCATTAGGCCTAATTTCCTGACTCCAAACGCAATGAGGGGAGTGCCAGAGGCACGTGGGGGGAAGCATGTCGCCCTGCTGCAGGCCAGGCCTCCTTCCTGATTTCCGGTGATTGGGAAGGGGGGGGCGAGTGGGGAAGCCAGAGGGGAACTGATGGAAGACAAACGCAGTGGCCAATTAGCTGAAATGTCACGGTTAGAGCATCCGGCTTGATGGGCTCATTAGGACCCAGAGCTCCTTGGCAGTTTTTGGTGGTGGTTGAGAGCGGACGTGAGCCTCCTGCCTGGCACATGGGGTGCGTCTGCCTGTGGGGACGGCCTGTTTCTCTGAGCTCCCCTCACGTCTCCCCGTCTGTCCCCCTAGGGGGTCTGTGGCTTCTCCCGACTGTTCCACCCTGGAGTCTCTCCCAAACACCAATGATTTCCCTGCTTGCTCAGATATTTCCCTTTCGAAAGTTTAATCTGAATGCTCAATATTCAGTTGCCAAAGGCTGTGAACTGATTTCCGCTGTCATTGCCACTTGGTGAAAATGTCATCATTAGTGAGGCAAGAGATGATAAGGGATGGGGAGAAGGGGAGAAGAGGATGAGAAGGAGGGACCCAGACCCCCCTGGAAACTCCTGAACACCACAGCAGTTAGAGACCGGGGTCCCGGGAAGCAGCCCTGTAGGAGTTCACGTGTGGGCAGTGGGAGGAGGCAGGTTGGGGGCTGGCAGCTTGGCCGACCTCCCTGGGCTGAGTGGAGCTTGCTCGCTCAGCCAGTGCCCTGGGGACAGCCAGCCAGAGTCCCGGGTGACCTCTGTAATTAGAAACATTCCTAAGCAAGAGTTCTGCCTTTTGCAAAATCACTGCTCACTCTGTGACCTGGTGTGGCTTATGTAAGGGTCCTTGCAAGAGCGTCTCCTTGCAGCGAGGCAGCAAGGCTGTGCAGACAGCTTTGCCTGTTGTCCGTGACTGGTCACTTACTGGAACCCAGGGCTGCCCAGGGAAACGCAAAGTGAGGTTCCACACTCAGAAACGCCCCCTGTACCGCCATGTCTGATGCCGTTTGTCCCTCTGTTCCCTTCAAATTGTTTCCATGTCCATGTCTTACATTTTATGTGATCTTTTGTTTAAAAATTATGAAGTAGCCCTGGCTGGTGTGGCTCAGTGGATTGAGCGCGGCCTGTGAACCAAAGTGTCGCTGGTTTGCCTCCCAGTTGGGCCACATGCCTGGGTTGCAGGCCAGGTCTCCAGTAGGGGGCACATGAGAGGCAACCACACACTGATGTTTTTCTCCCTCTCTTTCTCCTTCCCTTCCCCTCCCTCTAAAATACTAAATAAAATCTTTAAAAAAAATTATGAAATAATTCCAGGAAAACAGCAGTGAAGACATACGGATACCAATTTGCTCCCCATCTCTGTCCCCGACTCACGCACACCGCCTCATGTTCAGTTTGGAAGTGAACAGTGTTCAAATCCAGCAGGAACAGATACTGACTCAGTCCCTGCCGCGTACGCTGAGAGTGTGCCAGACCCTTCCATAATCACCCTTCCCCTTCAATGCTCACAGCAGCCTGATGAGAGGGGCAGTGGGCCCCCTTTGCAGGGGTGCGGCAGGAAGTGTCAGGGATCAGCCCAGCGGCTGCAGTGCGGAAATGGCTGAGCTGGGATTTGATCCTAAGACAAAATGACCCTGGTACTGTTTCCATTACGTAAACCGTGTCTCCCTAATGCATTGCAGTCAGAGCTGGGTGATGACACCGCATGCTTGGGGCGGGCCTGGGCTGTTGTGGTTGACTCTTTCCCTCTCTGGGCCTCAGTCTTCTCAGCTGTGAAGTGGGTACAGTGTCCTGGGTCCTGCCCCCTCTCCAGGTTACTGTGAGGACTAAATTGTTTAGCACGTGGGCCAAGGGGTAACCGAGCTGTCTCCGCAGGGTGAGGGACACTGATGAGTCATTTAGAGTCGACCCCGCATCTTCCTCAAAGCCCAAGGCCTGCCGGCTGTCACGGTCACGGGCACGACCTGGAGTGCCGGCGCAGGCTGGGGTCTGGGAGTGCAAGCCCAGGTGAGAGGTCAGAAGCGTCCTCCTCTAGAACGTGTGTCCTCTCATCCACTGAACGGGAACTGGTGACTTTGCTTTCGGAACTTGACTCATTTCCCTCCTCCCCCCGGGGGAGAAATTGCATTTCTGTAGCAGAGTCAGCCTCACGGATTTCCCACCGCTCAGTGTCCAGTCTGGGACCTGCAATGGAGGAGGGGTGTGAGACCTGGGCTGCCTGTTGGTAAGCGCTTGTCAGATGTCACCTGACACCCAGATCTTGTTGTGGGCCAGGCAGACAGGTGGGCTTCGCAGGGGCTGGCTCAACCGTCCTCACCTGGCCTCAGACTGCCTCCTGGTCCGGGCGGTGGCGCTTGGGTCAGATGAGGGGGGCAGTGGCCAGCGTCCCTGGGACCAGCGGCTGGTTCTGAGGTCAGCCTGGAAAAATGCCAGGAGTGTATGTAGAAAAATTACTTTGGCCTTTTCTGTTGTCTGCTGCTCTGAGCCATTCCTGAGGTGCCCAGCCGAGGCCATATCAAGCCAGGACTTTTCCCCTGGCAGCCAAGCCCCTTCTGCTCCTGGCCCGCAGCCTCCATCCCAGGGACCCACCTTCCCGTGTTGAATGCAGAATTCAGGGCTGCCAAGCTCGCCCTTAAACCCATCGGCCCACCCTGCCTTCCTCCAGCTCCCCCCACTCAGCATCTCTGTTTCCAGAACACTCCCCCCAAACACCCAGTCCCAAAAAATGGACCAAAAAAGAGCAAACTGAAGTGGCCACCCACTTAAAATTCCCTAAGATGTTTACCTAGACACGAACCGGTCTCCGAGACTCTCTCGGGCTCTGGGGTCAGGCCTGAGTCACTGCTCCGGCGCCCTGGGGACACAGCTCTCATGGAGCATCTTCTGTGGGGTAAGGCCTGGGCCTGTTGCTAGGAGACAAGAATCCTCGTCTTTCAGGAGACCCAGAGCTTCCTGGGAGTCCGGGAGTGAGCACCTGCTCTCAAGAGCTGACTCTATCAAGGAGGGAAGGTCGAGAAGTGGGAAAGCAGCCTGCCGTGCTGTCCTCCTTTTTCTCATTACCAACTGTACTAGGGACGCTTGCCCTTAGTGCCTCGTTCAACCCTCTGAGTCGCGCTGGGAGTCGTCAGGGAAGGGATTGACCCCCATCTTAGGGAACTGGGGGTCAGAGAGGCCGGGTGGTCTTTCCGAGGTCACACATTCACTGTGAGGATCAAAGTCAAGACTCAAGTGCGTTTGTCTGGCTCCAAGTTCAACCAGTGTCTGCTTTCAAGGATGCTTGCCTCACCTGGGTATGTTGTGAATGGTACGAGAGGTGTTTGGAGGGCAGAGAGAGAGCCTTAGGATGGGGGTAGTCCAGGAAGGCTTCCTGAAAGAGGTGGGCCTGAGCTGGGGAGAGAGAATCTGTGCAGGCAGAGGAGAGATGACCTCTCAAGGTTGCTCCCTGCCCTGGTCTCTCTGGTTTTGCAGGATCCATATGCCATCTTCACCTCTGTCTCCACCTCTGTCACCAGGGACCCAGAGGCTGGAAATTAAAAAGTTGTCACTTGCTGGAAGGAGGCAGCTTTGGGCCCTGGTGCCGGGCTGACGGGGACCCCACTTGGCACTGCCTGTTCACAACCTGCCTGGGCTAAGGGGTGGGGAAGGTGTTGCCATCTGGCCGCCGAACCAGACAGCTCAGAGGAAGGGCACGGGGCCCACTCAGGCTGGGGCTGGGGGCTGCGCAGGGACCGTCCTGCCTCCCGGCCACCCTTCCCGCTACTTCTGCCCAGCTGCTCCCTGACTCACATCCCAGCCTCAGCTGGGCCTGGGGACAGTCCATCTGTGGAAAGGAGGGGCAAGGCCACACCTAGACGCTTTCATTTCCACTGGAGAAATAGCCGTGGCCGTTGCTCTGACCTTCCTGTGACCATAGGTGTGGAGTGTCCACTCTGGGCCAGGCACAGGGTCGTGCAGGGGGTGCAAAGAGACGTCAGCCACCGTCCTCCCCTGTGCAGGAAGCTGGGTCTGGGGTGTGGTTATAGGACCGGGGCTTGACCTTGCTCATTTCTTGCTTGTGGCTCCCGCTCTGCAGCTAGAGAAGAGCCTGGGGTTCGGATCTGGGAGGCAGAACAGGAACTGTGGGCGGAGCAAGGTGTGCCCGCTCAGATGTTCACAAGAGCCCAGCCCTGAGGCGGGCCAGCTGGGGGACGTGGGAAGTGGTGACCACAAGTCCTCTCCCAAAGTGGGCGCCAGCATCACCTGGACAGTAGTCACCTGCCTCCCAGGAGGAGAGTGGGCCCTGATTGCCACGCCTCTGGATTTTTCAAGGGAAGCAGGAGATGCGGTTTTCACATGTAAATCTCTGAAACAGAGGACAACTAACTCAAATAAATATTTTTACACCATGTTGTGGGAAACACACACACATGTGCACACATGTGCAGGTCAGACTTGGGCCACCCGCCATGCCCTGGTCGTCTCTGTAGTGGGAAGAGACCATGTGGGGTGTGAAGGAAAGGGAATTAGAGATGCTGCGTTGATAAGAGAGAGGGAGGGAGGTGGGGAGAGAGAGAGAGAGAGAGAGAAGGAGGCTGCCCTTGGGGGCTGCGGAGGGGCGGATCGAGTGTTTTGCTTGAGAGCCATTCCAGGGAAGTAAGTAGTCGCGCCAGTAGAAGTTGACATTCTTTTCGGGAATTTCCACGTGGCTGCTGGCTGCGTTTTTTTTTTTTTTTAAATGTCAGTTGTTACATGGAAACATAGCTTATATTTAGGTTATACGTTCCATGCAGCGGACTCAGTTTCTCGACTTACATGGAGCGGCGTCCATGAATTTGTTGGTTTGCCTGGTGAGACAGAGGACACAGGAGTTAGCAGAGGAGGGTGTCAGCCAGCCTTTCCATCCAGTGGTCCCCAAGGAGCACGAAATGAGAGATGTTGGTGTCAGTTCTCGGTCAGGCGCCCCTCAAGGTCGGTGTGAGCTTTCTGTGCCCACTGGGACTCGAGGAAAAATGCATGTGTGCGTGTATTTCATTCAGCTCGGACCCTGACCACAAGCCAACCACTTCATCTGACACACAAACAAGGAAGGGGCAACCGGTTCCCGCGCTGGAGGAAAACAGGACTATTAGACTGGCTGAGACATAGCCCACAACTCTGCCTCCTTCTGAGGGAGTTTCATAGGTGGTTTTGAACCCATACAATGCGCATCTCGTGGGCTGACCTCTGTGAGCTGTGGCCCGGATATTCCATTTCAAACACCACGCCAAGAAGTTTGGGGTTTTATTCCAACAGATCCTGTTCTGGAGCAATAGTGGGGGCTGGGGGGAAACACCGTTTTCCAAAGTGACCCTCAGAGTCCAGCTCCAGAAGACAGGAATTTGGAATGTAGGGTCCATCCATGCCTGTGATTCTGAGCTTGGTTTCTGAGTCCTCTCTGCTTCAGGGGGCCTTCCCATGTGTCCATCCCAGTGGGGAGAGTCCCCAATTATGCAATGGTGATGTTTCCCATGTGCCCCACTCACACTGTACCCATCATGCCCCTCTCTGTTTCCTCATGCATTCATTCATTCATTCAGCATTCATGTTTGTTCTTACTTTCTCCATTATGGGAATCACGTTAGGTTTTGCAGATAAAACAGGTGAACAAGAGGGGCAGGACCCTGCTCTCCTGGAGCTTACAGTGTATAGTAGGGAGGCGACATAACACAGTAGTGATTTAGGTACAAACGTGATTATGAGAGCCTTCCAGGCAGTATGAGAACGTGCAATGAGGCGATCTGGGGAAGAGGGGACCGAAGAAGGCTTCCCCAGGAAGTGTTTCTTTTTTAACTGAGAAAAGAGGATAATCAGGAGGCAAGGTAGTGAGAGTACTTCAAGCAGGGAGAACGGACTCCTGAAGAGGGTTGGGTAGACAGACCGTGGGGAGGGCCGTGGGCTTTTCTTTGGGGTGACAGCCAGTCACTGAAAAGTGTTGACACGGTGCTATGTGAGCTTTGCCGAGATCGCTCTGGTTGCGGTGGGGAGACTGGGGGCGGGGAGAACAAGATAACAGGGGTGGGGGGAGTAGGGCCACCCCCAGCATCCGGGCTGCAGGGGCTCCACTTGGGAGACAGACAGAGTGGACGGGTTTTTGAGACCTGTCTGTTTGGTGAGCTAGAGCCGATGAGGGAGACAGGTTGTCGGGGGCTTGGGTTTGTGTATAAGCCACATCCCGCAAGGTGCTCGGCAACTTCACCGGCTTCTCTACCTATAAAATAAGTGATTTTGTATATTATAGGCACTTAATAAAATTTTAAAATAACGGCTTTGCTGAGCTCTAACTCATACATTACATAATTCACCCGTTTAAAGCATCCAGGGCAATGGCTTTTAGTACATTCCCCGAGTCGTGTGCCCATTACCACAATCGATTTTAGTGCCTTTTCATCCCCCGCTGGCGGTCGCTGCCTGTTTTCCTCCTGCTTCCCACAGCCCCAGGCGACTCCTAATCCAGTTCCTGTCTCCATGGATTTGCCTATTCTAGATATTTTGTGTAAATGGAATCGCACAATATGTGGCTTTCTTTCCTGCCTGGCTCTTCTGATTTAGTATCATGTTTTCAAAATTCATCGACATTGCAGCATGTATTGATATTGTATTCCTTTTTATGGCCAAATAATTTCCCATTGTATGACTCTCCCACGTTTCGTTATTCATTTATTAGTGAATGGACATTTAGATTGCTTCCAGTTTTTGGCTATGAAGAAAAACACTGCTGCCGTGACCCTATGGGGACCAGGGCTCGTGTGGATATGCCTTCACTTTGCCTGGGTAAGTACCTAGGACAGGAATTGCTGGGCGCTATGGGAACTCTGTGTCTTACCTTCTCCGGTGCTGCCAGACGGTTTTCCGACCCAACCGCCCCATTCACAGTCCCTGCAGCGGGGAAGCAGGCTCCAGTCTCTCCGCCTCCTTACCCGCACTTGGTACTTCCTGTCTTTCTGATCGTAGCTGTTCTCGTGGGTGTGGAGTGCTGTCTCATTGCAGTCTTAATTTGCATTTCTCTGATGGCTAATGACGTTGAGCATCTTTCATGTAGCTATTGTCCGTTTGCGTATTTTCTTTATAGAAATGTCTGTTCAGAGTCTTTGCCCATTTTTAATTGGGTTGTCCTTTTATTCAGTTGCAATAGTTCTTTCTGTAGTCTAGATACACATTCCTTTAAAATCATAAAGATATATGATTTTAAAACGTTTTTCTCATTCAGCGGGTTCTTTCACTTTTTTTCTTTTTAAAATTACACTTATTGGGGTGACATTGGTTAATACAATTATGTAGGTTTCTGGTGTACAGTTCTATGACACATCATCTGCATATTGTGTTGCGTGCCCACCACCCAAAGTCAAGTCTTCTTCCGTCACTGTGTACTTGACCCCTGTACCCTTTACTATCCGCCCACCCCCCTTGTCGGGTCACTGCCGTAAAGCTGTTTGTGTCTTTGAGTTGCAGTTTCAAATCTCACATAGGAGTGAAATCATACCATTCTTGACTGTTTCTGTCTAAAGTTTTTCCCTTACCACAACATCCTCAAGGTCCGTCCGTTTGGTTGTCACAAATAGCAGTGTTTCATCTTTTCTTCTGGCTGAGTCACGTTCCGTTGTATACGCGGACCGATCTTCTTTATCCAGCATCCAGTGGAGGGCCCTTCGGTGGTTTCCACGTCTGGGTCTCTGCGAATGATACGGCAAAGAACACAGGGGTGCGTGTATCTTTGTGAATACGTGTTTGCAGATATTTTCACCTACTTTAAAGAGTTCTCAGTGGAGAAGTGATGGACCCCATTGGCCCACTGATGGTGTCTGCAGCCCTTGGTATCTCTGCCTCAGTTTCCCTTTCGTTTCTCTTGCCGGAATGAGCATCCTCCCTGGGACAGGCTGTCTGTGGCTTCTGCTGCCCGGGAGCCAGCTGGCTGGGAGTCCACCTCCCTGCTGCGTGCAGGTGCGCACCTGGGTGGGAACCCAGGTCTCAGCCTGCCCCTGCCCCATGCAGAGATCGCCGGGACGGGTCCGAGAGCTTCTGGGCTCCCCTTTTCCTTCTCTGCTCCTTCTTCTCCTCCCCAAGCAGATATTTCACACCTGATACCCAGTCCGGGCAGAACTGTCCGCCTCTTCCGTAAGAACTACGGGTTGTCACCAGGCTGCACACAAGCAGCTTCGATTGCTCAGGAAAAGATATTACAATGTTATCTCCTTGTACTGTTCAATAAAACATTAGTATCTCAGCATTTTTATTTAACAATAGGCAACCTTAGGCCAGTAATTATGCAACAATTATAATCATAAAAACTGTCCCCTGCTGCTCACCTCGAAACAAGAATATATTAAACCGAGACTAACCATCTAAAAGGCAGGCAGCAAAGCCCCTCATTTTTAATGTCCCGGCAGTGCACCATGGGAAGCTAATAATTCACCTTCTAATTAGTGTCCCTTCTGCTGCTGTTGGCGCAAGGACAGACAAAGAGGAAGCAGCTTCGTAACAAACTCGCCTTGGTAATCTTACAATGTCGGGCTGCTCTGCGGGCAGGCTGAGCGGGCGTGGGCGAAATGGCTCGTGCATGTGCAATTAGAGGGGGCAGGGGCGTCCCTTGTCCCGACTGGCTGTTCTCGACCTATAGAGCCGGGCAAGCACCCACCAGCCCATCCCGAGCCTCTTCTCTGTTGAGACAGATTTCTTCCTGCTTGTCCTTTATTCAGTCCGGCCATGGGAGGGGTTGGAGAGGGAGCCCCTGGGTAGAGCGGGTGGAACCTGTGGAAGTCACAGCCCCTCTGAAGGCCGCGATGCATCCCTGCCTCCAGTTCCCCAGGCTGGGGCACGTGGACGGTGAGGGGGGTTAGTGGTCAGTGGTGGGGGAACTTGGAGGATGGCTGTCGCCCCAGAAAGGCAGGCATGTGTGTGTCCCCAGGTACCTGCAGAGGCAATAGCCTGCTTCTCTGGCCCTGGCCTTTCTGCACTCAGCCCTTGGTGGCTCAGGGCGTCAGCTCTGGCTTCCTGACCCCCATGGCACCCATTCTGGCTAAGGCTATCATTGTACAGATGAAAAATACCAAAACCCAGGTCAGGAACAGTTGTCAGGGTGACAAAAACAAAGGACCCAAGTGTCCAGGACAGTAGGGAGTGGTGGGGAGTGCGGTGCACTGAGCCCGCACACCCTCACAGGGCAGCTGCTACCCAGTCTTGCTGATGTGTCGCCCACAGAACATAGGCCTAGTGTGGTAAGACATTGGAAATCTAGATTTTTTTAGGTGAAATCTTCTGACATAAATGTTTTTAGCTGCTCAGAATTACATAATTGGGTATTCAGTTCCCTATTTCATGCGAATGTGAGCCAGATGTAGCCTACCTGTCTTGGGCGTGCGTGGGCCTTCAGGGGTGCGGGCTGGCATCTGTGGGCCACAGACCCGAGTGACATGGGTCTCTCTGCATTGAGTTTGGAATCTAATCTGACCATTAACTGGCCTTCCCTCCCCATGTCCTCTGGGCCAGGCAGCCGGGGCCTCACCTCGGAGAGCTGAAACCAGCTTGGGAGGCAGTGGAACAGCTGGGTGCAATTAGGCAGCGAGGATGAAGTCTAAGTTTAAAAAGAGGGGGCATTTTCCTTTCCATCACCAGCTCATTAACTTCCCGCTTTGACAGCTGGAGCGTACCCAAGACTGGCCAAAGCCAGGTTTTTTTCTCCCGAGCCAACAAGAGCACCTAAGGTTTGGTAGCTCAGTTCTCTGTGGCCTGAGATGCAAGGGCAGCAGCGAGCTGAGTCACGGACTCCGGGGCGTTTGGACTGTCTTTCTCAGAGTCCCTCCTCCGTCCAGGGCGCTGGTCCTGCCAGGGGCGTGGATGCCTGAGAACTGAGTTGCAAGGTCAGAACTGCTTGGCTGGAAAAGGGGGAGAAGCCCCCAGGCTAATGCTGTAGCATCCATTGCTGCCCAGGTCTTCTGGCCGTGAGCCTTTGCCGCGTCACTGCCTCTGACTGCTGCCCCGACTGTCACCAATGAGAATGTCTGGGTCAGCAGCCAGGGTGGGACAATCCAGGAGCAGGGCCAGCAGGAGCCTCAGTAAGTTAGGTCAAGGTTTGGGACCCATCAAAAGGCCTGTCTGGAGCCCCAGGGAACCAGAGACTGGGATATCTTGAATGCACCTGTCTCATCTCTAGGAGGGTCACTGATTTCCTTTGCCCAGGACTCCCTGGCAGAGAGAGTGTCTTTTATTTGACCCTTTTGTTTTTTTCAAACAGAACAAGGGAAAGCAGTACAGGACCTGTCCCGGCAGTGGGGGCAGAGGGGGAAGGGGAGGAGACCATGCCCCCAGGGCAGTCTGGTGGTGGGGGGGGGGCAGCTGCCATAGTAACTGGGTGTTAAGAGCACCCTCTGGGTGCTCTGGGGCCGATCTTTTGGCAGGAGAAGGTGAGTGCTCTGTTCTCCGGGAGCAGGTTTTGTTGGGTTTTAGTTTTTGCTTCATAAGCACTGAAATCTTAAACATTTACAGTGGATTTTGATGCAGGAGAACAGTGGCTCCAAATTACAAAGTTCAGGTCCCCGCAGTCCCAGTGTGCTCGATTCAAAGGGCTCCAGCCTGAGGGCCCTGAGGGGACCCAGCCGAGTTATCCTGTCTGCGGGGTTCAAGGACTTCCTCTCCCGTGGTTTTCATCTCCACTTCCCGTTGGCGTTTTCTCAGTTTCTCATCAGTTACAGCAGATACTGTCATCTCCGTCTGCCGGTGAGAAGACTGAGGCCCAGAGGGATTCAGTAACTTGACCGAGTCGCACAGCTGGGTAGAGGAGGGAGTCAAGTGTCAAATACCCAGGGAGGACTCCAGCCCACACCCTCCCGCCTTGCCGGGCTGTCTCCCTCTTTACATCCTGCGCTACATGGTTTTCCACCGGGAGCGTGTTTCTGAATGAGCCCCGTCTTTCACCCTCGAAGTGCTGCATCATAATAAAAATGTGCCGGCACAGGTACTTATAATACTTATTTCTTTGTAAGGCCTCATAGGTGCTCCTGTGCGCACCTCGGAATGCGCACTTCTGGTTCAGAACGACGGGGGCGAGCTCTGGAATCGGAAGACCAGGGTGTGTCCTGTCGGGCGCCCCTTCTCACCTTAGGCTGTCATCATAAATTAAGGTCGGCAGGGCGTTACCGCACGAGGCTGTGCAGGAGTCCAGTGAGGTTCTGCTCAGGCAGGTCCTCTGTAAACTCTAGGGTTGCCTCGCACTTGTTGGCCATCATTCTTGCTGAATCACTCAAGTTCAGAGTCACGCTGGACCTGTTAGTCGAGAGCCCGTGTTTGAAAATCCGACAACCTGGCTTCTCCTTCCTGCACAGTTGTTTGTTGATGATTAAATTATCACAAATTAGTTCTACTTGTAGTGTAATAAATGTCATTAGCATGACTAATCACATGCTTGATTATATGCGACCCAGTCCTCCTCCCCCGACGCATTCGCTGTGCCCTACGCCTGACAGATCCAGCGTGGGGTGGAGTCCTTGATAGGCTGAAGGACGGGGTGTGGGGATGTTTGCGGGGTGCGTGCTGGTTCCCTCCCACGATCGGAAGGGCCTTTAGAGAGCATCCAGACGCCGGGAAGGGATGCTTGGGCCTGCAGCGGGACCAGGTTTGCCCTGCTCATTTGGCTTCGCTTGCAGGCAGTACTGTTACTACCGAGTTGTCATTATGTGCTTACTACGGTGGCTGGCGTTCGTGGGCGTCATGCCATGGTGGGCACGGCGTCAAGCCCCCTCAGGCTCCTTAGTTTACTCACGGACGCATGGCTACATGTGGTCCTTACAGAAACCTGACGATGCCCACGTTGCTATCAAGGGAAGCTAAGTAACTCGCCCACGCCACCCATCAGGACGTGGCGCGGGCAGTGACAGGGCGATGCTGGCGGTGGTCACATGGTCACGTGGCCGCGGTGGGTGGTAGTGGACAAGAAACGGAGTACGCGCTGTGCAGAGAGGTCAGCATCTCCATGAGAAGACCCGTGTCCTGGTGACTTGTCACCCAGCCTGTCTGGAGTAGGTCTGTCTTGAGGATGGAATGAAACTAAAGTTGTGAATGCAATTTATAAGCTGTGAAGTGATTTCCATATGCGAAGAACTATTTTTAACCTCCCCTGGCTCTGTCCTCTGAAGGAGGATCTGAAGCCTTGGGTTCTGTTCAAGTGGAAATTCACCTTCCAGCTAGGCGGGTGGGTGTGGGGGGGCAAGGGTGGTGGTCCAAGCCGCCGGGAGCATGTCAGTTCTGGAGGGGACCCTCCCCCAGGGGTCTTCCTTTGACTTTATTAATGTGAATGTTCTGTGCTTCCCGGAAAAGAGGCCTTCTTGAGGGTAAATTTCTGTAATGACAATAAAAGTGAGCCCCTCCCCCCAATTTGAATGCACAGCCATTAGAGGTTTTTTTTTTTTTTTAAATTTTTGCTTAGCACTACACCTTCCAGTTCTGAAGGCCACCCTGCCAGGCCAGCTGTGTGGAGAGAGTCCCACTGGGTGACACGCCGTCCACTGGCCGCCGCCCTGACGCTGCTACGCGGGGCCCGTCCCAGGCCTGCCATCCTCGTGTTGCCCGTGGGCAGGGGCTGCTGGGTTTGGGCTGAAGGGCACAGGGCAGGCAGAACTCTCCATGGTGACAAGAGGCCTTCTGAGCTTGATAGGCCAGTGAGATGAGCCCCACTCAGGAGGGAGTGTGAGAGATTTGGGTGCTAAAGGGTCCTTGGGTGGGCCTGGGCTAGCCATGCCAACTGGGGGCGTGGGAGCTGCTCCCCTATCTCACCTCCCTGTCCCTGCTTCTCCTCGAGCACGACAGTGGTTGCTAGTCCACAACAGCCTCTTTCCTGCTGAGCTCAGAACCCCTCAACTGCGCACGCTGGGCAGCCACCCCCGAGAAACTGGAGTTGCCTTCGCTCTGGAGCGAACCGCTTGTTCTTAAGATGAGAGTCTCCAGTCCCAGAGGTGGAAGGAGAATTGTTCAAGGTTACTGGCAGCGTTAGGACCAGGAGAACTCACTTCACTTTGCATCCTGGAAACTCAAGCCTCTTCTAAACCCGTCTGGAAACGCTCCCCTCCCACCCCCCGGAATGCAGAGTCATTTACATACTAACTTTTAACAAGATACTTAGGAGAGGAAAGCACCTATGATGTAGTGAGAGGAAAGGCCAGGATGGGGTGTTAGTTGTCTATCGCTGAATAGCAAACAGCCCCAAACCACCTGCAAACAATGGCCCCTTATTCCTTCTCACGGGTCTGTAGGTCCATGGGCAGCTCCGCTGAGCTGCCCTTGACTGATCTCTGGTGGGTCGGCGGGGCACTGGCTGGCCCAGGATGACCTCAGTTGGGACCGTGTGGCCTCTTGTCCTCCAGCAGGTGAGCCCCGGCTTGCTCTATTGGGAGTGGCGGGTTTCAAGTTGAGGCTCAGAACGGACACAAGGACACTTTGGCCGCACTCTATTGGCCAAAGCAAGCCTCGAGCAGGAAGGCACCGAGGGTACAAATCATAAGGGGTCCTCACTCTCAGGCATTGGCCCCCACATGCACAACGCTGAGGGTGGATGCTTCCCGAAATTTTGAGCCCTCGCCCCCTCGTGTGTCTTAACCTTAGGCCTGGCCTTGGTCACAAAGCCAGCCCAGAGTTACGGGGTGAAGAAACAGACCTCACCTCTGGATGGAAGGAGCTGTGAAGCCACACTCTTGTAGGCAGGGGAACCCAGGGCTTCAGAGCGAGAGGTCAACGGAAGCTCCTCTCCCTTAACGTCACGGTTTTCTCCCTCCCACCCAACAGCCAGTGACCTCGGAGTCACCTCAAAGGGCCTTCATTCCAGCTCATTCCTGAACACTCCCCGCACTGCACTAGCGGAGTCGGTTGCACAACTTGCCTGCCCCCTGGCATTCCTGGGTACAGTCCCCCCAAGTCAAGGATGGTGGAGTAGTGTGGCTACTCAGACCGCTGAACAGAGGCATGGGTTCTAGGTCTCCAAAGGAACAGGCACAGCTGCCAATGCTTTTGGAATTGGTGGCCAACGACACTTTTGCACCAAGTCCAAGGTTCTTCACAGTCTGTATGGTTTCGGTGCGTGTGCTGAAACCAAGGCCACGCGCTTTCTCCAAGAGCATCTAGGAATTCACAGCATCGAGGGATTTTCAGTTGAGGAGGCTTCGAAAGGCTCCAGGGGTCTGCATGCCTATTGACATCTGAACCTGAAGAACGTGGACCTGTTGGGGCCAGAGGTATTGTCGACAGAGTCCACCTCCGGATTTATGGCGGCAGCAGGGAGACGGAACTGCAGGCAGCAGATACGGTGTTATTACAGGCGAATCTAAGGTCACCTGTAAGCCAAGGGTGCCAGGCTGGGTCAACAGGGGCGAAACTGAGCAGGCTGCTTGCCCAAGTGATAGCACCAGCTCTCCTACGACGTCCAGGACCTGGGTCCTGCGCCCAACGTTGGTCTGCCTGTCGCAGAGGCCTGGACTTGGCCTTTAGAATTTTTGTCTTCCTCAGCCACCCGACCCCCACCTTTGACCTCTAAGGTAGGCCTGACAGAAAGCCTGCCTAAAACAGCTCTAATCACGTCCTCTTCCGTGGCCCATGAGGGCCTCCTCATACCTGGCCCGGCCCTTCTCTGTGGCCACATTTCCTTACACTTTGTAGAGAGCATTCTCCAGTCCCATTGAACTTGCCTTCCCTATGTGCCCGTGGCCTCCCCTCACTCTGTCCCCTCCCCTGGAAATGTCCGTCTTCACCTCCTTAAGTCCAGATTGTACCCATTTGCTGAGGCATAGATTAGTTCCCACCTCCCCCATGGGGAGGCAAGTTCAATGGGACTGAAGAATGTCCCAGTGGGACTTCTCCTCATTCTCTTTCTACAAGTCAGTCCTTGCTCCTGAACTCTCACGACGTCTTGGGGGTATTAGAAATAGAGTTAAGGGTGAAGCCTTTGGAAGTGGCTTAGAATCAAATGCCAGTTCCATCCTTTACTGGCTGTGTGACTTTGGGCAATAACCTTAACCCCTCTGTGCCTGGGCTGAGAAATGGGATTAATGACCTAATCACTAAGAATAGCATAACTCCTAGGTCGAGGTAAAGACTGCATAGTTTACTACGTGTAGGTTTCCATAGCACGTGGTACATGGTAAGCGGTAACATTCATTATTGCTATTTTAGAGTGTCTGACACATAGTGACTGAGTCTCTACCATGTGCTGAGTGTCACGCCAGGCTTTGGAACCCGGCAGTGGTGACAGATGCCATCCCTGCCTCACAGAGCTCATGGGAGGGACGCACCAAAGGAGCACTGCACGGGGATGGCTGCTCTGCCGACTCGACCTTCCTTTGCAGGACTCGCGGGCATAGCCACTGCCCCGCCTCCTCCTGTTTATCCGAGTGTCCAGCATAGCGCTTCCTGCACAGGAAGTGGCATGCCCATGCATGAAGAATGGCTAATGGCACAGTCAGTCGCCAGTGCAGGCCGCAGCTGTCCCCCCCAAGAATGGTTGGGCGTGGACTTGGGCCCGGGATGAGGCATGGCATGAGTGGCGTTTTGGGGGCAGCCTGCCGCAAAGTCCCCTTGCCTCCGTGAAGTCAATTCCTTGTCTGCAAAATCTAAAACGTGTGAAGCGGATGCAAGAGGAAACACGTCAGCGGGGGAGTCGCCCTGCCTGGGTTTCGGCGCAAGCTCTGTGGCAGAGCACACAGGTGACAACGGGCTGATCTCCCCCACGTTCCAGCCTCAGTTTCCCCAACATAAAAACAAGGAGGTTGGATCCCATCGGCGGCTTTGAAACGCATCCTCTCCTTCCTCTGTTAGTTCATTTGTTCCCTTCTTTCTCCTCCTCTTGCTCCTGTTGCAGCCTGAACCATTTAAAAATAAATTCATAGTCAGAGATGTTCTGTTTGAAACGAGAGCCGCTGTCTCCCCGCTACTTCCTACGGCGGTCCCCGACGCACCTCTGAGGGTCCCCTCGGTGCCAGCGAGCCCTGGACGTGGGGGCCCCTGGCTTCCTAGCTCTGACAGCTCTCTGCTTCAGCATCCTATGACTCAGGGCAAAGGAGCCCAAGTGCCTTTAATTAAAATCATTTCAACTCATCCCCATTAACGATGATTGATGCACCGACCGCAGAATAAGTGCATTAATGCTGTAATTATCTGTTGAGGATGTTTTATTGATTCTGCAACGATATTTTAGTCAGTTTGTATTATTTAGTTTCTGACTTATATCGGGAAGAAATGGCTGTTGGTGAGGAAATTATTCATCTAAATCCAATTGCCATCGATGCGGTGGGAAATAAAAGCCCAGCGTAGGCCTGGCTGTGATGATTGATGATGCGGGTGGGGAGACAAGGCTCCCGGTGGCCGCTCCGGGGCTCCGGGGGAAATGCCCAGCTGCCCTTGGAATGTTGTGAAAGCCTTTCCTCCCGCCCAGGCTTCCGGGATCCATTCTTGAGATCGTGGCTCAGTACATAACCCCAAGGCAGGGCCCATCTGAAAGCTCTGTAAGCTCGTGGGTCCTCGGGCAGCCCCGCTGCTGACCTTGGGGCTCCGCTGGCTCTTGAGGGGCGCGTGGAGAAGGTTGTCTCTGACCATCTTGGAATTTTTTGAGTGAGAATTCTCTTGGGCACAATGGCAGACACCCAATGCAGAGACCTGAGCAAAGACAGATTCAGCTTCCGTCATGGAGGCAGCTGGAGGAGGACCTGCTTTTAGCGCTGCTGGGCCTAAGCTCCAGGGATGCCGCGGGGCCTGGTGTCTCTGTCTCAGGCTGGGTTTCCTATGCAGTGGGGCCTTACTTTCTAGTTTTGTGGTGCCCAGAAATGGGCAGCAACTCTATCCAACCCGATTCCAGCTGCACGCCCCCCGGGGAGCGTTGCCCCTTCCTCTCCTACTGCCCAGGAGTGGATCTAGCACTTCCCACTCTTGTGAAATGAAGCCTCCGTGGCCCTGCTGGGCTCTGCTGGGTCCCCACCCTGCCTCTTCTCACCCAGGTTGCAGGGATGGCCCCTATGCATATAAGACCAGTTCTGAGGCACAAGAAAGAGCAGGAAATCGAGCTGATTTGTGCAAACAGCTTGAAGCTTCTGCTCAGCTGTGGTGTGTCGTGACCGATGTTCCATGGGCCAAAGTCAAGCACGTGGCTCAGACAGGTATGCCCGCCCTTCCTGTGGAGAGGGAGGTGAGGGAGCCTGTGTAAACACTAGTAGGATCCACCGCCCAGTCTCTGCAGGCTGAGAGTGGGGAGGGGAGCTCTCCCAAAGGAAAACCAGGGTGCAGTTTGTTGGAAGAGTGGTAAAGATCAGCCACCCTCCTTTGATGTATTACAACCCCTCACCCAACGCCTGACATTTCTCTGCTGCATGAGGCTCCGCCCAAGCTGTCTCCCTGGTGATGGGAAACTTGTAACCTGCAGAGGAAATCTATTCTATGTGTGGATGGTTCTGCCATCCCTCTAGGAAAAAAAAATATAATGACAAGGTATTCTTTGGTTCAAGCTTCTACTATGTGCTTATTTATACAAGAGGAGAGTGGGGAGAAAGAGGAAAACGTAAAGACCTTGTGATTTATTTTGGGGGGCAGCTTCACTGTAGAAAGAAAGAAAGAAAGAAAGAAAGAAAGAAGGAAAGAAAGAAAGAAAGAGGAAGAAGCAGGACCTGGAAGGAGAAGAGGGAGCTAGAAAGCCATTCTCTCAGAGCCTCCACGCTAATGCAGGCGACGCAGTGGGAACTCCCTGCCCGCCCTCCCCGGGGGGTGGGGGGGGAGGGGGGGGCTGACTTCGTCCTCCAGACCAGTGATGGATCTGTGGTCCTGAGCAAAGGCCAGTCCCCTGTTCAGGGCAGAGGGCAGAGTCCTTGATCAATGGGAACACCTCTTTCTCCTCTCTGATGTGGCTTTGGATGAATTATTTACTTGCACTTGCTTTCCATTTGCTGGCCAACAATTAGAGCTGGCTAACAGGCCAACGAGCTGGTGCGATGCAGCCAATTATCTTCTGAAAATGTATTTGTGTGATTGGGGCTTTTAATTGCAGCTTAAATCAACTGCTCGTGAACCCAGTCCCTACGGAGGGAGTAAGACCGGCTAATGAAATAAGGAGCACTCTGCCTCTAATTCAGAGGCAAGGGGACATGAGGAAAGATCGTTGCGCCTTTTTTATTTCCTTCCCTTTTCTGAACGATCGCCTTTGAAGATGTGGACGTCATAAATCCCACCGCCCGGCGGGGGGCGTCACAGAATGACCGGCGCGTTCCAGTCTGAGCACAATCAGAACATGAGCCTGTTTTGTTTCCCGGGATCCCATCGGCCTTTGCCTGCTTGGGGGTGTTTGGGTGCCGAGGTTGGTACCCCCATTACTCCTAATAAAACAGTGATGGCTTTGGAATCCACAGTTGCCTCAAGGGCGCCCCTCTCCGACCACCTTCATGGGTGGCTCAGATGCAGAGCAGCCGCGCAGGGCCTCGCAGGAAGCAGCCTGCTGCTTGATCCATTTATGCAGATGTGACAGCAGCCCGGAGCCCCGAGCCCCAGGCCCCTCTCCCCGCTAACGCACGGTGCTTAATTCAGATTACTTCCCTCTCGTGAAGAGCCAATTTGCCAATTATCCCTGAAATGTTTGATTAGGTGCCTTTTACCTAAGACACCGTGCCATGGGCTGTGGAGGTTCATTTCGCTCCCTCGGAAGGAGGAGGGGGCTTGGCTGAGAGTCACAAACACAAATGTTTTTAGATACGGGAGAGTCTTTCCTCTTAGAGGTCTTGGACCTTTGGATTTGCATCTGGACCACATAGATTAAAAACAGCAACAGCGAAACCCATAATAGCCGCCATTAATCTAGTGAAGTGGCTGTTTTTCTAGCCGCAATTAGTCTTTAGAAGTCCTGATGCCCAGGCCCCACCCCCAGGGTTTGCAGTCTCGTGGCTCTTGTTGGGGCTCAGACCCCCATATTTTTAAAGGCTCCCTGGGCGATTCAGTGAGCACCCAGCATGGAGAACCTCTGATTTCATGCCTCCAACAGACCAGGAGCTGAGCAAACAGAGGTGTGCATGCTCACACGAACTTGAATGAGGTCAGTGTCATTATTCCCGTTTCACAGGCCGGGAAATGAGGCCAGGAAGGATCTAGGAACTCACCCAAGTGCACCCAGTTCCTGGGTGGTCACGGCAGGCTGTTGGGATTCAGTACTCCAGACTGCAGGGGGGTTGGGCACAGGGTGTTTGGATCGTTTGAGGCTCAAAGGCCAAGGGGGTTGGGACAGCTGGACATTCATAGAAGAAATGTGTTGGGGGGCAGCGTTTTCTTCTCCTGGAGCAAGGTGTGAGGTTCTCTGTGGGGGACACATGCCTGGGGCAGTGAGGATGCACAGGGTGCCTCGGGCTCAGCGGGAAACAAGGGACCTGAGTTGGCTTCCCAGAGGCCCTGCTTCCCCAGAATCAGAGAGATGCCTGCAGAGGAGGCCGCTGACCGTGTTGTCCCAGCTCAGTTCGCCCAGGGAGCTGATGTCTGCCAGAGAGACGGCACTTTCCTTCCTCTGCCCCCCTTCCCCGCCCTTCCATTCCAAAGCAGAGGTGGGAGAGGCAGAAAAGGCCCTAGTGGGGGAGTGGGACAGTGGCTGGATGGCCTGGGAGGGGCTTGGGACCGCAGATGAGCAGCGGAGGAAAGCAAGGGATGTCAGGCTGGCGTAGTGTGCAAGTGTGTGGGGTCTGGAATTGTTCTGAGAACTGGCTGCGGGGTCTGGCTGTGGGGTCTGGCTGTGGGGTCTGGCCGCGGAGTCTGGCTCCAGAGGAGACTGGCGGCTGGGGCCTCTTCCCTGCTGTGTTCAAAGAGGCCCGCCTGGGCCTGGCGAAGACTTGGTGCTTTGTCTCTTCCTGTGCTCCGGGCTCCTCACTGCCGTCTCCCTTACTGCTGGATGGGATAGCGCCAGTTCCTCTGCTGTACTCTTGTCTAATATGCCAAGGATAACCTCTTGGGGGGAGACCAACATTTGTAGAACTTTTATCTGTTTTGTTTATTAATATGTTTCCAGTACAATGCCGGACACATAACAGGAGCTGCGTAAATGTATCTAAATGAATGGAGCAACACAGCGCAAGGAAACTGGGAAAAGTCACAGAGTCAGCAACCCGGGACTCTGAGCACAGGAGGCCGGGAGAAGCCATTTCTCCGAAGACTTCTTCATGAGTGTGACGGAGTCACGGGCAAGATGGGGCACAGGGCTGCCTGGAAAGGTCCCTGCTTTGATCCGCTGTCCCTCTCCACATCCGGTGTGAGCGAGGTGGACAGCGTGGTGGGTGTGTGAGATATAGTGTCTTTGGGTGCCACGAGGAGATACGGAGTTCACCTTCCAGGTGTTTTGAGGGGATTAAAAGAGGGAACCCGTATCAGCTGGTCGCCACAGTGCTCGCCGAGGCATAGTTAACAGTTATTATCAGGAAGCAAAGTGTGACGTGCCCCGCCAGCCCTGCACACCAGGGATCGCTCACCCACCGCCATCCGACTAGCTAGTTGCATTCTTCTACGCCCTTGCCCTCCCGTTTATCATTCATTTGCTTGTTCAACTAGCTCTGTTGGGGTAGTGTGTGCCAAACTCCGTGCTACGGTCTGGGGAGGCGATGATAAGGAAGACAGGGAGCTCCCTGCCACCAGGCCTCTCAGTGCTTCCTGCAGAGAGGGCATACCTCTCCTTGCAGGGTCCTCCCTTTCAGGTCTTCCCTCTCCTCTCTGGTTGTGACAAGAGCTGGCCTTTCTGTCACACGATCTATGATGGCAGTAATGTGACTCAGCTTGATTGGTGTCATCCCAGTGGGGGAGACAGAGAGCTACTGTTTCCTCTAGCGGAATGCTCTCCCCCTAGAACCTGGCTTGGCTCCCTCTTGTACACTCCAAACTCTGCTCAGACGGTGCTTCCCTGGGAGGACCTTCTGCATTCCAACTCTGCTCTCCCAGTCACTCAGTGCCACGCTCTCCCCGCGGCCCCTTCGGACATCTCTCAGAGCTTCCGGAAAGTGGAGCTGTCCATTGCAGGTTGGTCAGGGAATCATCTGACCGTACAGAGTCAAAGAAGTTGACCCTCACCCGTGGACTGGACAGTGTCCTTTTAAGAGCAGGCATGGAACATTTGATGTAAATACAGCGGGAGGTCAGAGCACCCTGAATCATGTTTAGGAAAAAACCCTCTTTTGAAAAGCCCAGGATAGGTCATGTTTTTTCATGCTTGTCAACCTGGCTGAATAATTTGCTTGGGTAAATGGACGGGGACGGGAAGGCGGAAAGTCGCTATGTAAGGCGGAGGAAACGGGCTCCTGGCCCCGAGAGCAAGGCAGCTCAGCCTCTGGAGGGCCTGGCTCAGGTGCAGGGCAGCTTTGCGGGCGGGGAGGCAGTTCGTGCAGTTAGACAGGCTCCGTGTCTCTTCGGCTTCTGGCACCAGGGCTGGGGCACCAGCACATGAGCCGATTTCCGGTGCCAACAGGGCTGATCCGTCACTGAGGCTGAAGAAGGCCCACATCTTGCATTTGTCAGGTTCTCAAACACCGGCCAAATGGGCTCTCTTCCTCCCATGGTTGCCTTTATGAAGTCTTTGCTAAGCCACTCTTGGATAATGATGTCATCTCTGTCAGAGGTCTTCTGACAAAGTACCTATTCCTTTGCATAACCTCCGCAGGGAGATCGCTGTGGCTTTGAAGATGCAGGTAGTCACGACGTCCAAAATGCAAGTGACAAGGTTAATCCCCACAGCGTCGGGTCTGGGATGTTAGTAGCAGACCCGGGGAGCAGCTCAGTATAGCTGGCGCAGGCTCTGCCAGCTAGAGGTGGGTGTCCTCTTGGCTGCAGAGGAAGAGGGTGGGTAGTTTGGTGACGGGGCCAATGGGATGAGGCAGGCTTGGCACCCATCTTATCACCGTGGGGATTCAGTCCGTGACTTAGTGCCAAAGCTGTGGCACGGGGACAAATGGAGAAAAACTGCATGGGTTGGCCCAGTTCTCTCTGTCCCCACCTGTCTACAGATGGGGGCGCAGGGCTCCGGGAAGCCCACGGTCGGTATATTGGCCTGCTCGCAGATGGCTCACCAGGCCCGCCCGGCCAGGGCAGGGCCCAGACTGCAAAATCATCCCTTTGCCCTCCTTTTGTCAAAAGTCTCACCACTGTTGCTGAGAAGGAGGGATGGGACCACACTGCCTGGCCACATCTGCCACGTACGCCTGGGGTCTAAGCGGTCATTTCCCCTTTCTGGCCCCCAGTGTTTTCCCAGGGATGGCCGTGACACTGAGAATTTGAAGGAGATTCGGAGACTGTCTGAGACTCCCACGTGGAGTCAGAAAGCAAACTTGGAGACTGAGGCCAGACCCCAAGGAGGGGAAAGCAGGAGGTGCAAAACAAAATCCCCAGGCTGTGTATGACCCTGGTCTTCTCATGTGCCCCTGAAAGAGTGGTGACGTGGCCGTCTCCCCCAGGATGGTGGGGGCTAGAGGCCGAGTCTGCATCTTATCCGTTCCTGGGCCCAGAGCCCAGGAGGCCCTCTGCAGACCCTGGCTGAGCGGGCGGTTGAGGGAGGGAGGGAGGGAGGTCGTGTGCTTTCTAGGTGCCTGTGGCCCACATATGACGGTCAGGGTCCCAGGAGGCTCAGAGACCCCGATTCACGACGATGCGGCCTTTGGGCCACCTGGCCTGGACTCAGGTTTGTCCCGGCCACGCTGAAGCCACATGGTGGTTTTATTTCAGCTGTGAGTTTGTGGGTGTGGGACGCCTGGGCCCAGAGGGCAGATCCATCCAGCCCTGTGCCTGCAGGGGAGGAGGGGGTGGTCTGGCTGCGCAGAATGCCAGGCCATCTGCGGGCTGCCCAAAGGTGGGCTCACAGGGGGACATTCTCATGGTGGCATCTGCTTCAGCGTGCCCTTCGGGAGCCAGTGATTAACACCTGGAGTTTCCGGGTGACCATCCAAGGTCAGAGGGTAGGGTGCCCTAGTCTGATACCTGATCGGGTGTCTCCTTGGTGTCCTTGGGAACACTAGGCAGATGGCCTGTGACCCTGAACACTGCCATCCGAACTCCTGAAGTCACACCGAGGGTCCCGGGAAGGCAGAGTCTTGGCTGGTTCACCTTGTCCTTGGTGTCCGGTGCTGGACTGAGTCTGCGCTGAGTGAGGAAACAAACAAACCAGCAAAGGAAAAGTGCATGGAGGGTGCACAGGGAGAAGCTCGCGCATTCTGAAAAGGGCTACAGCCAGAGGCTGGGAGGCCCCAAGCTGATCCCTTCCCTTATCCCGCTGTGGGGTCACATACTGGGACCTCACGGGCCCCTGGGGTCCCAGATGTGTTTTGTTGGGCCAGCGTTGGAAAAGAAGGAAAGTTCTGTTTGAGTTTTACCCCAACTGACCCCTTGGGTCCAAAGAAAGCTCATGGCTGCCTCTGAGGGAAATAGCACCAAAAGTAAGAAGCAAGCTCTGGTCTGGGGGACCCCCACTGCCTGAGCCCCCAGGCAGCCCAGGAGGCCCAACCACAGGTCAGTTGGGGGATCCACGGTCTCTGCTCAGGCCGGATCCCTCCTGTGGGGACTGGGTCTGACTGACCCTGGGGAGTGGCACAGACCTAATCTCTGGGGCTTCTCAGGGCCATGGAGTCCAGGCTGTTTTCAGCACCACACCCAGGGAGAGCCCAAGGCTGGGGGCCGCAGGGCCTGAGGCTTGCAGTGCTGGCCAGGGTGCTGAATTATTAACGCTCATTTGTTATCCTTTGGTTCAGCAGAAATATGACAAAGCCACCTCAGCTAATGAAATCGCCCGCATTTTCTGCTGTTCACAGCAGGCTTTCGGGGGCACAGTCCTGCCCCCACCTTCCCAATGCTGACTGAGTTACACATTTAGGGGAGGGGGCTGATGCCCAGGGTATCGACCGGTGTGTAGTACATAGATTAGAGTCACCTGCGGACCCTTTTATCAGTGGGTCAGCAACTGTTCACGGTCAGCCGGGAGAAGAGGAGCTCTCAAAGAACAAGGAACTGTCATGTCAAAGGGGTCTCTGGGGGGTGCTGGGAGGGCAGGTGGTCCTGGCCCAGCCTGGAAAGCCTTCCCTCCGCTCCCTGCTCCCGTCTCTCCATCTACCTGTCGCCGAACCTCTCCGCTCAGAGCTGTGCCGTTCCGTGGCCCCTCAGGTACCACAAGATGCGCGTGAGCACTTTTAGAAGAGAAGGAACTCAACCTACAGCAAGGATGTTGTTTTATTCCTTCTCTCTCCTTCACTGTCTCTGGATGTAAAAAAAAAAAAAAAAAAGAGGGAAGAAACAAAGACCACGCCCAGAGTCCAAACTCTGAAACTAAAATTCTGTCAGTAACCCAGAAGCTCCAGGACCCTGGATCACGCGCAGCCGATGTTTGCCACGGGGCAGAATCGGGCACGCAGCCACATTGTACGGCTTCGTTGTGACCAGACCCCCTCTTTGATGACTGAAAAGATCAGATGTGGTGGACTCCACTTAAAAATTGGGGATGTCACTTTGAAACTGCAGACACATGAGTTCTCCTGAAGTGTCAGAAGGCCCGGCTCTGCACGCCCACAGAGCAACATTTGTCTGGCTGTGAACCCTGAGGGTCTGTGTAAAAGTCCCTTCTCCCAGTCTCTGAACTTGGCGGCGGGTGCAGCCTTATCAGACGGGTTGACTAGCACACGCCAGTCCCCAAAGTCAAGAGGAAGGAGGAAGAACTGGGTGGGTTGGGCCGTAAATTTTAGTGGAATGCATGCAACACGTGAGGTGGTTGTCTTCAAAGTGTTGTTTCCCTTTGAAATGGGAATAGCTTGTTGGCCACGGGTCACAGATCTTTGATTCCTCTGATTTCAAACCCTTATGAGAGTACCCTGACCCAAAGAGTCAGCGTGTTCCCAGGCTGCTGTCGAGGTGCCTGGATCAATATTCCGGGGTGAGGAGGGTATTAGTATATACACAGTAGTATGTCTATATACTGTACACTACTAGCGTGTACTCATCTATACATGTAAGCATGTATGTAATACATAGGAGAGATTACAAGGAGTTGGCTCACATAATTATGGAGGCTGAGGATCCTGGGACCAGCTGACATGTTCTTGGAAAGCTGGGGGCCCAGGAGAGCTAGGACTCCAGCCTGAGAACCTGGGGAGCTGAGCGTGGAAGGCCAAGTGCAGGAGGCTGGGACTGCAGCAGCCAGGCAGAGGTGAAGTCTTCCTCCCTGCACCTCTTTGTTCTATTCAGCCCCTCAACAGATTGGAGGAGACCCACCCCCCACCTTGAGGGGGCGGGGCGTGTGATCTGCTTCACTCAATCTACTGATTCAATGCTAAACTCACCTGGAAACACTGACGTTGAGCCAAATGTCTGGGCATCTCATGTCCAGGTCAAGTTGACCCATAAAACTCACCGTCAGCGGGGCTAAGGTTAAACTGAGGCTAGATGTGGCTGGAACAGACACACACATCAGAAGGGCTGTGTGGGCTGGTCCTGGGGCGCTTTGGCCCCTGGCGGTTACTAGATAATACTCAGGAACTGTCAGCTATGGGGTACAGATGTGGGGTTATACTTGGTGTCCGTTCACACTGAGTTCAAGGATGTCCTTAATTCTGCTTTGCATCCCCTAAACAAACCCTGATTCCTTTTCCCCCAGACTCCCCGTGCCTCAGGCTCCCTCGGGCCCTGTGGGCGGGGCTCCTTTGAGGAGCCAGTTGGAGCAGCATCATGTCCCTGGCTGGGGCCAGGCTTGTGGGTTACAGTCTCTGCTCCCCTCTCCTGGAATATGAAGATAAAAACAATAGACAAAATATATGGCCACAGACAGACAGCACACCACCCTTAAAGCCGCAGGACTGGATCTTTGGCTCCCGATGTTCAGCACCCTGAACGTGGAAGTCACTGGACGCACGGAGAGCCAGGGAAGAGAACCCCCACTGAAGCTCTGGGGAGAGCTCACGGCTCTGGGAAGGGCCTCCTTGGAGATCGGCTTGTCCGGCCCTCCACCTCCAGGTAGATGGACCCTGGCCCTGCAGCAGAATGATGGAGACCCTGGACCCTGCCTCCTTCAGGCCCCCCACCCCCAGGTCATAGGGGCGATAACACAGAGATCTGACAGCAGAGGCCTGTGGTTTGCCTTTGGCCGTGAGCCCGGGGCCCGCCCCTCAGAAGTCCCTCACCTGCCATCCCCCTCCCCGGCCAGTGTCTCTCTATCAGTTGCTGATGATTGGTTTCTCAGTACACCCCTGGCTTTTATTTTCTCCTCACAAACATCATCTATTTGTCCAGTTCATCCCAAAATAGCCTGGCTCCGCCATCCCATAATACCCCTATCCTGTGTCACTCAAAACAGGGGCCTGGCAGGGGCTCTGAGCTCTTCTTCCTGTCCTTTCTTCTCTTTAATAAGACACCCCGGGCTCCAGTCAGCGCTTGTTGTCTGCATTTGTGAGTTGGCTGCTTGGGCAGCAGTGGCCCAATCCTGGCAGATAAATCTCCCCTGTGGCTGTGGGCACAGAGAGAGGGGGAAAGCTCAGCTGGGTCCTCAGAGAGGGGACTCTGAGATTGACCGATTTGTCACCGATCCCACCCCTGGGGCATCACCTCCTCAACCTTCAGAAGGAATCTGAGGCCAGTATATAGTTTTTGCTGCAAGGCACGTAGAGGCCAAAGGCGCTGTCTCTAAAGATACCTGTCCCACTTGTCCTTGGTGTCAGGGGGGACAGACCCGGGCATCAAAGATGGGAGGCGAGGGGCCCCATACCCTACCCAGGGAGCAGTTATTGTCCGGCTGGCCTGGCCGTGGACCCTCCGCCACCGGAGGGAGGTGCCTCGTGTCCAGCCCTGCTCTCCAGGGTCATTCCGGCTAATTTTAGCTGCTTCTGTGCCCCCGAATGGGCCACACATTTTTCCTCCTTAGCCACATCCAAGGTTCTCTTCTCACACAGCCCAGAACCTGCCCGGGCAAAATTGAGACATGTGCTTATGACAGTGTGTTTCCATGAAGACAGATCGCTGTGTCGCCAAGGTCAAAGCTCCCACTGGCCAGGCTGCTTGGCAAACGATCCGTCAAACGGACGGCGGGCAGCAGACAGCGTGCACTCAGGGCCCCGCCGGCCGGCCGGTCAGACCCTGTCAGAGGGTCACTGAGCCCGGCAGAACTGGCCTCCCTCCTCTGTCGGTTCGGGCCTCCCCAGCTGTCCCCCAACACAGAGGGGTGACTCGGCAAGGTACTGGAAATTCTGACAGGGACCCAGAAGGCAAAACAAATCCTTCTGCAGAAGTTGGGAAATATCTCTGTCACTTTGCAAGGTGAGAGCCATGGCTCCTCGTGAAGTTTGAAGAAGCAGAGCAGAGCCAACGCGGTCTGTGGGGCCTGTCCCTTCAGCTGCCCGTCTTCCGGCCGCGAGGACTGTCCGGTCTCAGCCTCCACTAGCCCGCAGCACAGCGCTGCACCTCTTTGTTGGCTGACTGTTATACTCCTGCAAGGAGCCTGGCCCTGGGCACACGCTGCCGGCCCTCACAGCGTTCCCCGTCTGCCAGAAGGTGTCACACTGTAAGCAGGTGAGTACATAAATCCATCGGGAAAGCGTCACAAAGATGCTGCAGACAGGCAGCCTGTAAATGACCGCCGACAGTCCCGCCTTCCGGTAGTCACACCGCTGCACGGCTCTCCCCCCCGTGCAGCCTGGCCCCAGGGACTTCCTTCTACAGAACCAAAAGCACTGGGATGTCCCTTCGAAGATTATAAAGAAGCCGCGACATCTGCCGTGCTCGCCAGCGATCTCCGTCTCTCTCTGAGCCCTAACTCTGACAGAAGCCAGCTGCCACGTCTGCAGAGCCCCACGAGAGGCTGCGTGGCAGGGGACCCACGTCGGCAGCCTACAGCTAGTGAGGGCCAGAGTCCTGTTTCAGCCTCATGAGTGAGCCGGGAGGTGGCTCCTCCTGCTGTTGGGCCATGAGGGGATGGCAGCATCCGTCCACAGCCTCATTCCAGCCGTGGGACACCCCGAGCTGAGGGCCCAGCTAAGCGTGGGGGCCCGTGACCCGCAGAAGCTATGTCATCGTGAGTGTTTCTTGTCTTAAGACCCTAAACTTTGGGGTCACGTTTTACCCAGCGATCCCGTCAACTGGAGCCTTCGAACAGAGATTCAGAGGAAGACACCCGCAGTGGGGTGGCCAGGAAAGGCCTCTCCCAGGGCACGCCATTGCAGGCGAGGCCCAGCCAGACAGAAGATGGGAGAAGAGCATTCCGGGCAGAGGGAACGGCATATGCGAGGCTCTCAGGGGAGGGCTTGGACTTCTCCTCTAAGAGTCCTGCCTGGGCATCGTGGGGGGCCCACGGGGGAAGCAACACCTCAGCCTCTGCTTTCGAAAAATTGAGCAGATAACCCACACTTGCTGACCCATCGCCGCAAGTTTCACACCGCTCCTCTCCTGTGAGCCTCGCTTGGGGATATTGTTACTATCATTTTACACAAGAGGAGAGTGTCTGAGAGCTAATAGATGGCGGAGTCAGGATTTGAACCCGTCTGTGTGCTTCCACGAGCGCACACCCTCGTGAGTCACAGGAGGGAGCTGGGCTGTGGCCACCTTGGGGGGAAGAGGAGGAAGGATAGGGCGCTGCAGGCAAGTGCAGTCAGAGGAGGCTTCCTGGAGGAGTCGGACTTTTCCTTGGGTTGAGGAGTCGAACTGGTTGTGCATTTGCCCTTTCTTTGACCTCCCATCCCTCTTAGTGAGACAGGGAATGGGTTTCCCCTGCCAGCTCTTGCCTCTCTGCCTAGGCACTGGGAAATATTTCTTTTATTTCTCAGTAATATCAAGGCCCTGGCAGGAGACCAGAACAGCTCAGAGGATTGAATCACTCAACGGGCAGCTTTGCCTAAGAGCTGAAATGAGACCT
Organism: Desmodus rotundus; assembly: GCF_022682495.2. NCBI lineage: Eukaryota > Metazoa > Chordata > Mammalia > Chiroptera > Phyllostomidae > Desmodus > Desmodus rotundus. The sequence continues at coordinate 2,867,656 of NC_071398.1, forward strand.
GCCGTGGAGGCCTCTCTGTGGGTAAACAGATTAGCCTGGCGCGACACTCCCAGTCCTCCCGGTCCTCCCAGTCCTCCCAGCCCCCACGTCCGTGTAGCCCGAGGAGCCGGCTGGCTTTTGGTCACTCCCAAAACCACGGACCTTTGCTGGGCTCCAATAATCTGATTTATCTCAGAAACAAGCTAAACATTACCAGGCGGGGTTTGCAACTTCAATATGCAGAGATTAATTTACACGTAGAGCTAATTAAGCAATTGAAACACCCACAAATTGATTAGTACATGAAAAAGAACACATCCATTTGCAGAAATACCCTCTATCAGGTTGTACAATATTTGCAAACTTAATTGCCAAGTGGAAATACCTCTTCAAGCGGCTAATAAATTTAACCAATTGACCTTTGCCGGGATGGGCTTTCATTCCTGGAGTCCAGCAGCGGCATCAGGAAAGCTTCGGCCTCTGCCGTTTCAAACTCAAAGTCAGAAAAGCCTGCGGTTCCGGGCTGGGCTGTGTCCCTAGCGCTGGCCCAGGTCCTGGTGGGAGCTCACAAGGAATGCTTGTGGAGAGGTGGCCAGAGAGCCTACAGGTTTTCCCCCATTTATTTTTATTGTAAGAATTTTGCTGGATGACACTTCTGAAAGGCACTATTATTGTTTTATTGTTTACCCACCCTCCCTTTTAAAGCTACATGACTTTTGTAGAAGTACAGTAACTAGCCCTGGCAGGGGGTGGACTCGGCCTTGAACTCAAGGTCACTGTTCTCAAGCATGGCAAATTCTGCAGTAAGGGACGGTGTTTGGGCCGTACAGGGGAGGGCGGAGGCTACTGAGGTGCGAGGAAGGGAGCTTACTGGAGAATTCCATGGGAGCCCCCTTCCCCATGGGGAAGGTTGTTCTGCATAGAACTCAGGACTGGTAGTGGGCTGGCCAGGATACCCTGGGGTCCCCTTTTTTAGGGGGCAGCCAGAGTCCTGGCACCCAGCATACCCAAACCCACATTCAACGTGAGCCTGGAATATGATGTCCAAGTGGCAGCCTCTAATGAGCAGCCCCATTCTCTGGAATTCACATATTTTATCAGAGGCTTCCAAGCCCCTGACTTTTCCCAGTGTCCTGAGAACAGCTGACTCAGCAGAAAACTCCCCACAATGAGTCCTTTAGACTGAAGTCCATTCACCTCCAGGAAGGAGGTGGCCTTCCAAGTCTCGTGACACTTTTCAGGCTCTTTGTCTGAGTCGCTACCCGGGCATGTGCATCCGCGTTCACAGCCAGCGTGGGCCGCTCCCAGAGAGGGTTATACTCCTGCCAGCACCGGTGGGCAGAGAGATACGTGCCCCCCACAGAGCAGGGCGTGAATTTCCCTGAGTGAATGGAGCCCTTCACAGTGGACCCCAGCTGCTTCTCTCCCTGGGGCTTTGGGGTGTGGATGAGTCCCCTTAGACTCCTTTCTGGAACCCCAAGTCCTACTGACTCTTTCTCCCCCTTACACTTTGTCCTTATTGCCCATTGCCCGATCCAACCCATGTAACTCTTGTCTCCATTATGACATCACTCCCCTAAACGATTCCCTTGCCTGGGAGTTTGCCCCAGCTTTGGCTGCGTCACTGCCACGCCGAGGACCCTGTGGGCCAACGGCTCCACGCCTGCTGGAATGACTGACCTCCAAAACACAAGCAAAGGCAGCCGAGGGCGTGGAGCAACTGGAGTTTTCCTGCCATGCTGGGCAGAAGGCGCCAAGGTACCACCACGCGGGAAAACAGTTCTGAAGTTACCTGAAAAGTTAAATGTGCATTTAACACATGCTAGCAATGCCTCTCCGAGGTATTTTCCTCCAGAGCAATGAAAATTTGTGTCCATGTAAGACCCATACATGGACGTTTATAGGAGCTGTAGTCACAATTGCCTCAAACGGGAAACAGAGACCTCCGATAGGTGAATAGGTGCGCAGCCACGATGGAATGTTACTCAGCAGTGAAAAAGGCCCAGCTGCCTGGATGAACCCTAAAGGCACTGTGCTGCATGAAAGGAGGCGGTCTCAAAGGTCACGTGTTCAGGATTCCGTTCCTTTGCAGAAAGACAAACGGGAGTAATGGAGGAGAGATCAGCGGTGAGAAGTACGGGGAGGGTGTGGCTATACAGGGAGATTTGTGGTTATGAATTGTTTCGTATCCTGATTATGGTGGTGGTTACCTGACTCTACACCTGGGTTAAAATTCACGGAAGTGTGCAGCCAAAGAAAAAAAATCCATTCCACCATTGGGCAAAAATTCGAGTTACCTGGAGTGGCACTGGAGACACCTCGGGTCTCTCTCCCACCCTCCTCACCAGTTCTGTCCTTCTTGACCCCTCTGCCCCTGATCTGCATGGTTGGGAAGCACCAAAATCCTGTGGGGTAGCATGCACCCTGCGTGTCCTGGGGCAGGGAAAGCTGGAGGGTGTCCGCGTGGGTCCAGAGCCACCTTGCAGACTGCGGAGCTCCTGTGGGGAAGAGGGCGAGCCGGAAGGGGCGTGAGGCTTCCCTGCCATGGGCATTCACCACCTCCCCGCTCTCCCTGCTCCATCTCTGTGGCTGTGGCCGGGGCCTGGGGCACCTGCTTGGGAGGTGGACCCATCTCAGAAGGGCCAGGTGGTGCCCATGGGGGGCCCCGATGCTTGGCTTCAAAGGCTCTGGGATCAGTGGCCTGTGCAAAATGAGGCCACATCCGCTCCCGTGCACCTTCATTACACCTTCCTGGGGGCCGGTGCAGCCAGGGTGGCGTGTGTGTGAGGCTGCATCTGAGGTCCTGCCTGCTCACCCTTGCTAACGTGGCAGGTCCAGGGTTCAATTCCATGGGATCAGGATGCCGGAGTGAGATTCCCTGGTGAGTTCGGCCAGGCAGATCTCTGCCTGTGGGGAGAGCTGGGCGCAGACCTGGGGGCTGAGGGAGAAGCTCAAGGCCAGGTCCAACAGAGCCCAGCCATGCCCCTGGGCAGGAACTTCAGAAGCCATGGGGCTGAGTCTTGGAGGACACTAACCAGGGGCTCATCTTACTGAAACTGCCCCCCCCCCAGCCCCGCCTCTTTCACTCTCTCAGGAAAGACTTATGGCTTCTCTGGCCAAGAGCTCCCAAGAGAGTCCAGGAGAACCACCCTCACCTCCCGCCCACCCGTGATGCCTTGCTTCTGTGCACAGGCAGGCAGAGGGTGTGCGGAGCAACCTGGGCTCTTTCCAAAGCTCAGCTTGGGTGATAGGCGTGGTTTCTGTGAAGTAATTGGCACCGGCTGCCACAGTGACTCACGGGGCTGGGGACACCCAGAGAGGGGTGTGGGCTTTGTTGGGTCCCCCACACTTCTGAGTTTGAACACTGCCAAGGGGCAGAGAGGAACGTAGTTTGGGGCTCCACTTTGTGGGGTATCTTGCGCCAGTAGGGTGGAAGGGACCAGAGGGACCCGTGCGGTGACAATTTCTGTTGTGGCAGAGCAAACCCCTCTAAGGCTTAGCATCTTGCAATGACAGTCACTTATTGGATGTGGGTCCCCTGCTGTGGCTGCCGCCTTCCAGGGGCTTGGCCGCAGCTGAGCGGGGTCTAGGATGACCTCATTGTGGTCTGGTGCTCGGTGCTGTCGGTCAGCTGAGCCACACTTTCCTGGATATATATATATTTTTTAGCACAGTGGCTGTGTTCCAACAGCAGCAAGAAAGAAGACAAGCCCCAATGTACCAGCTGATGCTTGGGTCATTCATGCTAATGTTCTATTGGTCAAAGCAAGTCACATGGCCAAGGCCAAATTCAATGTGGGAGGGCCGACACCAGGTGGAGGGTACAGGGGGACATTTTTCTTTAGGGCGATTCCTATGATCATCTTCCACACTGTTTGGGAAGAAGTTGGGTATAATTCCTACTTCATTCCTTCATTGATTCATTGATTCATGTATTTTCAACAAGTGTTTATTGTCGTCAGCCAGGTGGCAGGCACGCAGGGGCACAGAGGATTTCACTGAGAACCGGGCAAATTCCCTGCTCTCACAGATTTTACAGTGTAGGTGGCGAGTCCGCCCATAAACAAAACAAACAGACTAAATACCGTCAGATGGCAGGAAGGACCATGGAGAAAAGTGAGGTGGAATAGGGTCAAGAGTCTGGGGCTCCCTGGCTCTGGAAGTTGTGGACGGAGGAAGGACAGAGCTCCGGAAGCCGGGTCCGTGCTGGGCCGCACGAGGGAATGCCCGGCCCAGAGTGACAAGAGCAGAGGGAGGTGGCCCAGCTTCTCTGAGTGAGATCCCTGTCGTCCAGAGGCCAGGGCGAAGCAGGACCCAGTTCTGTGAATGCTTAAGTGAAACCCCCAGCTTCCGACAGAGCGGGGCCCCACTCACCAACACCCACGTCCTTCTTCTCCATCCTCCAAGTCGGAAGAGCTTGGAGCGAAGGGGCGGGGAGGGGACACATCTCAGGCCTGGACCTTGACCTCTTTTCTCCTCTCTCATAAACAGCTTGAGCCTGGCTGTGGAGCGAAGAGGAGGGGCTTTGAGTGAAGCCCGAGACTGAAGGGAAATACAATCACAGGTGTGAGCTGCGATGACAGGGACTCTATTATCTGAGTAACTGGAAGTGGCTGGAAGGTGAGGGACTTGGTGGCTCTCTGAGTGCAGAAGGTAAAGGCTCAGCGTCCATATGTTCTGCTGTCACCCCACCCCCATCACAGCCCGAGGATCGCCTGGGCCCCTGTGTGAAGCCACGCCCTCCAGCTGGGTGCTAGAGCTCGTGCCTTCCTGCCTTTTCAGGGACATCACTCCCGAGGTCAGCCTCTCTGTCTCCCACTGCACCAAAAATTTCCCCTCTATGGCTCGCTCCCCAGAGCATGTGGACAAGGCTGTCGCCTCTCCCCGCCTGACGTGAGATCGGGCCCTGTCTGCTGCATCAGCTACACCCGCGTTCCTCTTGTCGCTGCAGCAGCACGGCCCCTCGTAGGTTGTCTACGTGTGCTGTCCCCAGTTCTTTTCCTCCCGTTTTCTCTTAGACCAAACTCAGTCTGATGTATGTCCTCCCCCACCGCCACTCCGCCAAAACTGCCATTGGTAGCATCCACAGGACTCCCGCATTGCCCAGCCCCCTTCCCCCTCAAGGCTGCCCCCAGTGCCTGAGCCCCAGCTCCAGTGGGCTTCTGGCCCCCGGAGGAGGAGGAGGAGGAGGAGGAGGGCCCAGGGAGCAGCACTGTCTGTGGGGAGGCAGGTGGGTGCAGCAGCGGCAGCGGTACCTCCAATCTGTTACCGTCAAGTTATAACTGCCGTTTTCCCGAAGTGTGGTCTGCCTCATTAGGCTTGAAATAAACATCTCATATTTCGGTTGCAGTTTCCATCCTGGCTGTGTTTCTGTTGACCTCATTTCCTCCTCGTGCTCCGTCTTCTCCTGCTTTGCAGAATGAGGTGCAACAATGGGCAGGGGGCCTGTGGTCTGTCAGCAACATGCTTGATATTTACATGGAGCTGTAGACCCAAAGTTCATCCTGGAGAGATGCCCAAACTGGGGGAGAGAGAGAGAGAGAGAGAGAGTGAGAGAGAGAGAGAGAGAGAAGCCATTACAGTACAGAAGTCCCCAACCTCTCAAGAGCCATTTGAAACCTTCAGTGTACCCCAATGTCCCCATCCCTCATGCCAGGAAAAAGAGAGGTACCACCGCTCTGCTTTTGTAATCTTATAATCCCTTACGTGAGCTGCCCGAGGCTCCACTGCAGTCTCTCCGGTGCCCTTTTCACGTGGAAGGAGAACATGAAGAAGTTGACCTGGTCTTCTAGAATGGTCCCTGGCCCAGAAAGCACAAACAACCAAGTGATGACCTAAAAGGCGGGCCGAGGGAGGTCACCTGGGAAAGAGGGCAGATAATGGACATGACTGTGGATGTGGCTGATGTCACCCTGAACAAAAGAAACTCAGGGAACAGCGTAAGGTGGCATCTGTAGAACTGGTATAAAATCCCCCTCTTTGCCCCTAAATGGGTTCAGAATATTGCTTTTAGTGTCTGCTCTGCGCTGGCCCCACACTGGGCTCTGGGGCAACAAGGGTGATCTACAGAAGCTGCTGCCCCTGTGGGCTCCAGGGGGATGTCCTGCCCTCCAAGTAAACAAATGAGCACAGGCTCCACAGGAATGAAAAAGAACCAGAAGAACAATAAGACCTGAAGGAAGAGCAGGAGCTCGCCTGGGAAGGGGTGTGGGGGACCGCATGCTACAGCGAGGGAAGAGGCCAGAGGTGGAGGAACTGTGGCCAGATATCACAGTGTGTGTGACATGTAGCGAGTCCAGAAACAAGAGATGAGGGTGGAGAGAGAGGCAGAGGCCGGATGAGCTCCACAGGGTCGTGAGGATTCGGTCCTTCACTCACTGACACACCTGCTTAGTTAACAAGTTATTCACTGAGTGTCTCCTATAGGTCGGGGTTATTCCCCGCCCCAGGGGCCAGCACCCAGACAGATGCTCTTCAGGGCGCCCATCCTAGGTGGGAGAACCTGACAAGGCAATAGCAGAATGAGTAAGTTATTGAGAAGGTCAGAAGGTGACAAAAGCGAAGGAGAAAAATAAAATGAAGGATGAGGCGGAAGTGATGCCCTGGGGAGGGTTTCGCAGTTGCAGGTGGTGTGGTCAGGGCATGCCACAAAGAGGCTGGAAAGAAGGTTGGTCACATGAAGATATGCGTGTTTCAGTGCCACGCTGCCACAGTGCGTGGCCTCGGTGAGGCATGAGCTGATTAACCATGTGGTGATGACAACAATGATGATGGTGTTGGTGATGGTGATGGTGGTGGTGATGGTGGTGATGGTGGTGGTGATGGTGATGGTGGTGGTGGTGATGATGGTGATGGTGGTGATGATGGTGACGGTGACGATGGTGATGGTGACGATGGTGATGGTGATGATGGTGATGGTGGTGGTGATGATGGTGATGGTGATGATGGTGGTGGTGATGATGGTGATGGTGGTGATGGTGATGGTGGTGATGGTGGTGATAATGTTGATGGTGATGTGGTGATGGCAGTTATGGAGGTGGTGATGATGATGATAATGGTGATGATGGTGACTATGCTGGTGATGATGAACATGGTGATGGAGAAGGTAAGGAAAAGGTCAAAGAGAAGAAGGGGGAAGAGTCGGTAATGGGAAGCCCTTTGCAAGAACCCTTTCCTGACCTGCCCTTCCCCTGGAAGTTCTCTCCCACTCTCTGTCCTGTAAGTGCCTCCTCAAGTCATCAGCCTGGCAGAGTCTCAGGCAGCCATTTCCTGCACCAGGACAGGTGCACAAACGGTGGCCAATTCTTCCAGAAATTCATCTTCCAAAAATTGCTTTCCATCTATTTTGCTCCAATTCCGTTTTATTTATGACCTAGCAGTGAGCAGATGGAGCCATTTTTCCTCAGGCTGCTCGAAAGAGATGCATTGCCATAGTGGAGCAGGCTGGAGGACTGATTTATGGCCGTGTGGCCTGGTACCCCACCCGCCGCTGCAGCTGGAGGAACACGCACCAGCTGGCCTGGCTCCCTGCGGGCTGCCCTTTGGGGACGGATGTGGTAGGGGCTGACCTGGTCAGATCCTCCTTGCCCTCTCCCATCTCAAGCCCTCCTTGGAGTCCCTCCCACCAGGCCTCCAACCCCGGTCTCGCTCCTGTGATCACGAGGGAGAGAAGGTGTTCTGGAGACAAAGGCAATTTCCTACTGCCCAAGGAAACACCGGGCCACATCTTTAATCATCTGAGTTTTCGGAGAGCTGCTCGGTTGAGCCATTTAGAAGTTATTATAGAAGCTAATTTCTTCTTTGACATTTTCTATTGAATTTTCAATCCCCTCATTCAAACTTGAAAAGATTATGACCCCATAAGGTGGCCAAGAAGCCCACATCATAACTACAAATTAGACTGAATCTTCATCATTGCTGCTCACTTGCTGGGGGTCCACGGGCACACCGTCGAACTGATGGTGTGCCCGTGGCGAACCATGCCAACCAGGCAAACCATGAATGTGGGAGAAAGGTTGCCTCTGCATAGTGTTGTTTAGAAATACTATTTCCTCCCAGAGATAAATTTGCTCCGTGAATGTGGAATCCGCAGGCCAGCTGCGTGTGTACCCATGTGACTTCAGACAGGTATTTTTCTCGAACTGGTCCTCGTATGCTAGAACTATGGCACGGGGATAGCAACGCCGTCCCAGGCTCTTGAAAGACAGGAGATGCTCTGTGGCGAAGTTCCGTGTAAGGGCCAGACCTCTGTTTGGAGGCCAGGTGTTGCCGTGGCTTTGTGAGCAAGGTCTGTACTTACCTTCAGAGTAGATCTTGTGCAGAATAGAGACACACGCAGGCCTCCTGCAGCCCTCTAACTCACTTCACACGGAGCCTTGCTGTCCCTCCTCCAGGGGCCTGGTGACTCTGGGTGACAGGTGAGTCTCCTGCCCTGCCTGGTGGGTCTGGGGTTCTCCTTGGTCAGATGACTATGGCATATTTTGGAGGCAGAGAGCTAGAGAATTCTGTTGTGTACACTGTGCCTAGCACTCCCAGGACCAGAGGCAAAGGTGGGGTGGGGGTGGAGCTACAGCGGGGAGCTCACTCATATTGGGCTCCGTGAAGGTGTCCCTTTCTCCTGCCATCTTCCCATCATACGGTGTCACACCAGCGGGGAGCTAGATTGGAAAGTTTGCCTCACAACATCTTTGTGGAAGCCCCTGTCCATGAACAAGTCTTTTCCTGTGACCTTGGGTAACTCCTCGGCATGGGGGACATTGCGGACCAATGCCATCTCCTTAGATTCTTCCCGGCTGATTGCACCCTGTGTCTCCGGGACAGAATCCTAAGGTCCTGGCAGTGACAGCTTTTAAGAAGACAGGTCCTGGTTGAATAACCCTGTTTTTCATATGTTCTAGGTCAGCACAGCCCAATGAGGAGATGTTTTCTATCGGTGCCATGCAAGGTGGCAGCCACAAATGGCTGCTCAGCACACGCGGCTTATGTGACAGAGGGACTAGATTTTTGATCTAACTTTTATTCGTTTATAAAGCCTCATCGTGGCTAGTGGCTATCATATGGAAGAGTACAGCTTGAGGACCCCTGTGGTGCCAGCCCCTGTGCTGGGGTCTGCAGGGGACACACGAAGAGAAAGGGCTCTGGGGCTGCTCTGTGCCTAGGAAGAGCTCACTTCCCAGCTGGGGGGAGAGGGAGAAGGGAGCCCATTGCAGATGGTGGCAACTCCTGGGCGCGGGGTCTGCAGCCCTGTGAGTCCTGTTGGCCCAGCAGAGAGGAAGAGCCTGGAGGGCAGGGGTCGGCTCGGCCCGACTAAGTGTGGACCACCGGCCTCAAAAGGACCGACGTGCTAACAAGGATGCATCCTAAGTCAGGTGCCCCACTCAGCACTGCCCAGGCAGCCCAGCTGGCTGGGGGTATAGGAGAAAGGCACTGCGGGGGAGCTCAGCCCCAGGCGCCCAGCCCAGCCCCTGTATTGAAGAGACAGCCCTGCGGAGTGACGGCAGATCCCCAGAAAACCCCGGGACCCCCTCTTCCCCTGCCTCCCCCAGGAGAACCAGGCCCAGTTTTCACCAGGAATGGCCAGTGACTTCCATGCTTCGTTCCCTTCTGTGACACTTCCTGGTAGTGATGGTCTGACAGAATCTCTGGCAGAGACTGGGGGCGCACACAGTCTCCTGACCTGCTGGCCAGCTGGCCAACCTGTGCCAGGGAGCTGGACTCTGTTGCCTGTGCGGAAGGAGTGGCTTCCCTGAGTCGCACAGGCCCTGGCTGTCCTGGGAGCTGTGCCTCCCTCCGCTTTACCCAGAGCAGCTCAAAGACTTTCCCCTCTCAGGACAGCTCCTCTTGTTCCCACGCACGTCTGGGATTACTTTTGTAGATAACTTTGAGAAGGTTCCCCAACTTGATCAGGAAGTGAATGGTTGGAGCACTTACCCATTAACACGCCAGTGCTTTAGATGCCCTAAGACTGCTCTACATGCTTCACAAATGTGAGCGCGCTTCCGGTTCACACCAGCGAGCCCCTTTTGCAGGTTGAGGCAGCTGAAGCACAGGCAGCTCCTGTGAATGGCAGGCTGGCGGGTGGACCAGCCGTCCGATATGCCTGGACTGATATGCCTGGACTGATATGACTGGACTGAGGCGTTGCCTGGGACGTGGGGCTTTCTGTGCTCAAATCCAGACAGTTACAAGGAAACTGGGACCAGGGTCTCATCGTATGCCCCGGAGAAGCCTGGCTTGGGGTTCCTGCCTGATCCCCCATGCTCCACTCCACTGTGGGCATCGGAGGGACCAGGAGGAGGAGGGAGAGAGTCAGAGTCAGCTTCGCCCCAGCTTGCGCTCTGTAGATGAGAAAGCTGAGATCTAGCTAACGCCCAGACTGCAGGGCAGTCGGATGCCGAGCTGGGGCCACAGCGGCACCTGCCACGTGCCAGCCCTGGGCTCTGTGCATACATTCCTGGATATTTATTCATTTAAACCCCGGCCCTATGGAAAATCAATTTAAAGTGACCTATAGGCAAGAACATAATAACAAGTTGCCAACCTTGAAGCAGGAGAAGGAAATCAAGACCAAAGTTGAATGCAAATATGCCAGCTTTAGTACACAATTTGAATTGGAGCTTCCTGGAACCCATGGGAAAAAGGGAAAGTCCTCAAGGTTTTCTCAGGAGAGATAGAGGTTTGTTTGTTTGCTTGTTTGCTTTTTAGTGAATTATTGTCTGTTTGAGGAGAGGGTGCTTACAGAAGGCCGAAGCATGCCGCCCCCATTGCTCCGGGTATAAACTCTTCACAAAAGCCAGGGAGTCTCTTTAGAGGACAGTCAAGGGAAGCGATCCAGGGGAGGCGGAGCTGCGGGGGTCCTCCAGGCTTGAACACCTTCGAGGGCTCAAACACTGTGTCTGATGCAGAGTTGCCTCTGTGTTTGGGTTCAGGGCCCGGAGCCCGGCCTGACCCCCGCCCCCTGCACCCCGTGGCTTTCCGGAAGGCACCGAGACTCTGCAGGGCAAAGTCCTGAAGGCAGACCCAGGCCTTCGGAAGCCTGATGGCCCCCTGAGCTTTAGGGCCAGTGCTGCCAGCATGGCTTCACCCCACCCTGTGTTCTACCAACTTGGTCCCAGCTGGGCAAAAGCAGGTGCATTCCCCCCAACTCCACCCCCTCCCCATCCCGGCTGTGGGTGGGGTACCTCAGGCTGCTCAGCTGGAAACCTCCTGATTCTTTCTGGTTAGTGTCTCATTAGGATTTTTGTTGGCTTTTCTTTTACATAATTCCTCGAGTTTCTTTCAAGGTCGAGGAGGAGAATGCCACTGAGGGAGCGGGAGAGCCCCATCCCAATCAAATTCCTGCAGAGACGGATAGGAATTAACCTTCCTCTGAATACGTAAACAAACCCTGCTCTGGTGACTTCCTGCTTGTCCTTGGCTCAGGTCGCCCGGAGCAACCTCCAGTGATTCATCTGCCAGGTCTTCTCCCGGCAGGAAAAACTTTATTCTTAAAGGCTTTTTACACTTGAATAAGTGCTAACTAATAATAATGAGCCGAGACTGAAAGAAACGGTTGGGACTGGAAGGGTGTCACCACTGCTGGATAAAGACCTGGAAGATCTCGTGGGGAGTGAGGGTGACACAGTCTGGGTTGATGAATGCTGGCATTCGGAATAAAATCACTCCATGCCTTCACCTAGGTCAAGAAACGACACTGTTTTCCTGAGCCGCGGTGACAGCGAGGTGACAGAGATTAATAGCTTGGTATTGACTGAGCAACTTCCAGTTCCTTATCTCTGTCAAGTCAAGGCTGTGTCCAAGGGCTGAAAGTGTTATTAGACTTATAATTGCAAAGACATTTAAGGGTTTCCCCTTAAGGGGCTGTGAAATCCAATAAAACTTTCACAGAACCTCAAGCTCGGGGCACCCAGCCCCCCGTTCCCCCTCCCCCCCCCACCGTGGAGAGCTGCATGCTCCCAGCCCTGCGCCAGGGAACCTTGGAGCCGCCAACATTGCATAATGTTTGATTTATGAAGTTGGTTTTGAATTTGTATCGGTTGTTTTATTAAAAATATATGAAAGGAAGTTTTAAATATGAGCTCGCCCTGGAGGAGCTTGTCTGCGTCTGGCCCAGCCTGGTGCTTCCCCCTGGCTGTCAGCTGCATCCGATCTGGGAGGACAGAGGAGGGAGGGAGGATCGGTGACTAATTTGTGGGGTTAATTTGCTCTGCCGGGGATCAAGTCTCAAGGGGGCACCGGGGCTTACAGAGGCAGGCGGAGGGGCTGGAGAGAGCTGGAGTGGGCATGTGCAGACGCGGTGGGTTTGATTGGCAGTCGGTAAGGGGGCCAGGCCAAGCAACACAACATTCATTTCCTTGACAAATAGCAACACCCAGGGCAAGGCTGCTTCTGGAAAAGGTGTTCCTGCTTCCTTCCAGGAAGGTTCCAGCACCAGAGCCTGTATGTAGGCGGGGCTCAGGTTGGTTTACAGGAGACCGACCCGTTTAGGGGGCCTGGCTATGGTGGGATGGGGATTGCAGAGTGGGTCTCAGTTTCTCCGAAGAAAATGACAGAAACTCAAGACAAGTTAATTGGAGCCAACAGGCGACTCAACTGGCCCCTGCCACGGAGAAGCACTTGTGGGTTCAGACAGTGGAACCTGGGGCTCAAACACTGATTTCGGTGCTTGGTCTCTCTGTACTCTCAGCTCGCTTTTCCTCTGCGTTCACTCTTCCCACGAATATGGTCCCAAGAACCTGGTCCCACCCGCAGCCTGATTTATTCCCCTTTCTTGTTTGCTCTGTCATACTTGAGACTGAGTCTCATTGGACCCACCTGGGCTGCACACCCATCGCTGAGCCAATCAATCACTGGAGCTCAGAGGAGGCAGCAAGCTGATTGGCCAGAACTGGGTCTTGTGCCCAACGCCACTTGATCCACATGGATTCAGAGCGGGGGTCCAGGCAGGGGAGCCAAGCTAATGCCCATTAAAGGGCCATGGCACACACTTGAACTTGCCAGTGTTTGCCTTTGCCATTTCTTCTACCTGGACCCATCCCCTTTCTTCTCTGCTTTGCCGGCCTGCCCTTCACTTCCCAGTCCTCATGTCTAATTAGTTATGAGTTCGATGTTAACATGGGACTTAGAACTTACTTCTTTTTATGCCTCAGCTTATGCAAACAAACTGTTAGAATAAGTGGCCTCCACAGCTTCTCCGAGCCCCTAAATACTATGTTTAGTTTCTTCCTTCAAGGCGCAACTGAAGTGCCACCTCCTCCAAGCGGGCTTCCAGTATCTCTCCCTCACCCTGCTGCACAGTTTTGATTTTGCCTTGAGTCTTGGTTACTATGTATACACTTTGTCTCCCTCTTACCCTGTGAGCTCAAGGGTAGGATCGTGAGTGGTTCATCCCCGATTCCCTGACAGCACCTCACACTCACTAAGTTCTTAGAAGCCTCTCAGGAATTAGGGAAACCTGGGCAATTTCTATACAGTGATTCTTCCTCTACATTAAAAAAAAAATCAAGAAATGCCAAAATAGGGCAATAGAATTGTATATTTTCTTGGAACAAATTAAGGCTTTACCCCTAAAGCCAATACTACACAATAATTTCCTGCTCTGCTCCCATGCAATACGTGACTGACTCATTGGGACTAACGCAAGTCTCAGAATATGTGTAACGGGCAACGCTATCCCGACCGCGGTCTGAACGTGAGCTCCACGTCACTCACAAGCCCCCAACTGGGCTCAGTCTCCTACCACAGGGGGCCATGTCCTACAGCGTCATTTGCTTCTCATAAGGTAGCTACAGGATTCACTTTTAAGCACTTAATTCGCCAAGCGCGCCAAGGGGTGGGGCCTGGCGAGGGGACCCACATTTCAAGTTGGAGGACGAGGGTCTCGTTTGCCCCATCAGTGCGTCGATGAGACTTGACGTGGAGCATCGCTCGGTGACCACGTGGGGTCTGAGTTGGCAGCCTCCCGTGACTCTGCGGCCACACCCTGCTCTCCCGCCACGGCATCGCGGTCAGCTGTGGGCGCACAGGGCTTGCAGAATTGCATCGTTCTGCTGATTCTGAGGCGTGACAGTGCAGTGGCGATTTGGGGACTGATGGGAAGGGAAGGTGGCGCTGAGGCCGGCTGGCATGGCACATTTGGGGACAGGCTGCGATCACGCTGCAGGTGGCTGGGCAACCTCCCTGGCCCATGCATATGCATCACGCCAGCCCTGGGGAGCTGGGAGTTGGCCGGCCTCAGGAAGGGCGCCATATGGAAAGTGCGTGGGGCTTTATTTTATTATCTTTTTTGCAAGACTTGACCAAAGCAAAAGACGTAAGAAAAGAAAAAAGGAGACAACAAAAGAAAACTTAGGGATGGGATCAGACAAGGTTAATGATTAAAGTTCAACGAGCTGTTCCAGCCCTGACTTGGCCGAGATGGAGAAACTGAGACACAGAGAGTCAAGAGGGTGTGCCCAAGTTCAAAGATGGAAGCTAAGGGTCTAGCACAGCCCCTTGGAGAGGCATGACCTTGTCCCTCTTGGGATTCCCTGACGGGACAGGGTGGCAGTCTGTGTCTCTGCATGTCTCTAGTCTTCCGACAACCACGTGATTTCTTAGCGGTTGGTGTTTTACACAAGCTGTTCACTAAATCTGTCCTCCAAGATAACTCTTCTTAACTCCAGGAGCCTTTAAAATCTCCCTTTTAATTGTGATAAAATTAGCATAACAAAGCTTACCATCTTAACCCTTTTTTGGATGGGTCAGTATTAATGGACATGAAAATACTTGCACGTACATTACTTTTTTATTTTGGGAAAAATCACAACATAGAATTCATCCTTCCCACAGTTTCCAAGTCTGTGGCATGATATAGCTGACCTCAAGCACTGTTGTACAATAGGCCCCCGGAACACCCTGCGCTGGAGAACAGCCCCCCACCTTCCTCTCCATCAGCCCCCGGAAACAGGCATCCTGCTTTTTAGCCTGAGTCAGGCTACTCTGAAGTCAGGCAGTATTTGTCCATTAGGATGGACTTATTTCACGTAGCGTAATGTCTTTGTTTCATTGATGGCATGGCAGGTGTCAGGGTTTCCTTTTTACAGGCTGAATAATATTCCACGGTGCCCATACAGTGCCTTTTCTTTATCCATCATCCACGGCCGGGCATTTAGGTTGCTTCCGCCTCTTGGCTGCTGCGAATGATGGAGGGCACCAATAGCTCTTCAGGATGCTGCTTTCAATTCTTTTTGATATATTTCTGGAAGTGGGATCGCTGGATCAAATGCTATTCTATTTTTAATTTATTTGAGGAAACTCCGTACTGTGTTCCACAGTGGCTGCACCATTCCCACCACCAGGGCACAGGGCTCCCGTTTCTTCACCCCCTTGCCGTGTCTGGACCTCTTGGAAGTGTACAGTTCTGTTAAGTATAGTCACGTGCTGTGCAACCAGTCTCGGGGCTTTCGCATCTTACGAATGGCTTAAACCATGTGGTTGGCTTCTATTGCCTGCAAGGGAAGAGCCCTCCCTTACACACGCCCAGTGAGGAGCACCCCAGTTCCCCGGTGCCTCAACCCGATGCACATTCTTAGCTTGTACCGGGGGTGGATATAGGGACAACAGGAGGGGGCCGTATGCTAGGGTTCCTGAGACGGGGCGATATGCTCTGAGAGGTTGGAGAGAACGCTGCGAGTCCCGCTGGGGATGCGGAGCAGCGTCGCCTGAAGTGCTCAGACGCAGGGATCATACACTGAGACCTCTGCTCCCTGCCGGGCCTGTTTTTGTCTCAATGGTGCTTGAGTAGGGAGCCTTTCGAGGAGACCCCTGCCCAGCCCAGCCCCGGGGCAGCCCACGGAGGGAGCCCGGTGTTGCCCATGTTCTTGCTGAGCTTCACCTGCTCATCCAGGAAGCGGCTCTCCAGGAGGTCACAGAACTGAGGGGCTGTGCGGGCAGAACCCGGGGACTGCAGGTCCAACAGGGCCCCGGTCAGGTTCTTCTCCAGGTCCACGGAGGCCTCCACGTGTCCCGAGTGCCACCCCACTCACCTTGGGGAGGCCTCTGCATGTCCTGGAAGAGGGGGTGGCTGCCTCCCTGGTTCTGCATCTTCAAGAGTCACCGGGCACCCCTGCACTTCTTGGCCAACTCACAGAATAAGTGGCCCACGCCATTCAGGGCCACATTGTCGCCATGGAAATAGGAGCCCAGAGAGAGGGAGGTGTGGGAGGCCCGCAGATGCAGGGCGGCCGGGTGGCTGACAGGGCCTCTACATTGGTGGAATAGTTCTGACAAATCTGGGAGCTCGTGGTTGCCGGGCAATAGGAGTTAAGGTCAGAAAACGGGGTTGGCTGGTCTCGGGGGCCGTGGATGACCGAGGTGGTTCTGAAGGTGGCGACTGGAAAGGAGGTTGGAAGGTGGTCGGAGGCTGGGAGAAGGGGTGTCCCTGGGTCTGTCCTGTCTGAACGCTGTTTAAAGCAAGAGACAGAGCCGGGGGACCGCTGAGGGCATTGCCCGTGGGAGCATTCTGTAGGAGGCCACGCCTCGGGTCTGGGTAGGCCATTCCCGGGTTCTGAGGTCGAAGGACAGTGTGTCTGTGGGATAGGAAGCGCTGGCACCCCTGTGGGCCACTTCTCAGGCTGGAGCAGGGCTGCTCTGAGAGCATCCGACATTCTCTCGTCTGTTCCTCACGGAAGGGCAGCTGAAGGTCACGTTGCACACTGAGCTTGTGCCACAACAGTCAGGGCTCTTCCCTGATAAAGAGGCGTTTGGGGGAGCGGTCGTCGCTTGGGCGGTGATCTCGGAAGTCGATGTGTCGAAGCCAAGGAGAGCCTGGTAATGATAAAGGGGAAAAAATTGCCCGAGGTTCCAGAGGGCGTCGTGATTCAGCGATTGTCCCGGAGGAAAATCAGGGTGTGCAGGCGGAGGGCGCCTCTCCCTCCTGGGGCCTCCTGAGAAACGAGGGCTCGTTTGTAATTTATTAGCTAATTATGCGCGGGCAAGGGGGTGTGAATCATTCACTTCGATGACAGCAATTAGTGAGGGCTTGTCCAAGTCCCTTCTGTCGGGTTGTCAGAGTGTTTAGAAAGCACGGGGGCTGCTGAGGCCAGGACCCCTCCGGAGAGGAGGTACCCACTTCCCCTCGCCCCTGCCCAGCTGGCGTGTCGGGTGCCTCCGCATTCCGCCCCCTGACCTTCTCTGACTATGCCACATTCCGACTCGTCTGCCCTTCACCTCTTACAGGCTCTGCACACTTAGGCAAGTCCCCTTTACCTCTCTGGACCCCATCTGCGGAGTGGAGTCCCCTCCTCTCCCTGCTCACAGGCAGGAGGCTGGCTGGAAGGATGGGTTTGAGGACGCATTTGGGGCCACTGGCTGCTCGACTTGCTCCTGAGCACGCCCCGCCCCCAGGGTTGGGGAACCCAGTGGCCTCACTATCCACACTCACTGCAGAGAAGGCCCCGTGTGCAGACGGCCCCAGGCCCCAGGATGCTCTTCGTGCTGTGGCAGCCGACAGCCCCCGTGTCTGAGAAGAGGGTAACAGCTAACTGAAACGTGGTGTATTCGGATGGTGGAATGCTACCGAGCAGTTACAAGGACTGACCTAGGTCTTCACATGTTCACAGGAATCGTGGCAAATGCCTAAATAATATGCAGAGTAGGATCACATTTAGGCCAAGAAATTGAAATAAAGTAATGCTACACATTTTCTGAGGGAACGTACCTACACCAGTCCCTCCACCCATCGGCCCACTCCCCCACCCATCATCCGTCTATACTCGGATTCTGGTAAAGGATAGAACAGGCTCAGAGCCCCACATCCAAGCAGTAGCTTAAAAGCCTCAGAATACCGTGGATAGAGTTGCTTGCTCTCCACCCCAAGCCCTTGGTGACTTCCGGGAATAGTGGGATTTGGGTTAGGGAGCACGACAAAGGAGCCTGCAGCTTTATCTGAATGTTCTAATTTTAAAAAGTTGTTTACTAGGCAGGTACAAACACCTGATGCCCAAGTTGCCTCGGGTGTTCTGCTCTGGACCCTGGAAGGTCCTGCCTGGACTCAGCTCCCCCCCTGGCCCCCTAAGACAGATTTTAATAAAGTTGCTGCAGGTGGAAGAGAATTACAGGTTCATCTGATTTCCGCTATTTGAAGTCCTGGGGGAAGGAAAGCCTTGTTTAACTCAATTCATAACACTATTAATCCAACCATAAACCTTCCAATGACTTGAAAGGGGAGAGGAAAATTCATTACAGCCCATCTCTAAGCGGCAAACCCGTCCTCTGGCACGGCAGCAGGTGGGACTCCAGGGCTCGGCGCCTGTGTCTCTCCCTGAAGGTCACTCTCAGGAGCAGGGGCCCAGGGCAGAGGTGACTCATGGGAGCTGGGGTCAGAACTCTCGCTCCACCTCTTGGCTTCCACGCTTTCCCCATGGGGGCCTGGGGCCCAGAGAGGCTGCATGGGCTGTCCGATGTCAGCAAGCCGAGAAGAAAGACGCGACTGACTCAGCTCTCCTGATTTTACAACCAGTCCGTCCACTGTAAAAACAGTTTTCGGTGTGCTTTTATAGGTTTACATTGCGATCATTCTACGTCTGGAAGTCTAGCCAAAGGGAGTCATTCTAAATATGGAAAAGGCTATATCCCTTTATGGCATAATTCATAATTTAAAATCCTGAATCAGGCTAAATGTACGCCGTTAGGGGAACAGTCTGCTAACAATAACCCTCATGGGTTATTATCCCACCATTAAAAATGTTTCCAAAGACTCAACACAGATAATACACTGAGCAAAATGCGGCAGGGCGGACATGGTGTATATGGCCTTGTTTGATTATACTTCTATGAAAGATACACGTGTAATAAGAGGTTGGAGGAAATAGAGCAAATTGCCATGTGAAGGCTTGTCACCAATTGCCCCTGCATTTGACAACGGACGGTTACGTGTGAACTTGGTCTCGGTCCTTGTACTGAGATCGTGAAATATATCTCTCCGTTTTGATTCTCATCCCCCACATAATTTTTGATGTGCTCCCATTACGTTTTAATCAATACATTATAATTTGGAGAAGGTGATTTTGCCTCTCGTCTTAGGCCCATTTCCTTGTGAAACAGACTCTGGGAGACATTTACGTGTAGGGCCACGTGCTCTGTTTTAATGGACGGGCGGTTAATTCTAATTCTTTCAAGGCTACCATGAATTTCTAATTCTCTAAAATTTTCCATTTCATTCTAATTCTCAGACAGTCCGCAGGACAGTCCCTGATCCCTTCTCTCTGCTGTGTGTGAATGGGATTGTGAAGGAAGCTTTGGCGCAGGTCATGGCCTGGGAAGGGCAGCTTCTTCTCCCCAGTCCCGACAGGGCGAAAGCCCAGGGTCAGCCACAGCTCACCAACAGGTGGGGCGTGTCCTCTGTAGCTACCTGGGCCATGGGCCCAGCCTCAAGTTTCCCTCCAAGGAACTGCACCACGCCCTTTGTCTAGGGTGCTGTTGGTGCCCGCACCAGTCCCTGGCATGGATCCAGCTCCAGAACAGGTGCTCTGCGTGTTCGGGCTGCTAGGGGCCCACGGCTGCACCCTTCCGCGGAGAACTCACCTGGACTGGTGGGAACCCCCTTACCCAGAGAACCCTGAGGGCCTGCGGCAGTGATGGGCATAGGGGTACAAGAGCCTGGTCGGTCACCTTGCCTCGAGGTGATGCCGCCCTGTGGGGTCATTCACACTCAGGGACCTTCTGGGGGTCAGGCTGAGGCTAGACATCGCCTGAAACCACGTCCGGATTGTGCCGCTGTCCTCTCCATAAACAGAAAGCAGTACTCACGTGCCGTAACTTCATAACTTTAAAAATTATTGACATGCCAAACAATTAGAATCATTTTGTGGATCAGTTGTGGCACGTGTTTGGCACCGGTGTGGCCGGAAGGGCACAGACTGGATGTCAGGGAATTGTGTCCTGGTTGAAGCTCTTCTACCAGCGTAATAACAGCAGCAGCAATGAGAGTAAGCTGCGTGTCCTGACTGGGACTCAAACCGGCGACCTTGTGATGTGCAGGATGGTGCTCCAACCCACTGAGCAGCACCAGCCAGGGCTAGTTGGCATCTTTGATTGCGTCAGAGACCCAAGTCACTATGGCTGACTCCAAAGAAATGTACTGGCTCCATTTAACTAAAAATCCCAAGAGTAGCTTCAGGAAAGGCTGCATCCTATTGTCAAACGACAGCTTCAGAGTTTTGTTTTCACCTCTGCCCTTAGCTGTTGTTATGGTGATTCTTCCCCATGAGGCTCCCCCTCCGCAGGTGCCTCCAGGCTTGATTATAACCACAGTGGAGGGAGGGAACCTCTTTCTCAGAGTTCCCTCAAAAGTCCCAGGGAAGGCTTTCATTGGCCCAGAGTGAGTCACATGACTACCCCAGAAGCAATCTCTCAGGCCAGGTGTTGTGCTCTGATTGGCTGGATTTGGCCACATGCCTATCGCTGGATCCTGAGTGGTGGGAATGAGTCAGGCTTGTCTGAGCTCCAGGCACTGAGACTGGGGGATGGAGACATGCCTACGGGAGAGGCCGGCCAGCGGAAAGCAAACGTCCAGCTCCCCCTGTCCGCCCGCCAGGTTTGCGCTGCAGGTCGGGGGAGAAGTGCAGAGGACAGCAGTGAACTGAACACTTTCAAATGTGCTGACGGCGTGGGGTGGGGGGGCCGTGGCTCCCACTGGCAGCCCGGAATGCAATCACCGCACCGCTTTTGCCAACCCAAGCACCTGTCAAATTTCATCTTCTTTTAAATAACTTCAAGGATATGAAAGTCATAAAAGCACACCCAGGTAGGGTCAGAAGTCGCCGGCTCCTCTGTGAGGAGGGCTGTCGCTTCTTGGCTGTGTCCTCGGTCACGTGCCTGCCCGGCCCCCGTTGGAGCTGAGCTGAGCACAACCCCAGTCGATATTCTAATGAGGCCCGTGGGTCTGAGGGCAGATAAATCACAACTGCTTGCCCGCCCCAGGACGCACTCAGAGTGAAAAAGGACTGGCCGAGATTACCTTCTTCATAATCGTTACATATTTCTCTGACCTCGCAGCAGCTGAAGTTGGCTTTCAAAGAAAAAAACGTTGTTGCTGAGTGGCACAGAAACATTTTAATGAACACCACAGGGTTTACTGATCACTGTTAATGAGTGAAGAGGGGTGTCCTGCAGGAGCCTTCCGTCTGTCTTCAGACAGCAGCCCAGCATGACGGAGGGGCAGCAGGCGGCGGGCGGCACGTGTGCCTGCAGACCCGGCACGCATACGCCATGTCTCTAACGCCACCCACTGCGGGCACCTCAGGCGCCGGCCCAACCTCGTTTGCACCTTTGTCGGAACCCTCCCCAGTCGATAGCTGTAGTTAAATCGAGATTCACTGACTTCCATAAAGAGTTGCAGAAGCAATGTTCCAAAAAACTGAAAGTCAACAGAAACCGCTCAGCCTCTCTGGGGCTTTCGCCTGCCATTGTGGTTTGGAGAATGCTCTATTGGGAAGGCCCGTTCTTGCCAGCACACATCCTGTGTGTGCGCATGTGTACACGTGTGTGCGCATGGGCCCGTGCCCTCACCGTCCCCACAGGAACGGCCCACAGTCTGCACCAGGCCTGCGAAGTTCCCCTGACCGACGCTCCTGTAATCCAAGAGGGAAAGAGCAATTCCAGGGAGCCAGCTTATTTGCTTCTGGAAACGGGAATCTTGTGGTTAGCTTACTACAGTTAAGAGCAGTCTAGTAGCTACACGTCATAAATGACAGCACGGGGGCTTTCGTTGTATTTTAGAACTGAAAGGGCCTGTGGGTGACAGACAGCGGGGAAGACACACACACAGAGATGCATGTAAAATAAGCCGAGGGTCACGGAGGCGGCTGTGGCAGCCGAGACCGAACGACCCACCGACGGCCTGTGGAGGGCAAGGGGCTTCACATCCATCCCTCGTCCAGGGGCCCCCTAACCCAGGGCAGTCACTGCTCACGTCCCCTGGGCACATACGAGGCACCGAGGTTGAGACAGTGACGACACCTCCTTGGGACCCACTGCTATGGCGTGAATTGTAGGGCTGGGGGCTCAGCTCCAAGGGCTTCGCTCTGCACCTTGTGCGGACCGCATGGTCGAGGGGGATACAGCTGTCAAAGGGGTTGTGTGCCCACCGGCTGTTCCAGCCCCACCCCCACCACTCAGTACAGTCTCCAACGGACCTGCAGCCCTCCCACCCCAGGCCCGGAGGCCTCCTGCTCGCCTCCGCCTCCCAGGATGCTACATGCCGCCACTCAGGGTCCCTTGGTGGATGGAAAGCTAGTCCCCTGCCTTGCTCCTCTGTCCAGGACAGTGGTCCTTAGGTGGGTGGTGGGGAGGTGAGTGAGTCTGCAATGACTTCATACTGCTCAGCAATCTCCCCGTTAGAACTCAGGGGAAGCCGAGCTCAGGTGCTGCGTTTCCAGCCAACGTCCGTTCCCTGGAATTTAATAATTCTGCCCCTGCTGGTGGCAGGCAGTCCCTGGGGTTTCCAGGTAGTTAGTGAGCTCGGGTTACCTTTGGAAACACATTTATGTAAAAGCAACACAACTTAAAAGAAAACTATTAAGTAAATCATCCTACGGGTGGTACAAGGAAATGCCAAAAACGTGAACTGGGTCGGCTAAGAGCTGAAGGTCGGAAAACGCTGCCTTTGGCGGTGGAGTTTAGAGCCAAGTTCAAATGGCATCTTCTGTATGCCATTTTCCTCGATCCCCTGCCCCGAAGCTTTGCTCTGTGGGCGACGTCATTGGCCTGATACCCTTCAGCCTGAGTCTGGGTCTTTTTATTCCAGTTAGGACAGCTCCGTCCTTTCCATTCTTTCTCACAGGACATGGTTTGGGAACTGTCTCCCATGGGCCACCGTCCTCTGGGTGAAGGTCGTCTTGTCAGTGTTCTTCTGGAATCTGATCCTTCAGGTAGCTCCTGGGGCCTGGTACCTCACCTCCACTGACATAACCCAAGATCGCGTGTGTGTGAGACCCAAACGTTTTCCCCCAGTAAAGGGGGATCCCACTATTAACACTTGTGTAACCTGCTTTTCCCACTCAACCACACACCACAAACATCCTTTCAAACACTAAGTACACAGCTGCTACGTCGTGCTAAGGGCGGCACCACGGCCTATTGAATGGATGCACCACCGATTACTTAAACGATCTTTTATATTTCCCCCAGTTCCTGCAAGTACAAGCCACCTCTTCACGAGCTGGAGCCACAGTTTCTGCCAAACCATGGTCATTATCTCCTGGCGGGGTGGGGAAGGGGGTTCCCTGGGTTGCATTTCTGCCTGCGGCCAGCCAGGATGTGTCCTGGGCCCCTCCCTTTTGTCCCAGGCACTGTGGTAGACGCTGGCCACGGACACCTACCCAGGTAGTCACAGTGCTGGGTGCTGGAGGGAAGGTGCTGAGGTGCGTGTGAAATGTTCCGGGAGCAGGAAAAGGGTGTTGGTTAATTCTGTCCCATGAAGATTCAGGAGGGCCTCCCACAGGTGGGCACCCAACTCGGGCTTTGAAGAACATAAGTGGGAACCGAGCTTTGAGAGACTTGAGTTTAGGTGTGGGCCCTTTGGGGGACACTCCGCGTATCCCACCAAACCGAGGACCAAGCTCCTGAGCAGCTCGGACCATCGGGAAGGGCACAAGTCCTCGGGCCATGACTTCAGATAAAACCCTGGCCCCTTGACCATCTTCAGCTCTTCCTCGAAACCCTGGCCCTGCCCTTCCAGGGACCAGGGATCTCAGGGGCAAAGTGAAGCCCCGGGCAGCGTGGAGGTAATTACTGAACCTCCTCACAGTGAAGGGGGTATATGGAATGGGTTTTTATTAACCGCCCCGCCCCTGCCCCAGCTCGTTACCCGTGCGCACTCTCCCCCAAGCCTGTCCGATCGGTCCGGGCCATTAGGGATGACTGACAGGTCCCTTATTGGTCCTGTCTGCGCAGCCTGGCCCTTCTGGGGCTTTATGAGCCTCGCACGCGCCCGGGCCAGTCGGGGCCTGGAAAGCACCTCTCCTCAGGCGGCCTCCAGATTACGTTTCCTCACTCGAAATAACTGCACATTTATTGTTTTTGAGGGAAAGGAAAATCTCATAATTGAAGTAAAGGAGGGGTTTGCTTCTGGTTTTTCACACGTGTGTCTGAGGCAGGCAGACAGCCCTCCCACCTCCGGGGCTGTATTTCCGAAGGAGGGTCCAGCCCTGCAGCTCGGAGGATGCTCACCGCCGCCCGCACGCGTTCACATGTCCACCTAATGGCGATGAAAAATGCACCTGCAAACTGACGCCTCACCCGGCTGCAAAGCTCCTAAAATGCGGGAAAGTCACCAAAGCCCCCGCCCCACCAGGGAGAAGACGCCCTCCGCAGCCCCTCGCTGCGAAGCCGAAAGGCAGATGGAGACAGCTTTCAGCAAATGGACAAACTGAGCTAAACTTTATTTAATTTAATTTCGGAAAAGGTGGATCTGGAGGTAACATCGCTGGTTTTATGTGCTGGGAAAATCGATGCTGCGGTTTTTTATCTTCTCCCTCTCTACTCCCGTGCCAGAGGCTGATATAGTAAGTCATTTGGACTGGCCAGGCAAACAGGCAGCCCGCTGGCCCCTCGGGGCTCCGGTGATGGACAGGCCAGAGGGCTCCAGCCCTGCCTTCAGCTGGGAGGCCCCGTGCCCCCATGACGGGGCTTCCCCGCTCCGGGAAATGTGAATTCCATGGTGTTTGCTTCTCTCGGCCCATAGTATAACAGCTCAGTGACCCCTCGCCCCTCCCTGAACTAGGCACATCTGTAATGAAGCCAACAATAAAAATAAGGGGAAGCCCCTCTACTTTACAGATTCACAGGGCAGAAACTGAGGCTTAAGACAGTGTTCACTCAGGTGAGCCTGCTGTTGCATAAGAAACCGAGATTGGCTTTGGGTAGGCCGATGGGTAAGCCAGACAGGTGGTGGTATGTGGGGTGCCAGGAGGTGGCAGCAGGCAGAGGCTGAGGTGTCGCCAGGTCGGAGCCCTCACTTGCTGCCCAGTACTCCCGGGCGTGAGGGGGGCTTGTGGGTGACAGGGTGGGGTCCACCTGTCCTCAAACAACTACCCTAAGATGAGTGTATCTGGCAAATGCGGTTCTTTGTGCAACAAGAAAAGCTGCTGTTTGGGTAACAAGGCCCATCATTGGAAAGGACCTTCCTTTGTCCCCAGGGAATCCTGGGGAGGCTGGAGGCACCTTTGCTCTCGCTGGGGTGCTCGGTATCCAGGACAACAGCCAGGCCACGGTGAGAAGGGCCTTGGGCCCTGGGAGGCCATGTGCAGGCTCGCAGTGTGAGCCGGGCAGGCTGGTGGGTGGGGGGACCGGACCTAGCTGAAGGGTGCAGGGACTCTTCAGGGGTGTAGGCCCGCTCCCCAGCTTCAGTTGGCCACAGAGAACCCCTGAAACAACTGGGGCCCAAAACCTAGCCACAGATTTGAGCTCTGTTTGGAAGCTAGCAAGAGCCAACTCACCAAAATTCAATTTGTCAAACAAGCAGTAAAGCGATTTATCTAATAACCGAGGAATGTGTCTACTCCCGCCTCGGCCCCAGCGGCGGTCAATCAGCCGGTGACCCAGCCGAGGGCAGTTCTCCTGCGCTGTCTTCCCGCTGAAGTCAGAACGAGGCGGTCTTCTGCCACAGCAGCGGAGAGTGGGTGGGTGGGGGGAGGGAAGATACACTTGCTTTCAGAATCAGAATTTCCGCTCAGCACAGCCTCGGCGAATTCAGTAACCAGACAGTCTGATGAGTTGAGAGAGGACCGCTGTGTCTCACCCGCAGAGTGGGGCAAGGCTCCTGTTCTTGAGTCCCGGCGCATGAGACCCTCTTCTCAACTCCCGCTCTGGAGGAGGTTCGGGGGCGCTGGAGCCTGCATTGCGTGGGCCCAGCAGCGACCCGAGCGCAGAGGGTGGGGGGGCTCTTTCTCTGAGTCCCCGACCCCTTTCTTGGTGAGTCTGGCTTGTCAGTCTTGTCTGTCGTGTCCAAGAACCGGCTATGCGTTTCATCCACGTCTCCCATCGTCTCTTCAGTCTCCCTCTCTTTCATTTCTTCTCTGACCTTTACTATTTCATCTTGTTCTGCTCTGTGTTCTGTTGATTATTCTTTTTCTAGTTCCTTTAAGTATGAAGTTAAGATAGCTTATTTGAGATTTTTCTTGTTTCTTTCTTTTTAAAAAGATTTTATTTATTTTGAGAGAGAGAAGGAGAAAAACAATGTGTGGTTGCCTCGTGCGCCCTCTACTGGGGACCTGGCCCACAACCCAGGCATGTGCCCCGACTGGGAATTGAACCAGGGACCTTTTGGTTCGCAGGCTGGAACTCAATCCACTGAGCCACACCAGCCAGGGCAGATTTTTCTAGTTTCTTGACGTACATTTGTATTGCTATGAAATTCTCTCTTAGGACCAATTTTGCTGCATCCATAGATTTTGGAATGTCGTATTTCTGTTTTCATTATTTGATTTCTTCTTCGATTTCTTTACTGACTCTGTGGTTGTTTGGGAGCGTGTTTAATCTCCACATATTTGTGCTTCCTCCCCACCCCCCCTTTCTTATAATTGATTTCTAGTTTCATGCCACTGTGGTCAGAAAAAGATGCTTAATACGACTTCAATATTGAACTTACTGAGACTCGGTTTTGGTCTACTGTGTACTCTGTCCTGGAGAGTGTCCCATGTGTGCGTGAGAAGTTGCATATTCTGCCTTTTTTGGACGGAACATTGTGTGTGTGTGTGTGTGTGTTTATTAAGTCCATCCGCTCTAATACGTTGTTTACATCTTCTCATCGATTTCATGTGGGGGGGGGGTCTATCCATTGATGTAAGGGGGGTGTTAAATCCCCTACAATTATGGTATTGCTGTCAATGTCTCCCTTTAGGTCTGTTTATATTTGCTTTATATACAGGGGGTTGGCAAAAGCAGGCTTTACAGTTGTTCACATGGAACATAATGCAATAATTAGCAAACAATAATACGAGAATAAACTGCACTTTTTGTACGCACCACTGTAAACCTACGTTTGCCCGCCCCTGCATGTCGGTGCTTCTGTGTTGGCTGAGTGCGGATTTACGAATGTTCCGTGTTGCTGCACTGACCTCCTTTACCATTACGTGATGCCCCTCTTCGCCTGGTACCACAGTGTACGCTGCGAAGTCCATTCTGTCTCGCGTGAGGACAGTTGCACCGGTTTCTGGGTTTCCCTCTGCGGAACCTACGTCCCGTCCCTTCCCTTCGAGCCCGTGCCCTGACCTCGGCAGCGAGCCTCCTGCCGGCAGCGTATGGCTGCCTTAGTTTTTTAATCCACTCAACCATGAAGAAGTTAGTCCATTTATATTTAAAGTAGCTATTCTTAGGTGTGTATTAATTGCCGTTTTACTAATTGTTCTCTGGCTGTTTTGATAGTTTCATTCTGTTCCTTTTTTTCTGACTCTCTTCTCCTGTGGTTTAGTGACTTTATTTACTGTTCTGTTGAGATCACTTTCCTATCTTCTTTTGTGTACGTCCTGTGAGTTTTTGCTTTGTGGTGGAGCCAGGTTCACATCTAACATCAGTGCATATAACAGGCTATTTTAACTAGACAGCGGCTCACACGTGAGCACATTCCAAAGCTCTACATTTTTACTCCTCCGCACGCTTTGTATTTTTGATGTCGTGTTTGATATCTTTTTGTTTTACGTATCCCTTATCTATTATTGTAGTTTTCGTTAATTTTACTACTTCTGTCTTTTCACTTCTGTACTAGCTTTATAAGTGATGAATTCACTACTCTTACAATATGCTACCTTAAGTATAAGGTTTTTACTCTCATGTGTTTTCTTGCTACTAAGTAGTGCCATTTCTTTTAAGTTTAAAGAATTCCCTTTAATGGTTCTGGTAAGACTGGGTTAGTGGGGATAAACTTCTTTAGCTGTTGCTTGTCTGGAAAACTTCTTTCTTCTCCTTCAATTCTGAATGATAACGTTGCTGGGTGGAGTATTCTTGGTTGGAGGTTTTGCTTTCAGCACTTTAACTATATCCTGCCATTTCCTTGTGGCCTGCAAAGTTTCTGCCGAAAAATCTGATGATAACTTTATGGGGTTTCTCTTGGATGTGGCGAGTTGTTTTTCTCTGGCTGCTTTTAAGATTCTCTCTTTATCTTTAACTTCCGACATTTTATTTTATTATTATGTTTTCTGACATTTTAATTGTAATGTGTCCTGGCGTGATTGCTGGGTTCATCTTATTTGGAATTCTCTGGGTTTCCTCAACCCAGATTGCAAAAGTTTTTGGCCATTATTTCTTCTAGTAAGTTTTTTTTACCCCTTTTTCTTTCCCTTCTGGGATTTCTACAATGTGCATGTTATTCTGATTGCTGTTGTTCCATAGGTCTTTTAAGCCATTTTCATTTTTAAAAATTATTTTTTTCTTTGTGCTGCTCTGTTTGTGTGAGTTCCAATGCCTTGCCTTCCAGCTTGCTGGTCTGTTCTGCTTCATCTAATCTGCTGTTAAACCTTCTAGCGGATTTTTCAGTCTGGTGGCTGTATTCTTCAGCTCTGTAACTTCCGTTTGGTACTTTCTTGTGTGTTCTATCTCTTTGATGAAGCTCTAATTGTGTTTATCCATCCTTCTCCCAAGTTTGGGGTGTACCTTATGGCCGTTATTTTGAATGGTTTATCGGGGAGATCACTTATCTCTGTGTCATTAAGGTCTTTTTCTGAGGTTTTGCTTGGTTTTTTTCCACTTGGAACATATGTCTTTGTTTCATCATTTTCCTTGACTTTCAGTGTTTCTGTCTATGTTTGAGGTGATACAGTGACCTCTCAGTCTTGAAACAGTGACCCTGTATAGGTCATGACCTTTGCCCTAGCTCCTGCTTGTCTCTCAAGCCTCTGTGATTGTCTAAACAGCCTGATTTATTTGTAATAGGTCCCCACTGTTGAGGGTGTACCAAGACTTGTCTGGATTCCAAGAGGAGAAATCTCATTTAGCACCTACTCCCAGGAAGCCAGAGCTTTGGGCAGCAGTTTCTAAAGTGTGCAAATACACTCAGTCCTGCGGGGCCACCGTTGCAAACCCTGCTGGCTTCCAGACCAGGAGATCTGGAGGTGTTCCCTGCAAATATCGGGGCACCAGATGAGTTCAGAAGCTCTTTTTGGGGAAGTAGCATTGAGCTGTAGCAAGGCCAAGGTGGGATGCAAGGATGGCATCTCCCTGCTTGCATTTTCTGGGGGAGCCTCCACAACCTCTCGGTATGTGAGGGACCCCAGGCCTGGCCTTCAGGCTGAAGCCCCGGGATAAGAAGAGGCCTTGTTCATGGGAAGACTGGGGCGTGTTTCCGTCTGCTATTTGTGCGGTGCCCTGAGGGTGGCCGCCTGCCAAGAACTGTATTTTTGGACGGTTACAGTCCAGTCCCATACAGCCCTAGAGCCCAGTCCCCTGGGCCACCAGGGCCGGGTGGTCAAGAAGCATCTGGGGGCACTTTCTCTGGACTCTGGAGTTTGCAGATGTAAAATCAGGGGTTTAGAGGAGGCAGACTCTGTAAAGGAGCACCTGTTTATGCTCTAATATTATAAATTCCCTGATTCCAGTTCTGTGATTCCAAATTGCTTTCCCACACACGAACTGAGAAAACAATGGCACAGCGAGGCAAGTACTTGGGAGCTAAGAGTGCCGGATGAACTCGTGCTGTCTCTCACAGCCACGGAGTGGAGCGGGGCTGGGCGCTCACTCCCCACAAAGAGCCAGGAGTAAACGTTTTAGGCTTTGTGTTGGAACCACTCAACTCTGCTCTTGTAGTGGAAGCAGCCACAGACAATATGTAAATGAGAAGCCTCGCTCTGGTCCAATACAATGTTATTTATTACACTGAAGTTTAAATTTCACGTGGCATGGCATGTTTCATTTTCCCCTTTATATTGTTCAACGGTGAGCACATGTCAGGTCATTCTTAGTTTACAGGCCACATAGAAACGGGCAGTGGGCCAGATGTGGCCCCGGAGCCACGGTTTGCTGGGACACAAGATACCCTGACCTCCCAGCCCTTGGAGTTCCACGTGGCCCCTGCTTGGCAGGCGGTAACAGGTTATGGCGCTAGCAAAGGGCAGCCCGCAGGGGATGTAACGCCCACACTTGGTGGGTCCGACCCGTGCGTTCTCTTCCCCAGGGCCGGCTGCTTGCCTTCAGCATCACTGTGGAGAAACAGGGCTTCCTTTGACCCGCCTCCTTCCGGTTCTGCTCTTGTCCCAGTTGTAAGTATTTTCATTGCATTCTTGACCTTTTGAATGTTCTTTGTGGACTGAAGTTTTTTAAAAAGGTAGCAAAGAAATTTTAAAGATGTAGGTGCCTCAGACCAAACTGTGTGTAGCCCTCAAAGTGTCCTGGTGTGGCCGTCTCAGCAGCGACCACACTGCCCCCTGTGGTCACCTGGGCAAGCTTTCCTCTTGATCTTTGACTTGAGCGTCTCCAGGGGCAGTGAACTCACTACCCAAACGGTGGGAGGCCTTGATATTTCGAAAGCACTTCCCCAAATCCGCCGATATCTGTCACCCAGGAAGCCACATGTATCACTCCGAGTGTTGCCGGTAGGGGCCGTGGAGCTTTTTATAACCAGCACCCAGATCGAGAAATAGAGCCTGACCAGCACCCCAGAAGCCGTGACCCCCACCCCACAGTTAGTCACTGTCTTGACCTCTAACACTGCAGAACACAGGGGAGCGGCCACGTAAATGGTTTCTGACTTTGGTCCTTCTGGCCGACTCCCCAGCGTGTGTGCGTGATACAATTTTACAGCTGTTGTCAACCGACCAGTGGTAGACACCGTCTCCTGACTTCCTCCCATGCTGACAGATTTAGTTCCTTTCCCAGCCCTTGTGGTCCACCCCTCTTCTCCAAATACAATTAAATCACGTCTCCCCCCGGCCCACTGCTCCCCTGGGCAACATCGGCCTCATTCTGAGACCCCCGTTTCTCACTTCATGCATCATCGACAATATTGTTTGCGTCCTCACCCCCTCACGCCCCCCTTCCCCCATTCAGGTGTCCTGTATCTTTACTTTTGTATTGTTGAATCCAGCAACATTTATATTGTGTTCTGTAACCATAGTTAGGGCTGTATTGTCAATAGGTGGATGGAAAACTTGAAATCCGATCAATCGTGTTTAGGTGACTTCTGTAATATTGCATATTTCAGAACCGGTCAGTATCCTCAGATGAACATCCGTCTCTCCAGGTTCAATGCCAGGCCTCCTGGCTCCCTCCAAGGAGAATATTCCCGGAGTGTGAGGCACCATTTTGCCTGTTTTCACACTCACCGCGTGGAGAGTGGAGGAGAGAGGGCGTGATCCCGGGGGCCCGTGCATGTTAAGGGGTCCATGTGACGGGGGGGAGACCTGTGTCCCGTTATCATTCAAACCGACCTTGTCCAGAGTGTGCGCTTTTACCCAGAGATTTCCAGAGGGTTGCTGAGATGCTTCAAATGAGAAGCAGCATCATCCTTGAAGATGGCTTCATTACTCGGGCAGGCGATGTCAAAAGCCACGTGGTCTTAAGTGCAGGTAGCCATTCAATCGGTGGCGAGCTGATTTCCGTCAGCACTCAGGTGGGGAGGAGCCTGGCTCTGCGCGAGGCGTGCAGGAGGGGAAGGGGCTTACTTGTTTCGGGTTGCCCTTTACCAGGTCGTGTGTAACTGCATCAGTAATCAGAGTCCCGTGAGCAGAATCTCAAACAAAGGATGCTCGGGGAGGAAGACGGAAGAATGCTGACTTCACGATAACTCACTGCCTCCCTAACGCGATTATATAAATAAATTCAGGCAATATTTTCCGAGACGCTGGAGCCTGATCGTAAAGGCGTGAGGGGGCCCGGGGCCTACGCCTGGCCCCTGGTTGGCGTGCGGTAACTGATTGCTGTGGTGGCGAAGGCCAGTCCCCAGGTGGTGAGATACCCAATATCTCTGAATTATCTGTCAGCACTAAGAAATTATTGGAGCTGGCCGACTTCTCCGGTGGGGAGCAGGAACATCTTGGCTTTGTTTGGCTAAACAATGGGGTTAAAATGGAAACAGCCCTGCTGTGATGTGCCCCCAGCCCCAGCAGGCTGGGTGGCTGCCTGTCAGCGACAGGGAGACGTGCAGGGACCCTGCTCACTCCTTGACCCCGGAGTCCCTGAGTCTGTGGCGCTGAATCTCAGGTTCCCATCTCGCCGCCAGCAGGGGACTACCTAATCCATCCTGTTTTGTTCTCCGGTCCAGCCTGACAAAGGCGACCTGAAGCGTCCCCCCTCAGCTGCACGGATCCAGCTCTGGATGGCACATCAGAACGGTGACATGCTGTCTGCATTGTTTGCCAGAGAGGCTTTGAATCGCTGTTGTCACTTAAGCCAAAGCAGCACCTTGGAGGCCTTAGTTGTTATTCCATTTGCTGGGCTGGGCAAGAAGCCAGGAAAACAGAGCAAGACACTTCCCTGGTCCTCACAGACCTCTGTCCAGC
Source organism: Desmodus rotundus (assembly GCF_022682495.2). Lineage (NCBI taxonomy): Eukaryota > Metazoa > Chordata > Mammalia > Chiroptera > Phyllostomidae > Desmodus > Desmodus rotundus. The sequence goes on from NC_071398.1 coordinate 2,900,103, forward strand.
TGCTTCAGGGAAGAATTGCAACCCCAGAAGCTCTCGGACACTCTCAAAAAAGAGTCTTTATGTTCGGGTCACAAGACACTGGACCCACGGACACACCGCGGGAGGTGTCATGTGACACAAGGCTCAGGGAACTCGGACAGTGGATGTCACCACCAACCCGTGACGGTGGGATATACCAAAGTAACCAAGCAAGGCTTCCGCCCCAACCTTGCTCGCTGGTGCCCTGAGCAAGTCACCAGAGATGTAAACCTCAGTTTTCTCATCCACAAAATGGGAGCAGTTACAATTCCTCTGTTGCAGGGACCCCATGGAATAGCAGCAATACCGGGGCAATACTTTGCAGGCTCCGTGCTCAGGAGAGGGGCAGTTGGTCGTCTCCGGTGGGGCTCCCTGGCCTGCAGGCTGAGTGCCCATCAGGTGAGTTTCCGTGGGGCTGCCGGTGATCTGGGCTCTCTTCTGGATTTCTGCCTCCTATTCTCTGCCCGACATGTTCTGATCTCCCTCCCTGCCTGTCTGGCTGCCACCCGCCCCTCATAGGGCGAGGACCATTTTTCCCTGGTCTTCACGGACACTTGTGGCTCCTGCAGCCTGGCCCAGTTGTGGTCCACAGCGCTGTGTCAGAGGTAAGTGTGGTCTCGGACAGGGGCCGGAAGGGGGCTGGCAGGTGTGGCCCTGTGTTTGAGGATGAGTATAAACCTTTGGGAGCCTGCAAACGCCCTGAGGACAGGGGTGGAGGGTTAGGACCCCGCCGGCAGCCTTTCGATGGATTTCGACCAGACGTCCTAAAGGGAGGATTTGCGGGCCACCCGGACTCGCGCAAAGCTCCCTCTCGGCCTCCGTGTGCTTTGCATTCTGGCCACCTCCCAGCCTCGCCCTAGGTCCAGCTCTGTGTACCTGCCAGGAACGTGAGGAATTCAGAGCGAGCAGGAGGGTGTGGCCATTGCTTTCAAGGCACTGGCCATCTCTGAGGAGACAAAGTAAGAACCGTAGGCTCAATAAAGCAGTTGGTCATTGGCACAGCACACGTCTTCTGACTCACTCCAGGCCCCTTGCTGGACGCTGCGGACTCAGGACAGGACAGGCTCACTGTCCCGGCCCTTGCAGAGCTTAGAGCCCGGTGGGGGAGAAGGACAGGCCCTGGGACAGCTGCAGCTGAGCATGACGGGGACCAGGGTAGGGGGATGCAGGGCTGTGGGAGAACAGTAAAGAGAGGGACATGGCAGAGCTGCAAGTCAGGGAGGCTTCTCAGAGGAGGTGGCATCGGCTGAGACCTGGGAGTGAGAGGAGCTGGCCTGGTCAGAGGAGGGTCTGGATTCCGGCGGTCCCAGGGGGCAGAAGCATGTGCAGAGGGGTAACGGAAGGCAATGTGGAACTCCCAGAGCTCGGAGTGGATGGGCCGTGGGGATGGGTCACCTCTTGGGACCCTTGGAGCTACCCTGTGAGACAGGTTCTGTTGTCACCATAGCAACAAGACCAATGAGGGACAGGGCTTGGGCTCAGGCTCAGGGAGGCTGGGTAGCTTGTCCAGGGACGACAACTAACATTTTGACATTGATCTGTGTGGTTCCGAAGGCTTTGACCTTGTATGTGTGGGACGTCTGGGGAGGGCTCTCTGTGAGTGGTGGGGCTGGATGGTCTGCCTCTTCCAGCAGTGAGCGTTGTGACTTTGGGTGAGTCCCTTACCTGCACTTTGCTCCAGACCCTTCAGCCGAAAGATGGGGATGCTAATAACATCTGGTCCACAGGGCAGGACAGTTTCAGAGGAGGGAATGAGTTATTACTTGTCAACCATCTTCTGGACAGTCTAGTGCATAGTAGGGGCCTGGTAAAGGTTTGCTGCTTTTGCCGGGGCACCTTGGAAGGAAGAGAGGCGAAAGCAAATATTACAACTTGAGGCAGTTGTCGGGCTGAGAGACATCGGGGGCAGAGGTGACGGAGAGAGACTGCGTGCAGGTGACATGCCACCTTCCCTTCAGGCTCTCAGCCAAGCCTGGGGCTCAGCTGCCTTCTGGGCTGGGTCTCCGTGTCCCATGAAGCAGCTGGCAGACAGGAGGAGACATGCTGTTTGCAGAAATGTTCATTGCTCCTGGGAACCACATAGATTTCTTCTGTGAGCCCCAGGACACCACACCCCAGTGAACCCACAGCCTTGCTCCACCCGTGGGGACATGCGGTTGCCAGGGGCGATGCAGTCAGCTTCTGGGCTCCTTCCTGCTCCCTTGGTTGCCCATGCCTCTGTTTCCCCTGTGGGTGGTTCCGGGTCCTGTTACTTCCAGGACTTTCTGTTTTCTTTCCCGGGAGGAGGGGAACACAACTCAGGAGCAGGGCAGTGTCCAGGTAGCTGGAAGGGCCATGCAGGAACTCCCTCATCTTGGATGAGGCGACAGTGTGTCGAAGGCCCAGGGTGCTTCACCAGCCACGCAGTTCCAGCTTCATGGGATTTGCGGGCACTGTGAACGAGATCTGCCACCCCCTGCCCCCACCCCAGTCATCCCCTGACCCTTCCTCCTCAAAGCCGTGGAGCCCTCCCCGGTGGCTGGCCATTTCTTTGGTTACTTGTCCAACCTCTGTCTGTCCGACGCCAAGGCCTCTGGCAGAGGACTTCACCAAAGACAGGAGGGTCACTGATGGCTGAAGCTGTCCATGGAGGCTTTTGGGAAATGGGGGGCATCTGGGTAGGAGGTGGGAAGGATGGGGTGGTTTCTGGCCGAGGGAGGGTAGGTGCTGTGGGGAAGAGAACATCGGATTAAACCTGGCCGTCAGGTGCTCTTACTACTAGATTCCCAGAGCCTGGCGCTGGCTCAGACGGGAGGGACTAACGAGGTGCGGTGTGCGTGGGAGAGGCCCGAGACTGGGAGGCTGCTGCTGCTGTTGTCCTAGTTGTGTCTCTGTCCTCACCTTGTGCTGTGACCGTGGGGCCAGGTCACCGCCACCCAAACCACAAGGCTGGAGAGGGGGGACTGAGGTCGGACCCCCGAAGGGAAAACGTGGCATGCCACTGCCACAGGCAAGAGAATGAGCGATGGGAAGGTCGACACGCACACACACACATGCATGCACACCCGTTTCAGGGGCTCATTGCTCCTTGTGACTCTTTTCCAAACCCTTGGCAACTGTCAGGCTGCTTCCGGTGATGACCTTGAATCAATGCATCTTCGTAGGTACTGAGTAGAACCCAGGGCTCAAGCCTCTCCATTCAGAAGGGGGTCTTCTTGTCCACATCACACAGGGAGAGAGTTTTCAATTCCCTCAGAAGCCTGGTGGGGGGGATCCTCAGGACCAGATAACACTCCAGAGGAGAAGAAAAAGGGGGACTTATCGACAGACTCGAGCGTTTGTTCCTTGTCAAGCATTCACAGAGCAGAGTCTTCTGCCCGCCAGGCTCTGGGGCTGGTGGTGGGAAGTGTAGGAGTCAGGATGGGTTAAGTTAAGCTGGAGTAACAAACACTCCCCAAATGCCCGTGACTTACTCAAGAAGGGCTCATTTCTTGCTGGTGCTGTCTCGTCGCTGTAAGTCGGCTGGGGGCTCTTGTTCATTCCTCCTGGACGATCAAGCGGATAGAACAGCTGTTTTGGGGGACGTGTGTTCCTGTGGTGGGGAAATGAGGCTGGGTTTCAGAGGTGAGCAGGGTGGGCATGGGGCGATACATCTAGAGAAGCAGGCAGGTGGAAACCCGTGAAGGCCACAGTGACTTTTCATCTTGCAGACCTACCTTGGACGTGGCCACCTCTCTGGAGCTGAACCTGAACTTCCCCTCTTGGCGTCCGAAGTCACAGCAGGTGCCCAGACCATCAGGGGAAACCCACGCCCCGGCGGAGAAGCCGTTTAGGAGACAGACCCGAAATGCGCACTTGGTGGAGATTCAAGCTCTCACGTCTCGCTGTAATTAAGTGCCAAGTGGTTATTAAACAATACATTTACGGAATTCTGACAGCCGTGTGAGGGCCATCCCTCTCCTACAGCGAGTATTCCCTGGCAAATACACTTGTAATACTCCGCTGGCTTTTAATTAACCCAACTCGCCTATAAACCCATTTATCTTTTAAAAAGACAGTAGCTCTGTGTGCTGTACTTGTCAATAGATAATTAAAATGTTTTCTTAGAGGATGAACCGGGAGATGTGATCTATGCATTGCAGAACCTTATTATTAAAAAATGTTATTTATGGAGGTTTAAACACTTGTTACTTGGTAACTGTATAGCGACCGTGTCTCTTTAATATTGAAATTAAGCAGGCCCCGCGGACAGAACATGCAATGTTAGCAAACCTCTTGGGTCATAATTAAACAGGAAAAGTGACAAACATTCAATTCTTGTTTAGAACACAAGCACCCCGATCTGGCGTCCTTTCTGTCGGGCACTGGCAGGGCCTGTCCTTTCTCTTCCCAGAGCCGCCTGGTTGCGTCGCTGCCTCCAAACAAAGATGCCGCAGGAGCTCCAGAGCAGCCGCTTCTTCTAGAAGTCGCCGCTCCCAAGTGTCTCGGGGACCTCAGGGTAGAAGACAGCATGCCACCGCTTCGGCGAGTAGAGATGTTTCCAGAATGGGCAGAGCCCACCCTCAGGAGAAGACGTGGGGTCTGGTGAGCTCCTTCCCACCGAGAGGCCACCTGTGTGCACCGGCAGGAGGCAGCCTGGCCAGTGGGCAGTTTCCTGCTTCTCCTGGCTGCCCCAGCCAGCCCACCCTGAAGTAGCCTCGCGCCCACACCTTGGGCTCAAAGCCGGGCTTCCTCTCCCTTCCTGGTCAGCCCCTTGTTGGGGTTTGAATTGTGCCCCCCCACACAAACACATTGGTGTTTTAACTCTTGGCACCTGGGAATGGGACCCTATCAGTCTGCTAGGGCTGATATAACAAAATACGGCCAACTGGGATGGTTAAGCAGAAATTTCTCCCCACGTTTCTGGAGGCTGGATGTCTGAGGTCCAGGTGTCAACAGGGTTGGTTTCTCCTGAGGCCTCTGTCCCCGGCTTGCAGGTGGCCGCCTCTCACTGCATCCTCATTGGTCTGTTCCCTGCACACCCCTGGTGCCTCTGCCTGCTCTTACAAGGGCCCTGGTCCTGTTGGATGAAGGTCTTGCCTTTACGACCTCATTTAACTTGAATCGCCACTTTAAAGGCCCTACGTGCAAATAGTGTCACCAAGGAGGTCAGGGCTTCGACACCTGAACCTTCTGGGGGGCAGGGCATGACGCAGTCCCCAACATCCCTAACATGGGCCTTGTTTGGAAACAGGATGGCCACGTTAAGATCACCAAGTTGAGCTACGTCATCAGGCCAGGCCCTGATCTGGTATAAACGCACCCTTGGAAAAAGTGGCATCAGGGCACAGGGACGGCCATGTCACAGAAAAGACTCTCTGTGAGGGGGAAGCACAACTCGGGTGATGCACCTGCAAGCCGGGGCGGGACACAGCAAGGTCCTCGGGCATTTAAAGCGGCGGAGCCGAGTAACATGGGGTGCACAGGACAGCCCACTGGGGTGACGGAAGAAAGAAATTATAACGTGCTGTCGCTGCCTCTTGAACTCTAGCTTCTGTGCGCATTTCATCATGCACACATGTTCATACAGTAGCACCGGCGTGTGACTGACAAACCACACAGGCTCTCACGTGGGGAGAAGGGGCACGTGTGCTCACCCGGAGACCACCGTTCTGCTGGAGGAAGTTAGCCCTGAAACATTAGACCTGGGGCTTCTGCTGCTGAGGACTTAACCTAAGAGTCAGAAGAACATAGTCTATTCAGTCCCTTCGAAAAAATCCTGGTGGACACAGACGACAGTGTGGTGATGACCACAGGGAAAGGGGGGGTGGGGGAAGCAGAAGGGGGGAAGTGGGGAGATGGTGATGGAAGGAGACCTCACTTGGGTGGTGAACACACAGTACAAGATACAGATGACGTGTTACAGAATGGTACTGCTGAAACTTATGTAACTTTATTAACCAGTGTCACCCCAATTAACTCAATAAGAAGTGAAAAAACAACATATTCTAAATCTCTAAGGAGCATGCTTAAGGTTGTAGAAGAAGCTTCAACAAACAAAAGCTCGGGGACAAAAGGCAGGTGCCACTGCCCTCGGGCACCGCCCTTGGGTTGCTTATGCGATGTGGCACGTTTCACGGTTGGCGACTCTGTGAACAGCTTCGAGCAGAGGCCTCGTTTATCTCACCCCGAGGTCCCCTGTGAGGACGTCACGCATGTCCACAGTGAGGTCACAGGGAGCGAATGACGGCGACCTGCGTGGCCTGCAGGGGGCAGAGCCCGGGGCTCTGTGTTTAAGCCACTTGGCCCTGACAGTAACAGGTGAGCTCCGGGGTGGAGGAAGGAGGCAATGGGACAGGGATGGAGAGAGGCAGGCAGGAAGGCAGGCCTCCGAGGCAGAGGCAGTGACAGGGAACCCCAGGAGGAGGGTGTCCGAGATGCAGAGACACAGATGGATGGTCAGGGGCTGAGCCGGAGGTTGAAAGGCAGGGCAAAACCCAGCGGTGGGTTCAACACGGCCGCAGGCTGAGCGGACACTTGCCGATTTTGCTGTGCTTCCCAATCGCAGAGTGTTTGGGGCTGTGCTGATCTTGCTCATGTATTTGAACAAACCTCTCTGTGTCCTTTACATCTGGCATTTTGGGCATTAGATGATAGGTTCTGGAGTGAGCTGGGCCCTGGGGCCTGGGAAAGGGCAGAGCCCCGGGGCCCCAGTCTTCCGGCTGGGAAATGGGACACCCTGAGGGTTAGGGCCACCTGTGTGGGTGTTTTGGTTCTCTCTGCCTGGAAGCTGAGAACCAACATTCTCTCCACACTGGTAGCTGCCTCGATTCCAGGAGAGGGGAGACAGCGGGAGGAAGGAAGGCTTTGGATGCCTCTTTCTCTCCTTCCTGTGTTACCATAGTATCTTGTTTCCTTGGTTACCAGTGGCCAAGGAAAGGACACTGGGCAAGTGCAGGATTTTGATGGAGCTCTCTAAAGAGAGATGTCAGCGAGTACCTTGTCTCTCTTAAAAGAACACTCCTTCTGAGAGGCTGCTCAAGGAGGGGGATGGGGAGGGGATGGATGGTCCCCTGGGAGGCTGGAATTTAGAAATTTCATCTCAGAAGACAGCAATGAAGCACTGAACACCAACCCCGAGGCATCAGAGCCCGGGAGGTCTCCCAGTGCTGTACATCGCTGGAGACATGGGGTGGGCAGGAAGGTGAGATGCTAAAGAAGAAGTGGTTTCTGGAAACGCTCACTGTAACCTTGCCCAGCCAGGGCCGGCTCGGCCAGAAGCCTGATATTTGCCCTGATGACTAAGCAGCCTGGGAAGCTGGGAAGTACGGGGAGTGTGCCACGTCTGCTGGGAGCGCCTGGCAACATCAGCTTTCCACTGACCCAACAAGGCTGCACTAACCCTACGGAAACTTTCCAGAGCCTCCGGGTTTTTTTTTGACAGCTAAATAATGTCAATCAAAATATCGCTCTCTCCGTAAGGTTGTCCCAACTTCTGAAGTCAAGTCGGTGCTCCTCTTCAAAAACCCAAAGGGCAGCGTGAATGTTTTATCTTTGCTTTGAGTACATTGTTCACTAATTTAATGAGGACTAGTCTGTTTTTCCTACCTGATCTTGGGTTTTCTTGTTTTTGCTTTTTTTTAAAAAAGCTTTTAGGTTTGGAAGGAGAGGTAGGTAGCACATGAAGGCAGTTTAAGAAATTTTATCAATACAATGGGGTCTATTAGGAAAAGCCCCCCCGCCCCGAATCTGGAGATGCCCATTCCCTGCCCCTGCCCCCAGCCCAGAGGAGACCATCATTTCAGCTTCTTATGAATTCTAGAGAGTTGATGCAAACATGAGTGTATTTGTCTCCCTCCCTTCCTCCTTACTCCTGCATTTTCTAGCTTCCTCTCTCTCTCTAACACAAATGATACAATGCAATCCATTCTGCTTGTTACAGTTTTCAAAAGTGTCAATAGACCTTGAAGATCTTTTCATACATGTATGCAGAGCACTCTCTCATCCATAAATATGCAATAAAATTGCAACACAGCATTCTAGTGTATCAATCTACCTCTTTTCTTGTTCATCCTGGATTCCCAGAGGCTCCGAGGACAGAGCCTTTAGCAGCGTACATAGTAGACGGGCAACGAATGTTTGTCGAAGGAATGAATGAATGAAACTTCTTCATGTCTAGAGGGACCTGGTTTAGAGCATCAGAACTGTGTAAAGGTCAACTGGATAGAAGCCTTTGTTATCCTTTGCAAGGGTTTATTTCTGAGCTCTTTATTGTACTCTGCTGGTCTGTGTGTCTGTTGCCAAACCACATTGTTTGGGTTACTATAGGTTTGTAGTAAGTTTTGAAATCAGAAAGTATTAGTCGTCTGAATTTCTTCTCCCAGGAGTTTTCCGTGATGGAAATGTTCTGTTCCTTGAATAGGGTGAGGGTCCCATTTGCCCACACTCACGGGACCTGTGGATGTGTTTGAGTGCGTGTCAAGTAAGCCTCCCCGAGCTCTGCAAGTAGTGGACATGGAGACTTGTGGCAGCATGTGCAAAGGTCCCGGGGTGGAAGCTGCCTCGGTGGGGTGTGGGGTGCCCTGGGTGAGGGAGAGCAGGCAGAAAGGCTCCCCACCATGAAGTAGGAAGAGACGTATCTGATGGACCAGTGGGCGAGGGTGTTCTTGTGCTGCCTCTAATGTCTACTTGTCACATTCTTCCAAACAGTCACACCGACCCAGTACCTTAAAAGTCACTAAAAACGCACCACTCACGGCAAATGCAGTCTCTCCTTCCTTTCCCCTCCCCACCCCACAGCTCGCCCAGATGCAGGACCAGGGGGCGTGGCCAGGGCTGTGTGGGAGGCTGGCCATCCAGAAGAGAATGCTGGGGCCTCTGCTCACCTCCTGGAGGGACCTGGTTTAGTGACACTTGCCTGCAATAATCAGGAAGTGGTCTGAGGGGGGATCGACGCTCACCGTAAGGCCAAATGGCTCCTGCACTGCTGAGGGCCCTGGGAGTCAGATGGGGCAGTGGGGCTGACCGGGTTTCAGAGTTCCCGCCAAGACCACAGCAGCCAGCTCCCTTGACAGGACATTCCCAGGACATCTAGTTTGGCCAAACCTGCTGGAGAAAACAGACACTGCAGAGCCAGCTCAGGAGGGAGTCACAGCAGTGGCTTCCCCGGGAGCTGGTCTCACCCTCCCACGCACACACCTGCCCCGTTAATGCCTGGGAGCCTGGGTGGAGGAGTGACCAGCTCCTGGCCGCACATCGCTACGCTGACACCGTCACGGGTGGGCGGGCGCACGTCGGTGAGGTGGGCGTGGGAGCCGGAAGGCGTGGTGAGGCGTCCTCCTTCCTGTGTGACACTTGATTTTATCATGTTCAGAAAGCCCTTCTCTTAAGCAACTGACCAACCAGCCAGCCAGCCAGCGTTTACCGGGCACCTGGTGTCTGCCTGGGGACACAGGCCTGATATGTGTCTCCAAGGAGCTCACCGCCAACTGGGAAAGAGGGGGCGCACCTGGGCCTGTCACCACGTGGTGGTGGGGTGGGGGAGAGCTTGGCCCCGGGTCAGGAAGCCCGAGTCGGAATCGCATCCCTCCCACCCCCCTCCCCGCACCAAGAAAACAGGCCGAGCGATCCCGTCTTTCTTTTAGGTTGAGCTGACGAAGCAGCGCAGGTGCATTCAACAATTTTGGGGCTTTTGTTTTTTTATTCTCACTTGAGGATATATTCACTGATGTTTTAGAGAGAGGAACAGAGTGGGGAGAAAGAGAGAGAGAGAGAGAGAGACATGGATGTGCGAGAGAAACACCTGTCACTTGCCCCCTGAACACGCCCCAACCAGGGATCAAACTCACGACCTTTTGGTGCATGGAGTAATGCTCCACCAGCCGAGCCAGGAAATGGAGTTCTTCGCCTAGTATCGCTCAGGAAGTGTCCCCCACATGCCACACTTGAGACGTGTGAGGATACCCATGCCTTCGGGCTCCTGCCAGCAGTGGGGACGGCCCTTGGGGTGCTCCTGTCATGGGGTGAGGGGCGCAGGAGTGGGCGGGGAGGGAGGCTGATCCGACAGGTTGCTGGAGCAGGGGTGGCCCTGCAGCGCTGTCCCCATTAGAGACAAAGGGGTGGCTTTGGGGGCCTGCACCAGCCAGCCCCAGCCATGGGACCGGGTCTAACCCTGGGGGAGGCAGCTCTCTGCCCAGAAGGGGCCCCTGTAAGCCTGCAGACAGTGTGACTCCTGGAGGCCTGGGGGCAGATGTGTGCTCCCCGAAGATGGGGTCTGGTGGCCGCAGACTCAAATCTGTAAAGGGAACGTTTGTGATCAATGTCCCCTCTGCCCCACACTTGGCCCCAGTGCATCAGGATGAAACAGAAGCCGAGTGGGAGAAGCACCTAGAAGTGGCCAGGGGACGGACACTGAGTGTGTCGGTCATTTAGGAGCAGGAGGAACAGGACTCAGATGCGCCAGGAAACCCGCGACGCTCCGAGTCCCCATGTTACTCGCTGGAGTCGGGAGGAGCCACACAGGACAAGTGATGAGGACAGTGTGACAGTGTGTTGAGGGGTCAGTAAGAGACAGGAGGGATGGTATAACGCGAGATGTCAGGAGCTCACGGCTTCATCCCCTCAGACACCAGACAGCACCCTGGAGCCTGATGCCTTGGTTTCTGTCCTTGGCTGACAAGGGACCTGCCGTGGGACCACAAACAAGACGTGGCCCCTTTGGGGACCATAGCTTTCCCATGATAACGTGAAAGTGTTGGCCTGAAGTTACCTTCCAACCAGCCCTCCATGGGCTGGAGCAGTCAAAGAAGGCTTCCTGGAGGAGGAGGGGCCTGGGCTAGGTCTAAAGGATGGCCAGGGTTTGGCAAAGCAGGGCGAAGAGGGAGAGGGGAGGGAAGGTGGGCAGACAGAGGGAGAGTGAGGGTCCCGCCAGTCCACTGTGAAGAATACCCTTCTGGCCAACTTGACAGGAGACCGGTGGTTGGCCTTGTCCATGCCCGATTTGTGCGTTCAAGTCCTAACCCCCAGCCCTCAGAACGTCATCTGCTTTGGAGATGGGGTCATTCATTATACAGTTAAAATGAGGTCTTCTGGGTGGGTCCTAATCCGATATGACTGGGTTCCCTGCAAACAGGAAATTTACTTATTTCTTTTTTTAAAGATTTTATTTATTTATTTTTTAGAGAGGGGAGGGGAGGGAGAAAGAGAGGGACAGAAACATCAATGTGTGGCTGCCTCTCATGTGCCCCCTACTGGGGACCTGGCCCGCAACCCAGGCATGTGCCCTAGACTGGGAACTGAACCGGTGACCCTTTGATTTGCAGGCTGGCATTCAGCCACTCAGCCACAAACAGTGGCACAAACAGGAAATTTAGACACAGACACAGACATTCATAGATGAGGGGCCCTGTGCAGACACTGCAAGAAGATGGCCCTCTGCTCTCCATGGACAGGGGCCCCAGGCAGAACCTTCCTCACAGCCTCAGAAGGAGCCACCCCTGCCGACACTTGGATCTTGGACCTCCAACCTCCAGACTCTGAGACAATATGTGTCTGTTGTTTCAGCCCCCAGCCCGTGGTCCTTTGTTACGGCAGCCCTGGGAAACTAGTGTAAACGGGAGGTCCTTTCCCAAAGCCTGCGGTACCAGGACTCTGCGTGCCCTTCCCCCAGAGTTGGGCAGGAAGGACTGTGGGACTCAGGGGCGCGGACATCTGATACAGGGCAGGGCACACGAGGTGGCCAGCTCTCAGAAAGGCAGTGTGCATCTCTGTGCCTCGACGTTTGGCGTTTCCATGGCGAGATGTCGGGCCCTGCTGTCTCCCAGAAACCACCCTCCCAGCTGTGTTCATAGCTCCAGAGCTTGACAAAGGCCACTGGCCACTAATTGCTGCCCTGTCAGCTGTGCGGGGCTTGGCGGACGAGGGAGGGTGCCACGACGCATCCTGGTTGCCGTGGTGTCGCTTTCCTAGGGTCTGACAAGTCCCCTCTAAAATACTCAACCTCCTGTCTGTCTGGATTAATTGGTCCGTAGCTGTGAGCCAGACAAGCCTATTTTTGCTGCAGCAGACAGCAAGGCTTACACCAAATCAGCATTTGAAAATATTGTTAAACAGCAACCAGCACCACGAAGGAACGTGAGGGTGTGGACGTGCCTCGGCCCCCCCTTTGGAGCAAGGCTTCTCATTTCCTTTCTCCTGGGGAACAAGGCTCTGGCCCCTGTAACCAGGCTCCTTGGATGCTGACGGACAGCTGCAGGCCCCTTCTGCTCTCTGGGGACCCTGTGCGAGGGGCTGTGCCCCAGGGAACAAAGGCAGACCTGAAGGTGCTGTCTCATCTGGGCCGCAGCCAGCCTGGTGTCCGCAGTGGGACTTTCTGGGACTTGGGGAGCTGCTGAGAACCACCCTGGGGAGCGGAGGCCAGGAGGACAGTTCTGAACAAGACAGGCGTTAGTTCCTCTCGGAAGAAAGGAGAATGGGCGTGGGTGGTCTCGGGCTGGTGTGGCAGCGACACCCTCCTCACCCTTTGCTGAGGGGCTTTTATCCCCAAGGTTGTCCTTGGTCTTGAAAGACCTCTGGTGCCCCCGCTATCACAGCCACATTCTGGCCAAGAAGCAGGAGCTGGGGGTGGGGGGAATGGCTAAAGGCCAGGTGTCAGCTGTCCCCTTCTTGAGGGTATGCCTCTACTCCCACCTGCCATGTCTGTGTGCAACCCACAGGCCACACCGAGCTGCAAGGACAGCAGGACAGAGGGACCTGGGGGAGTCAGAGAGAGTGTTGACCACCCTCCAAGAATTGTGAAGAGGCAACCCCAGTACTGTTCTGCAGAAGGCTTGAGAAAAAGTCACATAAGACTGTTGAATTATTTCACTGGTGTGCTGGCCGATATCTCGCTAGACCTTTCAAAAGTGACAGTGAAGGCCCTGGCTGGTGTGGCTCAGTGGATTGACAGCGGGGCCTGAGAACCAAAGGGTCGCTGGTTTGATTCCCAGTCAGGGCACATGCCTGGGTTGCAGGCCAGGTCCCCAGTACGCGGGGTGTGTGAGAGGCAACCACACTTGGATGTTTTGCTCCCGCTTTCTCCTTCTCTTCCCCTGTCTTTAAAAATAAATAAATAAAGTCTTAAAAAAAAAACCCAAAAACAAAAGTGGCAGTGAAGTGAGCCAGTCACAGAAGGACGAATACCGCACGGTCCCATTTACACCTCGGTTATTCCTTTTCATAAGGCCCCACCCCGTTTCTTCCACACACGGGAGCCACGACGGTGCAGCCGGTTCTGTCTGCGGGCCAGTTTGCCAGGCTCTTCCCCTCTGCTCAACTGCGAGGTCACCAAGGGCAGGATGGCGGCAATTTTAGCCAAAATAGGAAGCCCTTCAACCAGCACAGCATCGGGCACAGAGCCCAGCTCAGCGGCTATTTGCTAAATAAATGAAGGATCGCCGGCATAGGCCAAACATGTGCCATTTTCAAGCCTCCGTCTCTACCACCGGTTTCTAAAGTTCAGGCTGAAACATAAAGGTAATGGTAGAAAACTGCTGAACTTTCCAAAAACAATCGATCACACTGGCTAGAAATCGAAATCAGATTGGGGAGGGTGTAAGTGGCACGTGGGCACACAGCTGTCAAAGGCGATCAGGGACGCAGCTGCTGAAGCCGCGACGTGGAACAGGAGCTCAAAGAGAGGAGGCGAGTGGGGGCGCAGCAAGTTCGAGACCATCCTGGAGAACAGAAGTCGTGTTACTGAGTGGTTGCCCTGGGTCGAAAACCCAGACCGCAAACAGCAACGTTTCAAGAGCAGGGTGCTCCCTTTTTTCATTGGGTGAAAGGGCCGTTCTGGAAGTTTCCACAGGGATCTGGGTCCTCTGGGAGGCTGGTGGAGAGCTCCCAAACAACAGGAAGCTGTTCCTTCCGTGCACGGCGGTCCTCATTTAGGATTTTATTTACTTAACCTTCCAGACTTTGGCATCATGAATTTTTGAGAGAGACGGCCGTTGGGAATTACAACCACCGTTTGGAGACATGGATCGCCCCACTGCTGAGGGGCATGCCAACTTTCTTTTATGGGTGCCCCTGGATGCATTCCAGAACATTTGGAAGAAACAGATTTTAGCACCTCTGCCTTTCTCCCTCCAAGTCTGGGCGCGGCGCCCGACAGAGAGACCTGCCCGTGTCCCCTCGGTTCTAAGAGTGGTCCTCTAGCGGGCAGGTGGTGTGCTGGAGACAGATCCCAGCATCCGGCCCGGACAGGTCTTCCCTAAACTCCCACCCACTCCAGGGGCTTCCGGGTACACGCCAGCGTGTGGTCCTCCCCTTGCTGAGTCTTTCTCCCAATTACTCCCCTCCAAGGTTCACTTCCGAGACTTCCCATCTCACTAGACCCAGAGACTCCAGCCTAAGCTTGTCCGAGGAGCACCCACAATGCCTCCCTGAACCCTAACTTTCCATCTGTGCTGTGCTCTGTTGCTAGTCCCTGGTTAGGGGCCATGGGGATAGACTCCGTCTAACCAGAAGAAGAGGAATTTCTCAGTGGCTCACATTTTCATTGGAAAGCTGAGTGCCAGGTACAAGAAGGGAGGATGAAGGGATTTCAGGTGGCTGGAAAGCTGGACCATCTTTCTCAGGTCAAGGCAAATGAGCACCAATCATCATCAGTCTCTGGATGGAAGCTGGAGGGGAGAGCAGCTGATTGGCTGAGCCTGGGAGGTGGAGACCAGGGCACTGTGATTGACAGTCCCATTGGAGTGTCCAGTGTAAAGGTGGTCCCCCCAAACAAAACAGGGTGCCATTGGGCCAAGAAGGGGGAACACATCCTAGGCAGGCAAACCAAGATTGATGCAAGTCCTCTAAACTGGGGAGGGAGCTGGACGCCACGTCCCCCAAAGAATGACTGAAAACAGGAAGGCCTGGTATTGGGGGACAGCTTTCAATTCCTGAAGGGCTGTTATTTGCATTATTTTTCCTCATTCTGTACGATGATGTCAGGTAGGAATTATCATCCCCATTTTATTGTTGAGGGGACCCAGAAACAGAGAGGTCGAGCCGTTTGCCCAAAGTCACGTGGCGAGAGGCCAGCGCTGTTCAAACCCCGGTTTCCTTGACTCTCAAGCCCACGCTGACAGCGGACCTTTCTTCTGGACTCTTCAAGGACAAGGTGAAAGAGCCATGGAAAGAATGGGGAGAAAGACCAGGCAGGGCTTGGCTGAGTATCAGGGAGAACATTTTTGTTTTTGTAAACAGACCGAGCTCTCGAGCAGTGTTCTTTAGAAATAATGACCTTCCTGGAATGGATAATTGCTATTTTTATTTCTCAGCCCTATCCCTCTCTTCTTTTGTAAATCATGGGGCAATTTTGCCTTGCAGATGACTTCAGGAATCTCCTGTGCTGGGTGGGCATTTGAGGTTTTACCCTTCATGGGGTTTACAGTAGATAACGTTTTTTAAACATTCACTTGCGAGGCACTATTCTTTGTGTTTCTCATTCATCAATCCATTTAATAGCCACACCGGCTTGACGAGAGAGAAACAATTGCTATTCCACTTTGACAGAGATGGAACCTGAGGCATAGCATGTCCAGGGTCACACGGGCGCCTTTGATGGATAGGGCGCTGTTCTGCCTTCTGCACACAGCAAATAAGCCCGAAAGGTCCCTGCCTTCTTACGTTCAAGTTCAGGTGACTGACTGTGGATAAAGCTACAAATAAATGAGGAAGATAAGTAAGCAAGACTACAGCAAGTGTCTTGAAGGACAGACCTGGCATGATGAGATGTAGGAGCTGGGGAAGGGCATCTCCAG
Source organism: Desmodus rotundus (assembly GCF_022682495.2). NCBI lineage: Eukaryota > Metazoa > Chordata > Mammalia > Chiroptera > Phyllostomidae > Desmodus > Desmodus rotundus. The sequence continues at coordinate 2,915,867 of NC_071398.1, forward strand.
GGGACGTGACTGGGCAGCATCTTTCTGTGACAACGTCGGGCCCAGGGCCCCGAATGGACCCCCATGGCGGCACCAACGGGGGCCAGGCAGGATGTGGGTTTTCCAGGCGCTGCTCCCCTGCAGATACGCCTCCTTCTACTGGGGCCAGGGGTGTCAAACTAATTTTCACCAGGGGCCACATCAGCCTTGCGTGGTTGCCTTCAAAGGACCAAAAGTAATTTTAGGACTGTACACATGTAACCACTCCTTAACAGTTAAGTGAGCGCTCGGTGCTGCCGCTGGGTAGAAACAAGGTGCCTGGCCGGATAAAACAGGGTGGAGGGCCGGATTCAGTCCCGGAGCCTTGCATTTGACATCTTTGCACTAGGCCATCAAGAATCCTTTCGAAGGCAAAGAGTTACTGGCTGGACTTAATAAAGCCTAATGCTAATTTAACTCCAGCTGTTTCTGCCCGGGAGGCAGCGCTGGCTCATCCTTCCCCTCCCTGGGACCCTTGTCTCCCCTCCAGGAGACATCGGAAGTCACCTCACCACAAGGTCACTTGTCCATGGAGCAGAAGGTCAGCCTCAGACTCTCTTTTGTCACCTCTCCAAGTCAGCCTTAGGCCTCCCCGTCCCCTGGTTTTCCCCCGTGTGCAGCTAAGCCCTGGCTGGCGACTCCCCACTGACCTTGCTCTTGGGTGTTTGTGAGCACATTTCAGCGGGATTGGGGGTGGCCCCGTCTCGGTGAACCTGTGAAATGACGGGAACTAGACATGCGGGTCGCTGCCCTCGGTCCCTGGGACAGGGCTCCTGAGCCCTTGTACCCAGGGGCGCTCAGGGGAACCTGTTGCTCTAACCTTGAGTGTTTTACCCCAGTTTCTGACACAGGACCCCTAAAAATCCTATAATTTCCTGACAGCAGTGTCTTCTGTTCGAATGAGGTGACTCTTGGTGGCTCCTGAGTGGGAACTGGTTATGAGAAAAACCAAGCCCTCATTAGAAGCTTGGCACGCCCATCCCTGCCCCCAACCCCCAAGTCTCCAGAGAGGGGAGAGGGGAGGGGCCGGGAATGAAATGGGCGGTCAGTCACGCCCATGTCATGGAGCCTCCAAAAGAGCCCCAATAGGACGGCGTTCAGAGAGCTTTGGGGTTGGTGAACTATCCATGTGCGGGAGGATGGTGACCCCCAGTTCCACGGGGACAGGAGCTCCTGTGCTCGGGATGCCCCCAGCCCTTGCCCTGGGCGCCTCGTCGTCTGGCCGTTCATCTGTGTCCATTAGCATGTCCTTCGGCATCTGAAGTGGGGGGGGCTGAACCCTTAACCTGGGGGGGTCTGTGTGAACTGAGCTTATGTCAGAATGAAGCTGACTGATAGGACCTTCAGCTGGTGTCACAGTGAATTAGTTCATGGGACCCCCTCCCCAACACCTGGTGACCAGCAGCGTCAGAGGGGAGGGGCTCTGTGAGAGGAGCGAAGGGGAGACACACAGGGGAATCTTCCTCCCCTTCCACAGCATGTTCCTCCCCAACCCCATCCAGGTCAGTGCTGCTGCAGCCTCCCCCGCCCCCCTCCCGCCTCCCCCCATGCCGGACACCATCTACAGACATTTCCCATTAAGGCTGGACTCAGATGTGTGAACCTGTGAAACCTTGAACTCCATCCATTCACCTGTAAAAGCCCGAACGGCATCCAAACCAAGTCAGAGCTTATTTTCCCTTTATAGATTTATGAACTGCGCCGAAGTAATTTCATTTTTTCTAACATCAGCAGAAGACCCTAATACCCGCTGAGCCAGTTTGAACTTATAATGAACTTAACAATTGTCTGAAGCTTTTGAACCAGATCCTGAAAATAGTCTTTGACAGAAACCCAAAGGGCTCCTGCCCCCGGGTCTCCGGGCAGGTCTGTGGCTGCCCCTGCTGGCCCCGTGTCCTCACCTGGTGCTAAGGGATCGAGCCTGGGCAGTGTCCAAGTGCTTTGCAAACCCTTCCCAGGAGGGGAGGGTGCAGAATCGCCACAGCGCCAGTCCTCAGCAGGGCCCCACCAGGGACACCTCGTGCCCCACGCCTCGTGTTAGAGTTGGGGAGAGAGGTGGAGAAGGGAGGGGTGCAGAGAGGCAGGGCCGTCCTGTCCTCGGACCTCAGAGCAATGCATTCGTTCCATGCCAGTGGTTCTCAGTCTCGGCTGCACATCAGCATCATCGTGGAGCAAAGGACGCTGCTGACCGAGAGGAGTTTGATTGCCCCGCCCAACCCAGAGGGCCCACAGCTGCCACCCACCCAGACCCCGCCGGGCACATGCTGGGCGTGAGCAGGCTGAGCTGATTCTGCACAGGCTGAGCCCGGGCTGGCTCCTGTCCTTCCCGTCCCAAATGCTAGCCCCATCTCTCAGCCACAACGGGAAGGGCTTGGTCGACGGTATCCCAGCTCTCCCACAGTTCTTCAATTTTGGGAAAGGGGCAGTCGGTATCTGTGAGTTCAGGGACCGCTACTGTCTGTTCTCCGGCACCTACTTAGTGCCTGGCCCAGCGAGGTGCACCAGAGGTATCAGTGGGCTAGTGAATGGATGGATGAGATGAGCCAGCAATGCATCCTGGGCAGAGAAGTTCCTGGACATGGGGAGAGTGGTGCTAGCTTTCCTCCCAGGACAGCCCTACCTTGCCCGGTTCCAATATCCATATGAAACAGTTGAGAAAGACAGTAGGAAGGGTAGGAAGGGTAGGAAGGTGCTGGGTAATACTGCTTCGAGTCAAACCCCGATTCCACCCTATGTTGACCACTCGATCTTGTCAGTCACTTAGCCTGCCCACGCCTCAGTTTCTCTGTGTTGTACCATGGGTTAGTGACGGTCTCTACACCGAAGGCCTGAACGACCCTTGGCCTGGCGGCTCCTGGTGCGTGGCAGACACGGCATGTTCGTCTGTGTGTATGTGCATTACCTGTAACGATTTCTGTCGACACCGAACATCCACAAAGTTCAGGGTTAAGCCATTGCCGTATAAACACTACGGCTCTGACCCTGTCCATGCGCGCACCTTCTGTTCGGCCGCCGCAGTTAGAGCTTATCCGCTGCCCTTGCAGGGCTTACGCCTGGCCTCCATCGCTCGCCTCCCGGGTCCATCCACTCGGCAAAGCGCTCGGCCCTCCCTCTGTCCGCATTTCTTTTCCTGCCGGTCAGCTGATGTGGTGTCTGTCTCCTCGGTTGTTTTCAGTTCTTCTCAGCTTCTTCTTCTTCTTTGGCAGAAATGACGAACGGTCTTCGTCTCCTGTGCCAGCTCAGGCGGCCTGGAGAGCTACCCCGAGGCTCCTGCATCCGTACCTGGGGTCGTGGGGATGAAGCATCAAGACCGATTAGCCAAGTCTGCCAGTGACATGGTGGGGGGGGTACTCTGGGGGGCGTCCGTCCATTTGCCATTCTCGCTGGGGCAAGGGAAACACTGTGAGTCATCTTTTTGTAGCTTTACTGTAAATCTTCGAGCAAAATCAAATGCAGGCTGAAATACGCCATTAAATCATCTCATACTGTAAACCACCGTGGAGACAGGTGCTGAAAAATAACTTCTCACTCTCTCTCGGCCAGACGGAGCATCCATATCCCTCCGTGTCTTGGGAGCTGGTGGCCTTGGTGAAGCCTGCCCTTCCCTCTCTGGAAAGCACAGGCTATCGCAGAAAGATAGGGATGTGGCTCCCCATTCTGCATGCCTCCCCCCAGTCCCCACCCCTCTCCGCAGTCCGCATACCTCCCTCTGCCTTTTCCATATTAAATACAAGTTCACCCTTAGGCTAAGTCTTCATCTGTTTTCCCATTTGTAGAAAACTATTTACATATGTAGACACTTGCACCTGATCTTTACATTCATAGTGCACACCCATTCATCTGAGTGTGTGTGTGTGCACTGTGAGCGGTGGGGCCAGGGGGTGCACAGAAGGAGGGAGAGAACAAGGGAATGAGAGCTTCTGTGGATCTCGGGCTGCTCGGTGACCAGAGAAATGCGATCAGAACTAATGAACCAGGAATTCCGATTCCAGGAGCCTCGTCCCAGCTATCCCGCATCCACCACCAGCTTTCCAAGAGGTGGAGTCCAGTAAGATTCCCCAAAAATGAACGCCACGCACACTCCCCACTCCTCCCACTTCAGGGTTTAGAAAGACCTTCAAGGCGTTCGTGCTTCCCAGGGTCCCCCGTGGAAACACCTGTCGCTGTGACCGCAGTTGTGGGTTTGTGCGTGTTCCGGGCGTGGCCGCCTTCCGCACCCAGCCGCCCGCTGCATTCCAGCTCTGCCTGCCCCCGCGTAATTAAGTGCAGGGCTTCACCGATGCCTCCCAAAATTAATGCAGTTATCAGTGTCTCCAAACATCCACCTTCGTGCGCGGCTCTCAAAACACCCTGTTGATAGAGTTGGTGCAGCCGAAGCAGGGCCGCGCTGAGGCTGGAGCTGGATTGATTTTAGTTAATTTGTCTCATTTTACAAAGCTGAGAAAAATACCCATCCTCAGTCGCTCCAGATTAAAAGAATGGGAGAGGGGGCGTGTGGGTGGGCCGAGACTTCAGGAAAGTAGTCGCTGCAAGGGAAGTTGTGTTCCAAAGCTGCCGTGTTCTTGCTGTGTTTGATCCCCATGCTTGGCCGGGCTCGGCCCTGAACCCGCGAGCTCGCTCTGGCTTCTCCTTGCAGGGCTCCGCCCAGGGGGCCCTGGTTTAATTGGCTCTGAGCTGCAGTGTGGCAGAGACTCTGGGGGGCTGGGCAAACCCTCCTCTCCTTGCCCCTTCCATCCTGAAATTTTTCATTAAACGTTGAGGTCCAGAACTCAAATAAGGGCAAGGAAAGCATGTTGTTAGTTTGCATTTGTTTTATGCTGCAGCTTTTTTAAAGGCTCGCGATTCCAGAAGCACAGGCCGGTCTCTGGATGTGGAAGGAGTGGACAGGTGGAGAGGGGTGTGCGTTCTTGGGGCTGGGGAGTAGGGCTGCATCGCACAAGGCGGTGTTTTCCACCGTGTTCTGCTGAGTGTCAGTGTCTGCAAGACGATCATGAAAAGGGAAGGCCAGACCAGTCTGGAGAACACTGTGCATCTCAGCACCCTCCGTTCCCCCAGGCGGTAGAGGAGCCGCATGCCACAGCGTGGCGGAGGCTCTGAGCAACCCGGCACCAGACAGATGGGTCCGCCCTTGCTCAGCCCTTGCTTCCCATGATAACAACCACGGGCCCCTTTCCTGGACAGCAGGAGGGCTGCGTGGAACTCAGCCTGGCCTCTCCTGCAGCGGAAAGGACCTGGGATGGGACCCCTCCCTGGAGACCACGGGTTTCCTCATCTCTGTTGCTCCCTCCTGCGTGAAGGTGGCAAGTTCCGCCCCCGCTCTGGCCTCTGGACCTGCTTTCTGCACAGGGAGGAGGCCCTGCTCTTGGATGCTAGGACTCGGTGAGGCCTGCAGGCCTGTCAACCCCGTTAAAACTGGGAAGTGTGAAGGGCCAGGGAAAGAGGGGGAGAGATGGATTTAAGGAGAAAGAGAGAGAAGAGAAAGGGACTAGGTTTCATGAAAAGATCGCCTTGAGGAAGACAATTGTCTTTGGAGAGGGCGCGGATGGGCTCTAGGAGTCTAGGGTCACCTTTGCTGAAGGAAGGACCCAGGAGCTGTCGGGAAGGGTAGGCTGACCATCTTCCACAGCTGCGGTGTCAGCTTCCTCCTGCAAAGCTCCTTCCCCTCCAGGAGCGGGTGGTTCTGTGACAATATTTCTGCCCCCATCCACCGTCCCCACCTCCCAGCACCCGTCAGGGACTGTCCTCTGGTTAGGGCACACATGCGGAGGGACCCCGGCCCTCCACACGGTGCCCCCCCACCCCAGAGGTGGAGCTGCTCCTCCAAGGAGCTCACGGCTGTTGCTGCAATGGAAAAGTCCCAGCCCAGAGGTCAGCCAACTTGGCTGGAGGCTTCTTGGGAGGAAGAGTGTCAGGCGGCAACAGTTGAAACGGAGGATTAATAATTCTCAATGTCACTCTTGTTATAGCCGCTTCCATATTCCCCGAACGGGAAGGGGGGGGCACGGGAGGGTGGCTTGTTGGTGCAAACAAATGGGAAGGCAGACTGGGAAATGGAGGTTTGTTTTCTCAGCTGAGTCACTCCCTCGGCTGCCTTCCACTCTGCTCAGATCGGGGCCCCTGGGTCTGGCCACAATAGTAATAATCACGATCGATAAAATCTAAGTCTTTAATAAAAATCACTTTACTGTAGATAAAAATTACTCACAAAAGGCAAACCCCTGGGGTGGCGGGCACACGATAACAATATACAGACGATGGATTATAGAGTTGTATGACTGAAACCTATGTAATGTTATGAGCCAATTTCACTCCAATCAATTCAATAAAAAATTAAGAAGGCAAACCACATGGAGCCTTTGTCGTGGGCCCAGTGCCGAGCGGGACCCCCCACGCGTGACTTCCCAGCTCTTCCCACCACCCTCTGAGATCTGTCCTCCGGTTACCCCTTCGCAGAGACAAGGACGCAGAGTCCAAAGGCCAGAGTGGCAGCCTCTCCTCGCCGTCTCCCTGCTGAGAACAGGGACCCCAGCCCGAGCTCCCCCTCTCGTCTGACCTCCAGGGTTCAAGTGCCCCATGGATTAAAGGGACAGAGTTTGCCCGACTGGTCCTCTTGGTCTGACATCGAAGATAACCGGTTCTTTTTTGCGTGTTGAGATTTCTTTTGTTAAATGGTCACCGGTTGCTGCTGGTTTGTGGGGGTGTCACTGAGACATGTCCCCTGGCCGGAGCCTTTGGAAGTCTTTGTGACTGTGACAGGCAGGTGGGACACACTGTCCCCCAGTTACATGGCCCCCAGCAGCCCAGCCCAGCTCCTCCCAAGGGTTACTTCCAGGGAGCCCCTGGTCTGTGCTGCCTGACGCCGCCCCTTGGCCACAGCTGGCAGGCTTCGCTGGGCGGCCAGGCCCCGGGCAGGCCAGTAACTGCAGCAGAGTCTGCGATGCCAGTTCTTCCTGCCAAGGCCTCCTGTACTGCATGGCCAGCAGCTAATTCCCCGACACCCTCCCTTTTGAGAACTTTGAACTTGAGCTACCAAGACTGAGAAGTCCATGGCAGGAGACTGGGTCCGAGACAAAGCCACAGAGGGAAGGAGTGGAAGGTGCGAGGGAACAGGAAACAGAGGGAAGACAAGAGGTGGGGGCCGTGGAACAGGTGGCATCCCAGTAAGGGGGGGCACGAGGTCCAGGTGCCCGAGTTGCCCCCACCCACACCGTCTGTCCTGAGCGTCGGAGAGGGGCTGGCCAGCTCACCCCGCCCTGCGCTGTACCCTAACGTGGACCCTGCGTAACCTCTGTGAGAGGTGGCCCGTGTCTCCAGCTCCGGAAGCTAAGAAACCCAGAGGAATGCCTCTCGTGATTCCAGTGTTCTGCTAACGACTTCAGCTCATTAGGTGAACTGGCCGCTGTCCCCCGTCCCGTCCCACTGAGTCACTTCCCCGTCCCTTCCTGTCCAGCCCATCATCAGAGGCAAGCTGATGCGGCTGCAGTCCCCGTTCTCTGCCCCCATCGCCCGTACGTCCCTCTCCCTCTCCGTTCTCTGTCCGTCTGTCTTGGTCTCTCCCTCAGATGAGACCTGAGCGCTGTCTCGGGCAGGAAGTGAAGCTGCGATGCTCTTTAAAGCTGCTGACAGAGGTGTGGGAGGGTTTGCCTCGATAAAGACGGAGCCAGAGAGAGAATTTCCTCTGGCAGAGAAGCCTGTCGAGCAGCTCCTTGCCCCGGCCCGTGTGTCCCGCTGGAGGGGCTGTCAGTCTCTGGTGGGGGTGAAAGAAGAGCCTCTAATTGTGCTCAATGTGCTGAGGGCACTTAGGTCTTCCCCGTGCTGCCCCGAGCACCCCAAGTCCCTTTATGGGGGGGCCAGGGCTCTGCGGGTCTGGATGGGCATGAGGCTTTGAGCCCGGAGACACACGTCCGGGAGGGAGCTGACCTGCTGTGTGTGAAGAGGTGGCAGTCACGGTCCCCGCATTGATGGCGCTCATTGCGGGGCCATGTCCCCGATGAGTGAAAAGGCAGAGCTGTGAAGCTGCAGAAGGAAGGGGCTTCCAGGGTCTGGTCCATGGGCCTTGGCCTTGGCAGCCTGTTAACTGTGCAGACAGACAGCGTGGGGCAGAGAGAGGGCCCCTCCTGAGTCCCCCTGGGCCCCCTGAGACCTAGTCTCTGAGGCCCGGGATGATTTGTTTGCCCACAAACCCGAAGGAGATGACAAGCCTATCATCCGATTGGCTGCGAATGGCTGGCTAATTAGGAGCTGAAATTGGGCCTGTGGCTCAGAGCAGGCTGTGGGTTTGTGAGCGTGTGTTTGCTCCATGTGATGGCGGGGGCGGCTCTCAGCGTCAGGACGACAGAGAGCTGACAAACTGAGAAAACACAGGGAGTCGTCTGGCCTTCAGCCCAAAGCCAGGGCTGGCGGGATGAGGAGTTCGGTGCTGGGGGAGGGACAGCAGCTGGTCTTCGCCAGGCAGAGAGCCCCGCAGCTCACCCGGCTGGAAGGGAGCCGGAAGGCGCATGGGTTTCCTGGGCTGGGTGACGGGCAAGAGGGAGGGAAGCGAGTCTGGCCCTCCGCCTGCCCCAGGAGCCCGGGCACGTGTCCCGAAGAGCCCACAGCGCTGTTTGTCATTGAAAGTATAGAAGGGGGACAAGGCCCAGGTATTCTGTGACAAGGAATGGCTCAGTGAATGACAGTGTGGGCAGCCTGTGGAATACTACACAGCCGTGAAAAAGACTGGGGCTGTGGGGCCGCAGCGTGCACTGAGATACCAGTCCAGTCCTGTGGCCCTCCTCGGGTGGCCCCCGCCTTGCAGAGTGTCTGCAGGGACAAGCTCATCTTCCGCTACACTCGGCACATTCCACAGGTACGACCAGTCTGGCCCGTGTCCTCAGCTTAGGAGAACAAACAGCAGAAAGTTTTCTGTTTCCTTTTTAAAAACTATTTCATTTTGTAGGAAGCCTGAAAAAAAAAAGAACCCCCTAAATAACACTACTTAACAGTTTAAAAAAGAAAAGGCTGAGGGTAATATTCTGATGCAAAAAGATGGCCAAAGCAATGTGAGTAGGGAAAAAAATGAGTTGTCCAATGACAGGTAGATAATGCTTCAGAAAACAAGCACGCAGACCCCATATGTCTACCTCTGTCTAGATCCTGTGCGTTTGAGTGTGTGTGTGTGTGTGTGTGTGCAAATGCACCTGAAAAGGCCTGGCAGCGCACCAAGCAGTTGATAAAGGCATTGACCTCCAAGCAAAAGGTTGGGGGATGGGAACATGGTTCGGGGCATTAGCTCCATGTCCAGTGCTTGTAAGTTTATAGTGAGATTGCCGTGGACTTGAGGGGCCTGCAGCACCCCACGTGGCGAGTCCACCAGGCAGCTGTACCGTGGCTCAGAGGAAACCCAGACAGGAGACTTCTTGGGACACGCTTGTTACAAACTATTTGCTTTAGTACGCTCTCCTTATCCAGGCTGCCGTGGTCGCGAACGAGCTTCTCTCGGGAGAGCAGGCTGATGGGTGGGAGCACCTGGCGTGGCCGACACGCTGGGGGTTCAGTGAAGCTGTTTGTAACACTAATGACGAAAGCCACGTGGTACGGAGGAAAAGCCATCTACCGGGACCAGCCCAGCTCGGCCCCGATGGCATCTTGGGGTGCGCCAACCTCTCCTGAGTAAATAATCCTTCTCCACAAAATGGGCATAAACACAATTTGTCTTGCTGGCTTCTCTGGGTAGTTGGAAGCCTTAATTGAGACAAAGCCCTGTGTAAGCAGAATAAAACATTCTGTAAACTGTTAAAAAAAAATGAATAGTCTGCCATGGCTGCAGGGAGCAGAGACCCACGCCAGCTACTAAGGCGAAAAGGGAAGACACCTCTTGAGCACACACCTCTGAGTCCCCAGGGTAAGGAGCCCGACCTCTGCCACACCCGGAGCTGCAAAGCCACAGTCCCCTCTCACAGGTAGTCTCCCTCCGGTCTGGGGAGCCTTGTCAAATGTCTTTCCTGCCCTAAAGCACACGGCTTTGCTGTGGTCTTTCCCTGCTGGCCAGCTCCAGCATTCTGGAGGTGAGAGGCCAGTCTCTAAGGGACACTGTGTCCCCAACCACAGGGGCAGAAGCCCCTCGGAATCCCACCTGGGAAAGCTAGGCTGCTGTCTCCGTGCGGGTCAGCCCCATCGCGGCAGTGTCTGTGGCTGTCCACTCGGCGCCACACCGAGCTGCCCCACTCCCCATGGCCTCATCTGCTTTGCCAGCAACTTCCTGGAGACCGGAGGCAGCGTCGAGGCAGAGAAGAGAGGAAGCTGCCAGAGACTTCCCTGTGACTCGGCGCTAATGAACTTGATTAGACTGCCAGTCGCCCCTGTTCCATTACCGACAGCTTGTGTCCTGGTTTTGATTTATCGCCACCACGTGCACCTGAGTCAGGAGAGGAGATTAGCCCAAATTAAAGCTCGGCGACTCGGGGGGAGCTGAGTCGTGACAGCAGGTGGGAATGGGGGTGGGCAGGGTGGGGGGAGCAGCCTCTGCGGGTGGGAGGACGGCACAGGCAGGCGGGGGGCATCCGGGGTCCTGAGGACTGGCTTTGTTCTTTGCGTCTGGGGAGGAGCGTTCCCTTTGTGACAAGGGAAAAGCGCGTGGCAGGTGTTCTGTGCAGCTGTCAGTCTCAGAAGGGCGACAAGTCTCAACCCAGAACGCGAGCAAAATGATCTCTGCTGTAAAGCTACACACCCTGTCACCTCCTTCCAGAAACACCGCAGCTGGGCCCCAACCCGGCAGGGTCTGGGTGGGGCTGAGCGCGTCAGAAAGGGAGGCTAGTCCCTGGGGGCACTCTGAACCCCTCCGCGGCCCCTCCACAGCATCCCGGAAGCCCCCCCCCCCACCCTGTTACTCACAGAACAAGATCGAGCAATTGGCGGAAAACCTGGGCAACGCGACCCTGCTTTCTGTCACCCCTTGAGAAGCCCAGTTCCCAGGGCCGAGCAGAACTCTTCAAGGACCAGGAACAGTGAGTGCTAGTCACCGGAGGGGCTCAAATCCGGCCCAGGCAGACCCTCGGAGGAGATTTAAGACTCCAGAAGATTCCTTCCTGAGTGAGCTCCTGGCATGCCCCCTGGGAAATTCCCAGAATACATTGGTGTCCACCGAGGGCCACGCAGTGGGAAACCCAAAATCTAGAGGGTCCTGCTCTCTGTCCTCTGACTGTCCTCTTCCTGATGACAGAGTCACGCCTTGAGGCTCGTCCACCACACCGTGACTCTGTCAGCGCGGGGCACGGGTGCCAGAGTGCAGCAGACACAGCGAGGGACGGCTGAGGGAGCACGCACGGGGCTGACCGAAAGAGCAAAGGTCAGAGCTAGGCGGTGAGGAGGCTGCCGCGGGGCGCTTGGCCCCCTGCAGCTGAGCTCTTGACTCCTGTGTCCAAATGCCTCCCTGCCCTCCCCTCTGGGATGTGCCCTAAGGAGCTCCAACAGGAGATACCTGGGGACTCCTGATTTCTCTCCCGTCTTTGCTGGACCGCAGACATCCAACCAACCAGCTGCTCAAGTCAAAGCCCAAGTCATCTTTGAATCCTCTCCCTCTGTTTCCCCCAAATGTAACCCACCAGCAAGCCTCTCCTGCCCCCCCCCAACGTGTCCCAATCCCATTGTCCCCTCACTCTCTGTCTGCCACCGCCCGCTCCGGCGCTGGCCCTCCCTCACCTAGACCACAGCGTGAGTCTCCCGACCGTTTCCTCTGCTTCCACGCTCCCATGCCACCCCCCGCCCCAACAGCCCCCATCCCTGCAGCAGCCGCAAAGGTCTTTCCCAAACGTAATCAATAGTTGCCCATCACCCCTTCTCATTGTGAAAACCCACGAGTTCCTGAGTGAGCTTCATCTCAACTAATTCCCCATCTCATAGGACTCTCCCCTTACTCACTCCCCTCCCAGAAATGCTTTTATTTTCCAATCAAGCTTGTTTCCACCTCAGGGCCTTATGCAGTTCCTGTTTCCTCTGCCTGAAGCACCCCTCCCCCTGCCCCACCCCAGAGGTCCACAGGGAGGGGGCTGGCTCCTTCGAATCTCAGCTCAAATGACTCCTTTTTTCCTCCAGGAATGCTACTCCTATCTCTGACAGCCCTTTAAAGATTTTCCTTGTAGCACTTTCGCTCTCAATAGGGTCTCATTTCCTTGTTTGTTTGTGCATTTTTGTGCTCCCCTCCCCCTGCACACAGGCGCACCCCAGAGATGCGGAGAAGCGGCAGGCTCTCCTGCAGAGCACCACCACGGAAGGCGCTGCAATCTTTTTGCTGGTGGAGGGTTTTGCCCTCGGCGTGCAAACAAACGCAACATCTGTGAAGGGCAACACTTCCAAGTGCAATGAAATGAGGTCTGCCTGGACAGCTGGGCTACATTGTCCCTGCCGCACTCCCCAGGCGGAGAACGGTGCTTGGGATAGCTATCGAACAGATATAGTCTAGAAGGTAATTGCTCTAATCAAAACGGCTGCTGTGGAGGCTTGGGGGCCGCCCTTCTTACTCCCAAAGGAGCGGGGCATTGCCTGGGCAAACTGAGCTTGACCTTGGCCACAGGAGGATCACAGCACTATGAAGGAGAAGACACAGCCGAGGGATAAGGAAGGGGCTTGACAAGAGCTGCCCCAGCCTCTCTGGGCCTTCCCGAGCCTGCCAGGGCTCTCTCTTTCACGGATTTGGTGTTGAAGGCCTCCCCACCCACCTTCTGGAACTGCCTTCGCTCTGGTCTTCCGAAACTCCTGCGGTTGACTAGGAAGCCAATTTGTCTGCAAAACCAGACCAGGTGCGAGGAAGTCTAAACTGCAAAAACAGCCAGAAAGTTGAATTTTCATCAGAGAAGACAAAACTTGTCGTATTGATTGAGGCGAGGGTGGGAGGGGCGAGGGGGAGCTGAAAACAGCCGGAAGCTCCCGTATCTCTGTGATTGTAATCAACTCTGAGGTGCAGAGTCCCTGTTTCATTGCCAAAGGGAAGAAGGAGCCGGCCTGGCACCCCCTGCCCGCCCCCACAATCTAACACACCTGCAGGTGATAGCGCTGGCTTCCCAAATCTTCCCTTTCTGCTCTTCTCTTTATTCAACTTGCAGCGGTGACTCTCCATTGGCCTATTGATTTGAGTATTAGAGTGTGTATCAAAGATTTGGAAATACAAATTGTTGTTTCAGAGAGAAACGACCGTCTTTATAGCATTTCTGTCTCCGGGGCCCTGAATATTCCCTGTGGTTCCCGGGCTGAGTAGGATCAGAACCAGGACATCTTCTTGGCCGATGTGGACTGAGTAGGTTCTCTGCATAGATTCCGAGCCACCCCCCACCCCACCCCAGGGCTGTTGCTGAGGGCACCCAGTGCTCTTCAGGGGGCTGGGCACCTCCTTCGACAGGTTGGTCATCACGAAAGCTGGGTGGTCAGGGCAGCAGGGATGACCCCAGCTGTAGGTCTTGATGCCTGTTGGCCTTGATACTCTGAGGATACCCCACCCACCATGCTTGCACGTTCTTCCAGGCCCAGCTCAAGTGTCACCTCCTCCAGGAAGCCTCTCCGGATGTCCCCATTTAAGCTCTCTCCTCTTCTTCCCCGTAGATCTTCGACCTCCTTTCTGGCTCATTCCAAACTCCTCACTGATATCGTTGCCGCTGGTGACGGTAACAGCGGAAGATGCTGCTGCTGGTGATGATAATAATGCAGAAAGCGTGGCTCAGGCCTGCCCTGCCTGCCAGGGATTTCACTATACGTGTGTCACGTGACTCAGTCCTCACCACAGCCCTGGGGTCGGCAGTGCGGGACCCTCACTGTGGGGAGCGGGACTGAGGCACAGAGGAGAGGCGGCTGCTCAAGAAACGCAGCCGATGCCGCCGTCTGGCTCCTGGCTACCCACAGGTGGAGCCCCGCTGGGATTTAAACCCAGACACTCTGATTCCAGAGCCTTGCTTGTCCCCTCCTTGAGATGCACCTGTCGCTGCTGTTGTCCTCTCAAGCACCCCCATTGCTGGGAGAAGGACCCGGCCGTGCTGCCACCTCCATGCCCACAGGGTCTGGGACGGTGGGCAGCACCTGGCAGGTATTTGGCAAACTGTCCCTTAATCGCGTCTGGAGAAGTAATGTATTCCCCGAGACTGAAGTGGAGTTGTTTACATCAGGCTCCTCTCTTCCTGCACCAGCCTAACAGCTCGCAGAAATGATATTCATCTTTTGGAAGAGCCAGCTGCCTTGGCAGAGGGGTGGCAAGCACCCCAGCCTGGGACCGGCGTGCAAGGAGTTGGCTGCGGTGGTGTGGCCCTGTGCGGCCCCGCTGCGGCCTGGTCCCACTCATCACCCGCAGAACCAATGGTCCGGCACTGCAAGCAACACGCCCCCGTTCTCAGTGCGGGTCTCAGGAAGAGCCGGAGAGTTTCCCCAGGGCTACTCTGGGTGACCCGCTGAGTGGAGGCGGCCAGGGGGTAGAGTTTGGGATGACCGCACTGTCCAGCCTGGGGGACGGAGAGAGTCGTGGTGGCGTGAACCAGACTTGGGGCACTGATGCTCCACCTGTGATGGGGGAGGGAGTGGGGGGCAGAAGAGACGGGTGGGATAGAGGGGAGGGGGTATAGGGCTGCCCCTGAACCGGATCTCCCGGGGTCAGTGCCCCACAGATACCTGTGACCTGAAGGAACACAGACACGGCAGGCTGTTCACCAGCCACAGAATGAGACCTCGCGTGGGAAAGAGAACCCAAGGGGGAGGGGTGGGGAGGGGCAGATGCAACCATTGCCGGGGTGTCCAACCTGCAGCCTGCGGGGCGCATGCAGCCCAGGACGGCTGTGCGTGTGGCTCAACACAAAATCGTAAATTTACTTAAAACATCATGAGATTTTTTTTTTGTGATTACGTGTTGCAATGTATTTAATGTGTGGCCCAAGACAACTCTTCTTCTTCCAGTGTGGCCCAGAGACTCCCCTGATTCTAAGCCATGTGAGTCGGGCCTGGCGCCAGTCCAAGGCTCCCAGCTGTGACATTGTGGCCTCTCCTTGGGTCCTCGGTCCTTCTGTGAGACGGTCTCCAGGAAGCCCAGGTTTTGTTCCTGTCTTTTCCTTGACGTCCCCAACCTCCCAGCCCCGATTCATGCGGCAATGGACCTGGGGAATTTTCTCCCGAGATATTACTTCTACTGCGAGCATCTGGCAACATCTTTAATTTCGTTTTATTTTTTCCCGAGGAACATCCTGCCGGGAGCAGATGGCAGTGAGAAAGGGCAGATCAACGCTAAGCAAGGTGGCCTCGTTTGCCCTCGGAGTCTCAGACTCCTGTCTTCTGTCCTTGCTGTTCGAAGGAAGCTCCTGTGGTCGATCGTTCGCGTGTCCCAGGGGTCTCTGGGGAGTGGGCGCTTGTTTGTTTGCCTTGTTACAGCTCGTCTTCCAGACTCCAGGGCGGGTCCCCGGTCCACACTCCCAAACGTCCCTTCATTTCTGCAGCAAATACTTATTGCGCGCCAGCCACGCGCTGGGCACTTTTCTGAGCGCTGGGACTTCCACAGGGAACAAACGAAAATGTGGAAAAGGGGAAGGGGACCGAAAGGCACAAGCTTCTAGGTACAAAACACACTGCGGGGACATAACGTCAGCACGGAGAGTATGGTCAGTAACGTGGGAATAACGTTGCACTGGGGGCGGGTGGTCACTAGACGTAGCCTGGCGACCACTTCAAATACATACGTGTCGAGTCTCTATGTTGGATACCGTGGTGTGCCGGCTGTGCTTTAAAGATGAGTTCATTAGCATGGACACGGACAGCAGTGCGGTGATTGCGGGGCGGGCGGAGCTGGAAGTGGCTGTCGGGGAGATACATGGTGACGGAGCAAATACCGTACAATAATTAAGTAACTAATTTTTATAAAATGCGTGCCCTCACGCAGCCTCCATCCCAGTTATTTTGTTGACTCGTCACCGACAGTGAGGTTTTTGACCCCTGCTGTATGCCCAGGGCGAGCGTGGGTGGTACAGTGGTCAGTGCCGGCCGCCTATATATTCCTTTTTCTCCTACGTGTTCTTCCAGAAGTTCCACATTTTATACTGTATCTGTGGTCCACTTTGAGATAATATTTGCATAAGGTGTGAGGTGTACGCCAGTGCCCCTTCCTTCCTTCCTTCCTTCCTTCCTTCCTTCCTTCCTTCCTTCCTTCCTTCCTTCCTTCCTTCCTTCCTTTCTTCCTCCCTTCCGCAGCACACGGATAAATTGTGCCCACACCGTTGGTCAGGAAGAGGGTGCTTGCTCCATGGAGCTGCCTTTGCGTCTTGGTCAGAATCCATGGATGTTGGCGTGGGCCTGTCACTGTCCTCCCCCTCCGGGCCATTGACCTGTGCCCATTGTTAATCCCATCATGATTACTGTCGCTGTATAATAACTCTTAGATTGTATAGTATAATGTCTCCTACTTGGTTCTTCTTTTTAAAAAGTTGCTTTGGCGACTCCACGCCTTTGCTTTTCTATACAGATTTCAGACTTGATAACGCCTGTATCTACTGGGATTTGGGGCGGAATTGCATTAACTGTCCACATCAGTCTGGGACAGAACTGGTGGCTGGGAACAGAACGCCGTTGAGCGTTCCCTTCTTCGAGCACATTTACACCTGACCATTTAGCTCGTCTCGGATTTTGTTTGCTAGTGTTTCGCGGTTTTCTGCATGCATAGCCTGCCGACATCTCTGATTTATAGCTACAGCTACTTCCTTTCTTTGGAGCTATTGTATGTTATTTAAAAATATGTTCGTTTCCAGGGACTCATTTCTGGAATACAGATTTATGGAGGATTTTTTTTTAACATGTTGTCCTTGAATTGCCTGATGTTATTTGTTCTAGTTTTTGTTTCCTACAGATTCCTGGGGGATTTCCTATGCAGGCAATCATGTTCTCTAGACAGACAGTTGGATCTCCTCCTTTCCAATCGCTATGCCTTTTTTGCTTCTGGTCTTACTGCCTGGGATGAAAGTTCTGGTAGGAGGTAGAAGGGGGGCGGGGTGAGTGAGCATCCTTCCCTCCTGCGCTATTTCAGGAAGCAAGCAGGCATTTTTTCCCACTAAATGTTGTGTTAGGTGTACCTTTTTTTTCTTTTTTCTTTTCCCTCAGTGGATGCCCTCCATCATGTTAGGGAAGATGACCTCTTTCCCTAGTTTGCTGAGTTTTTGTCATAGGTGGATGTTGGGTTTTCTCAAATGCTTTTTCTTCATCAGTTGACAGAGCCGTGTGTGTCTCTCTTCCCTCAGGTGTCCCCGTGGAAGGTGACAATGACTGATTTTCCGGGGTCACACCACCGTTGTATTCCTGGGCTCAACGGCATTGGGTTGTGAGGTACTTACTCTTTTTTACATGCGGCTGAACCCAATTTGCGAGTATCTTGATGCGGATTTTTGTGTCTGTATCCACGAGGGATGTCAGTCTGTAATTTTCTTGAGTGCTCTTTTCCTGCTTTTGGAATCAAGGTAGCTTTGGCCTCATCAAACAAGTTGAAAAGTGTTCCTTCCTCTTCTATTCTCTGGAAGAATTTGTGTAGAATCTTCTTTAAATGTTTGGTAGAATTCACTGGGAAACTATCTGGACTTCGAATTTTCTTTCCAGAAGGTTTTAAACTAGAATTTCAATTTCTCATAGATAGGACTGTGTAGGTTATCTATGTTTTCTTGGGGGAGTTTAGTAGGGCGTGGCTTTCAAGGAATTAAGCAATTTCCTCCAAGCTGTCGAATTTACGTGTGCAAGAGTTGTTCATAGCATTCCTTCATTAAACTTTTTCCCCTTCATTAAACTTTTAATGTCTGTGTGGTCTGTATTGATATTCTCTCTTTTATTCTTAATGATGGTAATTTGTGTCTTTTCTATTTCTTTGAGAGTCTGGTTATAGGTTTGTCAATTCTATTGATTTTTTCAAAGAGCCAACTTTTGTTTTCATTGATTTCTCTATTTTTCTGTTTTTAATTTCATTGATTCCCACCCTTATTATTATGGTCCCCTTTCCTTCTATTTGCTTTGGGCTTATTTTCCTGTTCTTCAGTTTTTTAAAGGCAAAAAACTAGGTTACTAATAGGAGACCTTTCTTTTTAAAAATACAAGCACTTCATGCTGGAAATGTTTCCCTAAGTGCTCCTTCAGCCACGTCACATACATTTGATATATTGTGTTTTATTTTTTGTTCAACTTTTTCCTTTTGACCCACAGATTATTTAGGAGGGTGTTGTTTTATTTCCAATTATTTGAGTATATTTTTCCCCCAGAATATCTTTATGTATTTCTAGTTTAATTCCGAGATGTTTGGGTTTTGCGACTCAGGCCCTACAGCTGGAGGAGGGGACTGGGGCTGTTGGGGGAGGGGATCTGGGTAACTGCAGGCAGAAACCTTCGCTACGTTCATCTCCTCTGATGCACCGCCCCTGCTTTGCTTCTATTCGAAGAAAATATTCACAAATGCACATGCACATATGCGCAATCCTCCAAATTCGAAAAGACCCAAATACCAAACTAGTTAGCTAAATTATTGTAACCCAAACCACGCAATGTCACGTAGCCATTCAAACTTGTCCCAAGAGCCCTGGCCAGGTGGCTCGGTTGGTTAGAGCATCGTCCGGATACGCCAAGGTTGCAGGTTTGATCCTCGGTCAGGGCACATCCAAGAAACAACCAACGAACGCATCAATAAGTGGGACGTAACGTGATGCTTTTCTCTTTCTCTCTCCCCTCCCTTCCTCTCTCTTTCTCTAAAGCAAAGAAATGATGTTTAAGAAACAAGACCTCACGGTGAAGAAGAATGCAGAGTGCCAGGCGAGGGAGCTGGCGATGCGCCAGGGAGTCCTTTGTTGTCTGTTCCTGTCCCTCGGCAGTGCCACCCCCGCGACATCACGGACGTGGCCTCTCTTGTGTTGCAATTTCTTCAGTGCCTGGAACAGCACTTGACACATAATAAACGCTTGGAAACGTTTAAATAAACAAATGATTAGGAGAAAATATATGTGCCTCCATTACTGGAATATACATAATATGTATTATGCACATGTAATGTGTGTGTGTGTGTGCATACACGAATCTGGTTCCTCTCTATTTATTTAACTTTTAATCCTAACCTGAGGATTTTAGAGAGAAAAGACGGGGGAGCAAGGGGGAGAGAGAGAGAGATATTGATCAATTGCCTCCTGTACGTGACCCCCCTGGGGACTGAATCCACAGCCTAGGCATGTGCCCAGACCGGGGATCGAACCTGCAACATTTTGGTCAATAGGATGATGGTCCCACCGATGGAGCCATCTGGCTGGGCAAGGTGCCTTCTTGCTCCCCTCACTGCCTTCAAGCGATGAGCACCCCCCTTTCTCTCCCTGTGACTCACTCCAGAGCCATCTCAGCGGATCCCCTGATGCTCCTCCAAGTCCTATTTGGGGGGAGTGTACTGTTGTATCTGATCCCTGGGTACAAATCATCTTTTTCTCCAAAAGACAGATGTGACTCTCCTGAAGACCCACGGGGAGTCGGAGGCCGGGGCGGGTGTGGGGCCAGGTTGCCCTGCGCCCAGCCCAGTACCTCCTCCTCCACTGCCTGGTCCAGCGGGAGATAAAGACTCCAGAGCCTCCGGGCCCCTGATTGGAGTATCCAGCTTTTCAGCCTGAAATGCCATGGTGGCCTTGCAATCCAGCTGCTTCTTACGTTCCCCAAATACCAAAAGGCCACCGTCTGCCACAGCAGCTAACAGTCTGAAAAATGTCACTGCGTTTTAAAAAACACTGGGCAACTGGGCCACTTGCATTTTGCCTCTCTCTAGCTTTTGTGTAAAACAACTCAAGTCCTGTAAGATGCGCCGGAGACCCTCAGTGGGCTTTGGTGGAATAGACCGGGTTTGGGGTGGGTCGGTGGTCTGGGTCTCACAAAGTGCGAGCTCAGTCAAGCCGCCGGCTCTCCAGGTGTCAGCTCCCTGAGAAACACATGGTGTTGAAGGTGCCGAGCACCCCACTGCCTGGCGGGGAGTGACAGCTCAGTGGGAGGGTCTGCTGTGCGTCCACCCTGGTTGACATCCGTGTTCTCTCTCCCTTCTAATCCTCCCACTTTCTAGGCATGCATACGCCATTGGGATCAAGGTGAGCGCTACCTGAGGCAAACCTGCCTCGCATGTTTGGCTTGCTTCCCTCCTGCCTTTTCTCCGCTCCCCAACACTCTGCACATATCTGTGGTCCCTGCTGACAGGGGAGGTCGGCAGCTTCTCCGGCCTCTTTTTGGGTTAAGGGGGTAGGGAGAGATGTATGGAATTTTTACCACATCTAGATTTGTTTGGAAGGACCTCTGTCAACTTGGAATTGACCGTGTAATTTGACACTGGATGTTATTGGTGGGCACTTATATTTGGGGAAGTTTCCTGGGGTCCAGAAATTGGGAGACCCCTGGACTCTGAAGAGGCCAGCTTTCAAACACTGGCTGTCCGTGCCCACCACTGGCCGGGGCTCGGTGCTGGAGGACAGTGTGAGCCCCCAGGGCTCAGCCACCTTGCCTAACACCCATTCCTGCCCTGGTGCCCCGGCCCAGAAGTGTCTGGGGCCTCCCTTCACGCCAACAGCATTCTCTTCTTTGAAGAAGATGCATCTGCTTCATTTCCTTTATATACTTATTTTTTTTTAGAGAGAGAGAAACATCCATTTCTTTTTCTTTTTCTTTTTTTAAATTTTTATTGTTATTCAATTATAGTTGTATGCCTTTTCTCCCCATCCCTCCACTCCACCCCAGCCAAACCCACCTCCCTCCCCCCTCCTCTACCCTCCCCCTTGATTTTGTCCACGTGTCCTTTATAGTAGTTCCTGTAATCCCCTCTCCCATTGTCCCCACCCCACTCCCCCCTGGCTATTGTTAGATTGTTCTTAACTTCAGTGTCTCTGGTTATATTTTGTTTGCTTTTTTCTTCTGTTGATTATGTTCCAGTTAAAGGTGAGATCATATGGTATTTGTCCCTCACCGCCTGGCTTATTTCACTTAGCATAATGCTCTCCAGTTCCATCCATGCTATTGCAAAGGGTATAAGCTCCTTCTTTCTCTCTGCTGCGTAGAATTCCATTGTGTAAATGTACCATAGTTTTTTGATCCACTCGTTTGCTGATGGGCACTTAGGTTGCTTCCAGTACTTGGCTATTGTAAATTGTGCTGCTATGAACATTGGGGTGCACAGGTTCTTTTGGACTGGTGTTTCAGGGTTCTCAGGGTATAATCCCAGCAGCGGGACATCCGTTTCTTGATGCACTTACTGATGCATTCATTGGTTGGTCCTTGTATGTGCCCTGACTGGGGATCAAACCCGCAACCTTGGCATATCCACATAACGCTCTAACCCACTGAGTACCCCACCAAGGCCCATCCGGTTCATCTCCAATCTCCCGCCAGACTCAGCACATCCTCAGAGCAGGGACCACAGTCAGTCTGTCCCTTGCTGCCTTGCAAAGTTCAGTAACCGGTCAGGAAGCCTCTGTGAAGGAGGGGCAAGGTCTTCCAACCTGAACCGAGAGCTACTTCATGCAGAGGAAATCGGAGTCCCCACCCCCCCAGGCACACCTGGAACGATGCACGCTTCCATGGGCGCAGATGTGGCAAAGAGGCTTTGTGCTGGAGGCAGAGTGGGCACAGCCTCGCCTTGGAATGGCTTCCCCACACCCTCTGCCTCTGAGTGTCTGAGCTGAACGTTCTGCGTTTGATCGCTGCTCTCCAGGCCGCATGTTATTGTCGTGCTTCCGCCTCTTTTGAATAAAGAGAACGAGGAGGCTTTTTTGTGCATGCAGAATTAACACAAATCCAAACCGCTGTTCGCCTTTGATCCACCCGGACTCCGATCCGCATCGGCCTTCTCATTTCCCCGCCGAGAGCGTGCAGCCCAGGAAGGATTGCAGAGGGGGGACCCTGCTTACCACTTCCCATTTGATTAACACGATTTAATGCGGCAATAATGCCGGGGAAGTTCATTACTAGGGAAGCGCTGGTGCGGCTGCCCGTGCAGTGTCTGGGGACTGGGACTTTTTATTTAAAATGCGGTCCAGGGGAGAAGGTCTGTGAAATCCTTCTCAACTGTGGAAGGTGGAATTTCCATTTGAGGCAGACAGACCAAGACGGACCATGTCTTCATTCGGTCTACAGGTATTATTGTGGCCCATGCAGTTGAAGACGCTGGGATGAGAAAAATGGCTAAGAACCCCATGGTGGGTGCAGCGTAGGAAGGGGCGTTTCCCAAAGGTGAACACGTTGGTGATGGGGGTCCTACAGGGCAGGACAGGGAGTGTGAGAGCAGGTAACCAAGCTCCTGTCTTAGCAATCCGGCGACCTGAGGAGGTGACATAATTGGCGTAGGTGACCAGTGGGGGCAGGGCTTCTGAGGGGGGTACAGTCTGCGTGCAGCTGTGCGGGGCAGGCGGTAGCCTGCATTGTGAGTGAAGCCGTCAGGTGCCTGCTGTGTCTGGGCAGGTGAGGGTAGGTGGCGAGCGGGGGACAAGGTTGGAGAATAGTCTACTGTCGTACCCCAACCACCCTGCCTCCTGTTCAGCGGCAGCCTGGTGTGGGGTCACCCTGCGGTCAGGGACGGTTAGAAATTCACGGCTTCTGTCTCAGGTCGTCTCCCACCTTCACCTCGCACTCACCCTCACCAGCTGCCGGGACAGGCGGGCAACAGACGGCCTCGAAGGCCCAGGCCCGAGGCCCAAACCTGAGTCTTCTCAGGGATGTGAACTTGGCCATGCTGTTCGGCTCGCTGGCCCTCAGTCTCTGCAGCCGCAGAATGGAGTCACTGCACTCACGCTCCGCAGAGCTCTTTGGTGCCTCTTGGATAAAGGAAAGAAAACCGGGACTCAAGCAGTTCAAGACTTTCTGGAGGACGCCATGCCACCGGGCAGTTGTCCACAGGACACCGCAGGGGCAGCCAGGCGGCTGCTGGCGGGGCGGCTCAGGCTAGTGGAGCGGTGGCCCACGGCTGCACGGCCATCAGGCGATTGCATGCCAGCTCTTAGGAGCTTCCACCAGAAGGGACATGTGACACTCTGCTCCTGTTCCAGTGGTCACAGCAGGTCACACCCATCCTCAGGGAGGCAGACACAGGCACGGTCCCACGCACTTGCAGGAGAGGAGTCCGCAGTCCTCCCCTTGCTTTGTGGCTCCTGGTCACAGACTGGACTCCAGCTACCAGCCTTCATCTGCCTTCCAGCTTCTGGGGGCAACACCCCACCCCCTCCCCGGAGCCATGGAGCTTTGTGATCTGGCCCCTGCTTTGCCCCAGTGCACCCACCGAAGCACCCGCTGCAGCAGACTGAACCCCTCCCTAGTCCCCTAGCTCCCGGCTGCCTCTTCTGTGACGGCCAGCCATGCGTCCCCTCTGTGGGAATGCACACCACTCCTTCGGGGGGGGGATGAGGTTCTGTGGAAACCCGGCTCTGCCCGGCCCTTCCCCTCTCCACCCGCAGCTGGGCTGCCACTTCCCTGTCCCAACACCTCAGCTGCATGGCCACCAGCCCTCCCACCCCATAGCACCGATCGATCATTTTAGGGCAAAGTATGCAATTTATTTGTTACTTATGCCCATTGTTGATTCCTGTGTCCCCTCCCTCATTGCCTAGCCTCTGATGCCACAGGGTAGGGGCCTTGCTGCTTTGTCCCTGACGCCCCGAGTGGTGCCTGGCACACAGCAGGCGCTCACTAAATGTTTGCTGACCTTCCTGTGGGAGTGCCCGGGGATGCCTTGCCCCCACCCCCACCCCGTGTCTGTGGCCCAGCACATGGAGACCTTCCTTCCAGGTCACTGGGTTTCCCTTCAGGAAGCACCTCCAGAGGGTGGCATCTCTCGGCCAGCTTCTCTAGTAGGGTGTTAACCATGAAAATAACAAACTGAGGCCCAGAGGGAGGAAGGGGACGGTTTAAGGCCGCTGCCATGACACGTGAGTGACCTACAGGACAGGTGGGACCACGGAGATGGGCAGACAGGGGTGGGGTGACCAGGGGCGACGCCACACCCTCACCCCCAGTGCCCGTAACCGGGAGCGCGGGGCTGCTCTTTCTCATTTTCCCTGAATGGCAGTGGCTGAGGCTGCGGAGCAAGAGCAAATGGTCCTGATTCGGAGAGGCTGGGGAGGACTCGGGCCCTGAGCCACCTGGGCTCGCCTCCATACTGCCGGGGAGGAAAGTGGCCTGGGAGGACCTCCCCGCTTGCGTCCCAGCTTGGGTGGGGTCCGCTTCCTCAGCCCGTGGGCTCCGTCACCGCAACCTGAGGAAGACACTTCCCTTCGGTATTGCGGGCGGAAGACACATCTGTGATGAGCTCCTTTCGGGGAACACCTGTGTGAGTAAAGGGACTGGGCCCTGGGTGGAGGCGGGAGTGGGGGACCATTTTTACCTGGCGGAGAGACGACCTCACTGTTGAGTCACATGGGTCATGCCAGGTGACAAGCTCTTTGCTGACAAGCCCTTGGTCTGTGGGAAGGTTTACCTGCCAGGTCTTCAATACAGTCCCCCCCCATGCACCGCAGCCAGGCACCGCTGGTGGCTTTCACCCCTGCGAGGGCCTCTGTGCGTCCCCCACCCTGTTCACGGCCACCCTGTCCAAGCAGTGGAGGGTCCAGCCTCCACTCCCATCCAACGCCAGACACCGCTCGTTTGCATTTCGTGTCTGCTCTGTCCTGCTCTGTGGCCCTGCAGCTGTGATTACGCCTTGTTTCTTTCTTTCTTTTGATTTCCCATCCGTGGTGGTGGAAGGGCTTTGACTCAGGAGGCATGCGGGGCAGTGGCGGTGATGGGGTGGCTGATGTTCTGTACCCCTCGGACCTGCCACTGGGCCTCCCCACCGCCTCCACTGTGTCCTCGAAGCTTCCCTGCCGGGGAAGCGGGACAAGTGTCCGCTTTCTATCTGTGAGGGACCTGCTAGGCTCAGGGACTGGCTCGGAGTCCGCAGTGAGTTACAGACAGGCTGTGAGAGCCCAGCCCACCGGCCGGCCTGCTTGTTGTTTTCCAGGGTGTTTGACAAATACTTGGCTGGTTGCTGCCATGGGCCAGGCTGCCTTCTGGGGCCGGTGAGATGCTGATTAAAGGCAGGGAAGGCCTGTGTTCTTAGGGAGCTTACCTTCCTGGGGTCCTCCTGGAAACAGAGGATATTCACACGCTTTTGTGCAAAATGGTTGTCTTGATCCGACTTTAAAACAAGGCTAGGGAGCAGCATCCTCTCTCTCTCTTCCTCCCCTCCTCTCTCCTCCTTTTCTTTCTCTCTTTCTCCTGTTTGGTGTGTGTGTGTGGTGGGGCGGGATCCAAATTCATTGCCACAGCCATCTTCTGCCTTTCTTCCTTTCTCTCCTAATGATTTCAATAACTTTTGATACAATGCACCGCAGCGTCTTCTTACACAAGAACAAAAGGTGAAATGTTAATACGATTTTATCCGGGCTCCGATTGGATAAAGGAGACCTTTTTGCTTCCCACCTTTCATCCTCAAGTTGGCACTCGTTAATTAAATTGAGCCTGTGGGAAGTGGCCTTTGGTGGGAGGGGGGACTCCTGAGAACATAACACGTTTTCATCAAATATGGGCAATAAGTAAATAAGCGAGCAAAGAGCTCTTAGACAAAGAAGGGCCCTGAGAACTTCCAGATGGGAGTTCTTGAAGGAAAGGTAATTTTCCTTTGGCTGAAAGAGCACACTTAGGTAATGAGCCACAGGGTTCTGGAGACAGGGCCGCTTGGACAAAGCCACTCACCACCCCCAACCCAGGTGCTGGTAGGAAAAGGGAGAGCTCCCTGCCCACGTGGCACCCTACCCCTTCCTCTGTCCCCAGACCACCCACCCATTTCTCTGAGCAGATGCCTCACCTGGCCACAGGGGGGCGAGAAAGAGTCGCTTTCCTGCGCACGGTGCAGAGGAAAGACCTGGAGCTGCTCACCTCTGGGCCAGGTATGCCCAAAGGCTTGGTCTGCTGGGCTGGGAGGCACCCAAAGGGACCTGCGCGCCTGCCAGCTGGAGGCGGCGGGGGTCTGGTGCCCCCCAAGTCTGAACATTCTTGTTTAAGAGGGAGGCTGGGCTGGGAAGAAATGGAGGAGGAGCACTGTGGTGGGTGACAGGTGGGCTTTGAAGGTGAGGACGCCGACTTTGTGTGTGATTGTAAAAAGACCACGCGGCCTTGGTGAGTCTCAGTCTCCTAGTCTGTGAGGTGGGGATATCACCTCGCGGGGTTAAGAAAGGCTGATGAAATTCCAACGGCAATAAGTCGGGGTGAAAGCGAGAAGCACTTACTGCAGGACGGTGCCACCCCCTGTCCTGATCCCCAGCCCGCCCCCCAAATGTGCCGCCGACAGGGATCCAGAAATAGCCCGCAACCTCTTTTCCTTTGCATGTTTTTACAGAAAGTTACCATTAAATATATGGTAAGTCTTGAATGGAAGTTGTCATTGAATTATATATTGTATTATTGTTTACTTACTATTGCAGTATCAATTTGCATCCTTTGTCTTTTCCCATACGAACCACGGTGAACCTGCGCTGGCCCACCCCTGTGCCTTCGCTCATCGGTCACGCAGCCACTGAGCACCTATTGTGTGTCAGGCGCTCTGCCAGGGGCTGCGTACAGAATGGAGAGCAAAGTGCAGACCCAGTGTGCGCTCTCATAGGGCGGCCTGGCTAGCCCGGCGAGGTCTGGTAGGGCTTTTGGTGATGGCAGGAAGGCTCCCTGTCTGTGCCGTCCGACGTGGTGGCCAGAGGCCGCGTGTGGCTGTGGAGCACTCAGAAGGTGCCCAGTGACTGGACGTGAACGTGCCGTTCAAGTCTACTTAATTTTCAGTGGTTTACATTTAACAGTGGCTACTCTGTTACGGCGGGTCTCAAGGGCGCACGTGGACCAGTTCGGCACAGGGCCGGGGCCACGGCCGGCACTCAGGAAGCTCACATCTCCTGTCCTCCCCCCACCCCCGGCACCTGGTACCTGCGTGCCACTTCTCTGCTGCACTGACACCTTCTGGGAGGGGGGGCGAGGCCAGCAGACCCACTCTAGGGAGGCAGACACCAGTCCTGGTGACTGTCTGCAGGCCCCACGGGGTTCTGCACGCAGTAGGCGCTCTTCAAATGCCTGTGATGTTGAAGAGGCAGTGTGGTGCTGGGAGGGGAACATGCCTTGCAGCCAAGTGGAAATGAACTTAAATCTTGGCTCTGTCACTCACCAGTTATAGGGTGGAAGCAAGGGACTGAACCCCTCTGGGTGTCCGCTTTCTCTTCTGTGAATTGGGGTGACGGCATCTACTTCGTGGGGTGGTCGTGGAGACAGGGGAGATAGAGCAGGAAGCCTGCCCGGGAGAGACTGTGACCCAAATGACCCTCCGCAGTGAGGAAGTCAGATACTGTCCACCCACGGTGACGCTCCTTCTCCGGAGACTCCCAGCCTCACCCCGGCGGGCCCTTCGCTGGGCCCCTGTCCTGGCCGTGGTGACAGGCACCTGATTCCAGAGGAGCCCACCAAGCATGCACTGGCAATGAGGAGGACACTAGACTTCAGTGCGGCAGGGCTGAGAGTGGGGAGGCCTGGAAGGTCTCAGCACAGAGTCGCCCCAGGTGGAGGAGGAGGCAGGTCTGCTGCAGGAAAGAATGAAGCCGACACTTGCAAAGAGAGACTGAAAGAAAAAGTGGGGGCGAGGAGAGAGAGAGAGGGTGGGAGCCAGGGAGCCCCAGAGTACTACCACCCTGATTCAATTGGCCCTGAGACCCAAGGAAGCCCCAGACGAGCTGAGGTCACCTCTTGGTCCTTCTCAAGCAGTGTCCTCTCTCCTGGGTACATCTGGGCTGGGTCTGTCTCACCAGCCACCCACTGGACACCTTCTCTTCCACCTGTTCCTCTGCACCTCGCCCAAACTTTGGCTCCAACACCACCTCCCCTCCACCCCGCGTCTGTGGCAGGGTGACTCAGAACCCGGCGCAGTCTTGGGACTGGGGGAACGCAAAGTCCCTGGGAGGTCATTAGTGCACTTGAGCCTTTTTCTGTTGTGTTTCTGGGACATTGTCTCAGGACAAGTTAGTAGCAAAAGAGCAAACGCAGGTGTCGTGAGGTGGCTCTCGGAGTGGCGGCCCCACGTGTGGGGCAGAGAGCATGTGGAATCAGGAGCCTGGGGACCCAGGTTCAAGTCCCACCAGCTGCCCCCTAATGTGGGCTTGGGCAGGCGATGGCCGGGGACTCAGGTTCCTCCTTGGTGAAATGGGGAGGATAGCGCATGCGTGCCCGCCTCACGGGGGCTATGGGTTTGGGTGGAAGAATCTGGGGCCGGACAAGGCCGTGTCGAGCTGCTGCCCTTCCGGAGTCTGGCCCTGCGGCTTCATGCAGAATGCTTTGCGGGCCATGCTCCCTTGTCCGCCTGTGTCCCCGCTCCCCCGGGGAGCAGCTGGGGCGCCTGTCTGGATGGGGCGGCAGAGGGCATGTCCCACCTGGTCTTTCTCAGGAACCTGATGGGCCAAGGAGGCAGCGGACTTCCGTGGGCTCCCATCTGCATGAGAACGTGACCGTTTCCCCTGAGACATTGCAGAACCAGCATCACACGGCTCATACCTCAGACTCCCCTTCACCCAAGACGAGCACCCCCACTACGGAGCTCACCCCTCCCTTCTTTCCCGTGGAAAGTCAGGGTTCCCTACCCTTTCTGGGGAGCCAGAATCAGCAGCTTGCTTCTCAGTCCCACAGTTTCTCATCCCTCCTGGTTCCCGGAACCAGGGGCATTGTTGCCTTTGGCACCATGGTGACTTGACTTTGCAAAGCCACAGTCTCTGGAGTCCTCGTGCCACCTGGCTTGCTCCAGGCATGGCTGAGCCACTGGAGCCCAGAGCTGCCTGGGCCCCGGTCCCAGCTTTACTCTCAGACCTCGGACAGGCCAGGTCTCACACTCCTCCTTCCTCGGAGTCCCTGTCCATGAAGCAGGAACAAAAATACCTGCCCTGCTGACCTCACAGGTAGGAAATTACATCGGAGACATGAGACCCAGCAAAGCACTATGGGACCACACGGTACTAGCATTTTTTTTAAAGTGACATTAAAATTCTCACTGCAAAACTGATACATGCTCACGGAAGCAAACTGAGACAATGTAGATAAGGAAATGATGGAAACAAACTATAAAATTGTCCCCAGTCCCGCCCCCTACCGAGAACTGCTGTCAATCATTTACCGGGCACCAGTCAGAGATCTGCCGCCGTCTGGTTGAAGCGGGACGGCACTCTGTGCCTTTTGAAATGTGATTTTTCACACGCTAACATGTAATCCCCAGAGGGATAGGGCTTTGCCAGAGATCAGACTGTTGGACTCCCTCTGTCTATTCAGAGCCAGCAAACCGCATTGGAAGTGTTGAAGGTCATCTCCGCCACCTCCCAAGGAGCGGGTGCGGACAGCTTGGAGTCACTCAGGGCCTCCCTCGGGAGGAGGGGCCGTGACCCAGGGTCTGCGGACGGAAGGTCACAGTGTTTCCAGGGCAAAGACAGAAACCTGTCTGTCTCAGAGGGGAACACCCCTGGGAGGGAGGGCCTGGAGGCTCTGGTTCTAGGCTGGCCTAGGGTCCTACGAGCGGCCAGAATCCCCGGAGGTGGGGGGATGGCAGGAGAAAGAGCTGAAGTCTTGCTTGCTCAATTCTAGAAGGAACTGAGGGTCCCTGCAGGGACCCAGACTGGGAGGGATGCCAAGGCTGACCCGCCTCCCTGTGAAGAGCCGGGCCGATTGCTCCCCTGGGAACATGTTCCGCCCCTGGGATTCCTGGAAAAATCAATTCTTGGGAGAGGCCTCACGAGGAAGAGACTCACTGTGCTCCTAATTATGAAGGGGGAGGACTGAGCCACGGATCAGAAAAGCAAAGGAGATGCCACGCTTCGCAGCATTGGTGGTGCGCCCCTGCAGTGAGTCACTGTGTCCCCTGACACGTGTGACTGGGGTCTAGCTCAGGAAAAGGGTCTTCGCAGACGTCCGTGTGAAGTGATGTCATTCCAGACTTAGGGAGAGAAGCAGAGGGGTATTGGAGACCCACAGGAGAGAGGGCCACCTTGGTCTAGCGCCCTCTCCTGGCAGAACCCAGCAGGAAAGTCTGGGCCCAGCATCACGCCACAGAGCGCAGAGAAGTGTGTTTGGAGCTGAGACTTGGTGGCTGTGAGGTCCGGCCCAGCAGCCGAGGCTTCACCCACAGTTGAGCCGAGGCTTCGCCCACAGTCGGGCCCAGGCGTTGCCGTGCCCCGTGGCCCCCACGAGCTCCTTTTATGCCACCAATGGGTCTAGTTTTGTTCGGGCAACCAGGGCTGTTTCCTGTAACCAAGCAGCCTGGCAGGTGCAGCTGCTAGCTTCTGTAACCCTCAGGCACATCCACAAAGAAGGTAGAGAGAAGGCATGATGCCCATTTCACAGGTGATACAACCGAGTCTTGAAGAGATGAAGTCTCTTCCTCAAGCCTGCTCGGTAGAGGAGCTGGGACTGGAATCCGGGTCTTTGATCCAAAGCCCTCCCCACTCACCGTGCTTCTGCCTTGGTCTGCTACAGCCAGAAGACAGGGTGGCGGTGCTTCCTGCTGTCCATAGAAACTAAAACCCAGACCGAGGAATGAACATTCTTTGCAGCCAGCCAGGGCAGCAAGTCTGTTTAAACAAAGTGTCGGTTTGCCCATTACCTTGACGGAGGGGTGTGACAAGTTGCAGTTGCTGAGGAGGGTGGCAATTGCATTGGAAACAAGTGGCCCTTAAATTTCTTCCCAGAATGACTCAGACAGAGAGGCAGGGGCAGTTGCTCTCCTTCCAATCCCCTCCCCTCTCGCTGCCCCAGGAATCTCTCACTGGGGGCGGGGGGCCGGGTGGAGAGAGCCCTGGCAAAGGCTGCTCCCCAGGAGGTTCTGGGTGAGGCGGGGCTCTCAGCCCCTACAAGGAATCTCTACACATTCTTAAATGACGGCCATAAACGTGCGTTGTAGGGTCAGGGGCCTGTGAGATCTCTGAGACAAAATAGAACGTCTCGGAGGTTTAGAAAATTTAAAAACTGACTGAGACAGGCTCTATTGATTTTTCTTCCCCCGGACTCGCCCCGCTGGGTGACTAATTTATTCCGGGAGGTTTTGTACAAATTACTCCACAAAGTCGCTAGCAGCGTGTCTGGTAAATGCGGTCCGCTTTGATTCCAAGTCCACGCGGCTGCAGCCACTAAGGTGGGAAAGACCTCGGGGATGTGGAATTCAACTCTCACTTCACAGGTCTGAGCAATGGCAGGTGGGAGACCGGGCCACGTGCCTGGGGACACAGAGCACGTTGGTGGCAGAGGCGAGATGAGAACGCAGAGCACTGGATGGCACCACGTGGTGCGGGGAAGCTCAGGACGTGATGAGAATGTTGCAGCTGCCAGGCCCCCAGCTGCCACACGCACACCGGGAGACACAGAGTCTTGCTGTAGGGTGTGGGGATGCTCAGGTGCCAAAGGAGACACCCACGTCCCACGTCGTGTCTTTAGGCCTGAGGGCTTTTCAGCATCTCTGTCCAAAGGGCCCTGCTCCTCTGTCTTCTGATGCAGCGAGGGCTTGGTCTGGACAGAAGGGCCTTTCCAGAGAATGTTCTCCTGGGCTCAGACGATGCTGGGTGGGAGCGTCAAACTGGGCTGCCTGCTCCGCCCAGAGAGGAGGGGCTTGGGGCTCAGGCAGTGGCCTCGGAGCTGGGTACCCTGCAGGGGACTCTGCGAAGAAGGTGGGGGGGGGCGTGTAGTGATGACCATTCAGCAGGTCCCTCCCGATCCAGCCTCGGCACTCTGGTGCTGGAGAGGGCAGCAGGGAGGCAGCTTCTCCTCCCAAAGGTCCCCCTCTTGCCAGCCCAGAGCTCCCCGGAGGGAGCCTGCGCTGCACCAGGGGTGGGGCAAACCCCATCCCCCTGCCCTCCTTTCCTGGGGTGTTACAGACACTCAGCAGACAGGGTTAATTGAGCCCCTATTTTGTGCTGGGCACTGCCCTTGGTGCTGGGGATGGCACACTCAGGTGACATGTTGACAAAAACCTTCCTGTCACTCAAAAGCTCACATTCTCCGGTGGGGAGACAGCAAGAAAGCAAGGGGACAGATGAGCGAGATCATTTCCGATCTGAGGGACCAAGTAGTATGGTGGGCAGGGTCAGGGGTCAGGGAGGGTGTGATATTGTGATTTATAAAAAGAACAAGCTTGGAAAATGTGAGCCGCAGGAAGGAGGCCAGAGGGACTGGAGTGGATGGGAGAGGGTAGACTGGAGAGGTCGGGGGAGGGAGCAGGGTGGGGGGAGATCGCACAGGTCATGGAGAGAGGCCTGTACTCTGACCCCTGGGGTCCTTGGGGACAAGAGGCTTAATGGGCTGCCAGTGCCAGTCCCCTAGAGAACCTGCTTCAGTGCTGGGCTCAAGGAGCTCGCGAGGGGACCGTGCTGGGGGCAGAGGCACAAAGCACGGGAGGGCCAGATCAGAGGGCTGGTGCTCAAACCTCCAACATGCTAACCACACGGCCTCCACTCGGGTGTGGTCCCCAACTCAGGCTTCATTTCCCATCTGTGAAGGGACATGATAGTGTGCTCCCTCTTCAAGGTGTGGAGGGGCTGACTGCAGGGGGCCCCATGGACACGCAGCGTGGAAGAGGGCTCTGCACACGGCAGCCACGCACCCAGCAGCCACGCACCCAGTTCCGTTCCGGTGCGTGCCTCCGCGGGGAGGGCTTCCCCATGGAGGCCGGTTCTTTCTGGATTCCTGCCTTCCTCTTGGAGTGACAGCAGTGCCCCAGCTCTGTGCTCACAGATGTCATTGGTCCTCAGGACTGAGGGTGCAGGAGCTGCCCCAGGGCTGCTTTTCAGGTAAGGAGAGTGGTGTCCAGAGAATTTGGTCCCATGGCTGACACAGGGTGGAGCCGGGACTGAGACTCGGCAGGGTCCCACCGACCGACCTCGGACCCGATGACAACCACGTCGTGGCTCAGAAGTCTCTGCAAAAATTCTCCCCTGCCTTCTTTGGCCTTCCCCAGCTCTACCCCCGCCCCCCCCCCCCCCCCCCCCCCGCACACCCTCCGCCAAGTCCTGAGACGCCACGTAGACATTTGTCTCCTGCTTCTCTCCTTAAGTGCATGGGGTGGAGCCCCCATTCTAAAGCACCCCACCTTTTGTCAAGGCTGTAACCACCGCCTCACCCCCCAGGTGCACCAGCCAGGGCTCTGAGGCCCAGACTGAGGCACGGAGACCCAGAGGCAGGCCCAGGACCAGCCCCGAGTGCCTGGATGTCAGCCCAGCCCTTCTGAGGGCACACCACGCTGGTTCTTGCAGCCAGGGCCAGAGCAGACACCCCCAAGTCCTGGCTGAATGGGACTGAATGGAACTGGGTGGTGGCTAGGCTGCAGACCCGGAAGCAGAGGGGTGGAGCGTCCCGGAAGTCTCAGGCCCTGGAGGCGGCTTCCTCCGCAGGCTCCAGTTCACCTGTGATGGCCTTGATGTTACAAGCAGGGCTGGGTCTCGCCCCGCCCCGGGGAAGCCCAGCCAGGGCGGTGGTGGCGTCCGCTCCACAGACAAGGCCATGACAGCATCTCCTGCATGCCTGCCAAGCTCCCCCCTGCCCACGGCTCCACCCCCACCCTCCCCTCGAGCACGGCAGGAGCCCGTACTCCCCTCCGGCCCCCACTCCGCCACCATCTGCCAGGCCACGAGCTGGCCTCGCCATGCCAGGGAGCGGGCACCGTGCCACGGCAGCACACGGGCCTGCATGCCGGGCGGCCAGGCGAGCATGTGTGAGCCCTGCGTGTGCGGGGAGGCGGCTGCACGGCCGGGCTCCTCGGGCTGAGGGCAGCCGTGTGGCATGATTGGCAGGCAGGGAGCAGGTGGAGGCCCGGGAGAGGATGCAGGCAGGAGGCACGGTTCTGCAGCTGCCCAGCCGACCCTGGACCCGGCCTGGGGTTGGAGGGTGGGTGGTGTGGACTGGAGCTGCTGGGCAATAATACCGGCTTGCTTCCCGCGCCGCTGCTGAGTCAGCTCTGGCTGCGCGTGGAGGGGTTCACAGCCCTCTGCCTCTCCGCAAAAACCTTGCTTGAGTACAAAAGAGTAACGGCATTCACGGAGCCCTCCCGGCATGCTGGGCACTGTGCCCAGCAGAGTCATGACAGATGACACCAGGGGCCCTCACCTCGACCCCAGGAGGCTGGGTTGTGAGCAGGCAGCTGGGAAGTGACATTTGAGCTGTAGATAAAGTGAGGAGACCAAGCTGTGCACAAAGCCCAGAGTGAGCAGGGGCTGAGGGTGGGCTGGGGGCAGAGGAGGAGCCTGCGGAGGAAGAGCCTGCAGGCAGGGGAGCAGCCGGGAGAAAGGCTCTGCCCTCAGCAAGACTCACCAGGCTCTGAGCCCAGGGTGGCTCGAGTACAGTGAGCGAGGAAGAGGCGGTGGGACACCAGCTGGGAGGTGGGCAGGGCCAGACTCCCCGGAGCCTTGCAACCGTGCATTGCGTTCAGATGCATGGTTAGCCCCTCGTGCTGTCCCAGCTTGGGGATCGGGCCACATCTGCAGACGGACTGGAGGCTGAGGGCCTGGAGATGGGGTGACCGGAGGTGGCAGAGGGGCTTGGGCTGGGCAGGGCCTTCCCACTCTTCTGTGAGACTCTTAAGGACCCTGCTCTGTCCTGTCTCTGTAAGCCCCTCTCCACCTCCCCTGCTGCTCCAGCTTCCACATTTCCCTTTGTCTCTCCAATACTGAGTCTGCAAATCCACCTGGCCCTCTCCCCCCACTGCAAAGCCCACCCTGCCTGTGGAGCCGATCACTCCAAGCCTCCGCCCAGATCTGTAGGCGGGCGCCACGCGGCCAGGTGGGTGTCAGGATGCCTGGCTCTGGGCCCGAATCCCCTCCCTGGGCCCCTCGGTCACCCTCGCCTGGCACGGTGCCTGAGGTTCCAGAGCGGACTATTCCCAGGAAAGGCGAATGTGAGTGATCTGTCTCCTTCACGCTCACAATTCACCACACAATTGGGCCAATGCTGCCGCATTAAGAAACTTAATGTTTTTTACTAAAAGTTAATTGATTGAAATCAGGCAGATGGCAACAGCTGCAGAATGGCACAAAAGAACTTACTTAACTGATGAAGCTCAAGTTAAACTGCGTGGGGCTGTGCACCACTTAGTGTGGCATTATGGGAGTTGTGTGTGTGCTTGTGTGCACACACATATGTGGGGGAGGGGTGGAGAGCTGGGAGTCTGCTCACAATCTAGAGATGTACCTAGCACAGCTGCCTAAGCAGGAGGTGGGTCCTCTATCCTACGCTCGACCCAGGATGTGGAGGAAAGCCCTTTTCAACAGTTTTCTATTAGAAGAAAATTCTTTCTGAAACACTTGATTCTCTTGCCCACCAGGGTGGCAAGGTCAGTGGGAGGGGCCGACAGGGAAGGGCGAGTAGCAAATGCCAGAACCCCTCCCCCACCTCAGAGATGACACTAATTTCTTGGGTCTCCCTGTTTTGGTGACATCACCCAAGAGACAAGGCCGGCATTGGCACTCTCAGGTGCCTGGGGGCTCTGGCTGTGGGGCCCCCTGTTTCCAGTGGGGCGAGTGGGAAATGCCTCTTTACACACACGCAGGAAGCCACACACGGCCCATGCCTGGAGGTCCTGGGCCGCTCCACCTGGTCCCACTGTCCACGGAGGGCCAGATTCTGCAGGGTCCGTAGTAACCGCCTAGGCTGACGGCACGTTTGGGGCTGCGTTCGCACATCCCCTCCTTTTGTCCTACATGCAAAAAAGAAGTCGCGGAAGGAATTTACATCGTGAATCCCTTTCCAGATAGTTGCCTTCCATCAAACCAAGGCCAGGTCCGCTGATACCGAATTAATTCCAGGTGGGTTTCGTACAAACGCAAGCTTTCGCCGTCTGTCCGCATCTTCCTTCTCTTTTCCAGCCAGCGCCCCCCTTCCCCGTACAAATCCCGCGTCCCAGCCCCGCATTGGCCTTGCTGCTCTTCCCCGTCAAGGCTTTGAGCTGGCCTTTGCGTGGGTGCCCTCCTGTCCAGACTCTGGGGTAGTTGGTTTTATCGGGTTAATCTGATTTCAGCCGCCGTGGAGTCTTCCGCCGAAACGAAACCAGAACCTCCTCTCCCCGCCACCCCAAGTTCTGTAAAGTATCGGGATCTTCACAGGACCAGCCGCTACCCCAGATTTCATGGTTCTGTTGGTTCCGTGTCTATTGTTACCATAAAACAGGAGTCTGAACACTAGCCCGGCCCGCGGCCTATTTTTGGAATGGCCCAGGAGGAATGAATGGTTTTTACGCTTTTAAATGATCAGAGGGAGTGGGGTGGGGGGGAAGAACAGTAATACTTCGGGATGTGAAAATGATATGAAAGTCCAATTTTAGTGTTCACAATTAAAGTTTTTTTAAATGGAGAGATAATTGTCAGATAGCATTATATGAGTTTCAGGTGTACAGCGTAATGATTCAATATTTGTGCATATTGCAAAATAATCACCAGGAGAAGTCTAGTCAACATCCTCCAAATTAAAGTTCGATGCCGCCCCCGTTCATCTCTGCAGTTTCCCCGGCCATGTCCCAACTCCACAGCCGAGCTGCATGGTTGCGACGGGGAGCATGTGGACCTCTGAGCCTAACCGGTGTGCTCTTGGACCCTTCATGGGACAAGTTGGCGGCCCAGGCCCAGGACGAGAGGCATAAACAAGGACGCAGAGCCCTGTCTGTCTGATTCTTCTCCACTCTTGCCAAAGTCCTTGCCCCACAGTATATATATATTTTAATGCATTTGTCTTTGCCTGGCTGACTCTTCACTCGTTCAAGATTCAGCAGAGTCCCTGCTTCCAGTTGCCCTCCCATCCCTGCCCCCCAAGGCCGGGTGCGCCTTCCCTGCTGTGGTCCAAGCACAGCACCAGGTAATAATCCAGCCGACAGGTGTGAGCCTTCGCCAGGGGGCCCAACGCCGTGCTGCTTGCTTTGCTCACATCTTCCTTGTCCTCCCACATCAATGCCAGTTGGATGGATGAGGGAGCTGAGGCACAGAGGTCTGTTGGCAGCCCACGGTGACACTGCTTTTGGGAGACAGACAGAACTGTGAGCTCGGACACTGTGACCCCAGAACACGCTCACGGTGCCTGCTCCTGTCACTCAGCTCCCTTGCCTGCCCCCCCACAGAGGTGAGTGCCCTGGGCCCGGGTCCTGCTGCCTGCCTTGTTGTGTCTTGAGGCCTGAGAGGGTCAGGGTGTGAAACGGTGGCCGAGGGTCCCCCTTTCTGGTGAGCCAGAGACCCTTCGGCCTCATCCACCAGGCGCTTCTTCATTGTCCTTCTGCCCGTTCACGCTCCATTCATGCAACCCCCTCTTCCCGCTGAGGATAGTCGGGCCAGTGCCTACATCCTCGGTGGACACACGGGGAAACTGAGGCTCAGAGGAGTTGAAGAAACCACCTGAGGCCCGCGAGTGGTCAAGTCAGGGCCAGAACTCAGGAGTCCTGCCTGGAAGTCCCACCAGACCCAGCTCTTGGCTCTGTGGGTGGAGCAACCATCTCCTGGATAGAGAGACCAAGGACACCCCCTTGGTCTTGTCTTGGGAGGGTTTTTATTAAAAGGATTAAAACACAGCCAACTCCCCAGGCAGGTGGCCTGGAATGCCCTTGACTGTGATTTCACCTGACAGGTGCGCCCTGGGCATACAGGGCCGCCCCCGCCCCCACCCCGTTCCGGCACCTCCCTCCCTCTTTCCGCAGACACACTCCTGCCTCCAAGGGCCGCGGCTTCCTGAGCAGCCAGCCGTGCTCTGAAGCACAGACAGGGGAGGAAATGAAAACCCCGGGAAGAGCAGATGACGCCGGGCGGGAGGTGCCGGCGCCTCCGCCAGCGCGGTCTGCTCCGCGCCCCGGGCTGGCACGGAAAACTTAAACATTATTTACTCAACCATGTGTGCGTTCAAACCAATATCTGCCTGCCATCTGTTCAGCCGAGTGACCCCTTGGAATTTCATGCCCCCCATGACATCAGCATCACTTCTTCTCACCCATCTCCCTGCTTCCTGGCCCTCCTGGCCCTCTCCCCTCCTCCAGGGCCAGGATGGGAAGGGGGAAGGGTCCCTGGTGGGTGGGAGCAGCACCGTGCAGCTCATCCCAGACAAGCAGCCAGCCGGGGAGTTAGTGTTAAACCTCCCGCCCTTGGTGCTCTGGGCTGCTCTGTCCAACAGGGCTTCTTTCCTATTCAGTGAGGTTCACAGGGAACCCGAGGTCCTCATCCAGGTCCCGTCGCTCTGGTTCTTATACCGACTAATGCTGTGACCTTGGACAAGTCCATTCCCAGCGCTGTGCCTCAGGGTCCCTATTGAGTATGCAAGGACATGGGCCAGATCTTCTTCAAGGTCCTTTGGAGTCATAATGTCTCCCTAGTCCCCCCGTCCCTGGGTTGTACACCCTACTTCTGACTCTGAACCCTCACATCAGTCTTTGCCCACTCTGCTCCCTGCTGCACCCACTTACCTGTATCTGCCAAGGAAGGCTTCCCACCGTGATGCTCCCCGCCAGAGTCCTGAATCTGTTACCTGGCAACCATCGTCCCCACGCAGGGCTCAGTGAGCCTGCCAGGCCTGTCTTCCAACGTGGCACACACACACTCACACACGCTCACACACACTCACACACATACTCACACACACTCACACACACAGGGGCTGGTGGCGTAGGGGTGTCGGGGCTCCATGGAGACCTGTGTCTGCTGGGCAGGCCCCAGTTTGCACAGGAGCAAAGAGCATCAGGAACTGAGTTCCTGCCTTTTAGGCTGATGCCAGATGGCTGTGGGTCCTGCCTAAATGCTTCCCCCCTTGGGGCTACAGCTTCCCCCTTTGAGCAGCAGGGACGAGGCAGCCTCCTCCCAGCGCCCTCTCCCGAATTCACTGGCACCACAGAAGACCTGGGTCTCGACATCTGGGACGTGTCTGGGCTAGAGCGTGGCCGCCGTGCTCTCTGCAGGCAGAGAGAAGTCAAAGTCAGGGCCGATGAAATTAGGTAGCAGCCCCTGACCTCCAAGTAGCCGTGTGCTGGGGACAGCGTGGCTCCGGAGAGCCACCACAGACAGCTCTTCCCAACCCCGTGTTCTGTGTTGGAAGCTTGACAGCCACAGGGGGCGCTCCGCGGGGACTGGCAAATGCTGCACATCCGGGACTTGGTCTGGGTTTGTCCTTGGCGTTCTCACCCATTTGTCAAAATGCCTGCTGCCTCCAGCCCCTCGGCCAGCAGGGATTTCCTACCACGGGCAGAGCCTGCTTCTCTCCTTCTCGTATCCTGGGTAGCGAGCGGGGATGGGGAGGAGGGCGGGGGAGGGCTGCCACTGCCCGCTGTCCCACCTGGTGGGCCTGCAGGACCACGGGCACGAGCGAGAAGAGAGGAGGGATAAGGGCACCAGGTTTTTGGATGCGCACAGAGACGGGAGGCTTTCTCTGCGCGATGAGGGAAGACACGTTCACACCAGGGTGTGCAAATATGTAAAGAGCGTGAACACGTACCGCATCCTAATGACTGTTGTGCATTATCAAGTCATTTACTCTTCGTGACATTTTATGACTGTTCAGCTGTGTCAGCAAGCACTTAGCAGAACATGCCACCATGGATGATGAAAAGCGTTCTCAGGCTCCTGTTGAGGGAGGGGCCCAAGCAAAGCCTTCCTGCTCCGGGAGCCTGGAGAGGGGCGGCGTGGAGGAAGACACCGCCTGTCCACCGTCGGAGGGGCTCTTTGTGGGAAGAACACGTGTTTCCGCGCCTGGCACTCTCCCTGCGTGGTGTGCGCTCGGCCTGCTCCTGGTGGAAGCAGATTTATAGGCAGGTTAACGACAGCTGACGTTTCTCGGGCAGGCCGCTGTGCGGGCGCAGTGATTTCAGGCTGCGCACGAGCCAGCCCATCACAGGGCCCCCTGCCCTGAACCTCCTTTCTTTAGAGTAACGTACCAGTCAGCACTGGAGAAGCTGCGCGCTCCAGGAAGCACGGGGACGTTGGGGTCGCCCAGCCTGGCTCCCCACACGGAGTTCCAGCCGCTCCTCCTGACCGGCCTGGCCCTGGAGGAAGTTCCTTTTCTGGGCAGGAAGGGGGTGAATTTGACGGCCACTTGGTTCTCTTCAAAGAGCTAGTTTACACCAGAGGTCTCATGCAGGCAGCGCAAAAACCCTTTTCTGCTCACGGATGTGTCTGCTGTGTGGCCCTCGCCGTGTTCAAAAAAAGACTTTATTTGCTGATTTTTAAAAAGTTGGAGTTTTTAATGTAAAAGTTTTGACTTCTGGCTTTTCTGAAACCATCAGGAGACCTGGAGGTGTTGATCTGATATTACTGTGCTGAGTCCTCAGGTGCAGGGATTGGAGTGGTGGGCTAAGCGGGGTGGGTAGAAGAAGGGGCTTCTGCCTTCGGAGGGCCTGGGTTCAAATCCCAGAGGCCCAGCTTATTGCTGTGTGACTTTGGGCAAGTTGCTGAACTTCTCTGTGCTCCAGTCTTCTCATCTACAAAACTAGGGGCTAATCCCCCCGTTGTCTGTTCGTCAGCACTTGGCTGAGGGCCTTGCGCTTATGAAGTACTGTGTAAGATTTATCTATTATGAGGGGTGGTGCTGCCTTTGTGGGGGGTGCTCTCGGCTCCTCCTGTTTAGACCCTGGCACATTCTTGGGTTAAGACCCAAGACATGAAGTAACCGGCCAGCAGTGACATCGCTGTGAGCAGGTGGCTGCCTTCTGCCCAGCCAGAGCAGGAAGGAAGAGGGAGGAGCATTCTCCTGGGCTCCTCTCATTTCTACCACCAGCCCTTTCCATCCGTCAAGGGCCAGCGTACTCTCCAAATAACAGGTTCCCAGAGTGAATGATCCCACGTCGGAGATTATTAAAGAGCAGGCGTCGCTAGCAGGAAGAAGGGAACCGGGAGGTGAATGGGAACAATTTCCATGAAAATGGAGTTGAGAGGCAAAAGGCAAGCGGCGAGACTATTTTGAGCCAAAGGCAGGTGACTGGGGATTCAAAATTTAATGAGCCTTAAATGCCATTGGATGAATATAGCCTTAGCAGGAGACACACAGTTATATCCAAAAAGACCCATGTAGCTGCGGGCTTTCCCATGATACTCCACTTTTAAAGGTGCCTTAGAACGAACAAGCTGAAACTCAGTCAAATGAGGGGGTCATAACCGTTTGCAGTGAAGTAATCTTTTGGCTGCCCAGGGAGATGTAGCCCTGGCCCACCTGGCTGCTGGCGTGTCGCCCTGGGCTTGGGGATGCAGGCCTCCATGCCGTGCTGGCCTGGAGGTGTGTGCTTGGCAGGCTGTCCACTT
This sequence comes from Desmodus rotundus, assembly GCF_022682495.2. Lineage (NCBI taxonomy): Eukaryota > Metazoa > Chordata > Mammalia > Chiroptera > Phyllostomidae > Desmodus > Desmodus rotundus. The sequence continues at coordinate 2,957,122 of NC_071398.1, forward strand.
GTGGAGACTCCTGCGTCCTCACCCCATGCCCCCGTGGGTGCCACTGGTGGCTTCTCAGCGGGGGGCGTGGGGACTGTTGGCGGTCTCTGACACATGCGCCATGGCTGCGCGCTGGGCACAGGGAGAGGGTTTGATGTCATCTAGCGCATCCACGGGGAGCCAAATTCACGACAGGTGCCGCTCGCCTCTGACGAGGCTGGGGAGTTAGGGAAAAGCAAAGCCCCACGCTGCCTCTCAGACACCTACAGACTCGGAAGCAAAGGCCGCCCCCTCAATAGCACGCACCCCGGGAGCCCTGTGGCCTTCCCTGGCCAGTGTCCATGTGGACTGCCTCCTGTGACACGGACACCAGAAGCTGGGCTCCTGGTCAGGCACAGAGAGGATGTAAGAGATGCAACAGGCAGGATAGAAACCGCCTGCCCCTGCCCCTCGCCTCCTCCCACATGTCCTCCCAGATCAGGGCCCCACACACTTGGCAAGGACAATGCCCGTCCCCCAGCTTCGGCTCTTCTCGTGCCCCCGTCCTGATACCCGGTGTATCTCTCGGGACAGTGTTTACACGGTGCGTCCACCCACCTGCGCTCGCCTGGCCGTAAGCGGCAATGTCTGTGATCTCCCAGGTTTGAGGTGGTGACTTTGTTTTTTTCTACTATACATTAAAACAAATGCACAACTATCAGTGTGGAAAATGTTTCCCTGCACCTAGCTCCCTCCCGTGGGGGGCCGATGACCGGATGACGGGTGACGAAGGTAGCCAACGTCCAGAGCATTACCCTGAGGCAGCGGCAGGAACTTGTTACTGTAGCAAAGACTCGGAGGGGTGGTGGTGTGAGATTTGTGCCAGGGGTTGGGGGTGGGGGTGGGATTTGAATGCCGAGCCACAGCACCAAAGAAGCAACCCCTCTAGGTCTAGTAGGGTGACGCATTTTCTTTCCAAAAAAGACGCGGCTGGTCTTTTGACGTAAGATATCCAGCATGTGGGGCTTAGAAATCCAAGCAAGAACCTAAAGCATGAGGGAGCTGAGGAGGGGAGCATAAGCAAGAGGGAGATGAGGGTTCACCTGGGAGGGAGGAAGGGCATGGTTTTCCAAAGGTGCCCCCAGGAGAGGGCAGGAAGGAGGGTTCGTGATGCCCATCAGCAGTAGTCTCCCTGGATCCCAGGACCACGGGACAAAGGTCACGAAGCCTACATTAGACTGGTAGGGCCGCCACAACAAAGGATTGAAGGCTGGCGGCTCCAACAACAGACGTTTATTTTCTCACCCTTCTGGAAGCCGGAGGTCCAAGATCAAGGTGTTGGCAGGCTTGGGTCTCTCCGAGGCCTCTCTCCTCAGCGCGTAGACAGCCGTCCTCTCCCCACATCCTCACCTGGTTTCCCTCTGGGCACCTGTGTCCACGTTTCCCCCAGAACTGTGAGAAAGTACCTGTCTGTTGTTGAAGCCGCCTGGATGAAGAGCGTCCCTGCGTGTCGGTACCGGTGTCTGCCAGCCACCGTCTGCTTCAAGGGCAAGCGGGTCTGACCACGGTGCCAGGGTCTGGGGTGGAACCCCAGCTCACTCGTTGGGGCGCTGGGGAGATCTGCGGTGGCCAAGCTTGGGGAGGACTGGCACTGTGTCCACCTAAGGGGAGTCAGGGGGCAGGGGGCACCCGCAGGCTGCAGGCTTGTGGAGAGACAAGTGGACCCCCAGAGAGAGGCAGAGACGTGGCAGCTCAGAAGCATTAGGGGTGGAAAATACGGGTTAGGACCGACACTCCCGTGATGGAGGAGCCCAGGACACGGATCCCTGAAGCTTGCTGGGCCAGAGGGCTGAGCCCAGTCTGCCCTGGAGGCCAAGTACATCCACGAGAGGCCGTCCTCCTCAGGCTCAGGTGGCCACTCAGCAGTCCCGTGACCAGAGGCAGTGAAGTGAGGCTCAGACACATCATTCGTCCCCTGGATTTCAAAGACCTTCTTAGGGGCTGAGCTCTGTCCCCTGAAAACGCGCACATCGAAGTCCTCACCCCCAAGTAGCTCAGAAGCCGACCTTGCCTGGACACAGGGGCCTTTAAAGAGGGCATTAAGGTTACATGAGGCATTCGGGCGGGTCCACCTTGGACAAATACCATGAGCTTAGCCGCTTCAAGCCACACAAATTTAGTATTGTCTTTTAGTTTTGCAGGTTGGAGAAGCCTGACGTGGTTTCTCGCTGCACTAAAGGCCAAGACATCTGCAGGGCTGGTTCCTCCTGGGGACCCCAGGGGACAGTCTCTGTCCTCGTTTTCTTCAGCGTCTGCAGGCCTCCGGCCAGCCTTGCCTTGAGGCTCCTTCCTCCCTCATGTCTCCCTCGCTGCCTCCCTCTCCCACGTGTATGGGCTCCCGTGACGGCATTGGGCCCTCCTGCACCATCCCGAATAATCTTAAATTCGGCTGATGGGCAAGCTCAATTCCCCTTGCAACCGTAAGACCCTTTGCCATATCGTCACAGGTTCCGAGACCAGGGTGTGGATACCTTCGGGGGGGGGGGGGATTATTCTACCTGCCACGATCATTGAAAGGGAACGTAAACACGCATTTCTTGCCCACCTGTGTTGGTGGCCTGGGGTGGCAGTCATGACACTAATGGACATGTCTATTGCAGGAAGAGACACTGGAGCTGAAGTTCAAGATGGGGAAGGGTCATGAGGTTTCAGCCCCGCACCACTCGGCTCTAAGTAACGTGGTCAGACCAGCGACTGGGCACGGTCTTGGGGAGGGAGACCCTGAACTTGGGAGTCATGAAACGGTATACACTCTTCGAGAGCTGCGAAAACCTTGGGTCGGAAGGGACCAGGTGGCGGGGAGCCTGTGGTCCAACCTCTCTCAGAGCGGGACAGGAATCCGCTCTGTATTCTCACGTCTGCATCTTCACCCCCACCCGCTGGCCCAGGAGGCCTTCATTTCTTTTTTCCACCAGCCTCACTGCTCAACTGTCTGCTTCCCCTTCTGTCCCACGTGGTCCCACGTGGTCCCTTCCCCGAAGGTCGGGTTGCACCACTCCCTTGCTCTGAGCCCTCCAAGGGAGCCCCTTCCTCTTAGGGTACAATCCAGACTCTGCCCGGCGGCCCACGTGGTCCTGTGACGTGACACCACCTGCCCCTCTGACCTCACCTTTCTCTGTGTCCTGGGTCTTTCTCTGGCCTTAGTCACGGCTGGTCCTCATCGCCGGTTTGGGGCATGTGGCTCCCTTTACCTGGAGGCGGTCTCACCTGGAGCTTCCTGTGGCTCCCCTCCTCACTTCCTTCAGCCCCTTCCCGAGACTGGCCTCTGTAATGTCTTTCATCACATGGGCCACCTGCGGTCAACGTGAAGGGCAATGGCTTTCAGGTTCTTCTCTAGGAAATGAGCTCATGAGCACGGGGACCCTCGCATTCTCGTTTGCCTCTGTGTCCCCTGCACCCAGCACCTCGCCGGCATGTGAAGGACTCTCAGTGGATATTTGTTGAATGAGTGAGTGAGCGAGTGAGTGGGCGAGTGCCCTGTGGGCCCCAGGTGCCAGCCTGAGAGCGACCGCTGCCCAGGACTGCGGCACCACGCTATCCCCAAGCTGACCGTCTATTTCATTCAGGATGAGACTTACAAGACGCAAAACCCTGAGACTCCCTTCTACCCACAAAGCAATGTGGGAAATCGGTCTTCAGGGAGGACGTCCCAGAACAGGCACTGGGAGACACCCCTTGTCCCTGAGTTCGGAGCAGAGTGGTTACGTGCCAGGGTTGTGCTGGGGACCAGAAGGAATGAGGATGAACACGGCACGGCCCCTTCCCCCCAGGAAACCGCAGACTTGTAAGCCAGGGCGCACACATGCATGCGTTTTTCCGGTTTTCCGACACGAGCCAAATGACATAAAACATGAAATGTGAGCAAACCTCCTTTGCTGTGTGTGCGACTGTGGCCAGTGGGCCCTGTCAGCTGATGTCAAGGGGAGGACGTTAATTATAAGTTGCTTAATTACCCCAGAGTGCACGGGGAGGTTGTGTGTGTGTGCTGGGGTTTTTTGGGTTTTTTTTTTTAAGCATGAATTCCCCACTGGGTTCCTGATATTTGCCTTCCGTTATTGCCAAGCACTGGAGAGGAGCCCACATGCAAGAAAGCCTCCGTGTTTGGAATTCTCAGCCCTGCTGTGAGGTATTTGCCTTTCCACCCAGAGCTCAAGGCTGCAAACCCTTCATCTGTTCCCTCGGCCCGCGAGCCGAGTTCCAGCGGCCAGGGCAAGCTGGGACGGGGTGGCCAGGCTTCCGGAGAAGGTCGGAGGCTTTGCCAAACTCCATATGCTTTCTCGTTTGACCATCTCAGCCGTCCCGCGAAGGAGATGGCGCTCATCGGTGTTACAGATGAGGAAACCGAGGCACAGGTTGGCGACGTGACTTACTGGCCTGGGGTTAGACAGAGCAAAGATGAATTCACACCTGCCAACTCCAAGCCTCATGTGTTTGCCTCCAAACACGAGCTTTCTGCCCAACCGCACACTGTGTAAGTCATCTTTCGCAAATATTATTTTTTCCCTCTTGACAGGTTCAGGTTAGCCGATGTGTTCAATTAACATTTCTAATTAAAACTGTAATGTGTAAAAATTAAATGCTTTCCAGAAGTATTTACATTACATTCCTGCATATCTGTAAATGATGTCAGTTGACACATGCTAGGTAAATTATTTTAATTGTCCTGATAAAATCTTCTAATAAAATTTTATAAACTGGGGCCAGTGACTACACGCTGGAAGCTCTCAGACAGCCCCCCTCCCAGGATTGGACCTGGAAGGAGGGGCGGAGCTAAGGGGTGGCTTTCGGAGCTGGGACGGACTAGCCCTCTCTCTCATGTGCCAGGACCTGCAGAAGGAGCTCACGTGGAGGAGACGCAGGGTGGGTGGGATGGAACGTGGGGGAGAACTTTGCTGCCTCATGGCCAGGAGAAAAGAAATCTGTGAAGAGGTGGCTGCAAAGTGGAGGGGATGTGAAGTGAGAATTGCTTTGCTGTTTCATTTCTGCAGGGCCCCAAAGAGGGTTGAGAACACGGTATGGCACTCGTTTATCAGCACGCATGCTGGGGCGCTCTGCCTGAAGTGAGATTTCCCAAAGCTAACCATTGCACATTAAAAACAAATGTTTATCCTCATCCAAGGACTTGTTTTTTTCATTGCTTTTAGAGAGAGAGGAAGGGAGACAGAGGAACATCAATGTGAGAGAGAAACATCGATTGGTTGCCTCCTGGATGCGCCCAGACTGGTGAACCCATGCTCCCGGACTGGGAATCGAACCTGCAACCTTTTGGTTATGGGACGACGCTCCAACCAATGGAGCCACACCGGCCAGGGCAGCGCTGCACAATTTTTACCATGTCTTATTGTTCACCTACTAGTTTCACTTTTAATTGGCACATTCCACTTCAATAAGCTGGTTTACAAAGGGACCTCCCATCACGGTCACAAGCAGAAAAGCAGTGTAAGTGACACGTCTGTGTGCTCACAGGAAAGTGCACCTGGAAGTGTCTGAGGGCCTCCAAGAACCACGTCACCTGCTGGTGACACCTGTGTACCGTGCTCTGGAATGGATGCCGCGGACACCACTCTATCAGGTGCGTTCGCAGAGCACCGATGGAACTCTGAAAACTTGTGATAACCTGGTGACGGTGGACAAGTCATACCTGGAAAGGAATCGTGATGAATGAGGTGGGCTTAAAGAGCAAGGCAGGAATGAAACAAAAGCAAGACGCAAAAATGCAATATACCACACCGTCGGCCCTTCTGTTGCCTAGCTACACAGCTGCAGACATGTATCTCCCTTCCCTGCCCCCGGTGTGCAAAGGTACTGGGGTCTCACCGAGCCCCAAGTCTCAAGCACTGCAGGGTTGCTCTGGAGAATCCCACTACCCTAGCCCCCCATTCCGTCCGAGCTGGGTCTCTGCCCCTGGGCTCCTAAGGGTGGGGCATGTGGCTGTCTTCCCTGAGGTGAGGCTAGGGCCCCTGCCCTTTCTCCCCTGTGGTCCTCAGGGACCCTTCTGTCACTGGATTCTTTCACACTAGAACCTGGAGGACCATCTAACTCGGAACCAGAGGCATCAGCAGCCAAGCTTTTTTCAAAAAGTGCGTGAGAAGGGGTGTGTTCCACTTTCTGTGAATGGGCGCTGGGCAGGGTCTTCCTGGGGTGAAGGTCATCGCAGGCTCCCTACCCCCCCACTGCAGCAGGAAGGAAAACAAGGGTTAAGGTGCTGCTGTGACACCCGCTGCCAGCTCCGGCACCACCGATAGGACTGTACTGCAGACTGATGGTGACAGAGGTGCATTAAGCGCCAGGTGTGTCCTCTTGGTTCCCCGACACTCCGCCATGAGGCAGGCACAGCTGTGAGCCCTGCTTCAGAGCAAATGAGGGCACGGAGATGCCGAGAAGCAGAACAAGGGGCCAAGACGGGATCGGAGCCCAGCCTGTCTGCCTTGTCGGGGCGGTGCTCGGGGCCCTTGGGCTCACAGTGTGACCCCTCCAGCCTCTGCTCCTGTTCCCTCCCTGATTCCGACTCTCTCATAAGGGTCACTGTGAGTCCACCAGGCCCACCCTGACAACCCAGGAGGATCTCCCTGACCAAAGACCCCTGCTTAGTCACCTCCGCAAGGTCTGCTTTGCCACGTGCAGGCGTCAGAGCGCTCCGGCGGAACGGAATCCACAGGAGGTGCCGTTGGGTAGGTGGATGGGCAGGCAGGTAGGTAGACAGAGGGATAGATCAAGAGAGGTACTTCCAGGAACTGAGTCTTGTGATCGTGGGGCCAGTGAATCTAGTATCTGCAGGGCAGGCTGTCAGACAAAGACCCAGGGAAGAGCTGAGGTTCCAGTCTGGAGTCTAAGGACAGCCTGGAGGAAGTGTCTTTCCTTTCTGAGGGCCTGCAACTGATTGGGCGAGGCCCACCACAGTGTGGGGGGCAGTCTGCTCGGTTCCAAGTCTACTGACTTGAGTGTTAATCACATCAAACATCGCCTGCCCTGCAGCGTCTGGACTGGGGTGTGGCCGGGTGACTCCGTCTGAGGCCTGGCCACAGCAAAAGTACCCGTCGCGGCACAGAAGGTAATATCCACAGGACCCACAGATCGGGTATGGACACATTCGTGGGGCCATTATTCAGCCTCCCACCGTCACCTCGAGTGACTCCTTTGATTAAAAAGAGAAGGTTCTCTTCTCAGAAAAAGTAGCTACTAACTCAGGCTAACGACTACAGTGCCCCACACCCTCCCCTTCCCATCTGAATGAAAGGGAATTTCCCATGGTTCCTTTTGCCTTTGTCCTGCGCAGTTTGGGGGGAGAGTTTCACATCACGTTATCCTCGGTAATAAAAAGAAAGATGTGCTTCTCTGATTAAATGCCCCTTTTCCATACTTTTGAAGACAATCTCTCTCCTTTTCTCCTGGATTGCTATTCTTAGCAGGACCTACCTATTTCATCAGCTCACGCTCCTGATTGGCTAGGAATGTGGCTATGGTGGCGAATTTCTGTTGCAGATGGAAGAGCTTTAGGCTTGGGGGACTGGAGACCCTTTTCATCGGGGCTCTGTTCCCCGTTGGTCCCTCACAAGACTTTTAAATGGTTGAAATGGGAGAAGTGAGAGAATTCCCAGAGAATGATCCCCAGAGGCTGGAACTCCAGTCCTGAGCTGCCTGTTCCCTCCAAAGACAAAAGAAACGGCTTCAAGGAAAAGTCAGCTTGAAAAAAAACTCCTCCCTTTTGTTAAAAACATAAAATAATATCCATTTCTGTTATCCAAATGATTAATTCTACTTCTCACTCTTTGCTCTCATAAATCATTGGCTTTTTTACCGGAGGAATTGTATCGGCAATGGAAATCTTTCTTCTTTTCACGCTGGCATTTTTCTCAAGACAAGGGGAGACTTGGTTGGACAACCACGTGGCTGAGGGAACCCTCATCCCCCAGGCGTGTGGACAAAGGAGCTCTGATTTGGAGATGGGGTCATTATATGGTTAAAATGAGGTCCTCCGGGTGGGTCCTAATCCGATGTGACTGGGTCCCCTACAAACAGGGGGTCTGGGCACAGACATAGACATTCGTAGATGACAGACCATGTGCAGACACCGCAAGAAGACGGCCCTCTGCTCTCCACGGACAGTGGCCCCGGGCAGAACCTTCCTCACGGCCTCAGGAGGAGCTGCCCCTGCTGACACCTGGATCTTGGACCGCCAGCCTCCAGACTCTGAGACAATATGTGTCTGTTGTTTCAGCCCCCAGCCCATGGTCCTTTGTTAGGGGTGCCCCAGAACGCTAAGGCAAGCCCCCAAACCCTGCAGCTCCCCAAGTGGAAGGGTGAGAGGGATTGTGGCAAGTACAAGAAACACACCCCCTCCTTTCCATGGGGGCACGGGTTGGGGGGGCTCCCCCACCCTGTCCTCTTGTTCCCTCTTACTCCTGGCTGCTCAGGGCTGAGGCCCAGAGAGGTTGCTGCCTCCCTGGGAGGTGCACAGCTACCGGGCAGACATGCCCTGGCCCCTTCCCTGCTGCCCTCTCCCAGGTGTACAGTGGATGCTTCCCCACACGATCGGAAGCCTGCCCTGTGGCTTGGAGAGTCCTGGGAAGTGGACGTGGTGGGGCCTAAATCCTTGGGTTGTGGGAGCAGATGAACCGGCTCAGGTGGTGGGACTAACGCCCAGGGGGAAATGGGATGAGGTTGGGCAAGTGTGAGGGGCAGCAGGAGCTGTGTGTCGGAGGGCACACCGCTGCTGAGAAGAGCCAGAGGAAGCAGAGCAGGGGCCGAAGCACCGAGACACACTTACCTGCTTCCCGGTTTGCCAGAGCAGCCTGGCATGGGGTCAATGGCCCGCCTTCCTGACTCTGTACCTGGACCCCTTCCCAGACAGCACATCTGTTGGGGCTGGGCAGCACCCCCAGGCCAGGGGAGGGCATGGAGGTGGGTGGTGAACTCTTCCTCTGCAGACACCTGGCTGCCCCTGCCCTCCCCCCTCCCCCTGCGCCCGCTCCCTCCCCGCAACCTAGCCATCTGGCCCAGGACCATCTGCCGGGTCAGTGGGGTGTTGTGAAGTAACTCCGCACCCTCTGTCAGCTCGGATGTTTCACTCTCCGCTTGGCGCAGCTAATAGGCTCCCCGAGACCTGGGCTTCCCTGTCGAGGCAGGCGGAGCTGCCCTGCGTTTCCCGGGACGCAGGACCGGGAGAGCCATGAGCTCCTGCACGCCGTGCCTGCTCCGCTGTCTGCAGCGAGCTGGGTGTTTCCCTCCAAATGTTAGCTCACTCAGGGCCCCAAATAGCTCAGCGAGGAAAACACTCTTGTTCAAATGCCACCCATTCCACGGATGACAAAACCGAGGCTCGGTCCTGAGAGACTAACTCTCAAACCCAAACTCTGATGTCTGGCTGCCCCCCCCCCCCCATCCTATGTCTTGGTGAAGGGCCAGGGGGGGAATTCCAGGGAAAGGGGACCCTCCAAGCCTGCCCCCGGGGCCCTCCCTGAGGGGGTGCTGAGGGCCGGCTCGGGGGGCCAGGGCCCCCAGAGGCAGCCTCTCTGCAGCAGGGGAGACACGGGCACAATTGGCCACTGTGTTTCCCATGAGGACGACCATTTGGAGTTTCAAAACTGATGCTTCCCATCCAATTTGCCTAACCTCATACTTTTTAAAAATCTAGAGCATTAACACGTATTTTTATTGAGTGTATTGGGGTGACATTGGCTCATAAAATTACATAGGTTTCAGGTGTACAATTCTAGAATCCATCATCTGTATGTTGTATTGTGTGTTCACCGCCCCAACTCTATTTTTGAAAAGATGAATACAGTTTTTAATGTAAAAATGTAGAGTCACCAAATCATCGGTGGTATCACTGAGGTTTTGCTCCCAGTCCTTCAAGGTGGAAAGGTTTCTTGTCCTGGAACATGTTCTCACTCCTGTGGTCTCACCGGGTCTATACTCCGGAGACCCCCTTCGGCACCGGTTCCTTCACGAACCTGGTGAGCTCACCTGTCGACACGTCACATGCCCACCGATACAAGGAGCGGAGGCAGAAGCGTGGTTGGCTCACTCAGGTGCCCTTGCTCACACTGTGACCCCAAAGAGACCCTGGAGAAAGGCGCGGGCATCACGGGGTGGGGTGCCCTGAGGTGGTAAGCCACCTCCTTCCAGGACCTACCTCGTGGCAGAGCTGGTAGGTGCCTCTGACACTATCACCTGATGTCATCCCTCAGTGCCCTGAGATGTCAGGACACTTGGAATCTTGTGCAGTGGAGGGGAGAGGCTTGACCCCTCACCCAGAGGTCACATGTCTGTAGTCAGGGGTCAAACAGGACTCGAGCCCTGGAGGTCGGACTCCAGAGCCTGGACACACAGTTGTTGGGCCACCAGAGACAGCCTGGTGGCCCCGAGGCCTCTGCAGCCGGGTGTGGCTGACAGAGGTGCTCTGAGAAGGTCACTTCCTTCCAAATCAGGCTTTCACCTGCCGTCTCAGCCATGGCTGTGTGCCAGAATAACCTGAAAGGTTTTACGAAGGACTCCCGGCTTGGCCTGCCCCTCAGGGCTTCCGGCTCCCTGGTCTGGGGTGGGGCCGGCACTCTGTGGATTCCCCATCTGCCAGGCCTGAGCGCCCTGAGAGAGGGGATGTGGGGGAAGCATTCATGACTTGGCAGGGGTTGGCCCTGCCTTGTGCGCTTACCTATGCAGGTGACAGGCCTGTCAATTATTTTGAATGATCTTTCTGTTTGGCCTAACTCCCTTTGCATGCGGTTTGCATGCGGCCAGGACTGGGAGGAGTGGCTCCTGGGGGTGGAGGGGGGACAGGGCAGCAGAGAGATGGCATGGTGGGCATCCGAGTCGGCATCCAAGGGGGCGGGAGGCATGGGCTGGAATCCAAGAGGCAGCGCAGGTGCAGCGGTCCAGGCCTGGGGAGGGAGGGCAGCAGGAGAGGCCTCCTGGTTTGCTGTGGTGCAGAGGCCCAATGTGGCAGATTCAACGGCTCTGTGCCGGGCGCGGCTGCCAGGTCGCGGGCTTGAGTTATGGGCCCCGGCTGCCCCTTCCCGGTCTGGCCCAGCCCCACCAGGGAGACCACTCTGGAGGGGAGGGGGATGTGCCCAGGGCCTCAGGGTTAGCAGAAGGATCTGGGTGGGGGGTTGGGAGGTGCAGGGATCCCTGCCCTGAGCTGGGTGTCTGGCCCCGAGAATCCCTCTGTGAGCTGGGCTTTCCAGCCTCATCCACCAAACTACCAGAGGGACTCCCCTGCCCCAAGGTCATGTGGGAGGGGCGCGTGGGGCTTCTGTGGCAGACTTGCTAGAACCAGCGAGGCCTGGGGCACAGAGGTGGGGGTGGCCCCCATGGTTGCCATCGCTCCTGGCGCCCTTCCTGCGGGCCAGGCCCTGTGCTGAGGGCAGGTCGGCTTTGAGCTCATTCCTTCCCTGCCCTCTGAGGTCTGTCTTGTCACTCCCCCTATGGACAGATGAGAAAACGGAGACTTGCTGAGAATGAAAGTGGCAGAACTCCAACCCTCACCCGTGGCCGCAGCAGTTAGAGCCCAGGGGGCAGCCAGTGAGCCCGGGCTCAGATCCCACCTCTGTCACGACCTGGCGGACGGAACCCGGTGGTCCTCAAGCAGACCTTGTAAAACCTAAGTAACTAATGCTCAGTGCAGAGAGCCTTAATGTGCCATTCCTCATCCGTGGGTAGAGCCGAGAGTTGTCCTCAGGGGTGACCAGAGACCATTTGAGAGGCAGAGAAGAACGGTGGGGGGCCATGGACCCCTGTGGCCGGAGAAGCCGAGGGTGGGAGGGGGGCCATGGGGCCCAGGTGTGTGAAGAATGCACGCCCCGCAGCCGTGGACGCCCACGGTGCCTGCATTTCTCTGTGCCCCTAAACCAGGCCCTTGCCCCAAGGGTGTCCAGGCCTGAGCTTGTTTGCTAGGAGCACATCCTGGCTTCCTGGAGGAAAGCTGTTGTGGCCCAAGAATGAACAGATCTGGGGGCGCCGTGCGCTGCGCTTAGCTAATACGAAAATAGATTCGCTTCCCAGCCCTTTCATCCCCCACACAATGGGATCACCAGGCCACTCTCTCTTTCTCTCTCCAGCAACAATGAGGCCATCGATACCCGCCTGGGGACACCTTTATCTGAAGGCTGGGAGGGCTGAATTTTATCGCAGCAGATAATCCTGCTGGTTACAAAATCTCCCAAACAAAGCGAGCCCCTCCAATGGCCCTCGATGTCTAGTTGTCTGGAATCCAAAGGGCTTTTATTCGCTGAGTCCTCCCCTCCTGCCCGAGCCCCCAGCCCTTCCTCACGTAGCTGAATGGCCTGTGCCAAGGGAGGCCATCTTTCCAGAAAGTTGGGAAGGCTGCCTGCTGCCCAGGGACGAGCCCTGTGCGAAAGCAGCGGTGTTTTGAGCCACTTTTACGGGAGGGCACATTCTGGAATTCTCTGCACCGCGTTTTGCCCTGATTGAGCTGCAGAACCTGGGGCTCAGAAGGACCAGAGAGGCCCCAGTAGCTAGATTCTCGTCTAACCTTGCCATTTACAGGTGGGAAAATGGAGGCCCAAGAAAAGGGACCTACCTGAAGCCCAGCACATTCCTCGCCGACCCCCAGTGTCTCCCAGAATGCAACTTGAGTTCCACCGGCTGAGCCAGTGTGCTTCAGGGTGATGCTAAGTACTATTGATTCATTTGGAGAGAAACTTCCTCCCTTTAACTTTATTTTAATTGACTCTTGATTCCGGGAGGGAGATAGGCTTAGTTAGGTACTAACATGCCTTTCAAATCCCGTGTCGGTTTTTCTCTTCCTTTGTAACCAACACACAGCAGACCTCTGGTTGAGACGAGGTAACAATATCGGGTTTGAATTTAATTATTGTTTTGCTTTCCCTGTGTTTCTTTTTAATGTTGCCACCTAATAGTCCTAATTTTCCACTTAGAGGTTTTTAATGACTGTTTTTAAATAACTGCATTTTTCATACACTTTATAACAATGTTATTTAAGTGAGTTTATTTAAAGCATTAACTAAGTCTGTGGAAGTGACCACGTGAATGGCTGAAGTAGGAGACCACTGCTTCGCACGTGGTACTTCCTGTCAATGGCTCCAGGGCTGACCATATCTGTTGGAGACAATTTACCAAAAAAGATGCTGAACTTGAGCTCATTTCTCTTGCCTGCGTAGGTCTCGTTCTTTTTGAAGTATTCCATCGGACAATTGTTTCTTCTAACTCCCGACACCTGGCTCTACTAGAAGCAGGATGTGGCCTGCATAGGTAGCAGGGTAGCAGCCAAAGGCTCTGGTCTGCAGAGGGGCGGAGGGAGGAGTCGTCCCCCAAGAACAACAAGCAATTCTGCGACACCAGCTGCATGTCCCACAACTTAACTCAATCCTGGCACTTTCTACCTGGAGGCAGTGGCCAATCCCATAGGTCAAGGGCTCGGCACCATGAGCCTGCCCTCAACTTCAGATGCCCACCTCAAATTCAGGTTGTCTGCCACGTGTGATTCTGCCCGGCTGGCTTTGAAGGAGAGTTTCCCTCAACACCCTCTTTGGGCCACATTAAGAAACGTGGAACTTAAAAAAGATTACTGGTTTATCACAAAAGAGATTGAAGGATGGAGATGTGCAGAGGGTGAGGTTGCACACAAAGGGGCTTCTTCTGCCCCTGCGGGGTGTGGGGCCCTGCACCATGGCTCCTAGAGGCTCTTCGAACACCCTCCTTCTGGGGGTGATGGAGACTTCACCACTTAGGCAGGACTGATTAAATCATCGGTCACTGGGGACTGATTCAGCCTCCAGCCTCCTCCCCGCCCCTCTATTCATGGTTGGTTCCCCTGGCAACCAACCTCCATCCTTAGGTGCTTCCAAAAGCACCTCGTTACCATAAGCCCAGCTGTGGTACAAAAGGGCTTGCTTGCCATGAATAACGAGACACCGTTTCACCTTTGTGGATCCGAAACCAGCGCGGAAACCGAGGACAAGAATGAAACGTTCTAATAAAAGATGCTCCCAACACTCTTACCGCTCAGGAGATTCCGGAGCTGTGGGGAGCTCTGAGCCAGGCACCGCAGACAACGGCCAAGTGTATCTGAGAAACGCAGACTGGTTTTCTGAAGGACCCGGCAATATTTCCTAGGAGTCACAAGGGCGCACCTGCCGTTTGTCTACCTGGCGTGAGGCTGGAGAGAAGCTTCTTCCCTCTGGCTACACTCAGCTTCCTCATTCTGCCATTTTACTGATGTCAGGATGCTGACCCTCGGTGGGGGAGGGGGAGACAGAACCGTGCTGGTCCCAGGGGAGGCAGAGGGCAAAGCCATGCCCGGGCCAGGCAGGGTGACGCGTCCGGTGACTCGGGTGCCACGGGGTCCTGCCGGCACCTGCCTCTGTGGAGGAGACTTACGGCTCACATTGCCATCTCTTGTGCAAACATGCGAACAGGTCTCTCGTTCACGACATTACCGCAGGCGGGCGTCTCCACGCCAGGCACATCACGGCATCTGGAAGGCAGCTGTCTCTCAGCCCCCAGGGTCTCCGGTCTGGGCTCTGGGTACTGCCCTGAAATGACGGTTCTGGGTCAAGGCCTGGCCGAGACCCCTCTCCAGGTGTGTGTTGTGTACCGAGTAAGAGCAACAGACACGAGCCCGTGGTGAGGACTCGACCGGAATGTGCGTGTCCGCGGCCAGCCCTCCCCACACGCCGAGGTGGGGCTGGCACTGCCTCCGGCTGGAATGGGGTATTCGGGATACGGGAAGGTGGACCCACCCGCCCAGGGCCCCACAGGCTGCAAGTGGCAGAGGCAGGACATGAGCCCCGCAGGCTGGCCTGTCACCTCAGGGCTAAGTTGGTCCCTGTCTAGTGGGGCCTCCTCCCACGAGCCCGTGTACCCTCTCATCTACACACACACAACATCTAGCAAAACACTCCTCAGGGCCTGGTATGGGCTGACTGCCCATCTGCCCTGAGGAAAGGTAAGGGGCGGCAGATCTGAGGCAGCCTGAGGAACTCATTTCGTTAGGGAAGAGCTGGGTCAGGGCCCCACCTCTCTGCTCCGAGGGCCCATGGGCGTGTCTGACTTAGTGACAGAGACCCCTGCCCCCCACAGAGAGGGATCCCAGGACCAGCAGTATGGACCTCACCTGGGAACTTGCTGAAAACGCAAATCCCCAGACAGGCTGAGTCAGAATCGGCCTGTGAGCAAGCTCCCCAGGTAAGACGATGCGCCTCGCGGTCGGGATGCTCTGGTGCGGACCATCAGCGGGCGGCTGGTTCCAGGCAGGATGTGGAACGGCCTCTGCCCCCCACTGGGGCTGTGTGAGGGGCCCACCCCATGCGGAGCGGGAGCAGCACTACCTGGCAGGAGCTCTGAGAACACCACGGCGACCCCTAAACTGTCAGGGGAGGGCAGGATGCGGCATCAGTGTCCCAGAGGAAGAGTGGCCAGGCGAGCAGGTGAGGGGGGCAGTGCGGTTTCACAGGCAGGGGTGCTGGCGTGGGAGCTGGCAGACAGAGGGCTCAGCTTGGGGCTGGGCAGGGGTTCAGGTCAGAGTTTCACCCCATTAGCTGTAAAAAGGCTTTCCTATCGGTGAAGTGTGTGGCCATACACTTGACTTTGACTATATTATCATTGAGATCTGTCAGGGGTCCGGCCTGGCCTCCTCTGCACGTGAACTCCAGTACTGCACTGGCCACCCACTCCCAGCCTGCCAGGACCACAGAGGGGTCCTGTGTGGGCCCCGCCCAGTCACCCCACCCCAGGGACGGTCAGTGCAGCGTCCCAGGATCCCCTCTCCCAGACACCGAGCAGGGGAGACAGGCGTCTCTCTGGCCACTCCTGATTGCATCATCTGTTTCAGCGGAGATGCTGCTAACGGTGACTACGCTCCCCCATTTGCACGGCCTCCTCAGTTGTTAAATTGGGCAGAACCACAGGCTAGATCTGCAAAGACTCCCTCTCCCCTGGCGCTTCCTGTGGAGGTGGCACCGGGCCTGCCAGAGACCGCTCGTCTCCCCGTGGGGTGACTTGTCTCCAGTGGGGCCGCAGCAGGCCAGGGGCAGAGGGGATTGTCCCGGGAGCCGTCTCTGGGGTCTGAGGCGGAGCTATCAGCCCTCCTTTCCAGACGCTCCTGGGAGTCTTTGCTGCCAGTCCGGTTTCCGTTGGGTAGTTTGTGTGTTTGTGTGTTTAAGGTTCTGATTTCAGCATTTCATTCAACTCTCACTCACCATCGGACATGATGCTGAGCGGGTTCTGCATTTCTGATCGCTGGGAAAGACCCAGACTAAACCAACCCAGATTTTAACTTCTATCTGGTTGGGTGTTCCGACACGAATGGTTGACTTGTGGGAATACCTCATACCAAGAGGGAAAGCAAACGCAACTTTCTAGATGGTTCTTTTCCACCTTTCGGGTGCCTGGGAACAGGTCCGTGGGCACTCACACCGGTTTCACGGAACTTCTCATTGGTGCGTCGACTAAGATAATCTGTTGAAACCCTATCACATGCGAGCCCTTTTATAACCACTGGAGAGAAAGCGGCGAATATTCTAGTGGGGTGGGCAGGCCGCAAACAAAAACCGAATTGATAAGATTATTTCTGAAAGTAGAAGGTGCTGAAAAGGAAATGAAACCAGACCAAGTATGCGAATCGAATGCTAGGCGCCCACCCGTGCCCATTGAGGGCCACCTGGAACGAAGCCCCTCGGGGCAAATGAGCAGCGTCACAGAGCGTGGCAAAGCTCGTGGAAGCTGGAATCAGCAGCTCTGAACCTGACTGAAGCTCTCTCAGCACCTCGCTGTCCCCGGGCAAGTCACTTAGTTTCTCCACGCTTTGGGTCACCATCCAGGGCTGGGACTAGGCTGAGGCAAGACAGCCACTTGAGAGGTGAAGTTCAAGGAGGTGTTCAGTGTCAAGGTTATGCATATATAGACTTGGCACGTGCAGGCCTTGAGAGTAGTAAGAGCTTCCTTACACTTTGTGCCCAGGTGTCTCTCACGCCTGACCCTTGTCCAGGCCCTGTGCCCATATTTAAGGTGGGGCAAGTGATTGCACCTAAGTCTTAGGGTGGTTGTAAAGGTAAGAATCACCTGAGATGCAGGAAGTGACATGAGAGAGTCTCTTGCGAACCGGCAGCTCTCGGTTTCTACCAGGAGAAGGGAGTTGCCAGGGTCAGGCTGGGACTCCAACTGTCCCAGCCACCTTGTCGCATTTGCGGGGCTGGTGCCCGGGAGAAAGAGGAAGAACTTCCATCTAGTTCCAAGGTGCGTGCTCACTGCTGGGTCATCGATGCATGAAGTTTCGCCACGGTAGCGGGGACAAAGCCCCGTGGGTGACGGACTCTGGGCGGAGGGAGGCGGCCCAAACCCAAGGGCATGCGGGCTGACGTGCAGGTGGATGGGCAGGTCCCCGGCCTGGCATTGGAACCAGGGTTCCAGCCCTTCCTCTGAGCCAATCAGGTGAAGCTCCGAGGGGCCGCCTCCAGCAAGCCAGCCCCTCCCTCCCAGCCCGGGCCTTGGAATCCCCCACGAAGCCACCCTGCCAGGCACGATCCAGTGTGGGGGTCCTAATGAAAAATGGCCGGGCTATTAGCGCTTTGAAAATTAGGGTCCTTTCATTTATTACTGTGCTCTGCTTAGGATGAGCATTAATTTTTTTCTCAAAGCAAATTCACTGGAAACAGACAGTTTAGAATTTATGCTTGTAATGATGGCTACATGGGCCATTAAGACCACCTCTAAGTGAGCTTAATTTGTAGCAGATAAATGTATATGTCTACATATTTTTCAACATAGTTTATGGTGCATCTCTCACAGCTGCGCCCAACTGATTAAATCCTCGCAAAATTTAAATAGGAAACTCATTACGTCCACAGTATTATAGCCGTTCATCATGGAGGCATTTTCAGGTTAACGCTTTCAGTGCCGGGCTCCAAGATGTGCCAGGGTTTTTTTTTGTTGTTGTTTGTTTGTTTGTTTGTTTGGTCCAGAATGTAGGGGTGTCCTGCGTGCTGTTCATTTCCTGACCTCTGTTGTTTCTACTTTCCGGGGGACTCTGGGCAGACCTCCATCCTGCTCAGTGGCCTCAGGGTGAAGTTATTAACACGGGAGAAGAGACCCCGGGCTGGCCTATGTGGTCAGAGACCCTCTGCCTGGGGGCGGCGGTCTTCACAGCCCCCCCACTCTGTGTATATAGCACGTGGATCACATGACACCCGGACCACCAGGGCCCCACCTCGGCCGTCCCTGCCGGCCACTGAACCACCTGTATCTCAGCAGACTGTCCTTAGCAGCAGGGTGGCAGCAGGGGTGGGACTGTGACCAGAGCGTGTGCTGTGGACTCAGGTGGACTGGGTGGAGGGGCGAGGGGGTCCAGTTCCCCGTCTGCTTGCTGGCAGTGTGCAGCCCGGGCCAGTTACCCAAGAGCTAGGGCGTGACAAGTGCTCAGCACAGTGCCTGGGACGCTGCCGCCGTTCAGGGACCAGAACTGTTACCGGTTGTAGCAGACACTGTTGCTGCCCACCCCGGCCCTCGGGCACCCTCCATCCTGGTGTGTGCACCCGCCGTAGGCACCCGGCGCTTTCCGCCAGAGGAAATTTGCGCAACCCCTGAAAATGATCCCGGCTGGTAGGGAACCAGGTTCCTAGAGCCGGGCTTTCCATGACTTCATCTTTAAGTGAGTTCTGTTTGAGAGCAGTCACTAAGTCCCTGCCAGTCACTGATATGTCCTAATACCATATACGTAGTAGAATCCCTCCCATACCATGAGTATATGCCTACATATTTCCATTAGAATCCCTTCAGTTCCTGTCGTAACTGTATTTTCAGGTTGTGTGTGTGTGTGAGTGTGAGTGAGTGTGCGAGTGTGTGTGAGTGTGTGTGAGTGTAGTGATGATATAAAACAATGAGCACCTGATCAACATCCAATAAAGAAACTAGTATTTTTTTTTGAGCCCTTTCAATGCAAGTCTGTATCTGATCCTTCCCGCCTGTGTGATCTTGGCCAAGCTGCTGAACCTCTCTGAGCCTGTCTCCTTGTCTGTGATTCGGGACTCGTAATAGCGCCTGCCTCTCACGAAGGCCGTGACAGGGAAATCCCAGTGTGCTCGGGCTTGGCGCTAGGGAAGCAAGGACCCCCTGCCGACTTGCTCCCGATCTGAAATAGGGGAAAGGCTGGCATGTAGAGAATTTCCGCACAAGGAGCTGCATTCAACAGTTGAAATATAACTCTGCGAGAGGAAGCTGCTGGAGAGGCCTTCACTCACAGAGGGATGACAGTGCGGAGCCTCCAGGTGGGGAAGGGATGAAGTGCCCAGGCCAGCCAGGAATGAGGGCATTCTGGGAGTGGAGGCAACCTGGACACAGCTGGACCAGCCCCATGTCCGTCCCCGCGGTGCAGGAAGGAGGGAGCCAGGAGGCGGGAGGCAGGCAGCTTCCTACCGGAAACTTTTCCTGAAGTGAGCGGGGAGCCTCTGGAAAGTTTTAATCAGGAACCTGATGGGACGGAATTTGCATTTTAGAAGGATCTCTTTTGCAGCCACACAGAGAATAGCTTGAAAGGGACTAAGAATGGTGGCAAGGGGAGCAGTTAGGAGACAATGGCAGGTGTCTCATTAGCACGCAGCAGCCAGCAGCCAGCAGCCGGGCCCAGGGCAGTGGGAATGGGGGTGGAGAGGCTCTTTGGAAGTGGAATCATCAGATTTGGTGATGGATTAAAGATGGGGAGAGGGAGGTGGCAGAGAGGATGCCGAGGCTCTAGTTTCGAGCCAGCCACGGGGAGAGGGAGCTGGCTCGGGGGAGGGCAAGAGAACGGGCCAGGTCATGTGTCAGGTGCCTTTGGGGTAACTTTGGATTTCTACTTATTGACCTCACTTTAAAAAGGATCCCTTGGCCTGAAACAATACCTCCCAGGGAAGGAGAAATTGGTGGATGTGTCACTGGCTCCCAAACCCCAGTGACAATTGTTGACACCCAGCAAAGCCCCCTGCTATGAACTGGGGCTTGAGGCAGGGAGGGCTGTGGCTGGTTGCTTATTAGCTCTGGGGTCACTAGGGAGCCTCATGCTTGAGAACCGTGGCCAATTAAGAGCAAAGCCGAGAAGGGGGCTCGTCTCTCTTATTCTGTGTTTCAAAGGAATCGCATGAAATGTTCTGTATTCAGTTTCACAAGTCAGGGTCCCCCTTGTCACCGACGGGTGCAGGACTCTCAGAAGCGGTGCAGCGGACATGCCCTTCCTCTCTGACATTATGAAGCATCTTTTCTGTCTTGCATGAATGGGCACAGGAGCAGCGTTCAGGAAAGGGACACCGGCATGTCAGTGTCCAGTGTGTTTCAGGCACCTGCCACTCACGTTAGCACAGGAGGAGTGACGAGCGGGGTGCAGTCTCCGCCGCTGGACGCTTGCTTATTTGTGGCCACCACCACGCCAAACCCGTGAGGTGTATTACCTCCTTGAACACTTTCCATGGCTCTTCAAGGCAGATGCGGGATCATCCCCATTGTGCAGATGAGGAAACTGAGGCTGGGGCTGCTGGGTAACAAACTGGCCATGGGGTCAGTGAGCAGCCAAGCTTGGACTGAAACCCAGCGCCCATTCACTGCAAAGCCAGGTCCTGGCAGCTACACCAGGACCATGGGCTCTCTGCAGACCCTGTGGCCGCCCGAGTCCCATGAGCCGCTGTCACTGCATCCCTCTTATCACACCCGTGGGACACGGGGCAGCTGGAGGGCAGGGTGTCTCCTGCTGCCACAGACACACCAGGAGGGAAGGTGCTTCTTAAATGTCTGCTGAACGGGAGTGCGCCCGGTCCCCCCTGCCTCTCTCAGCGGCACAGCTAGGCCTCTGCCTGAAGGGCCCCCTCTTCCTCTCTCACTGAGGGGTCATCTTTGTTTTGTTCAAGCCTAGCCGGGTTGTACCTCCTCCAGCGGGGTAAATGCCTTTGCCTGCTCCCTCTGGCTCTTCAGCCCAGACAGCTCCAACGCCCCTTCATCTGCACGGGTCTAACGTGCCTTCTTCTCTGTGTGTGTGTGTGTGTGTGTGTGTTTGGGGGGTGGGGCTAGATTTGAATATTCAGGAGCTGCGTTTTGTCTAAGAAGAGTCTCCTATCTGCCACCCACCTGAAAATGGTCAGTGCCAGGGGAACGGGCTTCAGCGGCTGGCGGGAAGGAGCTTTCAGGAGGCCCCCGGAAGGGTGCAGAGCCCCTCTGCATCACGAGGACCACCATGCCGGGACACGTCAGACAGCCTTCCCTCGCAGACGATACGCTGCACACGCTTCTGAAATGCTTTCACGTACACCTTCCCACTGGAGTCTCCGACAAGCCAGGGGGTGGGGTGAGGGGGACGGTGCGTGTTTGCCACACACACCCCGTTTACTTAGCTCCGGTTATGTGCCACCCTGGTGTGATTTCATCGCCACAACGACGATGGGACTGCTGATTTTCAAAACTGTCTGTATGCACCGCACAAGGGCATTAAAGGTTTTTAAAGTGGCTGTGGATTTGGATTCCATGAGAAAGACTGTGGGCTCCTGTGTGGGAAACTAAAATGAGGCGTGTGTGGTGTGCCGGTGTTTTAACTTACACATGGCCAAAACGTTAAACAGTAAAAAAAGAACGTCGAATACCGAAAGGGAAGCTCTGTTCTCCAGCTTCCCGAGAAAGACCGTTTTCTACAGGGCATCGAGAGAAGGGTTTGATGAGGCTCGGCTGATAGTTCAGAGAGGGTAAGTGGTAAACTGAGAGTCACACAGCTGGGCCAGAGTTTTGGCTGCAGGGGTAGGGAAGAGCATGACCAACCCAAACAGAGAGGGCTGGACTCAGCCCAGCCGAGGGCAGGCAAAATTCTGTGGGTACCTGTCCACACACATTTTACTGCGGAAATGGCTCGTGGGCTTTCTACAACCAGACTTTCAAGGGAAATCTTAACCGGGAAGACGAAGGAAGATAGCGTTAGAGGTAGCTGCTCGGGAAGTGGAACTAACAGCAGTCAGCATTGGAGCTTTCTCTCTAAATCAGCAGTTTGCTAAGAACACAGAACAAAAGCCGTGTCGCTCACACATGGAGAGTGTGTGGTAATTCTGGGTGAGTGGTTCTCAAGCATGACCCCTGGGCCAACAGCACCAGCGCCCCTGGGGAAGTCCTTAGAAATGCAGGTCCTTCGGCCTCCCCCAGACCCCAGGGTGGGGAGCGCGAGGGTGGAGCCCGGCGCCTGCCTGGCCCCCCAGGTGAACCCACAAGTTTCTGAGGACCGTCCTCTGCAGGCTCCAGTCCGTTGCCAGCCCCACCTAGGGAATTTGTCATTACAAATGCTGCTGTCTTCAGTTTTGTAATGATGCTTTGTCATAGCTTCCCCGTCTCTGCCGGAATTCTCCATTCCTCCGCTTATTCTGTCCACCTTGTCGTCCTTCGAAGTCTTTGAGCAAAGGCTGACTTCCGGTCCTTTTGTTCATTCGGGTGCCTGTGCCCTTCAGGAGTGTTTCTAGTGACCACCAATTTCAATTTTCCCAGTTTTATTAATATGTAGTGGACACGTAACGTTATATACGTTCCGGGTGCACAACACGATAATTTTACACGTGTGCATACCGTGCAATGACCGCCACAGTAAGTCTAGTGAACACCCACCCCTCCTGTATCCTGTCTGTTTGCGTGTGATGAGAACCAGTAGGAGCTACTCCCTCAGCGCCTTGCAAACAGACGACGCAGAACTGTGAACCCTTCAAGCAGCAGTTCTTGATTACGGTCGCGTTTTCCTGCTTTGCTCACCTTGTCCTGTTCCCTCGTGTGCTGGTGTTGGGGGTGATCCTGCATGGGGAGGCCAGGTTGAGTCAGAAGACGAGGCCCTGACTCTAGCTAGGGCAGCGGTTCTCCACGGAGGGTGGCTTCATCCCCCGGGGACACTTGGCGGTGTCTAGAGACATTTTGAGTTGTCACATGTAGGGGTGGGTGTTACGGGCACCTACTGGGCAGAGCACAGGGATGCTGCTAAGTGCACAGGATAGCCCACTGCAAAGGGTGACCTGTTTAACCTGTCGGTGGTGCTGGAGTCCAGAAACCTGCCTCGGGGGCGTGGTTCACACCCCTCATACAGGCCTTTCCGCAGTCTCCACTGAGATGCACGCCAAGGCTGCTCTGTGGGAGCCCAGCCTGCTCCGTGGGAGCCCAGCCGCACTCTGAGCCCGCAGGGCCGCTGGCATGTTCTCAGGCCCTCAGCAGCCACTCTCTGCGCCTCGCTGGGTCTTGCTCTGGGCTTTCGAAGCCCAGGCTCCCCCGAAGGCCCCATGGGACATGCCTGCCCTGACTTCCATGGTCCCTCCTCACCACAGCTCTCCTCCCCAGGGACCCACCCCACAAACTCCAGCCCTATCAGCAGCAGACTCCACACTCTGCTCTGCTCAGACAGTCTACTGCTGGGGGTGCCCTCGCTCCGCCTCGCTCTGAAAAGGTCTCTTGCTCTGGAGGGCTTCCCTTCGCTCATGGACCACATCCTGCCCTTCTGTCCGGTGCCAGGGAACAGCGGCCTCCTTCATCGTGTTCGTGTTGCTGATGGGGAGAAGGCCAGCCAGGTTACTATGCAGGAAGTTTGTTTTTTTTTTTAAAGCACAGCTTCCTTAAGAGATTCTGGCTGTTCATTCATCTGGGCCAAGTCCTGGAAGTTTCTATTTTAAATGTCACTAGGAAAATGCTGGTACAACCCCTGGATTGGGACTCACCTCTCTGGGCCCGACTGGGACCACCACGGGGCGGGCGAGACATTGCCCCCTTTCTCTACGCTGCCTGGCTCCCTTCCACTGGGCGGAGCGGGGCTGCACCGCAGACGTGGTCCTTCCACACTCGGCACGCCGCACACGCAGTCACCGCCAGACCAGAGCCAAGGACCCCCAGAAGGGGTGTCCCCAGCCCTGTCAGGAGTGGATTCCGGGAGCTGTGCTCTCACTGGCTCTGTGTCTGGGGACCAGGTGGCCTGAGATATTCTTCCCTGATGCGGCTTCTGGACTTGCAGTCCGGGAGCCTTGCTGAGGCCATCAGCCCTTCCCTGACGTCCCGAGACCCAGATCTGGGCCAGAGGTGCCGCTCGTGGGTTCACGGTGCCCACTTCACACTCACTGGTAATTTACGAGTTTTAATCACTCTGCCACATGGGAGAGACATGACTGGGAGGCATTTCAGGAAGAAGCTCCATCTATTTTTATACCTTGGAGCTCATCTCGCAGCGTCCTCTCCCACTGATCTGTTCCAAAAGCCTCATTGGAGGTTCCAGCAGGAGAAATTCACAGGCACCCTTTTCCTCCGAGCTCCGGCAGGCACCTCCGAAAGCTGAGGGCCAAGCCGCCCACCGACTCCAACCAGGGTGGCTTTCTACGGCCCGACGTGCAGGCCGGCATTGCAGAGTGAACCTGGATGAGCGCATTCACGGCTCATGCGTTACACGGGGCCAGCCCAGGATTTCATAGACTGATTTTACTCACTTATTCATACTCAGTCCTCATTTCCTTTGCTCATTTATCAACCTACTCACTTATTTGTAGGTTAATCCATGCGCCTATCCACAAAACAAACAATATTCATCCTCACTCCGAGCTAGGCCCTGCACCTGGCTTCAAGAATACAGAGACCGACAAATACTCATTGGCTCCATGAACAATTATTGAGCGCCTACTGTGTGTGGCAGCAGGGAGTCAGCAGTAAAGAAGGCAGGCATGGCCACCGTTCTCAAAGCACATTTTGTAAAGGAAGAAAGAACGCCAACAAGCTGATCAGAAAATAAATAAGGTTGTATTTGAAGTACTCAGTACTGTCACAGAAATACAACAGAGCAAAGGAACAGGGAGTATTTGGGGTAATCAGGGAAGACTTCTCTGTGGAGGTGACATTTGAGCTGAGACGTAATTGAAAAGAGATAGCCAACTGTGTGAAGAATTGGAGGTAGAAGGTTCTAGGCAAAGGAAATTGCAGAGACAAAGCCCCCAAGAAGTGCGGTGTAGCTGAACCACTGTGGGTGCGGGAAGGGGCGGCAGGAGGTACAGCTGGAGAGTTGGGCAGGGGGCAGGGCCTTGTAGACTAGGGAGGGGCTTTGGGGTTGCTTTCTGCATGGGAGACGTGTCTATCCTCTTGTACGTATGTATGCATGTATGGATGTATGCATGCATGTATGTATAGTATGTATGTATATCTGTCTATTAGCATGGTCTTACAGGTAACTGTTTTGTACTTTGAGTTATAATCCAATACACTTTATTTTGTTGCTTTAATTGATCCGGATTTGGCCATTGGGCTCTTTGGACTGGCTCGTGGTTCTCTTCGACACACCACCGAAACTGTGGGCTTTTCTCGTGCTACTCCTAAATCTCCGGCTCTCCCAGAGGCTCCAGGCTGGGGCGTTCAGGTTTCCGGACAAGTGCGCAGGGGAGTCACGGGGCCCATCCAGTCTGTCTGAAGTCAGATGCCCTGGGTGGGCAACCTCATCCAGCCTTTCTTCTCACGATGTTCCTCTTGGAGGCCACCCTCCCCAGTCCGACCAGCAGCCTTACACCCCTACTGTGCGCCCCTCTCCGACTTGCTCACGGGGCATGCCTTTCCCAGGCTATTCCTCCCGGAAGACTGCCTCCTGTCCTCAATTCTTCATCGCCCCCTGTAGGTGCCCCCTTTGCCATGGGAAGCTGCCACTAAAGGGGTGGAGTGTCCGTCCACCTTGACTTCACGCTCAGCAGTAGGACTTATTTTAGATGAGTCAGATGTGATGATGTGACAGTTCGAGCCGAGGTCTCAAAGCCTTGCGGGTTTGCTTTTATTCTTTTGAATTCATACTGTTGCCTTAGGAAGAACAAGCCTCAGTTAAGCTATTCATCCCACCCTACGGGTCAGAGTCGCCTGTCCAAACTTTCACTGACCCCAGCTGACCCATGAGCTAAATACACACTCCTTGTTTATGCCTCTGAGGATCTGTGGTCGTGTGCTGCTCTGGTTGCTGTTTACTAACCAGCTGATAATCCCGCAAGTCTCAGCTTAGGGCCACCTCCTCCAGGAAGCCTTCCTTCCATCTAGGAGCACCACTTGTCTTTGCCTTTCTAACTGATGTCATACTTTGTAGATGCTTCAAGGTATACTTTATGGAAAGGAAATAATAACTACAATAGTATTTAGTACTAAGCGTGTGCCAGGCTCTGGGTGATTATATGCATTCACTCATCCAAATCTTAGCCACAACCCTATGAGGTCAACACTCTCATTTAGTTCCTGTCTCCACTTTTTACTCATGGGTGGTCAGGCAGCGTTAAGGAAAGATTTGGGGCTACAGATTTGCCCCCTACTCTTTAGTTGCGATGCAGATTGAATAAACATTAGCCTGTTGCTTGGCTAAATGTACACACAGAAATGTGTGTTCCAGTTCAGTCCCCATGGAGTAGAGCCCCCTGTACATTCATTGACCCCTCACTCTGCTCTAAGACATGGGCTCCGTTGTGAAGGCTCAGACAGAAACACGTTCCAGAGTTTCCTCCCTGGAGGAGTCCCCAGAGCCCCACCTCTGTCCGTTCCACATGACGAGGGAGGGCGACCAAAGCTGAGAGCTCTTCAGAGACTGGGAAGGGCACTCCGGGCCACGGGAACAGCATGAGCAAAGACCACGTGGAGGAACACGTGGTATTCGGGGATGGGACAGAATGAGCAAGGGGACAAGGGAACTGTGATTGTGCCATTGGTCAGGGGAGAGAGACCCCAAAGAGCCAGCCAAGCGCACAGAGTCTTTGAAAGAAGGTCATGGATCCTGGCCAGGGTCTTTGCCTCTGGTCTTTCTGGGGGACCCACCTTGCCTCCCAGAGGAGGAACTCCAGCAAGGAGGTGGGGCGGTGTGTGCAGAGATGAATGTTGGTGCATGCACACACATCGAACACGCAGTGTTGTGCACAGAAGCCTGTGGGCTCTGCGGGGACTGTGGAGCCACAGTGAAGTCATGCCGGGGGCTCCCCACCTCTCAGTTATTGGAGAGGAGCCCCAGCAGGACAATCAGGATTAATTGGAATCAGCCTGATGGATGGGGCGGTGTGGACTTTCATCAGAGCGGCCCTGGGATGTGGGCAGAGGTGAGCGGCTGAATCAGCTCTAGCAGGGCTGGGCCTGGAGGAAGAAATGCAAACGGAGGTCAGTTCTGGGCTCAGCGGGGGCAGAGGACAGAGTCGAGCTCCCTACACTGGTCCTTGGCCACTGTGTGAGTCTCTGCTGCTACTGAACAGGTCTAAGCATTCCAAGTGGAGGACCTCAGGTTAAGGAGGGTCTTGTCTTCCTTGTAGGTGTGGTATGGGGGTGGGACCCACGTCTCCAGGCTCATCTGCCACTGCCCCAGCTGGCCCTACGGTGGCTTTAAGCTACTTCATTCCCCGAGCAGCCCAGATGCCTGTCCTTCCTACCTTTGCTCCGAGTGTTCAGTCCTCTGGGACCAGTGATCTCAGGTCCCTAGGTGCCTGTGAACCAGGTAGGGACCTTGTTAAAATGCAGATGCAGTTTCAGCAGGCCTGGGGCGGGGCTTGAAACTTGCCAGGGTTCATGATGATGGATGACTGGAAATGAGTCTGTCTTTCTGGACCTGTTCCATGTCCATCTTCAAAGGGGTCACGGTTCACCTCTCAGTGGCCCATGATGCATTTCTCCACATCCAGGGAGCAGGGATTCCTGGGGACTGCCTCACTCCGGGCTTCTCCCACCCAATCAGCTCTTAGTTCGTGAGTCCTCAGAGGAGAGAGTTTGGGCCATGAACGGTCACTCTGGACTCCAGGAAACAGCTATTGGTATTTTGAATCTCAGCTCCTCGAAAAAAGCACCCTGGGAAGGGATTAACAGTGGCGGGGGAGTGATGCACGAACGAATGATGGATGGATGGATGACTACAATCACATCATCCAGTTAATGTTTGCAGCTCACGAACCACTCTGGGCCCCCTTTTTACTGAGTTCTCACAGCCTCCCATTCTCACCGAGTGGAAAACTACACCTTCTTGCTGCCACCCTCGAAGGCCCCAACAGTCTCGCCCTGCCTACCTCTCTGACTTATCACCTACAGCTCCCTCCTCGCCCACACCTTGGCAGCTACACGGGCCTTCTGGTGTCTGTTAAACGGCCTGAGGAAGTTCCTCACTCAAGGCCTTGGCACATTCTCTGCCTGGAGGGCTCTCCCTCCGATGTTCACCGGGCTCACATCTTGGCTCAAACATCACGTCCTTGGAGAGGACTCCCCTGTTCACTCCATTACGTTCACCCCTTTATATCCACTGCCGCCGATGTCTACTCATCAGCCAAATGGGGACTGTAACAGCACACGACTGTCACGAGAATGAATTAATTGATGGGAAGTGCTTAACCCAGGGCCAAGCCGCAATGAGTGTTCAATAAATATTTGATATTGCTGATGTGGTTTTTATTATCCTCTGTTCTTCCGACCACCTTCCTTCTGCAGCTTCTGCTGATGGCGAGTTGATGTTGTTTAAGCAAATGGGAGCAAGAGTGGCCAGGGCCACAGCCAGGCTGGAAAGCCCGCCTCCAAAACCTCAAAGATGTTACAGTTTCCAAAGCCGTTCCGTTTTTGTCATCAGACCCTAACAGCATCACTTGGAGGCTGTTTCGATGGGGAAATGACTTTCTCTTAGTAGGCGACACAGATGAAACCCAGAGAAGCAAAAGAATTGGCAAGAGACCTCACAGCCCAAGGAAAGAGCAGGAAACTCCAGTCTCCAACAGAAAACCGACCCCAGTCCCTGAAGACCATTTTTCCTGAAAACCCTAATTCTACTTGGCATAGTCTTCACTCTGTTGTCCCCAGAGCCCGCATTCGGGGCAGAGGAGAGGGTGCGTCCTCAGCCGAGCCGGGCACCAGCACACGCATAGCTCGGCGGTTCTTCCCCGAGGCCACACACGCACTCACACACACTTCAGGCTAACCTGGCTGGCTTCGTGTCAATAGAAATATATTTAATATCGGTATTTTCTTCTGAAAATCCTGTTGTTTACTAACTGTATCGATCGCAGTCATATTTCCATTGGTGGAAAAGTAATTTATCTCACAGGAATGGTGGTCTCTGCAGAGGCGGCGAAGGGCCAGGCGGAGGCCGAGATATGAGGTAGTTGGCCGGCGGGCCCATCTTTATTAGCAACAGCATCTCTCCCCCAGAACCCTATTTCTGTGCAATATCAGCTCTAGGCTCCCGTCAGCACCCTGCGGCGTGCTGGGCGCGCAGAGAGCAACCAGAAGGCCGTGAAGTCGAAGTCCAAACATTGTCCCAAAGACGCCGTCCCCCTCAGCTGAACCACCCAGAAGGGCACCTCTTTCACTTAAAAATCCCAAGGCTGATTCTCTTTAACTTGGGTTGGTGATGTGCCCACCTCTGAGGCCGTTGCAACAATCCAATTGGTCAGTTCTGGCCCAGGGTGGGAGGTGAGACCACAGGCACTGAGGGTGGAGGAGGAAGGCTCCCCAAGAGGAAGAAGTGGATGCTGAGACCACGGAGAGGGGGCAGAGTTGGCGAGAAGGCCAACGTTCACGTCACCCCCGTCTGTGTGCTGGGTGTTATGCCTCTACGGTGTGAGCGGAGATGGTGCAGCTCCACAGTCTCCACTGCCCGAGGCAGCCCCTTCTCCTCCTCCGGGGACCCAAGCCCTCCTTGTCCCTGCCCCAACACAGTCCTCTGTCCCGCTTCTGCCGGACAGCAGAGCATGGCTCCCCAGACGTGCTCGTCCTTGAGAGTTCTCATCAGAATTCTCCTCGCATCGAGGGGGTTGTCTGTCGTGGTGGGTGGAGCTCCCCCTCACAGGAGATGCCAAGGGAGGGTGCCTGCTCACCAGCAGCCCCTGGCCAGGGGCACGAGCCGAGCCTGAAGAGCTGCCCTCGCCAAGGGAGTTGCAGCGAGAACATGGGTAACAGGCAGGGGGTGGCCATGGACCAGCTGCCAGTGCGGGGCCAGTGGGAATATCGATCCAGGCCCAGGGGCAGTGAACGCACATGTTATTCAAACGCTAGGCTCTGGGCTCTGCCTTGCCAGTGGACTGGAAAATGAATGACTAAATGAAGAGGCCAAGGCTGGCGTGAGGCAAGATTTTTTGACAGGGGAAGTCTCCTAGGGCCCCAGCAGAAAGGGGTGGCAATGTGGTAGGAAAAGCAGACGCCTTCTCTCCTGAAGTCTGCTGGTTTTGTCATTCCCTCTGGCATGAGGTTTACAGTGTCCTTTTGAGTGGAGCAGGGGACAGGAGGTCGAACAAATCAGGAGTCAGGCCTGGACCATGCCGTGTGCTAGCTGAGTGACCAGACGAACTGCTCAAGTCTTTCCAGTCGCAGCTTTCTTACCTCTTGTGCGGGGACAGGGACTCCAGGTTCTCACGTAACAACAGGGATGGCGATGTGGGATTGTGTGTGTGGACTACCAGGCACCAAGCTGTGTTCAGTACATATTACGTCTCTCCTTGCGGGTGGGGATAATGACTTCCGTTTGCCCAGCCTTCTGTCATGCAAGGAGCTTTCACGTACTGCTTTAAGGTGAAGTGTACTGATTGAAAACTTCAGGTATGAGAAGCTGACAGATCTGATGACGTCCACTGAAAAGATTAGTGTTCCAGTCCCCAAGAGAGGGGGCCTGTGCTGTGCCACAGAGGGGCCACGTGGGGAAGCCCCAGGGTCCGACAGGAGGCCGAGGAGCGGGGACCTGTGGACACTGAGCGATGGAGGCTGTCTCTTACTGCCTGGCACCTGCCCTGGGGCATGAAGGCAGGAGTGGAAGAGCCCCCTGACGGAGGTGGGGGGGGGGCTCTGTGTGGGCTGGTTTATATTGGAAAAGCACGGCCCCCAAGCCAGTTGTTTACTGTCCCCAGGAACTGCCTCACCCTGGGTGGGGGCGGAGGGGGGGGGCAGTTCCTCCAAAGTCAGCAAGACCCCCAGTGTCAGAGCATCAAAGTACAGAAAATAAAACGTGGTCAATTCACTTACGTCATGTCATTGAAACTTCATAAGACGCCTAGGAGAGATGTATTCTTTTATTTTGATTATTATTATTTACATTTTACTACCAATTTTATTTTACTATTAATTATGACTATCATTCAGCAACTCCTGTAGAAGTTAAGCGTGGGTTCTGGAGGCAGAGTGCTTGTGCTGGAATTGCGTCGTCCTGGCCTGGGTACGGGGAGGCAGGGGGAAACAGTGATGGGAGGAGACTTGACTTGGGGCGGCGAACGCACAGTACAGTATGCGGATGGTGTGCTGTGGAATAGTGGTGCTGAAACCTGTATAACCGTGTAAGCCCGTGTCACCCCAGTACACTCAATAAAAAGGGGTAAAAAAAGCAGATAGCTCGCAGAATTGTCACCAGGGTTAAAAGAGTCCCTAACACAAAGTGGCTGCATGTGCCTGACACACTCGTGTGAGGTGTCACTGATACACACTGCACGGTGGGGGGAGGCGTGAAGGGGCTGTGGTCTGCTCTGAGCTGCCCAGCCAGGGAAGGTGTCAGGGCTGGAAGGTCGATCTCCTGCCTCCTGAGCCAGAAGCCCTATGCCCCTATTCATTTCATCTGTAGGACTTTTGTCTCCAGGGTCCCCCGTGTGGGTGGGGGAGCCTCCCCGGCCTCAGAGCAGCCAGGCTCACTGCCCCAGGAAAGTCAAGAGTGGGTCAGAGTGTCCCGCCCAGTGCAGAGTTTTGCCTGAAGTTACTTGCAACCACTCTGCCCCACCCTGGTGGCTTAAGGAGCAGAGACCATGGCTCTCATGCAGGGTGACTCAGTCCTGAGCTCCCTCGATCCCCCTGGCAGCAGTCTCTGCCCTCTCCAGGCCTCAGTTTCCCCGGTAGGCCAAGCAGCCCCTGAGTGGTTCTTCCAGCTCTGCAGTCTGGAAGGCCGATCCCAACGCCCTGTTGGAGGCTGCAGGGCTGCATGGGCCCCCCTTTGCCCGTCAACAGTGCCTCCCTTTGTCAGCGCAGTGGTGGGCGGGCTCGCGCCTCCCACATCCCTCTAGGCGGCCGGTCAGTTCTCAGCTGCCCAGCTCTCCGGCTGCAGCCAATTAAGCTGCAGAAGCCACAGCGCAGCCATGACTCTCCGAGGCCCCTTACGTGGCTGTGCTGGGCGGCTTAACGGGGGGCTTTCCAGCCGTCACAGGACTGAATGTGGAAGCCGAGAGCAGGGAGGCCTCGCAGCCCCTCCCACTTGGCCCATTAGCCCGCCAGATGGGTGTTTTTGGCAATGATTAGACTTAGCTTTGTTAGGTTTTATGGCTTCTCTTTGCTGTTCCTCCCCAGATGAGTCATAACACTGGGTTCTCCAGAGTTTGCATCTCTGGCAAAAATGGATCCGAGTCAAGTGCCCGAGGCAGGCCTAATAAATACTAAATTCATAAAAGGCCTTTACATAACCCCTCAGGGGGCTCTCCGGGAGGGAGCACAGGGAAGGAAGTGCTGAGCGGGGAAGCTCGAGCTCTCATTGGCCATCAGCTCAAACGAAAGGGACAATTTCAGGTTACATCGAATGGGGCGTAGTGACCCGTTCCAGGGGGCAGGCAATGGCCCCCCGTTCTCTCGTCTGCCAGGATTCTTTTCGTAGCAGGGGTCAGAAAGCCCGATCCAGCCTGGCTT
Organism: Desmodus rotundus; assembly: GCF_022682495.2. NCBI lineage: Eukaryota > Metazoa > Chordata > Mammalia > Chiroptera > Phyllostomidae > Desmodus > Desmodus rotundus. The sequence goes on from NC_071398.1 coordinate 2,989,690, forward strand.
AAGCAGGAAAAGGGAATATTGTTGGTTTACTTGATTATCCAGACGTAGACTTCAGACATCGCTTGACCAGCGCGCAAACGCCAGCTCGGTCTGGCTGTCTCTTCCTTCTCCGCTGTGCTTACCGGAAAGAGAGTCTATTCTCAGGTAAACTCACTCTCCAGGGTCTTCGGATGACTGTTCAAATCCCCAAGACTCCATATTTCAAGTTGAATTTAGTGATGAAGGAGTATCTTTGCATCTCATTGGCTGATGTGGGATCATGTGATAGGGTTTGGACCAATCACAGTCAGGGGATGGGATCCACTGATTGGCTCCGCCCCCCACCCCCATTGTGCCTCTCAACTGGGAGTGGGGTCCACGCTGCTGTTTTGGAGGATCCTGGGCTTAGAGTCCGGGGTGGTGGGGGTGGGGAAGGGAACTTTCCCTAAGGCAGGGGTTGGGTGCAAAATGACAACCCCTAAATGAGGTGTTTTGCTCTGTGTTGGGCTGTATGTTTAATGAAAGACTCAAAGAAAATGGAGCAGAGCCAGAAAAGAGTCTGAAGGGTGATGAAGGAGATTTTGTCTCCTGGAGAAGAGTTGGAGGGTAATGGGGAGTGATAAACACTGTCGCTAAGTGCCTGAAGTGGGAGGCGATTCACCCTGCCGCATAGGTAGTGGTGGTGGGCAAGGAAGAACCGATTCACGCAGGGATTTGGGCTCAGCGGACCATGTTCAGCTCAGTTGGTTATGATATCCACCCCCTGTTGCTGTAATTGGCTCCGACAGCCGCACAGCTGGTTTCTGTACTACCCCCTAGTCCCCTCCAGTTCAGCCCTCACCCGGGAGCCAGAGTAGCCACTGAAAGTGCGACTTCAACTGCTGTCACTTCCCTGCACTACACCCTCCAAAAGCTCCCCATTGCAGTGGGTTAACTCTGCTAAGGTGGGCTTACCTGAGCTGCCCCTGCTCGCCTCTTGGGCTCCTCTCACAGCCTGCCCCTCCTCCCTTCTGAAGCTCCAAGCTGGCTTCCTATTTGCTTTCTCTCTCTCTGTTTCTCAAAAACGCCCAACACCTTTCTACCTCAGGGCCTTTGCACGGGCAGCATGCTTTGCCTGAAATGGTCTCTGTTCTAGTTCCCACACCTCGAGCCTCCTCTCATTGATCACATCTCAGCTCAGACGCCCTCCCTCGACCACAGGAGACAGTTTCCCTGCACAATCCGTGCAAAGTAGCGCCCAGAGCCCACAGCATCCTGTTAACCTTTCCCTATCACACACGCCTCACTTTCTAAAATTATCTTATGCATAGCATTCATTTATTAACTTGTAGACTGTCTGCCTCCACAAGATCGAAACTCCCTGTCTATGGGGATGTCGCTTCTCTTGTTCACGGACGTCTCCCCGGTGCCTTGTGAAGTATCTGAACCTGCAGACTTTTCTCGCACGAATGCACACATGGATCATTTCTACAGCTGTTTGGCCCGATGACATGGTGGGTTCCGAACACGGAGCATCTCAGGGCAGACTGAGTGAGTGCTTATCAGAGAGGATTTTCTGCATGGAGCAGGGGGCACTTCTCAGAACTCCCAGATGTGAGGAACCCATGATGTACCCGCAGCAAGCAAATGACAGCAACCTTGGATGTAATTCCTCTGCTCTCGCCACATGCCAAATGGAAATTTCTTCCAGGCCCATCCTGCTGGTACCGGGTGCTTTTTAATTAAACACACTCTTTGAGGAATTGTGTTAATCCTGCCAGCGCCTGAGTCCCTAATTCTCTCTGCCTCACTGTGAACGGAAGGCATATTGGCCACTCCAGCCCCAAATGAGTTGTTTTCCAAGAGAAGGACTTTCAATCCTTCCAAACGCACCATAATGAAATATGATACAAAACAGGCCCGTGTCAATAAATCTACAACAGAAAGGTCAGGTTTACATTGCTGGCCGGGATTGGCAAATACATTTGTTCCTGCAACGTCTGTGTTTTAAATGCCAACCTGCGATGAACCTGGTGCGGAAACACACTTTGGAGTTTGATGAGATGTCAGTTTTGCTCAGCCCTGATCAAATAAGATGAATGGAAGTGAAACAAGAACAAAAATATTACTTCTGTCATTTTTTTTATGCGTTACAGAAATTGGGTCAGTTGGGGAGTTTTCTCTGAAGAAAATGCCAATCCTTCTGCACAGTGTCACCCGTGGATTTGTCGGCCAGTGGACAACGATCGCTTTCACGCAGCAAAGGGCACCCAGAGTCCGGGGCAGCTCCCATGTAATAACATCTCCTGCTGCTGGTTTTCAAAGTCCACCACCAGGCCTTTGTTCCCATGTCAGATAATGCTCTCTGGGCGCACGGCTCTCTCCCCATGCTGAGCAAACACGGTTAAAGAACAAGATGGGATCTCTCCTCCAAGGAAGAACGACAGTCATTAATTGCACATGTGTCCTATTTAAAACAGGTGAACCAAGTCAAACAGAGACCCAGACGCCCATGTGACCTGGCCTGGTGGCCATGAGGTTCTGGCCTGCGATGGCCGTGAACTTGTAGGGTGGAAAATAGGCAAAGCAGACTTTCAAACGGGCCAACATTGGGTAGTGCCAGGTGACTTCTCTCTCTCCTGGATTGTAGGAGATGCCTCCTTCATTAAGTATTAGGAGCAGGTGTTGGTTTCAAATATGTTCTGTGTACCTGTCCCCCTGGGGCCTCAGCTGGGTTCCCATTTTTGATCATGCTTTGGGAAGTGTGGTCTTTATGACAATAACATCATACGTGCTTCCAGAATTCAAGCAAGCTGCTTAAATAACGTATTAGAAGTGACAGTTCCCCTTGTTAATGTTTTCTATTATGTAACAATGGTCACCGATCCCTTTTTTATCGAGCGTTTCCCAGCTGCCCCGCTTTGCGCTCACGCTTTACACACATGGTCCCATTTTATCTCCTCAAGCTCTCCCGAATGTTCTCTTGGGCGGGGGCACTGCAGGTTCTTGCCTCCTACGTCCTGCCCCTCACCGTCCACACTGTCCCACTCTTTTCTACCAGGGACCCCGTGTTTTCTAGTCCATCACACACCCTCTTGTCTGGTTTCTTTGTTTATTTTTGCTCCGGATTCCTCCATTGCTTGCGTTGGCCTCACAACAGACCCTGGCTGCCAGCTGGGTGTAACACATCCCTCCTTCTGACAGCAGGAGGGACCGAGAACGCATCTGGCCCATTGCACTCGGCCAGAGCGGTGCCCCTCGAACACCAGCGTGCCCATGTGTAGAGCAGAAAAATCAGGCACAGGGAGCACATGGCCTTAGGGCAGGGGTGTCCCCTGGGGGTAACCCTTTCTCTGCGGTGTGTCTGTGGAGCAGGGCAGGCCAACCCCTGAGCTAAGGATGCCTCCCACCAGGGGATGGCAGACTCCCCCAGGAGTGCTGGGGTGGGGGGGGCGGTGCCTTGTGGGCTTCAAACTAACAAAAGCAGTTGGAAGGAAACAATTTAGCTAGATGTCCTCATCATTAATATGTTTGCATGTTTACACCAGCAACGCCTTAATAAATACATTCTCTCCTGTCCCATGGAAATATTCTGTAAATAAATAGCAAGACACCCCACTTTTGCTGACTCATCATTTTCCTTTCTGTGTGGGTGCCAGCTCTGCTTTATAAATGGCTTTAATTTACGGCTCATTGTGTTTCCTTGGACTTCTCGCCTCTAAGCCCCCGTGCAATATTGTGTATCCTTTCCCGTGACAGCGTGAGTGTCCTGAAGCTTTTCTGAGAGGGGGGTGTATGTGTGTGTGTGCATGAGTGTGTGTATGTGTGTGTTGGATTACCTCATCTCTAAATGGATTGGCTGAAGTGTGTCATTTTTGCCGAGTGTGTCACACCCATGAGGTTTCCATTGGTATCAATTATATTTGCTTCATTTAAGTTGGCCCCCGGGATAAGGGGCCAGAGCAAGCTGACCCCTTGGGCGTGAATATGGAAGCAGAGATGGAGTCGGGGCTAAGGCAGTTCATTGTCAAAGCTAAGGTGATGTCGCCGATCAGATCTGTCGTCCACCTCATGTGTAGTTCTCTCCAAAAACTCATTTGGAGCTTTCCTCAGAAAACACCAAGGGGTACTGCTCACCATAAGGCCACATAATGGTCACTGCTGCTTACCAATCGCCGACCGTATGCAAGCTTCTCCCCTGGCAGGGCATCATTAGCTTTCTTCACAGAGAAACCCTGGGAGGTGCGCCTGATCCTTGTCCCCACCTGACAGACGGGCAACAACTCCCAGAGAGGGGACAGAGAGGGGAGCCTTTTGCCCCAGGTCACACAGGTAGTGCCTCCGAATCTCTGGCCAGCACAGCCAGAGTCTGATTTCCAGGTGGCGCCAGGGGCTTTGCGGGAGACCTGGGCTCCTTCCTGCGGGCTGGTGCTCGGCTGCCTGTGAAGTCACCACGGGGGAACACCTGCCCCTGAGGGGGTGGGCCCAGGCAGGGCACCACGGCCATGAAAAACTAAGTGCTAAGACACCCATTCCTGGGATAAGCCATAAAATATGCGCCATGTCCGGGACCAATAGTGCTTTGGCGGAAATTCAGTCAGGGCCGAGGGCAGGGTGGACGTGGGGCACGTGGTTGTCATTGAGACTGGGAAACTGACTTGTGAACAAAGACCTGAAGATGGGCGGAGAGCCAGCCATGCACACAACTGGGAAAGAATGTTCTAGGAAGAAAGCACAGCATGACCCACGTGTGGAAGGAGAGCCAGGAAGCCTGCGTAGTTGGAGCAGCGAGGGGCAGGGCGGGGTAAGAGAGGCCATCAGACGAGCAGGGCCAGACCACGTGGGGACTTCCAACAGTCAGCAGGTAGCGACAGGCAGATGAGGCAGAGACCCGGATTTGTGAGGTCAGAGGAGGTAGAAGGTCGCAGAGCAGCAGGTCAAAGGTTTGTTTTCTCAGCTTCCACAGGTCACAGGTTGGCAAAGGCTTCTCTGGGTGGCTCTGGCCCACAGTCGGTGACAGGATGCAGTCATGTGGGGGCTGCGGTCGGCTGAGGCTTGGGGGTTTGCTTCCAAGCCCTCAGGGGCAACTGGTGGCCAGAAGCTTTGGCTCCCACCAGGGGGGTCTCCTGCCAGGGGAGTCTCCCCCTGGGACAGTGGCAGGAGCTTCACAGCATGGCAGCTGGGCTCCCCGAGAACAAGCGGTCTGGGTCGGGGGGCACGCTGCCTGTTATGAGCCACACACACACCTTATTCTGTTCTTCAGCTGCAAGCCACTGAGTTCAGCCCCTACTCAGCGGGAAGGGACAATGTAAGACTGTAAATACCAAGGGGAGGGTATCCCTGGGGCCCACCAGCTGGGAGGCTTCTCAAAAGGCAGGCTGTGAGATTTGAAAGCTCAGTGGTAAGAACAAGCCAGCCAGCTCTCCCGAGGGAGGGGAGGGAGTCACGGCCTCACAGTGGGAGGCAAGGAGCCTGAAAGAAACCTAGATATTGGGCAGATGAGGCGGGAGAGGCCAGAGCGGACCTTCTGACGGAGTCTGGGCTGTGCTTCCTCATCCAGCCTTTCCCACCTCTTCTCCCTCCCCCATTTCCTTGCAGTCCTCTGAGGCTCCCACTTGCAGTCACAGGCCCTGTGATGTTTCTCAACCCTGTTCTCTACTTGAGCTGTGTTCCCCCACCTCTGCCAGCTCCCTCCCCCCATGCCTCCAAATACTGGCCACACCGCAAGGCCTGCTGGGCCACCAGCTCCTTCTCCAGAGGCTTCCCCTGCGGCTCTAGCTCATTCTGCCCCTTCTGTCTGATCAGGATGTGGCGTGGAAGGCTTGGCTTTCCTGGAAATGCCTGCTCCCTGGCTCTGTGTGCGTGTTTCCCTCACTGGTGACATTCCTCAGGAGCCCTGGCTCGGTCGGGGCTCTGGTACTCGGAAGTGGCGCACCCGGACTGGGTGCTCTGGGGGTGTTAAGTGAAGGGCTCAATTGTTTATAAAGTTTGAAGACGCTAATAAAGCAGGGCTTGCCCCAATAGGGAGGAACCTGGGCAAGGTCCAGTGTCCTCCACCGGAGAGAGGAAGGTCAGGGAAGGGCCACCTGCCAGCAGCTGTCACCCACAGGGACCTGGAGGGCAGAGAACATGGGCAATAAATACCCAGACTTCCTTCTCCTTCCACCCTGCCATGTCCACTGGCTGCCCCTCCCCCATGGCCAAAGCCAACCAGCTGCCATGGGGCAAAAGAGGCTGATGGTACAGTTCCCACAGATCGGCCTCTGAGGCGTGGGGCAGAGGGGGAAGAGCAGGGAGCGAATTTAGAGAAGCAAATGGAAGCTTCTAGAGATGCCAACAAACCCATGGTGCCAGGCCCAGACCTGGAGGCAGCAGCTGCTGGGGCTAGGCAGTGTTGGCCTTGGTCCCCTAGAGCTTCCTCATAGCCCAAAGGCCCCTCACACAGCATCTGCCCCTCACGTCGGGGCCACTTCCGTCCGAAGTGCGCGTCTGAACCGTGGACTTGCTGATGAGACAAACATCCCAGGAGACAGTGTTTGTGCGAAGCCGACCCCTTTCCGTGCTCACGGTGAGCTGATGGTGGAAGGGACACCCTCACCTACTGATGATAACATGACAGAGCTGCCCCTCAAAAGGGTGGGAGCAAAGTGGCCTCCAGGACATAGGACCCGTCCTCCCATGTGGTCCCCTCCCAGTGCTTGGAATGTCTCGGACCCCTGCTGACGTTGATATAAGAGCTCTTGCTTTTAATTAAGTGGCTGGGTATCTGTAAACAGTGGACGGGGGCTGCAGCTCGCGGTGGGGACTGGTGTTAGGGATGGAAGAACAGGGCTGGGCGACAGGGAGCTGCTCGGGCAGGGACTCGGGCAGCCCCGCCAGCGCCCACCGAACAGGGGCCTCCACCTGCAACCCAGGAGCAAACGCAGCCGCGTTGCGTCTGCTTCTGACAGAGGCTGCGGACCCCGGACTCCCTCGAACCCAGAACAGTGGGAAGGGCCTGGGTCTGAGGATGGGGCTGGTCCCGTGGCCCTTCTCAGAGTGGCCCACCGAGCAGTGAGAAGGATGAGCACAGAGCGAGGCCCCTTCACAGCTAAAACAACTCCGTTTTTCATTTCCTATTTTGATAAATTACACTACTCCTTCTTTCTTTCCCTGACGTGAAAATGCCTTTTAACTAAAGTGAGTAATAGCAAGGGCTTATAAAAAACGTATATTTCACGTCCTAACTTGCCCCCACTCCCACACACACACCTTAGCGATCTGCTGAGCCCCAGAGACTGGGGAGTCCCGACCCAGCACCTCGTCAAAATGCCCATGTTCCGATGGGGAAGCCGAGGTCCTAGGATTTACGGGTTTTCTCAGGCCCTGACCACGTGGCGAGTGGGCCACGGTAGGGACAGGAGAGACAGTGGTGACAGTGGTGGCCTGCTTCCTCCAAGCCACCAGCCCCTCCTCTCGGGGCACAACAGAAAAGTCTTCCCTCTTGATCTCTCTGTCTTCTGACCCCCCCCCAGCCCTCAGAGGGCACCCCCAGCTTCAGCTCCCAGGTGTGAGATCCATGTTTTACTGCCCTAGAAGGTGGAACTGGGATTTGAAGTCAGGTCCGGCCTGGCCACTTAACCAGCCATTACTTATCCTTGGCAAGTGATCTCCCCAGCCCGACTCCCCAGTACCTACTTATTTTACTCGCTGTCCCCCAGGCTGAAGCCCCCCTCTGGGAGGGCCCACATCACCCCGGTTTATAGCCGTATCTGGGCACCTGGCACAGTGTCCAGGATGGAGTCCGCACGTAGGAAATATGTAATCAATGCGTCTCGTTCCAGAAAGCTTTCGAGGCGGCCTGCCCCATTTCTTTACCAGTGGAATGTGTGTGATAACGATACCCCCCATGGAGAATGCTAGCCAGGCTTTGCAGAATCACCGCCAAAGCTCTAATTGCCAACCGTCAGCTCCTGACCACCCAGACAGACACCAGGGGGGGTGGCGGGGACAGTTTCCCCCTGGTCAGGGAATGAGATTTTCTGTGACTTGGGCCTGGGAGACATCGTCTGTATGGTAGGGTTCATGGGCTTCCAGAAACGCCCCGGGGCTGGCCCTGCAGAGGCGCCCCGAGCCGCCCTCCCAGGAAATAAATGGAAGGGCACTGCCGAGCAGCTCTTGGCTCCCTCCCAGACCCAGGCTGCCTCGCACAGGTGTCTGTTCTCTCGGGGGACCCTTTCGCCAGGTTGGTATTTTTGTCGCACGGGGAGATTTCAAAATGCTGTATTTGGAAACATGCATGTGTGATGTCTCCCCGGAAATCTACACCTTCTCAGTGAAAGATACAAGTGCTGTCCAAGACAGACATGTTTAATTAGTGAGCAAACTTGACATTTCCAGTGTTTGGACTAGACAGAGGAAAAGCCAAGAGCAAACTGAGATCTTTTCTTCGTCCCCCCATCCCCCGCCCCCCGGCTTGCTGACAGAGAATAATTTATTGGGTTTGAAGAAAAATGAACGTCTTTACAATAACAGGAGAGAAAAGGCCAGGGGATCCAGGGATGAGTATTAAATAATTGTCACCACTAAATACGCACCTCCCCCGTTCCTGCCTCCCTCGGATCCCTGCTTGATCAGCGTGGGTACAGTCACAGTGGCATTCTATCCCCCACTCCGATCCCTTGGGTGCCAGGACTCAGAGACAGTTCCATGCTGCCCTTTCTGTCAGCCCCCACAGCTGAGATCTGCAATTCTAATTGGTTTGGTGGCTCACAGGCTTGCATCCTCCTCGTGTTTCTCCAGCCGGGGATTCACACAGTTGCTTTCTAACTGGCCTCCCCTCCATCTCCCCATGTCTCCCCAGCTCCCCCACACATGGCCCAGGGCAGGCTACACGTTTTGCCAGAGCAAGCTTGGCAAGGCCTGACTCTGTTTGCACCTACCCTGCCCCCTTTACCAAAATTGTCGGTAGCTCCTCATTTATTCAGCAATAGTGGTCAAACACCTTTAACTACGGTTGCTTTAAGATGTCAGCCAAACCTGTACACTTGCATTTCGCTGGACCCTAAAATACCCTCCTGGTTCATCCCCTCCAGCTCTCCCTAACCTGCCCTTTTAGACACACCCACTGCGCATCGTCTCCCTGACGTTCCCTGTGTGCCTCCACCTTCAGGTGCACCTGGATTCCGACACTTGCGTGCTCCGTGCTGGACACGCCTCCCTCCTTCTCTCATCGATCGCCCATACGTTATTTACAATAGGACCAGGGTTCTTATTGATCGCGCTGGCTTTACACAGTTCTCCATCCATGATGCTCTTATCTCCTCGAACTCCCTCATCTTCAATGGCCACGGTAAATGTCACACACCTAATACTTGTGGCTGGTATTAATATCACCCGTCTTTATGTTATTATAGAACCTTCCTTCAAGTTCCCTTACACCGACACTCTTTGCTCTCTAAGAGAGAGAATTCTGCTGGCAGAATACTTAGACATCGATAATTGAGGAAATGTACCCGAGTCCAGGCAGGAGAGGACAACTCCGGCAGGCCTGGTAGAGACGACTTCAAGGCTGCACAGGGGCTGGGAGAAGGGGGAAAGCAGGCAAAGGGGGGCAGGCTAGCCAGAGATCAGCAACAGCGGGAAGCTGCTACCACCACGAGGCTGGTGATGGGAGGAAGTGGGGTTCTGGAGCCCAGATCTCGGGCCACCCCGCAGAAGCTGGAAATGTGTATGCCAGCCAGGGAGACACAGCCCTTAGCCTGGGGTGGGGGGACATTGCTAGAGATGGTGGAGGGGAGACGGCCCAGCCGCTCTCTCCCTGCAGCTGTGACTCCCATCAGCGCTGCCTTGGCGGAGCCAGGTGGAGGTCCCCTGGCATGGGGACCCCAGGAACCCAACTTGTGGTGTAGAGCAGAGCAGGGCAAGGGCACAAGAGCACGACCCCGACACAATTGCTCCTACTGCTGAAGCTGGGACACTTCGTTAATGTAACCGTGTGACTCATGAACTCATCTCCGATACGAAACTTGACATAACACTTTTAAGGAAACGCAAACACCTGGGTATGGCTTATTTCCCTTGTCCATCCTTCTATTCCCAGCAATTCTTCTCCGTGTAGCACAACCCCTGGCTCTTCCCCAGGAACGAGGCCCATGCCTTGTTCCTCACCAGGCTTAGCTCTTGGTCACGTGGAGAAGCTGCATTTGTTCCCCTGAGACTCAGGTTTGTCATTTTCCACTAACACCCTGACAAGCTGCCACTCGCCACCTTGATCCCTCCCCTGCAGCTAAGTTCTCAGGCCCCTCACGCTGGGGTCTTGGCTTCACGTTCACGTCCACCCTCTGCTGCCTTCTGGTTACTGCCCTTGGCCTTTGACTTGACCTCTCTGAAGTCACAGCGTCTGCATCTGCAGTGTGGACAAGGGCAGCCCCTGCTGTGCCGGGTCGTCATGAGGATGAAGCAAAGTGACCCGTGTCTTGTACAACACTTGGCACAGAGATGAGCGTTCTCCGCGTCGAGGAACCATGAGCTCCCAGCTTCCTGACCATGGCGGCATGTCACACGGGGCCGTGGGCTGAGTGGGGGTGGCCGGCGGCTCTGGGTCCTCCAACAGCTGTGTTTTCTCCGACCGAGTAAGCACCCTTCCGGGAATCACCTTTCATGTCACTACATCCAAAATTTCCCATTCTTCAGAGTCATAGTCTCAGAGGTCGGAACTGGCAGGGACTTAAGGTCACCTAGTTCCCTTTTCTGTCACTGCATAGAGAGGGACTGAAGCCCAGAGTGAGACCATTCTCGGTGACGTGTGGGTGCAACCCCGCAAGAAAAAGCAAGAAGAAAACGCAGAAGCATCTACAAACCTACCACTCAGAGATAACTGGTTCTAAGTTTTCTACGTAACTATTTAGTCTTTTCCTTATACATATATTTTTAAAGATACACATAGAATTGTAGTATACTCACCATTTAAAAAAGTGATCTCTTTCTCCAAGTGGCACCGTTTCTTCGGCCCCTTTGCCTGTCCTCGCCGAGCCTGTGTAACCATGACGTCGCGGAAACGTGCTGTCGTTTATTTTATCTCGCGCACATTTCCCTGTGAAAGATCTTCTTCTGTGGGAATGCGGGGTGGTCCCAATTTTTCACTGGGAGAAACAACGCCCCCCAAACTGCTTCTGAAAGGGGTCAAATGCCTCCTTTTCCTCGGGGTATTTTGAATCCTGGGGCTACAATGGGATGTTGGATTTTCCAGCTGACTCGGGGGAATCTTCTGCCTCGTTTAGCCCCTACCATCCCTCCTCTGCCTTGCTTTTTGTTTTATGCCTGATGGTCCTCGTTGGACTACATGGTGTGACCCACCATTCAGATAGTATGTTCCAACATGCAAGAATATAGCGCTCTTTATAATCCGTAACTGAGTGGAGTTTCTTATGAACCCCAATCTGCCGAATGGAGATGGGGCATGAGGAATTTAAACTTGCTAGTGGCTACATCAGTGCCAAAGGGTTGCTAATGTTTTTAGGGAAATACCTAGGAAATTCAAAATTTGGCCAGGGCTGTTTCTTCTCCCCCTTCTCTGGCTTTTATATTTCAATGAGGGTTCTGAGTTCCAGGGGGATTTGGTGATTTTCTGTGGTCACAGGAGTTTCAGGACCAGGTGCTATTTTTTGGGGGGCTGTTGTTCTGGCCTGCTTGTTTGGGTGGCAGTCACATACTCATACTGACCCCCGAAGACATGGTGCTGAAATGAATGCACCCCAAAGAGCCAGACTTCCTTGGTCCCAGCTGACTGTCCCATCCAAGCTCAAGGGCGCCTGCAAGGCAACCCCACTGCCAGCCTCATCCCCTTTGAAAGCCTGTGAGGACCTTGTTCTTTTCTGAGGATCCATGAGAGCCCAGGAGACCTGAGAGATGCCCACAGCAGCTCTCTCACCCCCCACATAGTTCCCTCTGCTAGTCCAGATGGAAGACTGTGTGAAACGACCTTGTCCCAGCTCCCTGTTGAACATGATGATTTTTCTTAGAGGCTTGCAAGATTTTCCAGAATGACTCCCCCCAAAATAAAAAGCAAGTTCCCCTGAACTGCAAGTTCTCCAAACTTACAGAAGTATCCCTGATGTTGCCTAGGTCTCCCCAGGCACCGTCCCCAAGCGGTGGTCCAGAACCTCCGCTCTGACTTCTTGCCTCCTTTTCTGTCTACTCCTGAATATTCTCCACCGTGGTCAGCAATGCAGTCCTAGCGTCCAAGGAAGTTAGGCCTGGGCATTGATTTATTAGTTGAACAGCTCTTAGAATTTGGAATATATTTCCTCTTGACAACCAAACTGTGGTGTTAAAAAAGTTGACTTTGATACTCAAAACTCTCCAGGAAATGGATATGTATCAGAGATAATCACTGTGATGCAACCATCAGTATCCTGGAGGATGGGGACCCCACACAAGTCTGAGTGAAGAGCAGGGTCACATCGATGTTTGTGAAAGTGCAGAAAGGAGATGTAAAGGGTATTCCACCTCCCCTGCCCCCGCCTCCTACCCTCGGCCACACCAAACTCACCAGAGCTTTACCAGATGGCTGAAGAACCAATGCCAATGCTAGCTGACCATTTCTCCAAGTCGACATAAATTCTCCCAAGTTCTCTCTTCTGTTTCCCTTTTCCCCTCACTCACCTAATAGAACGCTGGGCAACTGCTCTGAAATGTCACGCCTGAAGTTAGCTCAGCTTGAAAAGTTTAAAAATAGGGAACTCAAAGAACAAAGGTGTTTATCAGAAACAGACACAGTTAACAGCTCCTCCTCAGCACACTTCAAGCTCACACAGGGTGATAAAGCTGATGTGTGAACAAGGACCCTCCTGCCCCCTTTTCCTGCTTGCTGCCAGCTTCAACATCCAACTTCTCTCTTCCTGGGCAATCTAGGTAGACCCCGGTCCTAGGACCCTGAGCATGGAATTCTACACCTGAATCCTTGGTCCTTACTGTCACATTTTGGAGCATCAGCGCGGTAAACAATTGTTGTCCCAGCCCTTCTCGTTCTGTGCTGCAATCACCCATTTTACTTGTTCATGGACGTGCGTAACCTCTCTCTCTCCTGGTGGCCTCATCTGCAAACGAGGAATAAAAATGGTTCCGCTCTCATAAGGTTGTGGTAACAATTAATGACTTAATAAATAAAGTCTTAGAATAGACTTGGACAGGCAGTACACTTTATATGAGTGTTTGTCGTTGCTGATATTTATCTGGATCCTTTTCCTCAGCTAGATCTTAATTAAGCTCCCTGATGGCAGATTCACTAATGGTCTCAGAACTTCAGCACCACGGACAGAGTCTGAGATAATGAAGGACTTGGTCTTTTTATATATATATATATATTTTGGTGCATGTGCAAACCTGTGTTTGTTTATTTATTTGTTTGTTTACTTATTTAAATATTTCATTGTTGTTCTATTGCAGTTATCCCAATCCCCCCCCCCATTGCTCTCCACCGCCCCACCCTCTCCTTACTCTCACAGTCCATCCCCGCACTGTTGTCCATGTCCATGGGTCATACCTCCCCGTTCCTTGACTAGTCCCATCCCCTTCTTTCCACCCTTACCCCCCTGCCCCTCCCTTCTGTTCACTGTCAGTCCGTTCCTTGTTTCCACGCCTCTGGTTCTACTTTGCTCATTTGTTTGTTTTGTTCGTTAGTTTCCTCTTATAGGTGAGATCACATGGTATTTGTCTTTCGCTGCCTGGCTTATGGCCATTGATTTTTAAAATACTTTAAAAACCTACCGTGTTGTCCTTGAGTGTGCTTCCTCCCTGCTCACCCTTCCTTGGATTACGCTCAGTACCAGCCAGTGCCCACCCTGGTCATTGATCTGAGGTTGTTCAGAATGGCGGTGTGAGATGGGGCACGAGGGGGCATTTTCACAGCCCGGATGTGTCCAAAGTCTTCTTCTCTCGAGGTCTTCTTAAACCACCCTGTCCAAATTACATCTCTGATTGTCTTTTATGCTTACAACTTTCTCCTTATCTTATTGCTACTTAACTTCCTTTTCATTTTACTCACTTATCTGCTAACTATCTCTCTCACTAACATGTAAACTCCATAAAGAGGGGATGATTTATCTTTTTTGTATATCTTTGAAACTTAGATTCTAGAGCAGTGCCTGATACAAAATAAGGTCTTCATAAATCTCTTTGACTGAATGAAGGCATGCATACACGCTGGTACTTTTAGTAACGTAGTCCATACAAACTTCCAGGTCCACAGACTTGGTGAGTCCACTCCTCCACGTCCGAGCGTGCAGCCTGAAAGTGAATCGAGACTGCCAACCCCCCTCCCTGGGACCCCAGAGTGAGGAGCTTGGGGAGGTCTGAAGGCAAGAGGAAGTCAGTCCTTGACATTTAGGAGTCCATTGAAATAGCAGCCTGATGCAGAGAAACTGCGTTTTCAGCAGCTGCCTGCTTCCTCTCTGGTAAATGTCTCGCTTGGCCCTGTGCTCTGATGGGACTCTGCAGCGGAACCTGGCACAGTCTGAGGGAAACACGAGCTGTCTCGAGCACAGGGCCACCCGACCTGTGCCAAGACATCTGCAGCCAGTAGCTGGGACTGGCTAGCAAAAGGTAACCCACACTGGCTACATCTGTGCTATGGGGCTGGCCAAAAAGTCTGTTATGTTTTTCCGTAAAATAAAAGACACATTTTTCATTTTCACCAGTAACTTTATTGATTTGGATATTTTGAGGATGTCGGCTATCTCCTGCTGCTGGCTGCTAGTGGGTAGAGGCCGGGGGTGCTACTCAGCATCTTCCAACGCATAAGACAGCCCCACAGCAAAGAATTATTTGGCCAAAATGTCAATAGTACCAAGAAACTTCACAAACCACTTTTGACACATTCTATCAATCATAGCACCTTCTCCACACACTGCATAAATCCTTTTTTGCATTTCAGTTGCATTTTTATCTTTCTTAAAATTATAAAGCATAATACACTGAAAATGTTGCATTATCTTCTTCCATCTTCAATATTAAAATGGCCACACAAAAGTTCACCAATTTTGATAAGTTTTTTTAAATGCACCCTGATAGGACAACTGTCACAATACAATCTAACAAAATTGTTTCTAATGAAGTTCAAGACAAGTAAGCGCTATGAGAGCCCTGTACAGAAAGAACTTAACGAGCACTCTGGCCAACTCAATACATCCCGGGCACTCTGCTAGGGCCTTTACATAGATGGTTCCACTAATCCTCAGCTCCCCACAGAGGAAGCATCCTGGGTACCATATTGTAAGCAAGAAAAGGATGACTCAGGCCTGTTAAGTTGCCGTTCAAGGCTCCACAGCGGGTCAGTGATAGAGCCAGGATTTTAATTCAAACCCAAAGCTTTGCCACGATGCCCCACTTTCCTGCTGTGTCCAAGGGAGGGGAAGTGCAGACAGGCTGCTGGCTTTGTCTTATGGGGCCAAGGATCAGATCCATCACTTCCACTCCCAACTCAGTGGTCAGAACGGGCCCTCAGGCCTCCCCTGCCCACAGAGGCTCAGGCATTGAGATCACAGTGTGGTCCAGAAAGCGGGGGAGGGACCAGAATAATTAGTAACCTGCACCGACAGCCACCTCAATGACAAAGGCACCAACAGCTCAGCCAAGTCTTGGGTGTGGGGGAGCACTTTTCATGGCTGAGGTTGAACCCCCCACCAGCCTGGCAGGGTAGGAGCTCAGAGTTCAAAGCCAGGAAAGGAAAGACAATGTCCTGGCCCTCAGGCACCTGGGGACTATTCTCCCTGCTGATGTGTTTGAATTGGGACGAATGCATTTGAATTTCATACCAGGGATTTCAGCTCAGCCAACGCTCCCTGGATGGATAATTCTGGTCAGGCCCAGCCTGAACTCTAACCTAACACAAGGCTGTATGTTATGCCAGAAGAGCAAGCCCCGATCCATAACCTGTTCCTCCTGATACCCTCACTCACTGAACTCCACCGTTCAGACGGGGAAAGCCGAGTCGCAGTGACAGTCTCTGCTGATAAAACCCCCCTTTCACTATAAAGGCGGAGAGTCCCCGCAGCAGCTCTGGAAGCCGTGAGTGGTCACTTACAACGGATGACAGTGACCTGGCGTGGGCTGACAAACGCAGCAAGCAGTGAGGTCCTGATGCAGCCAGTCCCTTATGTGACAAGTGAGCAAACAGTCGTTGGGAACAGGCTTTGTGTCTTCATACTGGACACAGGTCTCAGGAAGAGGCGTGGAAACAGGAAACTGCTACCAAGAGAAGCGGGGCTAGGGGGTCGGTAATGCTCCCCGGATCCCATGGGTGAGAACTGGTTGTCCTGGGAGCCCAGGAAGTAGAAATGACAGCTGAGCAGCCCTGTTGGAAGAGCCTGGTAGATTGCTCGTGGCTGGAAGGTTCTAGACACTATTCTCCTCTGTCATCCAAAGAGCCAGTTGGGGAGGGCAGGGGGCGGGGGCTGTTCTCTCAATCTCTCTGACATCTTGAGGGGGAGCTCTGTTCCACGCTGTCAGCCTGGGGCAACCAGACTGTGAGGTGAGACGCGGCTGCATCCCCAGCCCATAAAGCCTGCCCCCGCTGCACGGTGGAAATTATAGGCTTCTATTACAGGCCGCGTGTTGGGAAAGTCGCCGGGGGTTGCTGATGCCGTGAGTTCAGGTAGCTTTATTGAGAACTGTGAAATGAAACTGTTTTACCCTTGTGTCCCAATACGAACGAGAAAATTTCCCCCCCAAACAAACAAAAACAATAACCGCAGCTGTGGGTTTTTTTCTCCTCCTTTGTAAAATTATTGTAGCAAGCTGTAGCCAGGAACCAAGAATCTTTTTCTACTTCCGAGAGAGCATGGTTTCCCCAGAGTAAAAGCAGCCCTTTTAGGACCAAAGGGAGGAGGACGACGGCTGCCGAAGCAGGCCTCTAGGAAAGCGGTTTCAAGAGGCATTTCGGGGAGTGCCAGGGTCCCGGAGAGACACCTCAGAGAATGCTGAGGGGACAGCATGGAGACCCAGGGGTCAGGGCTCGAAACCTCCCCCCACCCCAGCCCTAAGTGCGGCATCTCTACTATTTAAAACATTAGGAAGCTGAACATAATTTAATCATTTTAACAGGAATTTTTTTTTCCTGCTTTCTGGAGGTTATTTTTATTAAGGCAAAGCCATGGTGGACCGAGCCAGAAAAATCATTGTCTCTGAGGTGTGGGGGCAGAGTTTCTGGGTGTGAGGGAACTTTCTAAAAGGGTAAAATGCTCCCTCTGTTGAGAAGGATTTGAGTACAGGGCACATGTGTTTGTGAGAACTTGCCCCATGGCACAGAGATGACTCATGCAGTCTGCTCTGTAAATTTTACCTCGAAAGAAAACACTGCAAACAGACATTGAACTCCAGTTAATCATGTGCATGCTGCAGTATTTCGGGGAGAGTGTTCTGACGCCTGCAGTTTACATTAAAATGTCCTTGAAACAGAGGTGGGGAGCTGGGCGGAGAGAGGAACGGGCGGGAGATGTAATGAAGCACACGAGGTAAACCATCCACTGTGGGCTCTCGGTCGTGGGCATTCTGGAGTTCATTTACATGTCTGTCTTTCTTTTTTTCCTGTACCTTTGAAAATTTTCATAATTAAATACAGGGGGGAAGAGGTGACTTTTATTAGATCAACATTTTGCAAACTTTGCAGATTAGAGTCCCCAGGGATATTTATTTGAAAAATGTAAGTTCTAAGACCACTTCCTGGAGACTCAGATGCGGAGGGGCTGGGACAGGCCTGAGCTCTCTGCCTTTTGAACCAGCCCCCCCAGGTGAGCCCCACAGGGAGGCAGGCTCAGGAAACACTGGATTAAGTCAACTTTCCCCTAAAGAACTGGCGTTGGCTGTAAGGAAGAAGTAAGACCAGCGGAGCGATGGGCAAGGGCCCGAGCAGGAGCCTGAGATTCACCGAGCTCCTTCGGTGAGTATGAAGGGCAGTAAGTTTTCAGAAACACCCATGTTGGAAACACCCGCCCCAAGAAAAAAGAATATCTGTCTTCCCCACACTGGGGCTGCCCTGTTCCCCAAATCCCCTAGACATGCGTTCCGGCTGTAAGTTAGAAGGAGGAAATGCATCAGTGGGTCAGCGGCCCTCTTGCTGTGGGGTCGGTACAGCCACTGGGGTGGGGGGGATGTCCCTGGTTTCCTTGTGGGCGCTCCTAAGGCCCGAGGGTGTGGAAGGCTCGGGTTTGCCCAGGCCAGTCACTGGAAGCTTGCCCTCACTGCTCCTAGAGCACCCGGTAATGCCAGAGCGTGTCGTGCTGTGGGCAGGGGTGGGGGGGTGCGAGGAGTCACAGAGATGAGGGAGACCTGGAGCTGCCAGGCAGCTGCCAGCGGGGGAACCGGACTGGCACAAACCAGCCAGGGAGCCAGCAGAGCCCCACAGTCCATGCTGGATGGGTCCGGGAAGAAGGAGAAGGAAAGTTGGGGAGCACTGGGGCCCCCAGGAAGACGCTGGACTCTAAGTGCCCTCAGAGAATGGGGCAAGCCTGCGGGGCAGTAGAGCCAAGGAGGGTGACCGGGAAGCCAGCAGCGTGGCATGTGCCGCCTGGGCCCCCGTCAGAGCCTGTGCAGGCACACGGCAGCCGGCTGATAGTATCCATGAGTGGGGGGTGTGATATCTTCCCTCCTGGAGGGGCAGAGCAGGGTGTGGAAGGAGCAGGCCTTTTGCTCATCTGTGCTCATTGATTTCCCAAGAGAGGGAGCGGCAGAGTCCAGAAGTCAGCGATGGAGTGGGCCTGGTCTCTGTCTCCTGACCTGCCACTGACACGCTTGACAGGTGACATTGAAGTCCCCAGTTTTGATGTTCCCTTCCAAGAAGTTGTAGGGGCCGCAGCGTGAAGACTCTCCGCAATCCCCACAGCCACCCTAGGGGCACCTCCCTGGCCTCTCAGTGTGCAGCGACCGAACCGTCCCTCCATCCCTTCCTCTCGGGCTCCAGCACGCTGTCTGCCATGTGAGGTCTGCTCTGACGGGTACTTGCTTGCGTCCGTGCTAAGGGATCCAAAATGTTAGCCTCTGACTAAATTAATGAGTATTGCACGTTTAAACGTTCTCTGGCACGCAGGGTAAAAATCGCTGAGCTGGTATGAGTGATCGGAAGGCTGAAATCCCGCCCATCCCCTATTCTCCCACCCTCAGCCTCCCTCCCCATCCGGGTTTGCAATGTTAGTATTCACCCTGCGTCCTCAAATGTTCCGGGAGGGAGCAGCCTAACCTGCAGGGGCGACTGCTGGGTGCACAGATGCCCCAGCAGGGGTCCTGCTGAGAGAAGGGCTGGGAGGGGTTTCTGATGAACTCTTGGGGGCCGCCTGGAGGAGGAGAGATGGGGGTCCGTACTGAGGGTGGCCTGCTGGGTCTGGGGAGCGTGGGTCAGCTCAAAGACAGGAAGAGGAAGTGAATCGGACATCCTCCTGCCTGTCCTGAATTCCTACCCTCCCCCACCCCAGCCAGACTTTAGAACAAAAGTTGCAAACGGGTCATGTTTTTGATTTTTTTGAAATGTAGCTACTTCCACATAATGATTCACATTGTAGTCTTATCTTGAAACGTCAGGGCCCCTAATAGCTCTGGGCCTGCATCTCCCCCGCGCCTGGGTGCTGAGCAGCAGCTGCCCCCTTCAGAGGGAGCACTGATTCCGAGAACACTCACCATCCACACGGTCTTCTTGTCACCATCAGCCCGTCTCTGACAGCCAGGCCCAGGGGACCCTACCCTCAGCTGTGGTGGCCCGAGAGTAGGGGGGCGTGTGGGCAGAGAGAAGTAGTTCTTGTAGTTCTTTCCCCCAAAAGATGCCGAGTCACTTCCTGGGGTAAAAAGGCCAATCTCCGCTCTGCTTCCCAACACTATGCAAACCGTCTCCGTTCTTGGCGGTGCAGTTTTCTGCCAATGAAACTTGAGCAGAACCCCGAGTCCCGGCCCACAGAGAAGGACACCCCTGTTTCACAGAGAAAACTGACAGCAGAGAGGACTCCCGCATCCCAGTGGGGATGATGTCCCAGTGCTCTTCTCACGCCTCCCAGCCCGCCTGGGTCTTCGTGTGAGTGAGTTCTGGCCGGGAAGCGCCTGGAGGACCCCAGGAGGATGGAGGGAAGGATTCCCCAGAGGAGACCATTGGACAGGGGCACATTGAATAATTTAGTGACTGCCAAGTCCCCTCTCTCCTCCAGCTACCTCTCGTGTTAACTTGCACAGTACGCTACTAAGCAAGAATTATTCTGCAGACAACACGGCTTTTGGTTGTTTTTGTAGCAAGAGACTGTTACGTGGGTGGAGACTTGAAAAAGCACCGCTTAACTGGTTTCAACAAGGGTGAGATGACATGCATCCCACTCACAGGGCACTGCCCTTCCCAAAGCCCGTTCTCAGGCTGTGGGGAGGGTGGAGAGCCATTGCAGAGCTGGGGAAACTGAGGCCCAGGGCAGATGAGAGACTGGTCGTCGGTCATACTGCTGGTGAGCGTCCCCGCTGAGACCAGGATTCAGGAACACAGCGACCAGCTTAACAAGGCCTGTTACCATGGGCCCTATGGGGCCTCCTTCACTCGGGCCTGCGCTGTGACAGACCTCACCTGGGGTGTGTTCCCACCCGGGGTGACCCCCAGGGCCTGTGGGAGGCCTGGAGATGCCCTGATGCCCCATCCCCACCCCCACCCCCTGCACCAGGATGGAGGCTCCTGGCCCCGCCCTACTGTGACATTTCTCCGCATCAGAACTCAAGCAGACAAGGTCCGCTGGTCCAAGACCCTTCGGGCGAGCATCGTCCGCAGCCGCGATGGAGGCCTGGCATTTAGAGCTATTGATCAGCGACAGAAGTAAAACAGAAAGAAAAATGGATCAGGGGCTCTTGTTGTCAGAGCCAAATAGAGGCGTCTCCTCTGTGTTTTGAAGGCAGAGAGAGAGAGGGAATAACCAGAAGCCTGGGGAAGTGTCACCTAAAGATTTTGCTTGATTTTTGAAGGTGTCAGTGGGGCCGCTGGGAGCATGTGAAGTCAGGCGCTTGGGGCTCCCATGAAGGCAAGGGGTGGTGGGTGGGGGTGGGGTGGGAGGCTGGCTGGGTGGCTTGATTTTCATGCAGAGAGGGATTCTGTTTTTGCTCAGCCTTTCACATGCAAATGTCATCGTAGCACACCCTTAAGGTGACAGCTTTGTGTCCTAAGTGCAAGACAGGACACGTGCCTTCCTGAGTTCTCCTCCCGTGGCCCTGTAGTAGGCGTTCTCTGTCTCTGTTTGTGCCCGCCCCCAAGAATAGCTGAGGCTCCGCCCAGCTTGCTGGGGAGAAGAAAGGTGCATCCATGTGCAAAGGGGGACAGGGAGGGACAGAGGACACAGGGTGGGTGGGGGCATCCAGCACACGGAGAGCCCGGCACACGGGAGGCAAGAGTCCTGCGTGGCTGTGGGCCCTGGGCCATGTCAGCCACCCTCTCTGAGCCTGTTTCCTTGTCTCCTAAAATGCAAGGAGGAAAAAGCGATGCTCTTGAACATTCCTGCGTGTCCCATGAAACGACTTCAGCCATTCTCAGTCTGCAGCGTCCGGGCTGAGCGGGCCAGGCTGGGCCCTGTGGTGGGAGAGGGGGCGGGGTTTTGTAAGAAACCGCTAAGTTGTCTTCTGCACTTTAGGCCTGAGATCCAGTTGAACTCATTTTTGTGAAGTTGTGAGGTCAGTATCTGCATCCAATTCCTTACACATGGCTCTCCGGTTGTTTAGATGGAGTTTTTAGCTGAGAAACATCGGTTTTAAGGATTTTGTAGACAGTACTGGGCAGCTCATTGCACAGAAAGAACAGAGCTCTGCTCCCCGATCAGGGGTCCTGGGGCCGCAGGGAAGGTGGGCTCTACACCTTGACAACCCGCAGCCACCAGCCCGTGAAGTGTGGCCTTAGCTCCGGTGGCCTTAGCATCCTTGGGAAACAGTGAGCACAGGCAGGAATGCCCTCCCCATTGTGTCTGGCACATCATGTGGGTTCCTCAGGGGAAATAGGAGGGGCAGGAAATTTCGTATCCGACCAGGATGAGGAAGAACGCCCGGGACACTCCCTCCAGACGCAGACGGGGCTTCTGCTGACAGCGCGACGCCCTGTGGCCCTTGATTCCAAAGGACCTGGAAATTTAGCCTCTTGACGACATGCGAGTCAGCACGCAGAAACTTGTAAGAGAGTGAGAACAAGTATCTGAGCAAAACGGAGCAGAGAAGGCAAATACAATCGGGATGCCAGATGTCGCCAGACTTTTCCCCTTAGTAACCCTACCGAGGACTGGGACAGTGAGTACCACTGGGAGACAATAACCGGTGAGTGTTCTTGCCTGAGTGGAAAAAAGAATTAAACCACCTGTGTAGACTCACTGTTGGGCTGGGCAGTCCCCGTCATTAAAAAGTGTGGCCCAGAACAGTGGTCCTGGACCTCTCTAACCAAACCTGTGCCGCCGGTAGAAGTGTGGCTTCGTGAGTAACTGCCCTTCTCCCGATCCAACTAGTATCTGGCTTATGATGTCACCTGCTCACACGTGGTTCCCAGAAGCAGACTGGCTTCAGCACATCACGCCATGCTTCCCGGTCAGCGTAAGTGCACTGTCCTGTGGTCCGCTGGGGAAGGGCTGGCTCAGTCCACTAGTCCCGTGCTTGTCTCTGGGAAGTGCTTTTCTTCCACACGGATTGGCCCCTGGCAGGTCTGTCCATAACAGACGACCTGGTGCCTTCGGTTCCATGGACAGAATCCAGTGTACACTTGACCCGGATGTACCAATTCCCTCCCCTGGGACCCCGGCCGTGGGGCACAGAGCGTAGGCAGGAAGCTGCCGTGAGCCATTGGCATTTCTGGGGGGATGGTTATGTCTGGCTCAGTTTTCTTGGCAGCAAAAGACAGTAGCCTCATTTATTTGCTGGCATTAGTATTATTGGTCTGTGGATACCTTGGAGAATGACCAGGAAACCTAAAATTAAAACCTCTGAGAAGCACTGAACCAAGGCAACTCTGGGGCTTGAAGAAGCGGTAACTTCCAAAATAGTCTGATGGGAAGAACAGGCTGGTCCAGCTCTTACAGCCGGAACAGAGGAATCCCAACTGTTCTGACTCTCTTTAAGTTTCTGATCAAGATTCAAATTCCAGGGAGGGAGCATCTGATTGGCCTGTCTTGAGTGATGAGGCTTCCTTAAATAGGATAGTGTACAGTCCTTGTTTATAATTCCTCCAGGTCGTATCCAAGAGAAAAGATACTTTTTTTTTTTCCAAAAGGACACTGGGGTGAGGGTAGGAAGTGCTGGAAAGTAAAAAAAAACATCACTCAGGGCCACCGAGGATGCCCTGTGGCAGCTTTCTCCAGACACGTGACTATTCCGTCTTTCTACTTTTCCACGAGAGGCCCTGCTGTCTGTGCAGCCAATGTCTTTGGCTGTCTAAGCTGGCTTCCTCTGGTTTATGTTGCTCTCGATCGGAAGATTCCTAACTGAGACACCATTTGCCTATTTCTGTAAGTACCGAACCTCACTGGACGGAGACCTTGTGTTGATTGGCAAGCCTGTGAGAAGTCGCTGACCTGTAAGATCCAAATGAGTGTGCATGGAGGGCCCTGGCTGTGCTCTGACCTCACTCAGTGTCCCCAGTCTGTTCCCGTCCACTCACTGAGGCTCCCCACGCCCAGCCACGCCCTTTCCTCCTCCGGCTCCCATGTAGATGACAGACCAAGCCGTGTGAGGTTGGAAATGAGCTCCCAGGAAGCCAAACAAGCCAACAGAACCATGGCAACGGTGCAGCTGTGGGCTCCTGACTCCTAGGAGAGAGAACACGCTTATTAAACCCCATGGCTCCCGGCGGTCAAAGATGAGCATCTCAGGGCGAGGATGCGCTGCAGTCCATCGTCCCCGGAGAAGGAAAGGAATTTCTCCCCATTCAGGTGCGTGGGTGGGCGGGCGGCTCTCCAGGTCACAGGAAAGCAGGGTAGCTCTGTAACAGCTTCAGAGGCCTTTCCAGAGACACACTCTTGCCTGGCGGTGTAATGGTATCATAACAATGGCAACAGGCGTACCGATAACAATAGCACAATGCTGTAAGTCGTTGCTATGTTTCTAGCACTGTGCTGAGTGCCTCTGAGTAGCTTTTCCCCTTAATGGAGTGGTCATCTGAGTCCTTACTAAAGGCAACGGTCACGTGATATGACTAGGTTCCCCACTCGTGCGCACTGTGTCTGCACCTCTTGTTTGGAACACTTAGCCTACGCTCTGTGTTTTGTGGTTACTTAACTACATTCAATGTGCTTATTACTGACCTAGTGGAGGAAAGCCGGAGTGGGAGAACAGCATGCAGGAGAGAAAGTGGACGTACGCCCGCCCTCAAAGTGCTCCCAGAGAAGTGCAAAAGACAAAAAAAAAAATGCTGCTAGCTAAATCAGACTGCCTGTGGGTTCTCGCTGATGAGCCTCCCAGTTCCGGGATTGCGGACAGCAGATGCAGAGAAAACGTTTCCTTTCAGAGTGGGAGGGGCGGGGCAGAGAGCCCACCGAGTTCATCTCGGTGGGTTGAAGACTAGTCAACAAGGAGATCGAGAAGGCTCTTGTTTCCCCTGAAAATGTTTGAGGATTCAAGTCCTTTTGCTCAGCACTAAATCCTCTCTCAAGCTCACCAATCTCAGGGCGTGGTGCCCAGTAGGTGCTCGGAAAATGTTTCATGAATTGGTTCGGAGAACAGAGTCTCCAAGTCAGACTCACCTACTCCTGGTTGTTTTAAAAATAAAACTCAACAAATTGCATTTTGCTGTGGAAGGTAGAGACTGGCCTGTTTAAGCATAAATCACCCTAAGCTGGGACTGTGTGAAGGACTCTGAGATTCTACCTTTTGGGGGGAAGACAGAGGTGGAGGATATACTTACACTGATGCAATGAATGATGGAATTTTCTGCAAAGGTTCAACTTAAAATATTACAATCTCCCAGGTCCGGGAGTGTAGGCTTTTGAGGTCCTCCATTTGTGAGGGTCCTCCCACCTCTTGACCTCAAGTCCTACCACTGTTTTCCTGCCCTCCGTCTGGCCACACAGGCCTCGCAATGCCCCCTCACACAGGACAAGCATCCCCATCTGGATTTGCCACCACTGGTTGGTCATGCCTCTGAAAAGCAAAGTGACAGGGAATGGCCCCAGGAATCCAGATGCTGCTGTGGCCAGCTCAGTGACCTCGGGCAGTAACACCCTTGGGCTGAGGCTCTGTCTCCTCATCACAGACACAAAGGTCTTAGGTCCTGCCCACGTTCTCCTCGGGGATATTGAGAGGGTTAGCTGAGGTACCATGTCTGAGAATGTTGTGGAGG
This sequence comes from Desmodus rotundus, assembly GCF_022682495.2. Classification (NCBI taxonomy): domain Eukaryota; kingdom Metazoa; phylum Chordata; class Mammalia; order Chiroptera; family Phyllostomidae; genus Desmodus; species Desmodus rotundus. Next base: position 3,014,939 of record NC_071398.1, read on the forward strand.
TCATTTCCAAGGGCTCTATGTTTTTAAGGGATTCTTGTTCTCATATTGTCTCATGAGCATTGACTGATAAGGTTAGCAAGGCCTTCAGACAGAGGATGGGGACATTTTAACAGTGGAGGATAAGAGGGTGATTTGGGAAGAGCGGGGGAAAGAGGCTAGGCCTACACCTAGGACGCTTCACCGGGCTGAGGGGTTCACACCACACTCTCGAGTACACCGAGTACATGTAAATGTGGAGACACGTGTGTTTTTCTGAGAGAGATTCTCAAAGAGATCTGTTACCCAGAATGTGGAAGAGTCATCGGTTGGTGACGGTGGGAAGCGTATTTTGAAAGAGCGTAACTCACTGAACGGGATCGGGACGCAAACTCATGAGCGGGAGTGAGATCGGGAAGGGAGGCCGGAGGAGGCTCCAGGCAAACTGGCTCCGTCGTTACGCACCTGGAGCCCAAAGCACGCGTCCAGTACCGACCAGCACCACACGTCATTCCTCGATCTACCAGCTTCTGCTGCCTGAGAAATCACCCATCTTTTAAAAAAAACTTTTTTTAAAGATTTTATTTTATTTTTAGAGAGAGGGGAAGGGAGGGAGAAAGAGAAGGAGAGAAACATCAAGTGGTTGCCTCTCACACGCCCCCAGCTGGGTACCTGGCCTGCGACTCAGGCATGTGCCCTGACTGGGAATGGAACTGGTAACCTTTCAGTTCCCAAGCTGACCCTCATCCACCAAGCCACCCCAGCGAAGGCTCCCCAAATCTTAATAGCTCACAACAATAAGCATTTATTGAACATGTGATTCTATAGCTCAGCAATTTGGACCAGGCTGAGCTGGGTGATTCCTCTGGTCTCAGCTGGGCTCTCTCATGAATCTGCAATTAGTGGTCTGGGGCCTGGCTGACCCAGGGTGGCCTCAAGCAGATGGCTCATCATGTAGTCACCTGGAAGCTGCACAGGGACCGAAGAGAGTGAGTGGAAGCCACTTGGGGACTTGGCTCAGGACCGGCACACCAAGACGTTGCTGCAGTGTGGGAGCCAAAGCAAATCACACCTACCCCATATTTGAAGGAAGGCACAGGACATGCCACCTCTCGACAGAATGAGATATACAACCATTTTGCAAAGAACACCGGTACAGGGAGGACGTGAAGGACTATGGGCATTTTTGCAATCAGCCAGCACTCCCAACCCGTGCCTCCAGTAGCCAGTTTTGGTCCCTTTTATTCTGGTCTTCTCCCTGATTTGCCAGCACCTTTGGCAAAGGGGGAGGCATCAGTCAGAGATGGCGGACAGCAGCAGGGCCCGGAGGGGAGTGGGCATCCAGGGTCAGGGGCCCGTGAGCAGGACGGACAGGCTCAGCCCTCCCTCCTGTCAATTCTGTTTTGTCAGTGGCTACTTCCCAGCACACCTCGCTCAGCTCTGCGTTGCCCGAGGTTTGGGGCCTTCTAAATGCAAAACCTCCATCCATGTTTGGGAGGGAGACCCATTGTGGTTGTCGCCTTGCTGGTTTTATTTCCAATCCGTCACAGATGGATGCTGGTGTGACGTCTGTGCCAAGAATGACTCACTGCGTGACCGTGACAACCGTCAGGCTACTTCGCAGCCGACTGGACGAATCGAGGGCCTAGTCCCACACCGGGGGTCGCTGTCACGTCAGACTGCTGGGAAGTTTCTCAGGGCCCACTTCCTGTGATCACCTCGCTGCAGGTCGGAAACAAGCGGCGGGTGGCGTGATGTCCCACCTTGGGCAGCGTCGCCCTGCGGCCATTGCTTAACGTATTTTCATCAGGTCCCCAGGAGGTAGGAAAACTGGGCCTTGTGGCCCATTCAAGTCAGGCGAGGAGGCTGAGCCCTGGACACGTAAAGGGCGCATCCCAGACCACGTGTGAGCAGGCCGGAGCAGGGCCAGGCTCTAGGCGCTCTGCCCAGGGCTCTTCCCATCAACGCTGCACTTTTCTGCCTCCTTCCCGTGTAATTGGAGGAGGTGAGCACACAATGCCGCACAGAGAATTGTACACCTGCACCCTAAGTAATTTCATTCACCAATGTCACCCCCACAAATTCAATAAAAATGTAGAAAACATCAATATAAAAATATAATGGAGCATGCTTACTTAAAGAAATTAGCTTCCCCTTCACATCCCAAGCCCCACGCTTAACCTGAGTTGCTGAGGCTGATGAGCACTCACCTTTTACACTGGGGACTTATGCCTTATTTACATAATCAGATTCTCCCGCTCTCACCCTCAACGAAACTCGTTCCCTGTGCAATTGGGCAATATGTTACATTTAAACATGTAAGGGGGTCTTCGTCTCCCCCAGGTGTGCACGGCTCCTGGGTGGGGGCGAGTGGAAGGCTTCTCCAGGGGTTTCTCAGAGGGAAGGTGCCAATACGGCAGAACCATGGGCTTGCGGCAAGGCGATGTTCTCCTTGGCCCGACACCCACAGTCAGAGAGTGGGAAGTGGGGAGGGCAGTGGTCTCACCGCATGAAGAGGCCTCGCCCCCTCTTCTGCCACCCTGGAGAGTTGAGGAGAAGGATCCAGGACATTCGGAGCCCCTGCCTACTCTCTGGGTGGCTCAGGAGGAGCCACCCCGCCCACCTTCCACGGCCCACGGTTTCACCCAGGAGAGGAGCCTTTGGGGCAGAGCCCCCGCCCAGTCTCAGAGGGCGCATGAACCCCCTGAGTTCTTGCAGGCCTGGGCTCTGGGGTGCTTCGCTGCTGAGAGGAGCCTTTTCCCCTCTACTCAGCAGACCTTGTGCTGCCCTGACTTCTGCAGGCATAAAACAAGATAAAGGGGCCCCACTTGCGTGCTAGGATCTGGCACTTCACCTGGGCAAGCTTCCTCGGTGGCTGTTAGGCATCAAGGTGGGGAAGAAACAAGCAGGGTCCCTCTGGGATCTGAGGGTTCAGCGAGGGGGCCAGGATGGTGGGAACCCTAAATCCTGGGGCAACCGGCGGGCTTTTTAGGCACCATTCCCTCCGGAGTTTGCTTATGGTGCTCCAGACCCTCACTGTTTTCATATTTCCTGTGAACAATGGGTTCGATAGCTTTTTATAAAGGGTAGCTTAACCCCCCTTTTTCTAAATGGAGAAGGCGAGGTCCAAAGTGGGCTGAGACAAGCTCAAGGCCACCCAGCTAACCAAGAGCAAAATCCCACCAGGGTTTCTTCCCTCTGGCCCAAGGCTTTCCCAACCGTACTTCCGTTCCTCTGTTTCCAAAGGCTCCTGGGCTTGGGTGGAAGCTGGGTGTGTCTCCATCCCTGGGCACCTCCAAACACTTCCGGCCGCCTGAGGTCTCACAGGGTCCCTCTGCCGGAACTGTTCCTGCAGGCACTCACGGGACTGGCTCCCTCCCTGAAAACCTCTGGGTCCAATGTCACCTCCAAGAGTTTTTGCCAACTGTCCCCATATAAAGAGGCTTCTCCTTCATCCTACAAGCTCATGCCCGGCCTGTTCTTCCACATCTCCATGTTTTATTTCCTTCACGGTCTTTATTAGCAATTGAACCGGTCTTGTCTGTTCATTTGTTGGATTAAATGTCCCAGCCGAATGTGAATTCATGAGGTCAGGGACTCTGCCTCATCCACTGCTTTGTCCCCAGGCCCCAGCCCACTGCCTGTCCCACAGGAGGCATTTCAGGCACTTTCCAATGCGTGAATGTCTGTCGTCACTTTGCATACCAAGGCTCAAGGCCTTCAGAATCAGGGCCACTTTCTTCAGTTGGGTTTGTCCCCCCAAAGTGCCCTCATCCCGCTGGTCATGAGCATTTGCACAGGAATCTACAGGAATCCCTCGTCTTCCTGACGCTCACCGCGGAGCTGCTCTGGCAGCACCTCATCTGCTATGCGTGAGGGCCCTAGAAAAAGCATCCAGGCCCACTTGGCCTTGGTTTCCCGGGTAACCAAGGTTGTGTGCTTAGATACACACGACCAAGCAGGGCTCTCCCGGTGGGTGCGAGCAGGGAGGACTGGGGCACTGCCTGCATGCTTTCTACTCCCTCCAGTAGCCATTACCTGGGACTGACAACCAGTTCAATGGCTCAGTCTCTGGGGACAGATCCAGATTCTCAGGGGACAAGGTGCCCAGCCCCAGCACCATATGTTTACATCCCAGCTCCGGGAACGCTCGGGCTCCAGTCTGAGGACGAGGCGACTGTGTGCTGATACACATTCTGTTGCGCATGCGCCATTGAGATCAGACAAAAACGAAAGGCACGTCCTTCTATCCGCAGACACCAACTCATACCTAACATGCGGGTCTAAACGCACCCCCTTTCAGTCTGCCTTGCTTTTGGCTTAAGAGGAAGGGGAAGCTATGAATACCATTCCCTTTTATTTACACTGTTATATGCCAACAAAGTCTCAAGTTCTGGACAATGTAGAGCTTTCTAAGCAACAGAGGGTTCCCACCGGTGATCGATGGGAGCAAGAATGAATAATAGGCATGTTAAGATTGACCTACCCACCCCTTTGTAAATTAATCAGTTGCTGCCATTTAAAAATCAGGAGTTCCTCATAGAAATCCAGATCTCCATTTTCTCCTTAGAAGTTGGAATCTCTTGAGGCAGCATGCCCCTCTTGTAGCTCGGTTTCCCCGCGACTCAAGAACGGAGGCAAGGGCTTGGGTGTAGGTGGATCATGTGCAAGTTGGTGCCTGAAGTCGATAGTGAGGGGGCAGGAAGATAAAACACAAGAGGCTTGATGGCGCTGGAGCTTCTTGCAAACCAAGCCAGGTTGGTCCATGAGCCAATGTGACACCATGCCTAGAGAAGGTCCTGTGGCTACAAAGAGGAAAACATGCAGCATGAGATCAGAGGGAGGTGCAGTCCTGGGCGAGTGGGTCAGAACTGTCCACTTCAGCTGCAGCTGGAGGTGCAGCTTGGGGATGTGACACTGTACCACACAGCACCCACTACGGTCCACCCCTTGGGCCACTCGGGTGCACCAGCTGTGACTGCTGTTCCTCCTCAGCCACGCTGACGTAGAATCATCAGAGGCATAAAGTTTGGAAGGAACAAAGAGATAACCTGACCAACACCTCTATCCCGTGCATGAGAAAACAGGTCCGTCAAGATGTAACTGACGTGGGCTCAAGGGAGGGAGCATCCTTGTTTTGTGATTCGTCTTTGCTTGCCTCTCTCAGCACATCTCAAACCCCTGCTCGTTCACTAAAGGAGGGAGCAAATGCCTCCATGGAGCCCGAAACTGTTTCTGGAAGCAAATCTGTACCCACCAGCCCAGACTTCTGGCTTGTCTCTGGAGCACTTGCCCCATTGTTACCTTCACCTTGATGTTTCAAAGCCCTTCAAACTCAAAGCCATCCCTCCGTGAATCATCGTTTCCACAAAATCTACATCTCCTACTAGACTGCTGTTAGTTCTATGTCCTTGTGTTCCTCACACCCTGTGGTCACACCTATTTCGGGTTGTTACTGGCTTTTCTGATCTTTTTCTTTAACCTCTGCAACCATGTTACGGCTGGTCTGCCTGCCTTCGGCACCTCTTCCCTCTAATGCATCGGTGTCCAACCCGCAGCCCGCAGGCCACCTGTGGCCCAGAATGCCTATGAATGTGGCCTGACACAAACTTGTAAACTTACTTAGAATATTATGAGATTTTGTTTTCATTAGTGTATGTGTAGTTAATGTGAGACCCAAGACAACTATTCTTCTTTCAGTGTGGCCCAGAAGATTGGATACCCCAAAAGATGGGACACCCCTGCTGAGTCCAATCCATTCTCCATAGTGCTGCCAGAGTGAGATTTAGTCAATGCAAAGCTGGAAAAGATGCTACTCTTTGTAAAACCCAGAGGCCCAGCATCAAGCGTAGCCTAAAATTACTTGTTCATTGAACAAATGAACAGGGAGCGTGTGTCTATGCTTTTGCCAGGTGCTGTGTTCACAGCGGCAAACACACAGACACATCTCCCCAATCGCGGAGCTTGAAATCGGGCTTTATCCTCCTGAGAGCCGTTCGCAAATACATCCGTGTTCTATTTCCAGCTCACTTCCCAAAATTATTTCTTGAAATGCTTCCACCTCTGTAAATGACTGCAGACAAATTGACTTGCAGTTCCCTGAGGGAACAAAACCCCTGGAGGAGAGGGCCTGTTTTATTAGTTTTGCTAGCATGCAGCGCGGGGACGGGCACTTACGAGGGACCCAGTGAAGTTTCACGGAAGGACCGGATGAACAACAGACAGTCACAGGGGAAAATCCGGATGAAGCAAGCAAGGCACCTAGGGTCCAAAATTTAAGGAGGTACTCGCTCATGGGCTGTACCCTAGACGTTTTGTTGGCCTTGCCCTGATCTGGTCCTGGGCGGCCCTTAGGAGCCACAGATTGCTGAGACAGCCATTCGTGTGAGCTGTCCAGGGTTCTGAAAAGATCACACAGACTTTGTGGCCTGTCCAGGGTGCTGAAAAAAGTATACAGGCACAATTTGTGGGCTGTCCAGGCTTCTGTTTATTTTTTTTTAAATCATTTTTTCCATCGTTATTCTATTACAGTTGTCCCAGTTTTCCCCCCTTTGCCCTCCCCCACTCCCACAGTCAATCCCCACACCATTGTCCGTGCCACGGGTCATTTGTACATGTTCTTTGACTAGTCCTTTCCCCTTCTTTCCACCATTACCCCCTCCCCTCTGGTCACTGTCAGTCTGTTCCATGTTTCCCTGCCTGGGGTTCTGTTTTGTTCATTAGTTCATTTTTTTTCAGTAGCTTTCTCTTATAGGTGAGATCATCTGGTATTTGTCTTTCACTGACTGGCTTATTTCACGTAGCATATTGCTCTCCAGTTCCGTGCTTCTGTTTAGAAATGGAGCATCTCTGGCTTCCTTCACCTCTTTGTTTAAGGATTACCGTGGCCCACCGCAGGGTCCAGGCTCTGCTCCAGCAGGCACCAGGAAGACCAGACAGAATATGTCTCTGCTGTTCAGCTTCTGAGCAACAAATGCAGTGCGTTCCGAAGTGCCTGGGGAAGCCTGGAAATACTTCCTTCCAATTCGGTGGGGCCATCATAAAAAAGTGTTCTCCAAATTGTCTCTATCAATAATCGAGGAATTTTCAAATGGTTCTGGGAGTGCTTTCAATCCTGAAAGCTAGCAGCTATTGAAGAGTTATTCTGAGTTTATCCAACACACCTCATCTCATTTCTAAGGAAAACCTCAGTCGACAATCTGAATGGTCTCTTCTTGTATTGCCAAAAATCTGGAGAGGTTGAAATTTTTCCACTGAATTTTACCCTTTGAGACACAACATTTTCCAGCGTATAGACCTGAGGTGAAAAGTATAGGTCCCTGTAGGACAGCCTGTACTAAGGCAGAGGCTGGCCTCTTTTTTCTTTTTTGCTGTTTTGTATGGGTTTTTGTTTTAGTATTTAAATGAACAAAAGAAATATGTGTAAAGGCATATGGATTATGGTTGATTTTTCAAATTGTCTCTTAAAATATACCCAGGCCCAGTTTGGTGGAAAATTTCATACAGTAGGTACACAGAATCCTAAAATAGAGATCTTAAAGATGGTACTTGCCTCGTCTAACTTATGCCTTTAGCCAATGAGGAAACTGGGGTTAAGGAATCATATAATGAGCTGGTGGGTGGAGCCAGGAACAAATTCCAGCAACAAAGCATTCTCGTCTCCATTACTGCATACGGAAATGCATCATTCCCCCAAGTGCTGGTGACCTGGCGCTGAGATTATTAAGGAAAATATGATGATAATAATACTACTTACCATGCTCCAGGCACTTTCTATAAACAGTGACTCTATGACATAGAGGTTATTGTTAGTGCTGTGTTGTTTGTTGTTATTATTGCCATCATCCTTGTCATCACCACCACCATCATCATCATCCCCCTTTTACAACAAGTACATCAAGGCACAGAGGTGTTAAGTACTTTACCCAAGGTCACAGACACAGAAAGCGGCTGAACAGGGCTTTGAATTTAGATTTAGCTTCCAAACCTCTGCCCCTTTCACCAACACACATGCTGCCTTCCTGCTTTCTTCTCTAGCTTGCTTCCTTCGGCAACATTTGGTTTCGTGTTCAAGTACATAAAATGCACTAAATCTCTGGGGATGACAGTGTTTAACATTCTGACCAGATGCAGCCGAGCAGATCAGCGCATGAGGTAAATCACAAAATGGAGAATGAACTTAATGGGCAAGTTACTTAGATGTCTTATTACCTGTAATTGCATAAGCTCAGTCGAATTCACATGAATGGCACTCGCCTTGTGATGTCTAGCCACAGCTGGCGAAATAGTGTCTGCTGTTATTGTTTCCAGCATCATTGGCAAAATAATGGCTCTGTATCAAGTGTCTCTTATATGCCAGCTAATGTATTGACCTATAATCGCGTAGTCCTCCAAATCACCTTGCGGTATAGGTCCTAGGAACACCATTTTATGAAGGAAGAAACCGAGGTGCGGAGAATTTAGAGCACTTGTCCATCTTTTAATGCCATTTTGGCTGACTTTGATGTTTCCAGGACTCGGCCTGCTTCAAATGACAAGCCACTCCCCAGTGGGTTGCGTCCCACATTTTGCTAATCCCTCCAGGGCAGTGCGCACCTGGCTTGTTTGGTTTTATTTTTGTTCCAATGCATTTCCTTCGGCGCATATCGTGATGGCTGCTTAGCAGAACCGGAGGGCTCATGCATTGCCAAGCACCTCTCTCATTACCCCACTGCTGAGCGTGAGCTCACCTTGTTCTCTTGTCCCAGAAAGCCCTTCCTGCCTTCTCCAAACACGCAAATCTCCACCATCAAGCTCCAAATGGCAGCTCCCCCTATTTATTCTCCCTGACTTCTGCTCCAGAGAATAGGCCCAGCTCCCCCTCAACTCCCATAGACTCTCCTCCAAAGGAGAGTCTCCTCATTGCTCCATTTACTTATTAATTTCTTCAGTAAGCAAAGGGGCCCCTCTACTCCCTACCAGACATCATACTGAAAAAGTGGGTTGGTTAAACAAACACATAATTCATTGAAACATCTCGGGGCATTTATTACATTTTACTTCTTGTTGTGTCTTTTCACTTTCATTTTGCTTTTATACTAATACATGCTGAATGCTTTCAGTATAAAAACAGTATCTCCTTTATCTGCATATTCCACCCATGAATGCCTAGGTGAGTGCTTTGTGCGTAAGAGATCGAAATAACAAGCAAGTGTTTAATAAATAAAATTTGCTATTATTAGGAAAAGTATGTTATTTGAAAAATGAGAGTGTTAGCTAATTTCACAATTTACATAAATTACCAAATAATTTTTAAATGAAATTGGTCTAATCCCATACAAAGTAGTAACCTGGCAATGAAAAAATAAACTCAAAAATTAACACACACACAAAACCTTGGAAATGACAGGAACACAATAGTCTACATTTCATTTGCTTTGGGCCTTCTTTTTTTTTTAATTTTTGTTTTATGTGAATCTACATGACCTGCTCCAAATCTCTAATCAAAGTACATGTTTGGTAAACTGGTGCTGGAGGAAAGGTAACAAAACAGAAGGGAACCTCATGAAGGGCTGAGGAAGACCTTGTCCCACTGTGGGGTCCATTCGCCCGGTCTCCCAGGCCTTGCGCGGCCAGGCAGTCAACAGCTGGACCTGTTTCTAACCTGACGTCAGGTCTCTGGGCTGAGACACCTGGCTCCCTGCAGGTCTGTCTTTTTTTAAGGGCCGTGTGGTTCTCTGGCAGCAGGCAGGCCCTGCCCTCCACCCGTGGCTCCTCTCTCTGCCATCTGCAAGCTCCCCGCCTGCAACCAGAACCCATAAAACTCAGTGGGGTGCAGTTCTTGTTTCTGTGGTTGTTGCCAGAACATTCTTCTTTTTCACTTTTTAAAAATTTCCTTTGTCCTTTTAAAGAATCCTCATCTGTGCTTCCCAGTCCCTTCATCTCTGTCACCCAGCTCCCAACCCCCTCCCCTCTGTTCCCCGTATCTGTGAGTCTGTTTCTGTTTTGTTTGCTCGTTTATTTTGTTCTTTAGATTTTACATAGAGGTGAAATCACATGGCGTGTGTCTTTCCCTGTCTTACTTGTTTCACTTAGCATAATACCCTCCAGGTCCATCCACACTATTGCAAATGGTCAGATTTTATTCTTTTCTTTATGGCCAAGTGATATTCCATCGTACTAATGCACCACAGTTTTCTGATGGAAATGTGGGGTGAATCTTGATGGACACTGGAGGTAGACCCCCTTTCTTATCCCAGAACACTCTGGAATCCACACTCCCAGGCTACTAGGGAAAAGTCTTTCTGACCATACAGTCTCTTTGCGGGATGAAATTCCAGGTCACTCCCAGCCTTTGGGGCTGATTATTTCCAAACCTGCTTTATAAAACTCTGTAATTTTTTCCTGCAATTGGCAGCAGTAGTGCTGTAGGGGGGTGGTGGGGGGGAGTATCTCTTTAGGGTAGGTACTGCATTGGCTATGCACATCTGAATATCCTCCGTGTTCACAAAATTCAAACCTCCAAGGGTAAGGCAGGAAAGGAAAGCAACAGCTCAAAGAAGAGGGCAAGACATTTCTGAGACACCAAGAAACTGCTCCAAGGAATCCAGTCTCAGCGAAGTATGCGTTGTTTGATGGTACAGGTCTCTCTCTCTCTCTCTCTCCCCACCCACCCCCACTCTATCTCTCAAATAAATATATTTTAAAATACACTAGTAAGAGATCTTGAGAATCAACTGGTAAAAAGATTTCCAAAGGCTGATCAGTTTGGTGAATTTATCTTCCATCCTTCACCTAGGACAATACACCTGAGAGCATGCCTTCCCCGATGTTTGACCCTGAAAAACCTGCAGATAAATAAAACACCTGTCAATCTCTTGCCGGATTCCTTGCCCCACTGCAGCCCAGAGCTGCGTTGTTATGGAAATGCAGCAAGGTGGGGGGTCACAAGGCACTTTCTGTCTTTATTGTAATCTCCGCTGCTATAGAAAGCTCTCTGAGGCAAGGCCGCTCTACTTACTCTCATTTCACAGACTACCGTCCTAGCAACATCTTTATTCCACGAGAAGGACTCGAAGGCCATGGTGAATGGGTTGCCAGCTAGGGGGAGGGCCAGCCTGGCGGAACGGAGTCGGGTAAATTCCAGGGGTGTTTATTTCTCATTCTGATGAGAGCAACGGCGTGACCCCCCCTTTGCAGGCATGCTGTCCGTGCTTGGGGAATCGGAAGACGGCTGTGCAGAGAAGAAGCCTCCACAGACTTCCGTTTGCCCTCCACGAAGGATCCTGGGCAACAGGGCGGTGGAAATGTGGCTGCTCCAGGTGAAATCTCTTAGGAGATTGAATAACTGCTATGTTGTAATCAATGACGCTAGAGGAAGGGGGACGCATTTGCACAGACACGGAAGAACACGCTCAGTTCATCAGCGGTGCTGTGGGATCTCAAACATTAACCCAGTTCCCCCACAATGATACAATAATTCCTTTGTGTATCTTTTAGGAAAAACAAACAAACAAACCCTGTTTTGCAATAAATCTTTGCTGAGCCCTTTTTGCATAGCTAGTCACATAAATTTCCCAAAGAGTAGTTACTATGGAGCCGGGCTTTCAGGTCTGTAGTTTGAATCCTGACTCATCATGTTGCTTCTTGGAGCCTGCTGCTTTTTCTATAATAAGGAACTGGTAAACTAACTCCAGTGTTGAGCATTATTCCAAGGTCTACACCCCTGACAGAAGTAAGAGTGTCTGCATCCCTGAGTTAGAAGCCTGGTCCCCTGTTATGAACTGTGTGACCTCAGGTGAATCTGTTGAGTGGCCGTGAGGATGCCTACATCTTGGTGTTGCTGTGAAGATGCAATTATGAGATCTCAAAACGTCACCTGTGAGTCTCCAGCCTCCCCGCCGCCCCCCCAAAGCTGCTCGTGCATGCACCTGACCCTGAACAGTGTCTGGACCACAGGGTGGGTTATCGCCCAGCCCGACACGCACACGGGAGAAATCTGAACAGCGCTGCGAAAGCTTTGAAGGAATATTTGTCCACCGAAAGCAGGGTTTTGTATTGGGGTGAAGAGGAAATGAGCCATGGGCAGGCAATTCGGTAGAGAGAGTGGTCTCCAGGGGAGGGTGGGTAGATGTGCAAGGTGAGCTCAGCCCATCCCAGATCCATCAGCGAGACTGCAGAAAGACCCTCAGCTGGGGCGAGGGAGGGTTCTGTTTCAAAAGTCCACTCTCCTTAGTGCTCATAGAATGGAGGCTTTCTATTCTCATATGTATCTCAGGCTGTAACTTGTTTCTGAGTTTCGATCCTTGCTGTGTGTCTTGGAACTTCAGCGCTAAGACTTCTTCTGAGTGATTGGGAAGGGGCGTCCTTGTCGAGGGCACAGGCTTGTGAACTTGGAAGCAGATGATTTGCGTGTAAACCCTGAGTATCTCCACCTCCTGCCTTTTATCCCCACATTATAAAATGCAATTGGTGTCAAAACAAATGAAATAATAGGTGTGAGAAAGTGCTTTTTGTGTTCCGTGTAAAGTTCTAGTGGGAGAAATTATTGTTGGTGGCTTCATAGGAGTCGGTCCTCCATTACCATCTCTGTTATACACTCCTGGAGGGAAGAGAATAATTTCTCACCCTGTTTGACATCCCAAAAGGTCCGCTGTCACAAGCTTGGGCAGACAGTAGAATCTTCCTGATTTCCTATTGAGTAACACCCTGAGTGGCGTGAAGGAAAAAATGAATGACTTTGGGCTTCGATTCTAATACAAATTCCTCAGAATGATTCACTTTATTGGGATCAAATTTTTGAACATCAGTGGGTAAAGATGAAAGCCCGGTTCTCTGATCTCTGGAAATATTGTGTGCAATTCTGGGTATCTCTTCAAAAGACATCAAGAAGCTGGAGGAAGAGAGGAGGACATCGGAAACGATCAAGGGGGTAGGGGCAGTTATGCCATCCTGAGGTAGATCAAAATGGGCCCTTTTGTTCCAGAAATATAAAGGCTGAGAAGAAAGATGGTCCAAGTGTTTGAAATCCTGGGTAGGGGGAATAGCCGGGGTGGAGAAAAGTTTCCCTGCCCCCGATGTCCCTTAACGCTCACATCGCAGACAGAATCACGGGGTCGGCCCCATGTGGTATCCCTAATGTGGTATTTCTCAATCAGTCTGTAGATTGAGAATTGCTTTCAAATCCGCATCGGGAATAAAGCCATTGAAGCTCCTTGGACATCTGGGATTCACTGAAGGTGAGGCTGAAGAAGAGCTCATTCCAAACGCAGGTCAGCTGGAGGGGTGAAGGTTCTTCAGAAGAGCTGATGGAGAGGGTCGGTCAACGGGAGAAACACAGACGGTGTCCCAGAGCTTCAGGAGTGAGAGAACACATGCAGCTGAACTTTTATGAATGGGAGGCATTCATCGCCGCCCTGGAGGCCCCTCCTGCCTGCGTTGTGGGGTCCGTCTCCTTAGGGAGCCTCCTTCTGCCACCAGGTTTGCTGGCACCTGGCCCTTCTCTGGATGGTGCTACAGAAGAGCAGGCACAGGGTTTGACACCAGAGCAGAGTTTATGGACCGGTTTCACAACTGTACCAGTTCGTGAGGTGGCATTTTATTGCAAGGGATAAATAATCTCATTCCAATTGGCCTCAGCACTAGAAGAATTTCGATTTGAGTTCATGCAATTGTAAAGACTGGGCAGGGCTCAACCAATGTCATCAAATTAAAATTCTCTCTCTCTTTCTCTCTCTCTCTCTCTCCCCCTCCCTGCTAGATTCTGGGCTCCTCAAGAACAGGTACATGCCCACCTGTCCATCACCCAAGCCTGGTGCAGGAGAGCCTTTCTCCAGGCCCTGTGTGTGTGCTTAACGTCAGTGCTCTGGAACACAGCTGCCAACTGCAGGGGGCCAGTCCTCAGGTCCTGCTGTGGCTGTCCTGATTTAGGGGGATTCACAAGAAGCACACTGCTAAGAAAGCGAAAAAAAAAAATTGTTCTCTCATTACCACCAGAAGCAGGAGAGTGCCTTGCCAAGAGTTCTGAGAGTTGGGGGAACGAGTCATCTAACCCTTCAGATGACTAACCCCCTGAAGACTCCAAAGTCCCGCGCCCCATTCTCGGCTGCCGCCCTGCCTCCAGCCTGGAAAGCTTCCTCCACAGGCCCGCTCTCTCTCCAGCTCCGTCCCTGGCCCCCAACGGACAGGAGTTGCCATCCTGTGTCTGCAGCTGGGGACTCCCTGCTGAGACAGGTTCAATAACTTTCTCCGAGGCTCAGCACGCGGGCGGAGGAAGCAGGCTGTCTGTGCAGTTTCTCCTCTCCTAGGGCTGCAGAGCTGCAAGTTCATCCACCACCGAAAGCAATTAAGTGCGGCTTCATTGGCAGAGTCTGGGGCAGGCAGCCTGCTCTGCGGGGGCAGGGGGTGTTTTTACCATAAATCCTCCTCCACCTGGGGTGCCGTTCGGCATGTCCCTTGGCCTTCAGAACACAAGCCCGCACGCGCACCCTGGGCTGGCCGAGAGTTTAACAAATGTCAGACCCTCTCCTGCATCGTCATTGGCTCCTGTCACAGAGATACAGTGCTTCTGCCTCCCCAGCCTGGGTCTTTGCTTTTGTGGGAACAACTCCTTCTTCAAGCTTGGCCCACAGGTTCTTGGGCATCTCATCTTCCAGTTTCAAAAGGGACCATGACTTGGTTCTGACCACTGACCATGTTTTACCCCTTGGGCCCCGGGGTCAGCTTGGGCGTGGAGACATGACTGGTGCTGGCCGACGCAGGGGGGATCCTGAGGTTCTGTGGGGACCACCGGCAGAGAGACGGTCTGCACTCTGGTGGCCTGGCTAGCAGGGGAGAGCCTGGTGTGGCCCGGGGCCACCCTGTGAACAGGGCCAGCCTGAGAGCGAGGTGGCACAGGGCTGGGGCACAGTTTTGGGATGGAGAGAGGAAGGCTGGATGACATCACCTGGGTGTTGGCATTTATTTGTGCCTGAAGTCTAATTCTCTGCCTCTCGGGATCACGAATCTGCTTTGGCGTCTTCATCCAGCCCGGGAAGTCTTTTGAGGCCTCAGATTCTTCCCTTTTCCCTGAGCCTGTTGCCTCCTTCCTCACTCCCTGCTCAGGGGGCTCCTGTGGCTCGAATTCCCCTCACCAACACTTCCGAAGCCAGCCAGACTTTAAGGCCCAGGTCAGGTCCCGTGAAGCTTTTCCAAGCCCCTCCCCCAGGAGCGTCTGTCTTGCTAGGATGTCTTGCTAGGGTGCTCACATGGGGTCGAGCAGAGGTGGACGGACTCGGGGTGTCTTTGGGAATACAGCTACCGGGACTGACTGAGGTCTTTGATGACGTGTTATACAAGTATGGGACCGGTTTGGGGGCACCAGTGCATTCTGAGTGTGTCGTGTCCATTTTTACCATCTGCTCCCCCACCTTTCTCTTTTTAAATTACTGCAAAATCCGATGAATGATGTATATGAAGGACTTCCTGATTCCATTCTCATTAGCCTACGTCAGTTTCAGGAAGTGTTTCCCACGTCTACCACAAACACAGCGAGGTGGTCACAGGGGACACAGCCATGCCCCGGCTTTCTCATCTGTGACTGTAATGAAAATACGAAGGGAAGTCACTAAAAGTTAGTAGTAAATGAGTTAAGGTATGTTCGTTGTGTGCTTAGAGTGTCCAGCACATAGTAGGCACCCTAAAAAGTGCCTAGCACATAGTAGGTGGTCCATAAAAGCCAGCTGTTACTACGGTCGTACGACAAGGAGCAAGCAGAGCTACTCCATTTTGTCGTGCGGATTCGACCGTAAATTCAAACACAGGCATGGAATCTTATGACAAGAATTATATAAAAAGATTATCTTAACGATCCAGAATATGATCCTGTTAAATCTGTAAGTTCCCTTCAAAACGGGAACGCAAAATGTAAAAGAAATCGAGATCTTGAGAATGCATCAATACCAGCCCGGTTTTCGAAAGAGGAAAGTGTAGGTCAGGGCCACGCTGATCCCGGGGTTGGGGGCAGTCCCTGGGGAGGGGGGAGTGGCTAGGAGGCTGGAGGATGCGGAGCCCGAAGATGACGCAGCCGGGAGGTTCGCGGTGGCTGGGCCCTGTCTCGGGAAGATCTCTCCCCGGGATCCAGATGGACTTGATAGCTGACTGCAGCCCTAGCGAAAGTTATTAGACCCGCATCACCAGTGGGTTCAAATGCATTTTTAATATCTTCTAAATGCTTAATTTGGTTTTGCTGGAGACGTGTTTCATCATTCTCTCCTGCCCCTTAATTAAGCTAATGACTTGACTTTTCTCCTTTCTGATCAGCTCAGAACACGTTTTCCAGGCCGGCCGCCCTCCTCACGCCTCTTGGTTTGATCCGGTCATTGGCTTTCGAGCTCACACTGCTGTCTAGTGTTGGCACTTTTGCTGACTGAGACTGATCCCTTCAGGGGGCCCTGGGGCGGGGGGACCCCAGCCGGCACAGTCCCTCCCACTCTTACAAAGAACGAAATCCCTTACGTGTGCACACCACCTCACAGTTCACTAAGCGCTCGCACGCACGTTGTGTCAGTGGGTCCCCCAGAGAAACCGCCGAGGCGGGCGGGGTTAACCCGCCCTCTTACAGATCAGGAGCTTGAAAACCAGAGTTAACCTCTGACCTCGGCCAAATAACGGCATGATATTGGCGCCGGCATTTCCCACTCGCTGGCCAGTGCTCCTTGCTGTCCCTGCTACCCCATTCTGCTTGCCCCGCACCCTCCGTGGAGCCCACTGTGGGGTACGTGCGGTCGTGATGCTTCAGCTGGGCAGGGGGACCATTCAGGATGCCTCACGAGGGTCAGAGGAGGCTCTTGCCCTGGGCGGGGTGGGGCTGTCGCCATCACTCCTCCGCTTGTTCTCTTGTCTCTGCCAAGCGGCTGGACTTCAAAGATGACAGCTCCATCCATGAGGGGCCGGGAAAAGGGAGGCAGGGGGTGCCCTGAGTCTCCACAATGACTTCATGGGCATTGTCTTCCAACTTCCCAAGCCGGAGTCAGGAGCTCCCTTGGGGCTGGATGAATGGGTCGGGGGTCAGCCCCTCACCATTAAGAACCCCTGGAAGCAAGACCTCATTTACTTCCCTGAGAGTGGGTGATGAATCTTGTGTTTCTGAGCCTCAGGGAGAGTCGGCAAGGCCACGAAGGACGCAGGCAACCTCTCAGGTTACTTTAATGCACGTGCCGTGAGCTTTGCTGATTGACACTTTACAGATGAGGAGGCAGAGGCTCTGATAGGACAAGGGACTTGTCCAAGATCGCCCATCCAGTTAGAGATGGCTACCTGGGAAAGGGACATATTCATAAAGGGGAGGCAACTCCTTACATGAGGAGGTGACTCCCCAAGGGGCAGAGGGTAAGAGAATCAGAGTGGTCTCAGGGAACTTACATCCCCCCCTTATTAGAAGACATGCCAATGGGACAGTGTCACCTCACGGGAGGGACAGAACACTCTGTTTGCTGGTGGTCTCTGTCTGTGCTTGATCAAAATTGGTTCATTTACAAAAGCAAAGTTGTCTTTGCTACGAAGATGATGAATTCCCTGGGGCCATGCTGGGTGCAGGAAGGCTTGAGCCGGAGCTGGAGTCCAAGAGCACGTCCATTTGTTGGACCAGATGAGACTCTCGGGTGTGACATTTTGCACTTGGTGGCCCACTGTGGACTCCCCCCACATCCTACTCTCTTGGTGACAGCAGCGGAGCCTTTAATGTCCTGGTTCTTGGACTCAGATGGAGCCTGATGCTGAGAGATCTGCTCTCCCTCCCTGAGCGATGGTGGAGGGGGGAGCTTAAAGAGACTTGGTGGGTCAAGCATGAGTCAAGAGAAGAAAGATAGCTGAGACTTCTGTGCCGAAACGCTGAGCAGCAGCACAAAAGGAAGGGAGTTCCCCTGGGCTCTGAAACAGCCCCGCGGCCGCTCGATGTGCTCAGAGCGTGGGCAGCCGCAGAGAGAGAAGAGGCTCGGCCAGCAGTTTTGCTGTGGAATCAGTCCGGGAGCGCTTCTTTCTGGCCATCCTGGAGGTTCACCGTATTTACGCTGTATGAGAAGCTGAAAGGGCCCTTTCCCCCAGTGACTTGATCGCGGTGTCCAAGCTAATGACTGGCTTAATAACCTGCCCCCTGCAGGTGGCAAACTGGGCACAGAGAAGGCAAGGGACTGGCCCAAAACCGCAGAGTGCTTCAGCGGCAGGGACAGAAATGAGGCAGAGTGACCAGTGGCCCCTCCTTTTGTGTCCTCGGCCAAGAAGCCAACCTGTCAGAGCGGCTGCCGGGTCCCATGTGCCCGGAGATGGGCAGCAGGGACACCGTGGGCCCTGCCCACCTCTCTTCCCGATCTGCTGTGCTCCGGAGAACCTCGCAGTGCAGGGTAATATTGGCTCGCTTTTATTGCTGTGGGCCGGAGTCTTCTCCTCCTGCTGCGTGCTGGTAAACCTTGGATCTGCTGAGTCTGGGAGCTGCAGGTTCCCAGGGACTCAGTGGGGCAGGTTGAGAAAGGAGGGGCCCAGAGGCAGGAATTGGACCCTGCCCTATTGCCGCCTGCAGGGCAACCGGTCAGGAGAGGGGAGGCACCCTTTCACCATTCCCTCCCACGAGGCTCGCCAGCGTGTGCCCCCAAACCCGTTCCGGGTATACCGCACGCACAATCTGCCACACGATAGCTGTGCAGTCGACTCTATAATTTCCTCCGAGTTAATTCACCATTTTCGAAGATTACATTTACTCGGGTAGCATTGGTTCGTGACATAAGTTTCAAGCATGCAACTCTAATACGTCATCCGTCTATTGCGTTGTATGCTCACCACCCAAAGGCTAGCCTGCTCCCTGCGCTGTGTCTTTGACCCCGCCCCGCCCCCAGTCAGCCCCCACCCCCTGCTCCCTCCCCTCTGGTACCCACCACTCCTCGGTCTGTGTCTGTGGCTTGGTTTTTCGTTTGTTTGCTCACTGATTGTTTTCTGCTTTACACGCCCCTGATGAGTGCGGCGATGCAGCCCTCCTCCTCCTCCTCCGCCTGACGTCTCACTGAGCGTGGCACTCAGGTGCAGCCACGTTGTCACAGACAGCAGTGTGCTACCTTTCTTCAGCCGAGTAGCGCTCCACTGCATGTATGTACCACACCTTCTTCACCCAACCCTCCGTCCAAGGACCCTTAGGTTGTCCGTTCACCATGTTCAAGCAAAAAATTTATTTTGAATGAAATTTTGTGACATAGCCATCAAGAGAAAACCAAGACTCCCTTGCTGTAAACAGCAATATAAGTAAAACAAAAACACTTCCTGAAGTTTAGCCTGATGTTCCCGGCCCGGGGCTCGGAGCCTGAAGTCTGGTACGGTAGCACACGCAGGCACATGCTCCTCGGCATAAGGAGAAGGTGTGAAAAGGAACTGCAGAATCTGCGAAGCCATGTGCCACCTGAAACCAGAAACCATCCCCCAGGGCTAACCACACCATCCCTGGGAGACATGGACCAAAAAGCAAATGCCCCCTCTTCCGTGAAGCCTCCCCTGATTGTCCATCAGGTTTCCCCCAGCCCTTGGCTCCCACTGCCGTCAGCACTTTCTGCCTAACATGTCACGTGTCTTTGGATGTACATGCTCTTTCTCATGGGGTTAAACTCTTCAGTCAACTCCTAGTATCTATTCAAGAGCAGGAGTTTGTATCTGAACATCTAGCCAGACATCTAGCAGGTGATGAGCAAACATTTGGTGTTTCTCTCGGATCTGGTTTGCTTCCTCCTCCATCGCCCCAGAAAAAGAAAGTGCAGGGGCTGCAGGAGAAGCGGCCCTTTTTGGCAGGTGGTCCCGAGGAGGCAGGTGAGAGAAGGAACTGCCTCCACCCGTGGAATGGATCCGGGGATGGAACAGGCTGTGGCAGAGGAAGCGAGTCCCCGGGCCCTGAGGGGTTCAGGCAGAGGCTGGGAGACCCCTTGCAGTGGGCAGGGGTGTGGCGGAGCTCACACAAAAGTGACTGAGAGCCCTCCAGTGATTGGACGCTGAGACTCTGGGCTCAAGGTTAACTAACCATCCCAAGGTCAGGGGAGCGGCTGGCACGGCCGCCGTGCTGTGTGTGCGTGAATACATGTGTGCTGGTGCGGGCGCACAGGGTCACTTGCACCTGTAGGTCTGGCATTCCCCCCTCTGGCGGGGAGGCTGCGTTAACCCCTTGGTGCCAGGCTCAGGAATCTCGTGTTCTCTGCACAC
Organism: Desmodus rotundus; assembly: GCF_022682495.2. Classification (NCBI taxonomy): domain Eukaryota; kingdom Metazoa; phylum Chordata; class Mammalia; order Chiroptera; family Phyllostomidae; genus Desmodus; species Desmodus rotundus. Next base: position 3,035,102 of record NC_071398.1, read on the forward strand.
AAGCCTCGTTGCCAAGGCCCCAAGGGGTTAATTAAGTTTTATTGAGCCAGAGTTTATTGCGGCTGGTTCTTGTCTCTCTCCTTAAACACCTCTGCTTCCCGGGAAGCTGAGTCCTCTGGGACAATGTTTCCAACGCAGTTTAGTTTGCCTGTAACCTATATTTTATTTTATTTGTTTTTCGAGATACTCTAAGGGGTGGGTGGATGAGGTCATTTGTTCCCCCCGCCCCTCCTCACGCCCCGCTCTTTATCTCTCGGTGATTCTACTAAATCAGGTTGTTTAAATGGAGCGCAGATGTTGCCAATTTTTCATGTAAAGGAATGCATATTCATTTACATAAATTTCAGCGAATGATGGCAGTTTGGGTTGCCACTGTGTGTGTGTGTGTGTGAGTGTGTTTCTCACGCAGACTTGCCCAGCCCCAGCCAAAAACCGTGCAAAGGTTTAACTAGGAAACCCTTTGTATCCATGACGTGTCCACCTTCTTGACTTGTTTTTATTTTATTTTTGAGGCTGCCAATCCTGCTTCCGTTATCTCTAATGGCTTAATACGATTACAGATTTCTTCTAATCACGGCTCTAATCGTATTTCAATGTGTTTCAGCCCTATTCAAGATTTATAGGCAAGCTTTATAGAACACACCTTTCTAGAATTCAGGAGGATTTTGCAGGTTATTATTCATAACATCTGCCAGTTATGGCCAAGGGTCTTCAAACATCCCTTTAATGTGTATTCAATGCTTCTGATACAATGTAGCATCAGAGAAGACGCGCTTTATGATGGCGCCGTGTGTGCGCAGGCCGGCCCGAGCACTGCTGCAGCCGCGAGGCTGACATCAGGCTTTATCACGGCCGTAAAAACCTGCCCGGCGCGCGACTTGGTATTTAGGGACAAGCAGAGAGAAATGGTGTTTTGTTTTCGCTTCTTTTACTTGGCTTGGTGCAACGTGGAGATTAGCAGCTTGGCAATTTAAAGAGCCACTGAACGTAATCTAGAAATAAAACAGTAGTCCTTGGAGAAGTATTAAGGTCAGCTGTTGTTTGAAAACAGCTCGCCAGCCAGCCCTTGGGGATCTGAGGTGCAGCCTGCCCAGGCCAACTTGGGCCACGGAGTTCGGCGGATTCGCCCGCCGTTTCTCTTCCTCTATTGTTCTTTCTCCGTTCACCTGACACTTTTATCAAACAGCATCTATTCACAATGAACTCATTCTCACATTTGAATTTATGAGAGATGTACATAGTACATATAAGCCTTTAACTAAAAAGGTGTGATACCTCTTTATCAGGAAGCTCCCAGGGGTCAGGTCAGGGGGGTGGGTTGCAGGAAGAACGCAGACCGGGGCTGGGGCCCTGTCCCCTACCAGCCGTTGGGCCTGGGCCAAGGACTCGGCCTCTCCAAAACTCGGTTTGCTCATCTGTAAAATGGGAACATTGCTCGGGAATGGAGGTTGTTTAATTAAATAGCAGAGTGAATGAGCTTAACAGAGTCTGGCATGGTACAGGGGTTCATTTTTGTAAGGCGTTAACCGCATTTTTTTCAATGACAGAAATACATTTTGAATTTTTTCAAAAAGAGAAAAAACATCCGTGCCTGCCAATAGGCCTCCCGGACCTGCAGGTGGCGAGCGCCACTACCACACTGGGCAGGCACGGTTCCAGGCACAAGCGATGACCTCTCCGCTTGGTGACCCTGTGCCGCCTGAATGCACGGTGGCTCGAAGACCTCCTGGAGCTTTACAAGTCCCAAGCTGGGAAACCACGGAGTGAGTCTAAACACCGTGTTTGCAGAAGAGGGTCTTGGGGTTCAGAGACAGGAAAGGACTTACCCTCCATCATCACTCCTATCCTGGGCTGTGCCAACACCTCTGTCCGAACCAGAAGAGGACTTTGGTCCTTGTTGGCTTGGACAAATGTCACTTCCCTCAGCGAAAGCTCCCTGGTGCAGCCCCAACCGCTGAGCTGGAAGGTCTGCCTTTCCTCGTATTGTTTATCCCTGCACCCACTTATGTTTGTGGGGTTCGGCACAAGGAACCCCATGGTCCATGACATGGGGTCTTCAGGATAGGTGGGCTCCAGAGAGGAGGCAGAGACTCATCACCCGGGCATGGGAGGGGGGGCCCAGGGTGGTTTGCTCAGGGTGGGTGCAGCGGGCAAGCAAAGATTCTCCTGATGCGAGCATTGCGGTACTTGGTAGTTTTGAGGTAGGAACTCCCCAAGTGCCCGCCGACCAAATTTGCTGAACACTTGACTTTCAAACGGCCCCTCATTACAGACCTGCAGCCATCTACTTTCTGACAGGTTCGGAGTAAATATGTAATCGGGGAGTTTTTAAGCTCTGCTCTGTAAAGTGCCGTCTGTGTCTGTTGTTCGGGTATTTTATGTGGTCATCAAAGTTGTTCTTGCAAGGAGGGGGAGGGAGGAGGTGCGGGGTGGGGGGGGGCACTCAGCGATACAGGAAGCCTGCAGCCTGGCAGCAGAGACCTCGACCAAGTCAGACCACACCCGTGAGGGTCTGCGAGGAGGAGTCATTCTGTACAGGAGGCTGACACCCCTGGGAGGCCCAGAGACAAGGTCGCCGGGAAAGTCAATGATGGCTCTGGAATGTTTTCGTTTTTCTTCCTTTTTTTTTTTTGATTTAATCTTTACTGTATTTTTTTCCCCATTACCATGTAGTCCTCTTAGACCCCTCTGCCCTGGCCCCAGTCCCCACACTGCTGTCCATGTCCGTGAGTCCTTTTCTCCTTTCTCTCCACCCCTCTACCAAGACTGGTTTAGAGTTCTTTTACTGCCAACATTTTATGACCAAAATACTCAGTAACATCCAGTGACGTTAAGGGTATTTTACAATGAACCAAGGTATCTAGAGTCTGCCATTAACACTTTACTATGCTTGCTTTATACTTATCTATCCGCCCATTAATCCATGAAATTTGGAGGGTACATCGAAGTGAATTGAAGACATCGCATACTTCCCCCTGAATAGTCGAGCATGGACTTCATTATTTAGAATTCAACATTTGTTTACCGTCGCTTTGCGTTTGCGTAAAATTTACATACAAATGAGAGGCACAAATCTGAGGCCCATTCTATGGGCTCTACCAACTATGTAATTCAAGCCCCTACCGGGAAATTGCCCCCACCACCAGGAGGCGCCCTGCTCCTCTTCCCAGGGACGTCTGACCCCCACGCCCTGCAGAGTAATGCTGTTCTGGTTTCCCCCACAGCAGATGGGTCTCGTCTGCCCTAGAACCACGTAAGGCTTATTGCACTCAGCATCGTGGTTTTGAGATCCATCCAGGTTGAGCCTGGGTTGGTCCTTTGTTCCTGCTTGTGGGTGAGTAACAGAGCAGTAAATGAATCTACCAGCTTGTTCAACCCTGCGCCCGGGATTTTTCCAGTTACATCTGTTATGAATAAACTGCCATGAACATTCATGTGCACACCTTTTGGGGGACGTGTATTGTGATTTCTTGTGGGACACAACTTAGAGGTGAGAGCGCCGGGTATTGGGTAGTTTTATATGCCTAACAGCATCTCAGGGTTCAAGGTGCTCAGCGACCTCACCAGGATTTCATGTTGTCGGTCTCTTTAATTTTAGCCGTTCTGATAGGTGGGAAGTGGTATCTCATTATGGCTTTGATTTGCATTTCCCTGGTGACTAATGATGTCCGTATTCCATGTGTTTATTGGCTATTTATGTATCTTGTTTTGTGAAGTGTCTATTCAACTCTTTTGTTCACTTTTAAGTAGGTCATTGTCTTTTTATTATTGAGCAATAGGGTAATTTTATATCCTGCATGTGGTCCTTCTACAGACAATGTTTTGACAACATTTTCCCTTTATCCATAGCTCGCTTACTCATTGTCCTAAGTCTACCTTCTGATAAAGGCAAGTTTTAATTTTGATAAATTTTAAAGATCTTTTTCCTTTAATTAAAATAGTTTTCTGCAACCTATTTATCTGTGCCTACTCCTCTAAAATCTCTATGGTTTTTAACTTCTGCATGTATGTCGAAGACCCGTCGGGATTACTTTTTGTGTGTGACAGGAGCTAAGAACTCTGGTTACTAATCTGAGGACAGTTTTTCCAGAACCATGGATCGAAAAGATGTCCCTCTCCCCAGTCGAAGGCTCTGTTGTCTTCATGGAAAATCAAATATTGCTCAAGTGTGGGTTCTCTAGTCCATCTCATCGATCTATTTGTCAATCGTCACGCCAATGCCGTCTTTGCTACTAGAGCTTTCACTGAGTCTCGGAATCAGGTAGTAGAAGTTCCAGTTTTGTTCTCTTTCAAGATAATTTTGGATACTTTAGGACTTTGCTTTTTCATATGCATTTCATAATCAGCCTGTCAGCTTCTACCTTCTGAGATTCTGTTTGGGTTGCCTTGAGTCTTTAGGATGATTTGAGGATAACTAACATCTTAACAGTACTGAGTCTTCCCATCCCTGAGTTCACCACCTCTTTGGGTCCGCTTTAATTTCTCTCGGCAGTGTTTTCTAGTTTCCAGCGTAGAATTCTTTCACAACAAATTTATTCCTAATTATGTTATGCTTTGAACACTGTTTCAAACGCAATATTTTGAAATATTTTAAATCTCTTTTTTAAATTTCATTTCTAATTGTTTGCTGCTCGTATATAAATATACAGTGAATTTTGTATATTAACTTGGTGTCCTGCAAACTTCCTAATGGCATTTCTTGGTTATGTCAGTGTCTGGATAGATTCCTTGGGGTTTTCTATTGCGAGCAATTAGGTCATCGACACACCACTGTAGCTTTGCTTCTTCCCTTCTGATATGTACGGGTTTTGCTGCCGTGCCTCACAGCAGCGGCTGGCAGCAGCTGCGCTGCATGAGCTCGCAGTTGGGGGAGCAGGCAGACGCTGCCCTGCCACTAACCTTAGGGGAAGGGCTTTCGGCATTTTACCGTTAAGCATGATGCATGATCTTTTCAACACGTCCTTTATCAGGTTGAGCAACTTATTTCCAGTTTGCAGTTGACTGAGGATTTTGAACAGGACTGGATTTTGAATGCTAAAGTGCTCATTCTGTGCCTATTGAAATGATCACATTTTCTTCTCTTTTGTTATATTCAACCAGCCTTGCATCCCTGGGATAAACCCCTCCGTGTTTCTCATCACCTAGAAATTTTGTTTTCTGGTTAATGAAAATACCACTTTAAACACATTTAGATGTGAAAATCAATTATCACTCTTAAACATACATAAGAATGAAAAGATCAGCAACCCAAAGAGATCAGGTATTCCTAAAATTTCTTCACCTTTGGAGTCCAAACCTTGTTGCATCACTTTTCATTTCTGAACCATCCACGCCCCCGTCCCCCCCCCCAATGTTGCCTTCCTTGCCATCAGACAATTGTCGAGACAGAATTTATTAAAATAATGCTCCATAATTATCATCGGGAATTTATTCCCGACTGCGGCCACCTCTGCCCCAAGCTCCAATGGCAGGTATGGCCACTGACAACCACAGGGCCCCACAGTCAGACACATCGTGATTCGGGGAAAGGTTACGATGTAAGTGAAACGTAGCTGCTTGAGTGCACTAACGACTTCAATTTCCCCTATGTCCTCAGAGGGCTTTATAATGGAGATTCACTTACTACATGGTACATTTTTGGTCACATTTAAAGCTTCACAAGGAAACGATATTACTTTATGATCCAAAAATGTCATAGATCCTTTAAATAAAATTAATGTAAAAGTTTTAGGAATAGCTTATCATTTTAATGCCTGCTTTTGACTCCAAGAGAGCTTGCAGATACAGAGGGCTTTGGAGACGATCTAGTCTACCGAGCTCGTTGACCAGAGGGGGTTACTGGCCCTTCACTCGTCCGTCAGACTCGTCAGTCCCATGAGAGCAGAGACCAAGAGTGTTATGATCACCACGACTTGCCCTGTGCCTTCGCCTTCCCTGGTAGGTGCTTGGCCCTCAGTACATACTTCCTGGCATGATGGATGGATGAGTGAATGAGGCTTAGGGACTGTACCCTTGCCGGAGGTCCCATGGAGGAGACTTTCTGGCTGAGAGGGGGCTACAATTTGAGTCTCCTGACCCCATTGGTCCATATACAGCCACCTACCAGATCCAACAAAGAGGTGGGACAATTGGCTGACTTGGGTCTTTTGCCCTTGCCAAGACCGTGGAGGGGGGGAGAGTGGTTATAATGATTTTGGGATCTTGCTGCATGCCCCATGGGTCACACATGGATTACAGACGTGTAGACGTTTTGGTCACAGTACAAGGGGAATTTCTGTCTCTTCTGTCCTCATGCCATCCCTGAAAGCAAGTCACAGATTCGGGAAGCAGCTATTAATCACTCCTGTTAGCCAGACTGCATCTCAGCGGCACATTACTAAATAGTTGTACATTATTAAATTGTACCGTCGCTCCCGCCTGCGCTGCTGTGTTTAACTGCCTGGGAGGAATTACTGATCGAATCTCCCCAAATGTACGTCGCTGTGGTTTCCCTAGCACAAATCAAGCCCTGCTTGTGTGGGCAAAGGTCATATATCCGAATTCCATGAATAAGAGAAAGAGTTGGAGTCCTTGGCCCAAGCATCTCACAAATACAACGACGCGGGCCAGCTACCTCCTTCTCTTCCCTCCTGAACTAAGACACCTTCATTTCTTTCCTTGTCCCAGTCCTTTCTTCTCATTGAGGCCCATGCCAAAGCTTCAGGCTGAACGCATGGTCCCCCTGCTGCCCAACACACTGGTCCCGCCCTCAACATGCCCCCCACCCCGATGTGGGCAAATGATACCATCATCTGCCAAGATGCTCGAGCCAGAACCCTGGAGACACCCTTGCCTCTGCTCTTTCCCTCAATTCCTAATCCATAACGAGTGGTGTTTATTCTCCTTCCGGAGAGATTCTAAATGTGCGCTCTTCTCTGTCCCCCTCACACTTGCTTCGGGACAGCCGTCAGCTCACCCCGAAGCTTCTCTGACCACCAGGCACCTGCCCTTGCTCCCACCAGCGTGTTCTCCCCACACCTGCCGGAGTGACCTAAAACCACGCGTCGGAGCCCGTCGTCTCCCTGCCCAAGGCCTTCCAGCGCCTTCCCATTGCTCACAAAATACAACCCAGACTATTTGCCCCAGCAAACTAGGCTCTGCATGACCTGGCCGCTGCCTAACTCTCCATCCACAGCACGTAGGACTCTGTCCCTTGCCGGCCAGACACAGGTCCCACTGGCCCTTGGCTTCCTTGAGCACACCAAGCGTCTCCCCACTCAAGGCTTAGCACAGGCTCTTTCCTGCTGGAGGCCCCGTAGGTTTGCTCTTCCCGTGCCCGGGCCCTCGTCCTCACAGGCGACACCAGGTTAAATGCCACTTCCTCAAAGCAGTCTTCCTGGGCTCTTTATACAGATGAGTCCTTGTGGATTTCTCTCCCAGCAGGTTTACAACTTGGCGATCGTTTCATTTGTCTGGTTATTTGCTTTTGCTCTGTCTCCCTTCCTTTTGAAGGTAGAACTTCACGTTGTTCAATGCTAACACATGGCTTGGTCCATGTTGTGTGGGGGTCTGAATAAATGAATAAACTCCCACTCCCCCCATGGAGTCTTCCCAGCCTACTCCCCCCGCCCCCATCTCTTCCTCCCTCTCATCTGTCTCCCCTCACCGAGCATGAGTCTCCGGGACTGTAACATATATTTCCCCATCTCTCCTCCTTTCCTGGATCTTCTCATCAACCCACCGTGGCTATAGAGTCCCCAGGAACGGGTTTTCTAACTCCTCTGAGTATTAACACTTTTTCCTGTAAATATCTGATGAAATTCGTACTTGATATTTTAGTGGCTTCCTTTACCTTACATGTCATGGCAGAAATCATCCCTGGTTTTAAGCAAAAAGAAGTGATGGGCTTGTGCCATTGAAAAAGCTGGGGCCGTGCCACCGTCAGGCACCGGTGGATTCGGGGGCTCCAGTGACATCAGCACCCAGCCTCTCCCACCCATAGCGCTCCCCTTCTCTGAGCAGGCTCCTGTCTCAGGCTTTGCCTGGTGGCAGGATGGCAACCTGGTGTTCTAACCACACATCGTTTTCACCAGAAGCTCCCCCAGGATCCCTGAAGCGCACCCCAGGGGGCTGGGGTCATGTCAGCGCTCTCTCTGAGCTGCTACTGAGACCCTGGGTGTCTTTGACGTGGCTCCTACCCCCACGACATGGGGGAGGGGGTGCAGTTCCAAACCAAGCCAGGGACTGAGTTGGGGGAAAGGGAGTGGGTTCTCAGAAGACAGTTGGTTCACTCAGGAAACATTTGGAGGACCCTCCTGTGAACCAGATGTTGGGGACACAAAGGTAAGCAAGTGCTCAGGTCTCGGCTCTGGAGGAGCAAGAGAGGAAGACGGATCGGTGGTAGGAACTGTGCTTCAGTGAGTTTGGAATTTTGCAAGAGAGAGGAGGAGGGTTTCGCACAGACGGTGGCATTTGAACTGGGCCTCAAGGGAGAGGAGGCAATAGCCAGAGAAGAAGAGGGAAAAGGGCATCTGAGAGCAGGGCCTGGTATGTGCCAGCCTCAGAGACGTGACACAGAAGGGCCTTGCTCTTGTCCTGGGGTTGTAAGGGACACGAGCAGGGGGCCATCGAGGAGAGAGGGAAAGTTCCCCACGGAGATGGGTAGGTGGGCTCCGGCCCCCCACAGTCCACGCCCAGTTCTCCCCAGTCATTCATTCTCCCCGGCTGGCCCCGGAAGGCACGCGGGTTTCAGACCTCTGGCCTGGGCAGTCGCTTGGCTCTGGGCGGGCGGGTTCTCGAGTGCCCAGCTGAGGCCTTAGATTCTACCCCGCGGGCAGTGAACACCCGCAGCTAAAACAGGCCAGAGTCGAGATGAGCTCTTACCCATCTTTATATTTTCCGCAGCAATTAGCACAGTGGCTTGTGCAAAGCAGATGTTAAGTCCTTATTGAACGGATTAATTAAAGAAGAAATAAATTTTAAAAATTAATGAATAACCACCACTTTGGAAAACTTTTTGGCAGTAGGTGCCAAAAGCTGAATCCGCACGAATCCATGGCCCAGCGATTTTGCTCCTGGTCACGCCCAGCAGGGTGCGTGTGCGTGTTTGCCCTGATGTGTGGTCTGGAGTGTTTGTAGCGGCCCAAACTGAGGGGGGTGCGGGGGGTCCAACTTTCATCGACGTTAGAACCGATAAATAAATCGTGGTGTATTCGCATAGCAGATAACTACTATAAAGCAGCGATTTTGAACCAGTGCGCTGCAAGAATGTTTAAAACAAGCAATACCTCACTATTTGGTCAGGGGCACTGACCTCTTTTCCCTTAGATGTCAAATTAAAAAGACAACAGACAACGCAACAACAGCCGCCTGGTGCCAATGTCCTGTCTTGCACCACCAATAATATAGGCCATGTATATGGGGTTGCATCTTATTGGTCACATCGCGTAATAAGGTTGTGTCTGATTGGTTAATTCTTGGCCCCAGAAATCCTCATATACAAGTACAGGCACCTGATTTTTTTTAAAAGTCACTTTGGAGCAAAAAGGGTAGGGAATTACTATTATTATCATTTTTTTGTAAATCAATCAAAATTATACCCAGCTTTCAGTCAGATCGACAAAAAGTATATTTTTTGGCATGCTGCAGAATTTTAAAAACTAGCTTTCGTGTGCCAGGAGATGAAAAGTGTTGGAAATCTCTGCTGTAAAGCGATGGGAGCGGATGATGCCATTGCACGCGAAAATGCGGATGAAACTTATCCACGCAGTACTGAGTGAAAGGAGCAGAACGGGGCGTCTCTGTGATGCCGTCTACAGAAGGGGCCCAGCCGGGGGACCACCGTTCCTGCGCATCCAAAGTCGGTAGGGCGGTTCGTCTCAGGGGGCACTCGAGGAGTCTGCAGGAGCTTCTGGATGCTGTCCTGCTGTGATTCTTGAGCTGGGTGCTGACATGCAGGTGTGTACGGTTGGTGAAAACATATCCCAAGACGTGTGCCCATTTCCACGTGCAGCACCCGTGGGTGGGTCCCTTTCTGAATTCGCCTCACCACATCCAGTGCAGCGGCTGCTCAAGGCCTCCTGAGTGACCTGTTGAAGCCAAATCTGTTGGCTTCTCATGAATCGTTCTAACAGCCGGGTAGATGTATCTTGTATGGAATTGGTTGGCCTGGGAGGACGCACGGCACCTCAGCATTGCGGGGACCTTGGGAAGGGACCGTCAGAAAGCAAACAGCCTGATGAGAGCCTCAGATGTCTGGGGGGCTTCGGACAGGAGAATCGGGCCTAATTAAAGCACTTGGTGGCAATTAGTGTTCTTCCGGAACAGCGGCACCGTCTGGGGGCTCAACTGGAAACCTCACACTGCGTGGGGAGAAGAAAGTCGTCTGGTGCCAGGTGAGTCCATTCGATAAAGCCCTGCTGAGCACTTGCTGAGAACCGAGCCGGCTGGACCCGAGGAGGGAGCAGCAGAGGAAGGCGGGCCCCTGCCCTGGGGACCCTTGTGGTGCAGTGGGAGAGGGCAGCCTATGGAGGGGTCCAGGGATAACCCAGGAGTGGAGGAGAGGGCCTGGCAAGGATAAAAAGTGGGAGTGGCCCTGAAGGACGAAGTAAGAGTTCCTTGAGTTGCAGAGGGCTTTGAAAGGGAACGTCACCTTCCTCTGACAAGCACTTGGTGACGGTGTAATGGTGATGGAGTATGATGGGGGGAAGGGCCCTCAGGACTGTGAGGAAACAGGGAACATAATCCAGTCTGATTGTCTTAAGGAAGAGGATAAACCAAAACACGGATTTCACACTCAAATGCCCACGGAGTCAGGCATTCACTAAAGGGAGAGGGCCAGGTGGTGAGATTGCTTCAATCCATGGGAACCCTCCTCCATCACAGTGATGGGGGCAACAGGGAGTGGTGGGGACTGTGGTAAACTGAGGGTACATTGAATGGGGCCGCTTATACTCCACTCTGGCTATTTCCTTACAGAGAAATGGGCCCAGTGTTCTCTGCAGTCCACTATTTCTAGAGAAGCTAGAAATCTGAATGTTTCTACACATAGGCAATGCATTCTGACTTTTTTTTTTCAGAAGCAGTGTGCAGTCTCAATATGTTATATTTAAAGGCCGTTTAGGCCAGCAGTGGGAGACAGCAGAAAAACAAAAACGCGTCGCTCAGATACGCTACTTGACTGTTGTGCCCTGGGGAGTTTGGAAAATCACTGGGCGAAGAGAATGCACCGGGGCAGCTAAAAGCTTTTGTGGCAGCAGCTGAAAAGACCCGGAGCAGCTGCTAACTGTGCTGTTTCGGAGACGTCTGGGGCGCGTTTGGGATGACATTGATCATCGCCACGGCACTCTGTGCGTCTGCGTCTCATCCATTTGTTACCTGCACTGTGGGGGCCTTTGCCGTCAATATTTTGGGTGAAGAGAGACATCTCCCTCTAATGACGCCCTAATCGTTACTAATTTCCTCTGCATGGATCGTACACCACCAGGTGTAATGAGCACATTTGCCGTTAATGCTCCTGTTCCACCGAGTTCCTGGGAAATGGTTCAAAGGCACGTGCGCACGCCGCCAGGGGCTTCTGGGGAGCTTCGGGGATAGGGCAGAGAGCAGGAGGCCAGCAGGTGGCGGGAGGGCCCCCAGCCAGGGGCGGGGCAAAAGCCAGCTGGGTCCCAGCCCTCCCTTCCCTCTCCCCCTCCCCCATAAGCTTCCCCGCGCATTAATAATGTAAACTCCCTGATTTGCAATTAATCCAAAAGCTCTGTAATGATCATGCGATCCGTGTGTGATTTGGTGCCAGGAGAAGATGGATCAGCAGGGCTGGAATCTTTATTAATCTGTTTGGTTGCTCTGAGTGAGGCGGGTGCCACCTGATCCCCGTCTCCCTGCTCGGGGAACCATGAGTGAGGGGTCAGGTAGGCAGCCTGGGTGGCAGCCGAATACTCCATAGGGGTGTTAGAGCATGACCCGCCTCCCCCCACCACCACCCCCACAGCAGAACGCGGCGGTCAGCCACGCTTTGCTGGCCTACGTGACATCCTTGGACAAATTTGAAATTATTCTTTACAGCACAAGGGATTTCTTATAAACATCTAGATTTTGGCTTCTTTGGACGGAAGGGAAGATCTGGCAATCCGGCTTCACACGCAGGGCAGCCGAGGCCGAAGTGCAGGGCGCACACGCAGGCTGTTTGTCCTGGTCCCCACCTGGCCCACTTCCCCTGCAAGCCTGCCCAGACCTGCAGCACCTGTGTCTGCGACCACCTGGAGTGAGAAGTCCCCATTCGCCCTCAAGCAGAGGCGGGCCTTCCCCTGCCCTGTGCCAGGTCTGAACCGGGTTCTAACTGGTTTCACCGCTTGGTTCTCCCTTGGGCAGAGAGCAGCAGAAATGTCTTCCGGTCCAGGAGGCCCCTGGAGCCGGTGTGTGCTCATCTGAAGAGCTTTCCTGTTGTTTGTGCCAGGCTCGCAGGGTGGAAAGGCTCGGACTCAAGAAGTCCCCTGGAGGAGGCTGGGGAGACGGGGCTGATTTATACCCCGGAGCTCCTGAGGGCACAATGGCATGGTCTAACCGGGTGACAAGTGGACTTCACGTCAAAGGCCAGCTCTGACTCGTGTGCCCCCTAAGGCCGCGGTGGAGCTCCAAAGGACAGAGCTCCGTGGCCGCCGATCTCTGTCTGCCCTGGTTGCAGGCGGAAGGGATTGGAAGCCCACCGACCATGTGTTTGAAACCCAGGTCCAATAAGACAAGGCGGCAAAGGGAGACTCGGGACACAGGGTCCTGGTCCAATCTCTGGACTTCCTTGTCATGTGACCTGGGCGTAGGGTCGCCAGATCAAATGCAAAATGAGGATTACAGGTAAATAAGTGCAGCCCATAGGACGTGTGCCAAAGGTGTATTGGTTTATCTGCCGGGCAAAGGTTAGTGCACGTCCTTCGTGGTTACCACTGAGCCAGGCAGCCCTGCCTGGGAACAGCAGTGTCTCTTCTTGTCTGCTCTTCAGTCTCCTCATCCGGAAAACGGAGTCATGCAGGATTCCTGGTGGTCACAGAGCTTGAGCTACAGAGCCTTCCTTCAGAGTTAAAGGGACAGCAGAAGCCAAAGGGCGACCCAGATAACAAACACCAAGCTGTGGGGGTAGGAGACGGGGTGAGGACCCTACAAGCCACTCTGATGTCACTGATCAGGCTCGGTGAGTCCATTCGGTGACACAGAGCTCCCCTGAAGGTTGGTAATAACAAGAACCACCCCCCCTCTCCCACGTGCGGGCGCTGCCTGTGGCCCAGGTGCTTTGCATCATTGCCTCACTGGGCACTTGCAGCAACCTGAGACCCGAGCATCGCAGTTACTCCTGCATCACACATGAGGAAGCAGAAGCTCGGAGAGGCTCGGGGAGGAGCTCAAGCGTTGGGGGAGCCTGAGGACTGGAACCCCTGACCCCACACCCTTCACACCGAGAGTCATTCGGAAACAATGGGGTCACCTCCAACTCAACGTACGAGCCTCCTGGTGTGGGGGTGGCCACGCAGAGCCTGGGTGACTGTTGTTACGTCTTGGTGGGGTGGCCGGGTGAGGGCGTTTATGCATCTGTCCTGTGGGTGGGGATTAGACTCCGCTGACCTCCACGGTCCCTTCTTCAACGCCTTGTGGATCTGGGGCTCTCATGGCTTTTACCGTTGGAGATGAGACCTCGATGCTCAATCCCAAAGATTTTCGTAAAACATCATAAAACCCTGATGACTGGCCCCATTCATTCCCATAATGATTATTTGGTAATTACTGTCCACCCACTAGGAATCTTAATACAGCTTCTTTGCCACTTTTGACTTCTTACACGCAATTATAATTGTGCGTAGAGAGACCATTAATTAAGGTTAAATTGCACCTGTCCTTGCCAGCAGTGGTTGCTATAGCTACTTACTTGCCTCTGGCCTCCCTCCATGTGGAGCTGGACTGGACTCTGCTGAAACTGGCTGCGAGGTGCAAAAGGGCCATTTCTGTGGCAAAGGAGGGCTGTCCTGCTCAAGTGCAAGGGAGGGAGGAGGGGCAGTGGGGAAACGGTCCAGAAAGGTCAAGTGTGAAGTGGAGGGGCAGAAGGCTGCCCAAGATAGCTGGTCCGACCTGCCACGTGAGGGAAGTGGAATCAGAAAGACAGACACGGCCCTCTCTACAACCCCGCGGAGGCTGAGGAACTTGTCCGGCCTCCACCTTCTCCTCTGAGGCACCTCCGCACACCTAGTGCTGAGGGACCATTCCCTGCCGGGACCTGTGTAGGGTGCCTCGCCCAAGGCCCACCAAGTCTGTGCTAATAAGACAAAACGGTCACAGGCCTCCTTCACTGGGAGAATTGAAGGTTTTCATCTTTTATTAAATACTAAAAATGGCCAAAGAGGGCTGCCTGCCTCTGAGAGGCAAGGTTTAAAGAAGCAAACTGATATATTTTGCTAATTAAACCATTAAAAACCTCATTTAGGTGTAAATAAGGAAGGTGCATTAAATCTTAATGGACAGCATGGGGTGTGAGCTTGGCTCTTTGCTCAGAGCCCAGGCCCTGACCCCAGGAAGGTGATTAAAAATAGTACTTCTACCTAAGCATTTTCCAGCCCCTATCGAAATAGGAGGCACTCCCCCCAAAATGGGACATCATTTCTATACATCTCTTCCTGCACCCAATCCACAGAGACCACAGTGGAAGGAAGGGTAAACCCCCCCGCCCCCCGCCCCACCAACCAGGCCTCCCTCCACCCTCCTGGCTGCTCACAGTTTAGGGAAGGGTGGCTTTAGGACCCAGCTGGAGCCAGAAGGGCCCCTGGGCAACTGGGGACAGCTTGGGAAGCCAGTGGGTCTGAAAGCAGGCACACCGAGCGTGGAATGTCATGCCATCGATCAACCCAGATCACGGGATTCCACGAGGGCCCGACGGGATGGCACGTGTGAATCAGCCAGCACAGGGCTTGCTGTTGTACAGGCGCTCGACGTACTTTAGAGACCTGTCCTGGAGGTGAGACTACGGTAGAAGTCCTTGAGATAACCTGCACTGACACGTGAGCAGTGGCGACGTCTGGGCGGTTCGGGTTGCCTATTACTTACTTATCCGTGCTTTCTAGTTTCCACAACCTGTGCAAACGTAAGAAGTACTCGAATGGCGTGACTTTCTGCAGGCTTACTGCCCTTGATGGGGGCGGGGTCGCTGCTACGTAACCCAGGAGGCAGGTCCACATATTTGCTGTGGACACGTCTGTGATTTTCCAAAAATGAAAGAAGGAAGGAATACATTAAAAAATAAAACATTTTTTATTTATAAATGGGGGACACGAGGCTCTGAGGGTGGGAGGGGGAGTCTCCATCCGCCAGCCTGTGCTCCCCCCCAGCATGGCTTTGCTTGCCTGGGGCCCTCCCGGGAAACAGTTGTCTGAGAAAGAAGTGGTTCTTGCTTGTAGACAGGTGTGGCCCTTAAGTGGCAGGACAAATGGTGAAGGAGAGTGAAAAACAGGGGCGCCTTGTACATACCAGGGAGTGGGGGGTGCTGTGACCTGAGCCCATTCTCTTCAGCCCACATGGGCGAGGGCGTGCTAAGGGACTTCCGTCTCATAATCGGTCATCATTAACGACTACATTTTATCAGGACTGGAGTTAATGTTGTAGGTCAAGAACGACCATGGCTGCGTGGGAAGCACGCATGATACAGCCTGTGGTTACATAGAGACCCCCAGCTGCCTGCCCAGGGCACAATCCCAGACCCCGTTCCAGCCACATCAGCCTGCCTTTAGTTCCTGGAAAGTGCCAAGCTGTGTCCTGCCTCAGGACCTTTGCACGTGCTTTACCTTCCCCTCTCCCTCATCAGTTAATCCCCTGAGCTCCTTTTAACTGTTCAGAGCTCAGCTTAAGCCTCACTGCCCAGGGGAAGCCTGCACTCCCTCCTTCGTCCCAGCAAGGTTCCTTTGTTATTATGCCCTTAGGTGACTGCATCCTCTCCTTCCCAGGATTCTCCGGTTCCCAGTGAAATATGGATTAGTGTGATTATTTCATTAATATCTATTTCCTCACTCATCAACAGGTCCCATAGAGCACTAAGAAAGTCTTTTTGTGTGTGCAAATGTCCACTGTCTAGACAGTACCAGACCCAATCAGATCCTTAAATAAATAAAACAAATAAGTGAATGAATAAATGAATGAGTGAATGAATGAAGGAATGCATGAATGAGTGAATGAATAAATGAATGAGGGAATGAATGAGGGAATGCGTGAATGAGGGGATGAATAAATGAATGAATGAGGGAATGAGTGAGTGAATGCATGAGTGAGTGAGCCCCTTTGTGGCAGCAAGGGCTAGGTTGTGCTCTGTAGTCTTAGCACCGCAGCATGCCCCTTGGAGGCCTCCCAGAGCAGTCGGGCACAGCCAGCCCTGGCCCGAGCAGTGTGGGAGACACGTTCCCTGTGGGGCCGACCCTGCTTCTCCAGTCGTGGAAGGGCTTTTTGTTCTGTTCTCTGAGGCCAAAAATGAGCCAGCTGCTCTGCCAGCAGGTGACAGCGGGGGTCAGCATCCCTGAGCCCATGATATTGAACAATTCCATCATGTAGCTGCTGCGTGATTCTAGATCAGTGACTCAGGACAGGGGGATGGAGGAAAGTGCTGGATAAACCCACCCGGAAGCTCTCCTGCCTCTGACAAGGCCTGAACCAAAGTGGGGTTTTGGGCCTTGAAGCAGGCAGGTCTCCCAGTTTGATCCCCACACCCAGGCTGGAGAGCTGCCCTCCAGTGGGCACCGTTACCTTCGTGCACGAAATCCCAGCAACTCTGCCCACTCCTCTCCTGGCTTGTGGGAGTCCAAGACGCTCTGCTCTCTGCCAGCCTTCAGCACTGGGGGGCTGGGGAAGCTGCCCCCCAGCATGTAGTGAAGGCAGTGAGGTTGGAAGCAGGTGAGAAAACAGCTTGTATGAGAAGGCAAACTAAGGGCCAGCACACTGGGCGTCTTTCTGAAGGAGGCAGGGTTTGGGCACTGCCCGACAGGACAGGGAGGAACCAGAAGGTGGAGGCAATGGGGAGGGGCGCAGAGTGGAGGTTTCAAGCCTCTGCTGGTGTTGGGATGGGTTCAGGCTTGCAGGACGTCTAGGGGCGGGGGTTGTGCAAACAGCATCCTCTGCTTTGCTGTTAGAAGCACCAGGAAGCCAGCCGGTGCCCCAGGGAGAAGGGAGATTTTCAGGTTGACCAGCAGGTTGTGTGGTACCTGAGCCACCTCTCGAGTTGGGGGTCGCATCTTCCTTCCTGACAGAGGGAGGCTGACTGTCCACCTGCCTTTGAGAGGCTACTGGTGATGTCTGGTGACACTGAGAACGCTCTGCCCGGCCCCGCCTTCCACTCACCATGGCCGAGCTGTAGTCTTTCGTCTTTCAAGAGCCAGCTGCTCCTCACATAATAATCAAACGAGGAAGGAGGGAGCAGGAATGCAAACAGCATCCCCCGGGCCTGGCTGGAGGTGGGGGGCCTTCCCCAATGAGAGAGCCAGACAAGAGGAGGGGCTGAAGAACTGATAGGTGATGAACTTGGATATTTTGCTGAGGAGATGTGGAAGCAACATTTTGAACGTCTGATCTGATGTCTCCCTGCTGCTTATGGTAAAATGCAGGAGGAAAGCGACACATTGAAGGAAGAATTTAAGCAAAAAGTAACTGGAACTTGAAGATCTGGGAAATTCTAGGCCCAGCCGTATTATCAAAAAAATGAGAAAGCACACCAGAGAGAACAGAGGTAAGGCTCAACAACCATTTGCTAAAGAGATGAGATGTGTGACTCATCAATCCAGGTGACCATGTCAGCGGAAACGCTGCCAGCTCGGAAGGCAGGGGACAGAGATGGGCACAGGGAAGCTGGAAACCCACAGGCAAAAGAATAAAGAATAAAGCTAACCCTTACCTAATACCATATACAAACATTAACTCATGGTAGGTATAAGGCCTAAAACAATAAACCTCAAAAAAAAAGATTGGACAAAGTCTTCTTCATGACTTTGGATTTGGCCAAGGTTTCTTTGTTACAACACCAAAGGCACAGATAACAGAAGAAAAACTGGGCAAATTTGACCTCATGAAAAGTTAAGAATTTTGGAAATCATGAAACACTGTTTACAGAGTACAAAGGTCACCCACAGAATGGGCGATACTATTGGCTAGTCACACATCTGCTAAGGGATTAATATCCAGGATACATGAAGGGCTCCTAAAAAACAACTCAATTCAAAGACGGGCAGAGGATCTGAGCAAGCCCTTCTCCGAAGAAGACAGACAAGCAGCCAATAGGTGCCTGAAAAGACGCTCAATGTCACTGAGCGTTAGGGAGATGCACACCCAGACAGCAGGGTGATGTCACCTCGCACCCTCCCGGATGGTCACCATCAAAACCAGAGAAAGACAAACGTCGCTGAGGGTGTGCGGAGATCGAAACCCCCGGACACCGTCGATGGGGATGCCCAATGATGCAGTCACCGCGGAAGGCCGTTCGGCGGTTTCTCCAAAGATTAAAAACAGAATTCGTATATGACCCAGCCACTCTCCTTCTGGGTATATTTCCAAAAGAAGTAATAACAGGACCTTGAAGAGATTTTGGTTTTTTAATTTATTTTTCAGTGCAGTGGACAGGCGACATTATTTTAGTTTCGGGCGTACAGCCCAGCGACCAGACATTTGTGTACCTGGTGAGGGGCCCCCACGATAAGCCTGGCACCCGCCTGGCCCCTTCCGTAGTGATTACAACATCACCGACTCCATCCCTGTGACTGATTTTACAGCCGGTAATTTACACGTCGCAACTGCTTTCCGCTCATCCGCCGCCCCCTCCTATCTGCCAACCAGCAGTTCTCTCTGAGTTTGTCTTGGTTTGGATTCTTGTTCATTTATTTTTATTTTTATTTTTTTTAGATTCCATATCTAAGTGAGATTATTTGGTATAAGCCTTTTCCTGTCTGATTTATCTCAGCATCATGCTCTCTAGGTCCATCCATGTTGTCACAAATGGTGAGATTTCAGTTTTTTCTAGGGCTGAGTAATATGCCATTGTATACATGCGCCGTATCTTCTCTATCCATTCTTCCACCGATGGACCCCTTGGACGCTTCCATATGTCGGCTCCTGTAAATAATGCTGCAGCGAACGTAGGACTGTACATATCTGTTCAAATTAGTGTTCTGGGTTTCCTGCAGGTGTTTGTATATGCAGGGTCGTGGCAGCGTTATTCATCCCAGCTCAGACGTGGAAGCAATCCAAGCGTCCGTCGCTGGAGGAACGGCAAAGCAAAATGCAGTCTACGCATACAATGAACTGTTCCTTCAGCCTTTGAAAGAAGAGAAATCCTTCCTGCAATATGCTATCACGCTAGTGAGCCTTGAGGACGTCAGGCTGAGTGACATAAGCCAGTCAGAGGAAGCAGAATCCTGCATGAGCCCACTTACACGAGGTGCGTAGAGTAATTGAATCCATAGAGACGGAAGGCAGAACGGTTGCCAGGGGCGGGGGCTGGGGGAGGAATGGAGGGCAAGTATTTAATGGGGACAGAGGTTCAGCTCTACAAGATGAAAGACTCCTAGAGAGGGTGGTGGTGACGGCCGCACAGCATTAAAAATGCGTTTAATGCCCCTGAAGCACACACTTAAAATGGTTGAGATGGTAAATGTTACATGTATTTTACCGCCGTTTTTAAAAATTGGGGGAAAAAAACGTAAGCAGGAAAAAAAAACCCTCCACACCCTTGCAGGCTGTCTCCAGGACTCAGTTCGAAGCCATTCCCACATTTTCAGGGCTTCGTTAGTTAGCGCACGCTGGTGCGAGAGGTTAGCGAGGCGGCGGGGGCGGGGCGGTCCTGGACGGTACCCAGGCACTCGGCTGGATTAGGTGGGTAAATAGCCATGCCCTTTACTGGTGTGCGAAGACTCGGGAAACGTACAGTAAGTCGGGGAGTGCGTGCTACACATCTGTGTGGAGAGGCAACTAGCGTGTGCAGAAATACAGGCCTGAAGTCGTGGTGGAGTTCCAGGCTCGAGACAGATATCTGGGAGTTGTGACACTGCGCTGGTCCGGAGGGCACTAGGGAGACGCCCCATGTAGAGAAGATGCCCAAGGGTGGGCCGCCGGAGACTCCGAGCCTTGCAGAGGATGGAGGGTCCAGTGACATTTTAAGGAGCGACAGGGGCAGAAAGCAGAGACCAGAGGGGTGGCAGAGGCTGCCAAGGAGGGAGCAGGAAGACAGGGCCTGTGTGAGCTGATATTGTGTCTCGGGACAGGGGCCGGCCGGTGCGCAGGAAGTCTCTTAGGCCCTCGACACTCATTCTCTGTCTTCTGGTTGGTGTGCCTGGTCAATAAGATTCGTTTTCTTTAGAGGTCGTTGGAACTTTCTACGTTTTTATTTAAGCAAATTTGCAGCCTTAGAGGAATTTTTCTTTGTCTCTTTGTCTCTGTCACACGCGCACACACACACTCACACACCCCTATCCCTCCGTGCACGTGGATCTGGGGCAGGTGACCCTAAAATTTGCTCCAAGGGGTAAATATCACTCACCTCTAGTCAAACAGAATATTCCGACATCCTGGCCACAGCGATTGATTCAGACTGGGCACGTGACCAACTCTGGTTCGGTGAGATTCAGTCCCGGGACTTCTGCTGGGAGAACAGGAGCCTAAGGCTACCATCGATCCTGGCCAGCACGTGGGGACGGACGGCCTGCTTGAGAAGGAAGTCAAAATGGTGAGAACAGAGCCAGAGGCAGAGACTCGGCCAGCACTACCGCTGAGCCTCTCAGGCTCGTGGATAAATACATGTTCCCCTCTTGGTCCCCAGCTCACGGAGAGCTGAGTTGGTTTTCTGTTTCTTGTAACCAAAGAGTCCTCGGTAGTGGGACCACCAAACATGGGCAGCCCGGACTTGAGCAGTAAGCCACCAGCGGTGAGTGAGGCGACCCCAGAGTCGCCAAGGCAGGCTGGGGGACAGCCTCACCTGGCTGGGAAGGTGGGATGCCGGCAGGGGCGGAGCCAGACAGGCCCCAGCACTCACCGCGTGCACGTGAGTCTTTACCTCCATGCTCCCTCTGATCCTTGAGCAGCCTGGGAGCTGGGAGGAAACCACACTATTTTTCCGAAAAGATACGCCCCCCAAGGAGAGAGTGTAGATTCCAGCTCGTTTTCTGGCTGTAGGGACAGCATGCTGCAGGGCTCTGCCAGCTCCGTGGGACCTTTCCTGGGACACGCACCGCCGGGGCACCTGCAGCCCCCCAAGTGGGCAGGCACTGCCCACGCTCCCCCCAAGCCCTGTGCGGAACCAGCCTGTGTTCTGGGCCCTGCGGCTCTGCCCTTTGTCCCTCTGGTATGTCCCATTTCCACTCTGCTCCCTTCCCTCTCTCCTTCCCCTCCTATGTTCCCTGTCCCTTCCTGTCGCCCGGCCTCGGGGAGCCCAAACACGAAATGAAATTGGCTAAAGCAAGGGTCCCTAACAGTCTTTGTCGTTAAGAGAGTGTGTTTCTCTGCCTTGCTCAGGTGGAGGGAAGTGGCTACCCATGACATAGGATGGGAGCATCCCAACAGCGCCCCCAGAGTTGCCTTCCCTGGGGTTGTACTGTTGCCCTTATTATCTTCGGATTAAGCCATTGGAGAGTCTCACGATGGTGGGCTACTGTTAATGTCTGTCTATATACCATTCTGTTTCATCTGAAATACACATGATTAAATCCATTTCAATGGTGCAAGTGCCTAGATCAGAGAAGTTAAGTATCTTGCCCAAGGTTGCACAGGGGGCAACCCTAGCTCTGCCCAATCCTGACGCAAGCATCTATCCACCAAGATCTCCTAGTAACCGCCTCTAACACGTGACCTCACTTCAGGGCCACTGGGCTTCGACAGCAAGAATGAAAACCACAGTCTGAGCGAAGTAGGGGAAGGGGAGCTACCACCGTGGCCAGGGCAGCAGAGTGGGGGCGCGGGGACTGGAACAGCATGGCCTCCATGCTAATTCGGAGCCTCCCTCCACCCAGACGCCCCAACAAGCATGAATGCCGGCCAGTCCCTTCCCCTCGCTGGGTCTCTGGTACCTCGTTTGCTGGAAGCGGGTCCCAAGCTGCGTTTCTTCTTACCAAATAGTGTTGCCACAGGGCCTGGAGAGAAGATCTGTGACCAGACGCCACGCCGGGGAGGCATCCTCAGCCTTGCTGCAGCCGGGTGGAGCTTCTTTGTGGCTTCTGACAGCCTCTGCTCTGTCGCCATGGCTGCAAGTCCATGTCCAACATGCTGGCCTGCGTCACGCAGCCACAGGACTCCGCCGAGGACTGCAGTCATCTCCAAAGGAGAAAGGGACCATCTCCTTCCAGAAGCCCTTCGCAAGGGTAAAGCTACCTTTGCCCTTGTGCCTCGTTTAGAGGTGAAGGCACCTGCTCAATGATGTCGCCACCGCCCTCCCCCCCCCACCCGCACTTCCCTTTGCAGGTACTGGGTGAGGTTAGGCCAGGGTTATTGATGTCATATTCCTATTTTAAATGCAGCACCGAAGAGCCATTGTTTGTGCTGAATGCAAAATCAAGCCCCGGTGCATTGCTGGAGCTGCTCCGGCACCACTGGTCTAGGAAACACACTCTCGCTCACTCAGCCTGGCAGGGCTGAGGGGCTGTTTCCCTGCGAACATAATCAAACCAACTCTAAGGGGCCATTTTTCTAATTTGCTTTGGCATCAACTCCTTAAGTGTATATAAATAGTGCTGGAAATGAAACACACGTGTCCTTATAATATTGCCTCTTGATTTCTGGAAACTGAACTTCCCCAGATTCAAAAAAAAAAAAAAAAAAAAGGCAATAACTTAGCAGCAGCTGCACAATAGCCGAAGTTCTCTTCCTTCCTGCGGTCGAGGGGGTAGCAGTGACCTTTGACAAAAGTGTCCTCCGATGCTCTACGTTTGCATCGGATCAGGTTGTAAATATCTGCTTGAAAGCTCAGGGCTCAGAGGACCTGTACCCGGTCTTCTAATATCTGCAGCTAATTTCCTTTCCATAATGGGATTGTCTTTCTTTCATTTGGAAAACAGAGAGAGAGACATTATTGGATCGCTAGAATAATTGGTCCCCAATAAGTAAAATTTTCCATAGATGGTTAGGTTCATTCTATAGGAAAAGAAGGTAATTTTCCAGGAAGCTCTGATGGCTTATTTCTTATTCAAAGAGCAGCTCAGCCCTTTCCTCGGCCGCCCTTGCCCTTGCTGAAGACGGACAGACAGCTGAGATTGGCTTCTTCTTCACGGGGCAGGGCTTTAACTCCTGGGGGCCGGTTCCCCAGGCTGCTTCTCAGTGGGTGTCTGGGGACGACCCACTGGTGAGGCTGGTGGGAGCGTCACGGAGCACAGACCTCTGTGGACTTCCGGTCCTTCTTTTCCAGCCCTCAAGGCCGGCCACCAACTGGGTGGCAAGCAAAAGTCCCACTTCCATTCAAATCCACGAGCGTTCACTGAGGAAAGGCCTGGACCGTCAACACGGAACTCCGAAGAGCAGGACCAAGAAACACGAGTGGTGTCTCATGTAGGCCGCACGTCCACATGTCGATGGGGGCCCAGCTAAGAGACGGTAGGGCAGTGAAGGCGCCAGCGACCACAGCAACAGGAGTTTTACACCCGTCTGGGCTCCACCTCCCAACAGCTGTGGGGTCTCGGATAAGTGTCTCTAAACTTCCTTTTCTACTAAGTGTGACTCTCACCCTGGAGCTTCCGTCAGAGGTAAGGCAATACTGCAGAGATGAGCGTGGAGTACCCTGGGCCGGCGCCAGCTAAGTGCTGGGTGCACAGTGGAAGGTACTGTCGGGGGAGGAGGTGAGCCTTGGATGCTGTCTTGGGGGACCCAGGTATCAAGTGAGTGGTAAGGACCAGCTGGGCTTAGCCAGGGCCAAAGGCTGGTCGATGGGCCAAAGGCTTAAATGGGCCCCTGAGCATGGCCCGTGTACAAGACACTAAAGCAAATGGTCCACCCGCCATCCAAAGCCTCCTGCCCCCACCAATCCCCCAGTGTGGTGGCCCAGGGGACCCAAGCTGGTTCTTCCCGTTTGTCTATTTGATGGAAGGAGGAAAGCAAGGCTGCAACAAACACACCTTCCAGAGCATTCGGTGTGGGGTATGCCTGCTGATCGGGACGACTATGAAGCCTGACAAATAACAGGGGCTCGGGAAGCCCTTATGTGTCAATGAAACTGCTCCGCCCGCTGCTGCCGGCCGTTGTGAGTAGAACACCTTACAAATGAGGACAATGTCCACTCGCGGTCCTTACCCAGGAGGTCAGGGTTTGGCCGCTTGTGTCCGCTTCCGCGAGAGACAGGCGTGTGGCACCAAGAAGGGCTGAGCGCTGCCATTGACCCTCAGAACGAGCACCCTCCCACAGTCCGGTCTGCGCGCAGTTAACATCCAGCCGGACTTCTTCAGAACGAGGGCTTCAGTTCCCACTGGGTCCTTCCATGTGGAAGAGAGGTGCCACGGTGGCCCTTGGACTATCCCTGCTGAGTCGGGGAAGCAGGCCCAGGGGTTGTCCTAGGGCGCTGGAGCTGCCAGTGACCTCACCACTGCCAAATCCCATCTCCTCTTCCAAAGACGGGAAAGCGGAGACCCAGAGAGGACGAGAGGCTCGTGCAAAAGTCAGCAGAGCGGAACCAGGACTCACACCCGGAAGCCTGACCCTTGCTCACCTTGCTCACGTGTGTTAGAAGTGCCATCAACAATAAAATTGGAGCCAACCGCACAAACGCAGCTGGCTGGATTTGCCTGGCTGATAGGGAGATAGAGGTAGCTCGCTGATGGATGGAGAGCTGAGAGATGGATAGAGAGAGAGATGGATAGAGCAGAATCTCCAGCCCTCGTGCACTTGAATCTAGAGCAGAACCACCTCTCACCCCACGTCCGTTTAAGGGACGGTTCCATCCTTCACCTGCGTCCTCATGAAGCCACCTCATGTCCTTCCCTTCAGAACAGTCGGTTCCTCACACAGACTCAACCTCCGCACTTGTCACAGTTTACAAAACACACTTCCATGATCTCACTGGGGAGCAAGCTCATTCACCCTAAGCCACCGTGGCCTTCATTGCCTCATTAGGGATTGTGGGTAAATCCTGGGACACTGTGAGATCGCACACCCCCTTCAGGCAAGGAGCCCACCTCGCCTCCAAGGCAGCATTACAGACTGGCTGCATCCACGGTGCTTGGGGAGCCTTCCCAGAATGCCTGTTCCTGGGCTCCTCTCATAAAAATGCAGATTCTGAAGATCTGAGAAGAAAACTCCCCATGTGGTTTTGAGCATGAACCAATGTTTTACAGCAGCCCACACCGGGCTGACATCCCTCAAGGCCTCAGTAAGCACCTGCTCAATGACCTCTGAAGGAGAGAGCCAAGTCCTTCCCATAGTACCAACAATTTCCAGACAGAAGAGAGGTTCTTGGTGTGACTATTCAGTTTTCAAGACTGCAGGGGATTCTCTTGTCATTTCCTTATTCAAAATCATAATGGAATTCATCTCCTTTTCAGGATAAGTTGTAACAGACTGTGCAGGTGGAGGAGTAGAAGATATTTAATCATTAATAATCCAGCAGAACTTAGCTCCAGTATGGTGTGAAGGTATTAAAAAATCACCTTTGGCTCATCTGACAAATCATGTCAAAGGAAGAGCCAGGAAGAAGACGAACGCCGGGGAAGGGGGACGTTCTCTTGCCGAGACCAAAATAAATTGCACCTACTGTATTATGACAACTGCTTTGCCCAAGAGAGTTGAAAGAAGATCATAAATAAAGATGCTTATGGCCAGAGGCCCAGTATCTGCCTGGATGCCAATGGCCTATGCCCTGGCACGCCTTCCTTGGTCCAGGCCAAAGTTGCGATCACATTACCAGTAACTGGAGCCGTCAAGGGGGCCCAGACTAAGACCGGTCTGTCCAGATGTTGGGCACGAGCATCTAATATTTTAATAGTGAGTATCAGCAATGAGCATATGGCTTGAAGGGCAGAGGACAGTTCATGTAAAAGTATAGGATTCTCATCCCAGGGTCAACCTGGAATGGTATGAAGGTCCCAAAAAGGACCCCCCCCAACTCCAAGTTCTAAGCCTTAACACTGGTCAGATACTGGGACAGGGCCCGGAGAAGTCTCCTTGGTCTCCCTCTGTGGAAGAACCAGCTCATATTCTCCAAAGAAGGCACCAGGAGGTCACACTTAGAAGTTAGCATTCTATCATGCATATGGATAAAGGTTGTTGCAACTTGACGGATGACAGAGACAACTTCTGAGGTACAAATTTCTAAAACCTGCTGGCCTTTTGGCGTCTCTCAAATAACAATATCACGAGAAGAGATGAGCCAGCTGGCAGAAGTCCACCAGCCAGTGGCCCCAATAAGAACCGTTCGTGCTCTGCCCTGGGACAATGGGACACTCTGACCCCCAAACTGCCTGTTCAGCAAACCTTCCCGCATCTGCGTGCCAGCATCTCCAATCCAGCAAAGTCACCCTCAGATCGGAGAGCAGCTCAAGGAGGGGGGACGAAAATGGATTTGGAGCCAGCGGGCCCACAAGCTTCCCACCACTGTGTGCCCAGGCCCCTTCATGCAGGACCAGGAAAGAGGAAGTAGCAAGAGGCAAAGAGCAGCCTTGCCCCACTCACCCAGGCGGAGCACTTGCAGAAATTAGGTCCACCATGAGAGCTGGATCAGCGGTCACTCTTTCCTCTCTTTCCATCACCTTCATTCCCCCGTCATTACGGCAATGGAGTTCAAAGGTGAAGACCCCTGGGCCTGGTTTGAAAGCTCTCCTCTCTAACACATATTCTCACTCCTCCGCTGAAATCATCCAGTCTCATGGCTTTACAGCATCCTCTACGTGTAGACAGCCCCTGAACTGGCAGCTCCCACCTGCACCCCTACCCTAACTTTAGACTTAGCCCTCTAACTATCTCTGCAACATCTCTCCTCGTGTGTATAAAAGGTGTATCAGACTTGGTATGTCCCAAGTTTGGACTCCTGATCTCCATTCCCCCGGGCCCGGTCCCCTCACAACCTCCTCCCTATCTGTGGATGGCATTTCTGTTCTTCTGGTGGCTTCAGCCAGCATCCTTGGAGTCACCAATAACCGTGCTCTTCATGCACATCCCACAGCCAGCCCATCAGCAAATCTGGTTGGTTCTGCAAAACAACCAGATGTGACACTTCTTGCTACTTATCGTGATTCAAATCCTGTTCTAACCTACCGTGATCCCTCGGTCCCCCTGGTTCTAGTCGTCTCCCCTTTGGGGTGTTTGCAGCGGAGCACCACAGCGACCCTGTTCCTATGTAGGGTTGGTCACGTCTTTGCTCAAAACCCTTGGAGAACTCCCCCTCTCACTCAGCAGAAAAGCTGAAATTCTTCAAGCAAACCACAAAGCTCCACATGGTCCAGACACTCTGACCTCTGAACTTGACCGCTATCTCCCCTGCACCCACCCCCTACTCCGACCACGCTCTGCTTCTCAGTCCCACACTCAAGCCTGCTCCCATCAGAGAGCCTCTGCCCTCCCACCCTCTCTGCCCGGGGTCCCCTTCCCTGATTTCTTCCCCACTCACTTCCTCATCCCCTGTATGTTTTCACTCAAATGCCACCTTCTGGGGGGGGCATAATATTTACAATCACACGCCCACACTCAAAACGTCCTCTCCCTTTCTCTATTTTTCTTCAATGCACTCTGGCTTCGCAGGCAGCCAAGAAGTAGAAAAACATTCAATTATTCCTCAAAATAGCCTCCGTGTCACCCTCGGTCTCCTGCTTGCTTTTCACGAAAACTGTGCGAAGTTATGAGGCTTGACTCTTTCTTTGTTTCCCTGGAAATCGGGCACTAAATCCCGAGCAACTGGCCGAAATTAAAGATACTGATTTACGTAAATGAAGCCCATTTGCCGACACCTATTTTAAAGGAGGAAAATCTCTTCCGATGCGGTCAAGGTACTCTGCATTTCGCAGCCTTGAAACAAATGCCAGGAGAATGTCATTTTTCTTTTCATCTTTTTCCTACTACAATGTTTTATTGTGTTTGAATTCACCCTTTGTTAGCTAGAGCAGAAGGGAAAAATATAAATAAAATACCACCACGGCTTGGGATAAGGAGAGAAGCCTCTCTCTCCCTCCCTCTCTCTCCCTCACACACACACACACCCCTCACATATCAATCTCCACGGTTTCGTTTATCTGCTCTTTCTGACTCACAGCGAGGGCGTGGAGGTGCAAGGGCCAAGGCTGAGAGCCTGCTTGGTTAGTGGGAGTTTCAGGACAAGGTTCTGATGACGTTACTGTCTCCCAGAGGCACCCGTTCAAGAGCCCTGTTGTTATTTATTGTTGAAATGACTCAGCAGTCATCTGTCCTAATTGCTGGGAACAAATCTCCAATCAATCACCCCCATCACCCAGGCTCCTTCCCTTTCTGTTTCCCACGCTCACCACTCTTCCCTTCATTAGGGAACATAATGATTCACGAATAGTTGTCTCTAAAAACACTCATCCTACATGTCAAGGGGCTGGCCAGAACTTGGTTTCTCCTGCTCCCTTATACGTGTAACTGTGGGCCTCCTCAGGTGCAAACCCCTTTCTAGGGTGATGACAAGGACACCCACTTGTTGTTTGCTGAGTCCTCAGGGTGTCCCACAGCAGGAGCTTCCTAACTGATGTCCCCACTTCCGGACTTGTGTCCTTGAGTCACCTGAAAACGCCTTTCACAAAGCTGAGTGAAGCGTTGCCGGCGTCCTGTTGGGGCCCTGAACTGGATTCCAGGTGAGACGAGGGGTAAATCCAAGTGCTGTGGGCTGTTTCTTTGGGTCCTGAGCGATCTGTTCATTGCTTCCCTCTACTTCACAGCCTGTCTCTTTCTTGTTTTTCACTCTCTGGCCCCACAGTCCTTCCTCCTGTCCTTCAGAGGACCAAGCGTGTTCCTGCCTCCAGGTCTTTGCCTAAAAGGCTGTTCCCGGAGATGCCTGCATGGTTGGCTTCTGCAGATAACTCAGATCTCGAACCTTCTCTTCCAGGGCCTTTCCTGACCACCCACACTCCCCGCCACTCCTAGGGGTTCCCTGTAGTGTATAAATTTTGGTCGGATTTAGTACAAGCAAGAATTTTCTTTAAATTTTTTTTATTGATTAATTTGAGAGAGAGTTAACAAGAGAAACATCGATTTGCTGTTCCCCTTATTGATGCATTCATTGGTTGCTCCTTATATGGGCCCTGACTGGGGATTGAACCCACGACCTTAGCATATCAGGATGATGCTCCAACCAGCTGAGCTACCCGGCCAGGGCCAAGAATTCTCTTATTGATTTGCTTACTTGTTTATCATCTGACTTCTCAACGAACATCTAAGCCCCTGCCGTGCTTCCTGCTGTGTTCCTAGAACTGTTCTCAGCATGGAGTAGAAGCTCAATAAAAATTCCTAACGTAAAAAAAAGAATGAATGCGCGATCTCGCTCAAAGCTCACAACAGCCCAGTTCAAGTGCTACAGGGGAGGCTCGGCGAAGGTAGATCACTTTTCCAAGGCCACTGTCAGGCCCAGCCTCTGACCGTGGCTCTCCCAAACCCCCGTTGCCAGGTGAAGACCCTGGGGTTTCGTGGCTGTTTCTCCTGTTTCTAAGACGATTAGAGGCATGCCTCCGTCCTGACCCCTGTCGTCCTGGGGCAGAACCGTAGGATTCGTGTTTCCCACTGACGGTGAGAACAGCTCTATCAACCTCACTCAGCGCCGGGCTCCTTTCTCCAGCAGAGCGTTGTCCATAGAAGCACACATGTCGAAGCAGACAGACCTGTGTTTGAGTCCCAGCCAAGTGGCCTTCACTCCAGACCTCAACTCCCTTCTGCTTCTTCTCAAAATGGGAACGTGCCTCCTAGGGTTGCTTTTGAGATTAAATGAGGCAGTAGACGCAAGGTGCTTAGTACGAGGCATGGAACAGGTCAGGTTCAAGGAAAAACATCCATGTTTAATGTTGCCATCGGAGCCAAACTTGTGGCAGAGGGGCTCAGGGAACTGGGTCTTGTGTCCTGCTGACCTAGGCTCCCATCCTCCAACTCTGCCGCTTTGGGCCAATGCCGTGATTTCTCTGTGCGTTGACTTCTTCATTCGTGACAGGAGAGAGCAACAGCACCTCATTTATTGGTTTTTATGAGATAAACGAGAGCAAAGCCCCCATCTGTGTCCGCGTGGCAAGTGAGCAAAGCCCAGCAGCTATTGCTTTATTGTCCTCGCGCTCCCACGGGAAAGTCACAGCGTGAGTGAGGGCTGGCGGACAACAGCAGCGAGTGTCTGTCTCTGCGTCTCCCACGCCTTGACCTTCATCCTAGAGTTTCCGCAGCCCCACCAATCTCTCTGTCCCTTCTCAGGGCTGAGACAACGGCCGCTTGAAGTCCACAGGTCTGCCATCCTGAGCCCTGCCTTCCCAGGGCCAGAGCCAGCCACTTGCTGCTAAAATGCTTCCGGGGAAACCGCACTGCAGAAACGCCAATTCGAGCATTCACATAAAGAAACGCACACACCTGCGGTGGAGCCCTGCTCCATGATCCAAGGACAGGAGAACGCTGCTGACGACGTGAATGTCCGTGTTGCTCTCCATCGGATCCCAGTGCTCCAGGGCCCAGCTCCTCCTGCATGCTCCCCCGGGGGCCCTGCCTACAAAAGATACACTCAGTGTCGTTTGTTTCCTTCCTCGCTACCAGTTGGACAGATTTTGAGGGCCCTTTGAAGATACTGGGGGGGACTGTTTGCTGGCATATGTGGGCAGCGTTACCGTCTGCACCCCTCAGGAGTACTTAACCACATCAACAAAGCAATTAAGTCCCGTTTTCGGGAAAACGCCGGCGGCGCTGCAGTGTCTAGATGGGAGTCTCGGCCCAATTATTCCCAGCTCATGGTGAACTGGGGGGAAGTGGACTTGACTTCATTAGAACTTCAGCTGCCACTGATTAAGAGTCGGCGGAGTTGGAGACAGTGAGGAAAAATGAAACAATTAAGCTTCTCATCAATAAAATTGCTGTGTGTTCCTCAACACAGGCGTTTACATCTCTCTCGAGGAGTGATTAAAATGAACTGATTGAACTCTAATTTGATTGACTGGGGAGCCCCCTCCATCGCACTGAAACTGAGCTTCTACTTATCACTCTTCTTAGCTGGGGGCATAAACCCCCCCTGCAGGCCTGCTGGAGCCTGGCCAGGGATCTGCAGAGGGATATGGTAGGCAGAATAATGTCCCCAGAAGTGCTATCCCCTCTTCTGGAATCTGGGAGGGTCACCTTACTCGGAAAAGGGGACTTTGCAGGTGGCATGCAGGGTAAGGACCTTGAAAAGGGGAGCTGAGCCCGGGTTATCCAGGTGGACCCAATCTAGACCCGTGAATTCTGAAACGCAAAGAACCCTTCCTGGCGATGTGACCAGAGGGGCCAAGAGAGGAACTATCACCGGCTTTGCAGGCGGAGGGAGAGGCTGTGGACTGAGGAGTGGGAGTGGCCTCGGGAAGCTGGAAAAGGCCAGGAAACACATTCTCCATTAGTGCCTCCAGAAAGAAATGCAGCCCTGGCCACTCCTTGAACTCAGTGGAGTGAGAGCCCAGCGGCACTCGAGCTAACCTATAGAACTGAAAGAGAGTGCGTGTTGTTTTAAGTCCCTAAGTGTGTGGACACACTTGTTACGGCAGCAACTTGAGCCAAATACAGGGACCTGGCAAGTGGGGGCAAGAGGGGCAGGCACTGGAATCCTCACCCTGCAGAGGCAGGAAGCCGAAGCCAGATGCCAGTTGGGGAAAAGTTTGAGTGCCATGACGAGGTCTGGTACGAGTGTGGTGCAAGGACTCGGGAGGTATTGGGTGGGGGGACGCCCCACACCCCGAGTGTGCTACATTTCCGAAGCCATCTGACCCTGCAAGTTTCCAGGGAGATTACTTTTCACCTGTTTAGAAAGGACACTGCACAGAGGTGGCGCTCCGTAAGGGCGGAGTGACTCAGGTGGAACGAAACGGGTGCTAAAGAATGAGTGAACACACGCACACGTGTGTCCCATGAATGCTGGGTGAGTAAACATGCCATGCCCACACTTGATGACCTGGACACTCGAACACTGTGTCAGGAAGCTGCACGTTTTTCATGCTGCATCCTGCGGTCACCGAGAAGGAAGGCTACAAGGAGGCAAAGCCAGGCCCACTTCCTAATTTCCTTTATCCCCGTGGGTGCCTTGAGCCCATGTCTGGGGCTCGTCTGGGATTTGTGTCTATATCTGGGGCTAGAATGTGAGTTTCAGAGGAGACTTAACACTCGTCCTAGTTTGCTCAGGCTGCCTTAATAAAGGACTGCAGACTGGGGGCTTGGATGACAGATTTATTTCTCACAGTTGTGGCTGGAAGTCCAAGAGCAGGGTGCTAGCAGATTCGGGTCCTGGTGAGGGCTGTCTTCCCGGCTTGCAGGCGGCCAACGTCTTACTGTGTCCTCCTCTTAGAAGGCCACTAATCCAGTCAGGAGGGCCCCACCCTTATGATGTAACCTGATTACCACCCAAAGGCCCTATCTCCAAATACTGTCACATGGGGGGAGGGCGCAGGGCTCCCACATACAAATTTGACAAACATTCACTCACTGGCACCCTAGCAGCTGCGTGGCCTTGGCCGACTCCCTGAACCTCACTGACTTCCATTAACCCTTTTGCAAGTTTGGGTTTCAGGTGCCAGCACCAGACAGCACCTACAGAGCACTTATCACATCCCAGGTTCGGTGCTAAGGGCTCTCTGGGCATGAAACTTCCTTTTTTTTTTAAAGACACTATGTATTTATTTTTAGAGAGAAGGGAAGGGAGGGAGAAAGAGAGGGAAAGAAACATCAAAGTGAGAGAGAAACATCCATCAGTTGCTTCTTGTAGGTGCCCCGACAGGGGACCCAACCCGCAACCCAGGCACGTGCCCTGACCTGGGGCTGAACCAGTGAACTTGCGCTTTGCGGGATGACGCCCAACTAACTGACCTGCACTGGCCAGCGCTGGGCGTGAAACTCCTTACCACTCCCAATAACTCTGTACATTCTGATAGCACCTTATCAGTTCCATTTTATGTAAAGAAACGTATGAGACCTGGAAAGGTGAAGTCACTTGTCCACGACTGCGGTGACAGAGAACAAATTTGGACTCAGGTCCATCGAAGACCAGCAGTGGGATTCTTAACCCAACATAAAGGAAGAGGAAGGTGGAGGTTCATGTCATGATTACTTGAAAACCCTTCAGTGCTAGAAGCCCTTTAGGGAACGAGGCAAAGGCAATTAGTGCCATGAGACTCCTTAATAAGAATTCAACGGCAGCTCTAAAATTTCTCCACGTGAAATTTCTGTGTGTGTGTGTGTGTGTGGTCGTGCCTGTGCGCATTTGCAGACATTGGGCGGAAACTGACATTGTGCAATAGAAATGCTCCACGCGGAACAAAGGCCTGCATGAGGCCGGCCGTTCACGCAGCGACCCCTCACAATCGATGCCCGCCGCTGTCTTCCACCGGAAGAGGAATGTGATCTCTATATGGCAGGCAACGGTCTTTAAAAAGCCTCCAGTGATTCACATTTTGGTGTATATTTAATCCAGCCTGGCAAACAGTCAGTGCGGGGCCTCTCCACTGCTGTCCTCCTAGCAACCAAGGTCTTTTGTCATCACAGCTTCAAATGGGCTCACGGTCGCTTTGTGTGTGGGACTCGGGTGCCCGACGCCAGGGCCCACCTTCCTCTCCAGCTCATGGCATTGAAAGCAAGATGAGTCAGTGTGGCCTCCACCTTGGGCGTGAGGTCAATGTCAAAGACCCACGTCCACCTTGTTTATGACAGTCCTCCAGCACAACCCAGTGCGTCACGTTGCTCAAAATGAGGAGCTTACGTGAGAGGAGCCTATAATTAGGGCTGAGCTGAGTCTGTGCACCGGGCGGGGCCCTCACTCGGCCTTCCCGCCTGTGAGCCTGTGGGGGACCTGCACACTTGGTCCCAGGTTGGAAGGAAAGGAAGTGCGGGGAGGGAGGGGACACCTACGCCTCCTGAGCGATGTCTGATGCTGTAGATAGGTCACATCTCTTCCCAGGGTCTCTGGAAGCATCTCTGTGCCAGGGGCTTTCATGTTCCATCTGCAGCCAAAATGCCTTCCCCCAAAAAGCCAACACCGAATGGCCAGCTGGAGCCCGTGTGGATGTCTCCCACCTGTGATGCCCAGCTGTGTGGTCCCAATGTGCACTCACACACCTGTTCTTGTCTCACTCCTACCTCCTTGGTAGCAACACCACCGTTCCTGGGGGGAACCGTCTCTGAAACGGATCTCCCCACCCTGACATCCAGCTTACCCGCAAGTCTGGGTGACTCTGCTCCCCAAATAGACCTCAGCTCAGCCCACTTCCCTCTGTCATCACCACCCCTGTCATCTCTGAAATAGCACCTTGTCCTCTCCCCAGGCCGACTCTCGCTCCTCCTCCAAATGAGTCACCTCACTATATCCAGTGATCTTTTTTTAAAACAAAAAATGAGATCATATTACCCCTCTGCTTAAAATCCCTCCCAGGCTTCCCTTTGCACAGACTATAAAGTCTGACGTCCATTCCTTGGGCTACAATGCCCAGCACTGTCTCACCCCTGTATCTCCGAGGTTGTATTATTCTGGTCGAGTCAACCTGCCTTCCTCTTGGTTCCGCAAACATGTGGGCTCCTTACTAACTCCTGGCTTTAGCACTCGCCGTTCTGTCTGCCTGGGTAGCCCTTACCTCTGCTCTTCCTTCTTTTACTCCAGTGAGCCGCCCAGCCCCACTGCTCACCAAGGGGCATAGTTTACCCCCCTCCTCCTTTCTCACCATCCTCTTCCATCGCACCTTCACGGACTTACAATGAGCTGTTTTTATCCATTAAGTCCCTTTCCTTTATTGCCTGCCTCCTGCCCGTATCTGGAAGGTCCAGGTGGATGTGTCCCACGCCCGGGAGAGAGCCCATGCTCAGGAACTACTGAGGGACTTGGTAGCCACATGGGTGAATGGGTGACTCGCCCCAAATCTCACAGCTGACGAGTGACAGTACCAGGATTCAAACCCAGGGCTGCCCCTCTCCATAGCACATGTTGTTAAGATTAAAGTTGTGGTTTTTTGGCCTCAGAGCTGGTCAGTGGCAATGTTATGAGTTTCCCTTCCACCCCATGGTGCCAGGAGTCCAGCAGCCACTCCCACTGAAGGCTTTTGGGTTGAAGGTAGCCCTCCCACAGAGGAATCTGAAGTAGAATCCCAGTCATCCAACAGGAAGACAGGTATGGATACACCTGGGCCCTCAACGACAGCCTCGTGGCCTTGTGTTAGGTTGCCCCCATCTGAGACACACAGTCTGCCCTTTTGGCTGCCATTGGGAAGTACAATGAGGGACTAAGAAGAAAAAGGAAGGAAGGAAGGAAGGAAGGGAGGAAGGAAGGAAGAGAGGAAGAGAGGAAGGAAGCGAGGAAGGAAAAAGAAGACAAGAGAAGAGAAAAGAAGAGGGGAAAAAAAGGAAAGGAAGGAAAAGAGAGTCATAGACGCAGACAGCAGTACGGTGATGAGCAGAGGGAAAGGGGGTGGGGAATGTAGAAGAGGGTAAAGGAGGACAAATGGCGAAGGAAGGAGACCTGACTTGGGGTGGTGAACACACAATACAACATACAGTTGATGTATTATAGATTTGTACACCTGAAACCTATGTGATTTTATTAACCAATGTCACCCCAATAAATTCAATTAAAAATTTTTTTCAGGGGTGGAGGGATGGGGAGAAAAGTCATACAACTGTAATTGAATAACAATAAAAATTTAAAAAAAAATTTTTTTTCAAAGAAAGACAAGTACAACCAACTGCCCTGCCAAACCCTCCCACTCATCCATGGGTCCCAGAGACGGAGTCTTGACTAGGGGGGGGTCACGAAGACTTGCGGACACTCCTTAGTGCTCCAAGGAGCCATCACAAACATTTCATGTGTGAAATGCCCGAGGCCACCTCCTTTCCAGGCAGCTGGCGGGCAGGGCGGGGGGCCATCTCCGAGCACACAGCCCGTGTCCCACCTCAACTGTGTTGGCACCTCTCCATTTCTTTCTGGCCTGAAACATTGTGTCCAAGCCTCGACACTCTCAGGTTCCAGGGGAACCCCAGAGCTCTCCCTCCACAAAGGCTCTGCTTTCTGGGCCCCACCTGCCTTGCTCAGGAAGCCGTCTGGGCAGGCTTCCCAACCTCCGCAGTCACACTGGGCTCGCCCTCAGAGAGCCCCCCAGTCCTTGGGCCAGTGTTCTGCAGTCGCCATCTTAAAATCATTAATTATAGTTTTAGAGAATTATATCCGGTTATCGACAATGGCACCTGGTAAAGAATAATGGACACCTATAGAACCTTCACCTGTGTTCACCAACTGTTAACATTTTCACTACATTTTCTGAACAACAGGCCCTGCGTTTCATTTTGCCGTGGGCCCTGAAAGCTATGCGGCTGGGCCGGCCTCCAAGTCTCCAGTTCTGAGACTTGGTTTGCAAGGGACCACACAGGATTGGCAGAGAGTGGTCTCCTCCCACTTCAGGGCAGAATTTCTTTCTCATCTCCCACTTCTCAGACCAAAATACATTTAAAAGTCAAAAATGGATCGAGAGGAGAAGAAATCGTTTCAAGCCGGTCTCTGCCCATTTCCTTAGGAAATTCGGGATCGGGACAGAGGTCGCCTTAAAGTCCCCAAGCAGTGCCACGTTCTCCCAGGTGCCCAATAAATATTGTCTAAAGGTAGAGGTTACATCTCTTACAAGGAGGGGATTCCAAGAGAGCTCGCTCACGTCTCCTTTGTCGAGTCTCAGCATCTTATTTTAGCGTGTGCAGGTCTTTAAGTTTCCATGGTTTATTTATGAACTGAAGGTTATTAACTGCGCGGAACTTCATTAACTCCTTCCCTGGGGACAGTCTCAGCCGAGGTCCTTTTAGATGATCCCTCCCCAAATATCTGTCTAATTTAGATTTAATAGAACAGTTTATTGTGTGTTGATAAAATAATAATGAATTAATAAAGCCTTCACTGCGACTTAGGTAACAGATACATAATCCATCGCTGCTAAAGAGCCGTGTGCATGTTTTTAATCATCATCGCTTAATATGCAGCAACCACATGTAAATCCAGCCTCAACGCACATTTGGAAACTCAGCTGAAGCAGCTCGTGGTTTTCTCGGAGATGGGAAGACCTCGAGGCCGACGGTACAGCAGGACCCGGGGTGTCCTTGAGTCCCTGAAAGCCTGAGGGAGATCTTCGGTTCAGACAAAGCGGAGATGCCGCCATGGGGAGGTGCCCCCAGCTGCCTCTCCCCGTGTGGGGGATCTGTGGGTTCTTGTGGCTTCTGCCTTGATTTTTGAATGCTCCACCCAGAAAATGAATCAATGGCGCGGTAACCAGGTAACAAGGACAGCTGCCACGTCACAGAGTGGCAGATGGCCCTCGCTCCCTGTCTCAGGCCCGCATTCTGGCTGAACCTTCCAGGCCGAAGGGCCGCACCAAAGATGAACCCAGATATCCCAATAAAAGCTATCCTTTCTCTCCTTTTCCTGTGTCTTATTCTTACAAGGATGTCGATGTCTGGGTGGCTGACGCTCGTGGTCGCCTGGACTTGTGTAAGAGGTCACGTTCTACATCAGGATTTTTAGGATCTCAGACAGGTACCCAGAGACAGGTAGGCAAGTTGCCATGGTGAATCCATTCAAGGGGGCGCCTGTTTCAACACTTCAGCAAAGCTGGCTGGACTCTCGGGTAGAGACCTACAGCTTGGCCAAACTGTCACCGCCACTGACTGCTCTCCATGCCACCGCCATCATGTTTCTTGGGGAGTAACTGTAAAACCAGAAGTTGGTGAAGCGAGTAAAGTATTGGGCTTCCAACGACAAGGCTTGATTCTAGGGCCAACTCACCCTCTTACTAGCGGTTGGTGCCTTGGGCAGGTTCCTGCTCTTCTGTGAGCCCGAGAGAGGACATCGAATTTCCTGAACTTAAAGAGACTGCTCAGCGCCTGCATTCCATGCCCCGGAGAAATGCAACATTTGATTTCACTAGTAGCCATAATCATCTTAGCACTAATTAGTTTGCTCAGCAAGGAAACACCATGGAAGGCAGAGAGAAGTCAGCGAGGGAGTGGCCGCTGGCCAGACAGGCAGTTTGGATGAGGATGAAAGGTTGGGGCCACTGGGAGGATAGGTTCGGGCATGGCCCCCCGGGGGAGCTCTGGGCATAGGGGACTGAGGGGTGGACATCTTCAGAGCAAAGAGAAGAATGAGGAAGGAAGAGAGGCAAAGGGAAAAAAATCTTCACCGTGTTGGCCTTTTGGCCTGGAACGGCCTCTGCTCACTGGGGACAGGAAATCTCCGGGCTGTGAGGTTCGTCCCGGAAGGATGCAGCGCCTAAGCGCTGGACTGTGCGGTTGGAGGAGCACCGCCTGACACCCAGTCCTGACAGGTCCCTGTAACCCTTTGCACCTTCCCATCTCTGTCTGGGAATTGGGACTCAGAATCCTCAGGGATCCGGGGCAGGAGTCACACGAGTTCACAATGTAAAGCTTAGCTCAATGAGAGCGTGCTTTCGGTATGATCTCCCCTCTGCCCTGTGTCCCTGTTTCAGGGGAGTGGGGGGTGGAAGGCATGAAAAGAGGAGGCCTGGTTCTCCCGCTCTGTGGCTGCAGCTCCCTTGGCTCTTACCGCCCCTTTTTGCAGACCCTGCCATCTCTTAGACTGCCAGGTCAAGGCCAATGCCTCAGATAATGGCCTTGGACCACATAAAAGGGATTTATGGCCCAGCTGGTGACTCAGGTTGCTGCCTCCTATGGGGAGAAATTTAGAGGCTTTGACATTCCCGGGAAGAAATGACAGTGTCAGCTCTCAGCCTGGCCCCACGCACATGCCTGACACTCCTCGGCATTTCCAGATGTGGGTATGCACCGATGCAGCTGTACACATCGGAGCTCAGTTCACAGAGAGCCCCTGAACACACTTAGCAAACACGCCCTCGTGTACCCTCACCCAAAGGTGTGTGTGTGTACACAGAGACAGATACTGAGGCACGTTCCCAAGAACAGAGACCGATATGCATATACGTGTGCTCCCTAATAAATGTCACTCGGCACACGGTTACACTGTCACAAACTGTACATCCATGAACTGGACCACATGTCCAGCACCTCCCAGAAACAGGCAGCCTAGGAGAGCCCGCCCCCAGCCTTCGTTCCAGCTCAGCGTCAACACTACCAAGGCCCCGCGTGGCAGCCACACTGATGGCTGATTGGAGGGTGGAGACAGGTGAGAGGTGGCAGTGCTCACAGGCTCTGGGAAGCTCCAGCTGACAGAAACTTGCCCGGGAAGTGGATCTGGGGGCCAGCGGCTCTGAGGCCCCATGGTCTAGGCAGCACTTGGCTGTTTCTCAGGGCTCTGGGCCCCAAACGAGCTACAAAAATATTTTTTGAGGAACTCCTAGGTGATGGACACACCCAGGGCTCTCCATTTCCACGGATCTGCATTGCTGTGCCCCGAGCAAGGGCTCCAGCCCTCTACTCCTTACCTGCTGGACTCCTACACATCCTCCAATCCTCAGTTTAAGAGGTACCTCCTCCAGGAAGCCCTCTTGGACCTGCCTTTCCTGGTGACTTGAGCACAGTGTGGGGATTTTTGCTTTCTTTTCAATTTCTCCTCTAGACCACATGAGGTGTTTAAGAAGAAAGTGAGTCGTGCCATCCCTGGGCAAGTTCCTGACAGCTGGAGCTTCCCAGAGCCTGTGAGCACTGTTACCTCTGACCCGTCTCCACCCTCCAATCAGCCATCAGCGCGGCTGCCACGCGGGGTCCACGTAGTGTTGACTCTGAGCTGGAACCTGTATTCATAACAGGAGCAGGCAGGCTGCTATGCAGCAGGTGTTCCACAGGCACTGGCTGCGTGGATGCGGGAACGGAGGGAACGAGGGCACCTGGAGTAGGTTAGAGAACAGGCTTTGGGTCTGGCCACCTGGGTTCTGTATCCTGGTTCTGTAACTTATTAAGAGTTTGGACGCTGATAAAAGCCCACTCTGCACCTCAGCTGCCTCATCTGTAAAATGGGCATAATGATAGGGCTGTTGTGGGGATTAAGTGTGCTAATGCGTGTAAAAATGAGTGGCCCCCAAGCACTACCTTGCAAGTTGGCCACTATCATTACCTCAGGTCCATTCTGAAGACTCCCACGCCACGAGAGAAGAAAGAGGAAATGACTCTACTTGCCCTTTGGGTCCTGTGCCAACGCCTCCTCTGGGGCCCAGACTCCTCCTATTTGGGCTGAGTGGACTTTATTTACAAGGGCCTAGTTAATCAAGTTCATCTAATGTAAATGTGCTTCGCATTATGCTAATGCAAGCACTAGGCATGCAAATCCGTAAGCATTTGCATGCCTAATGCAACAGTTCTTGTCCATCCTGTTCTGTTGCTATTTACTATCTAGTTTTTATGACTTATGGATTTCCAACCCTTTAAATTTATATCAGCGCCGTGACATATCTGCAAGCAGCGACAGTTTTATGAGCACTAAAAAAGCTGCAACACACCACCACTAAATACTAATGACACAAATGGTAGCTGTAATGGCCCCCATTTTTATTACAATACCAAACCTCAATATATTGCAATTACTTCTGCACTCAGACTACACCAAGCCACACTGTACAGCAGCCAGCTCAGCGAGGGGGATGTGACCAGCAGCAGAGTCCCCGGGTCAAGCCAGTCTAGTGCTGGGGAGCTGAGGTCAGCAACTGTGGCAGGAATTTCCTCCCAGGGTCCTTTGGGCTCTCCATCCCAGGCAGTTGCCCAGGCAGGTCTCCCAGCATCAGGTGTTGCTTAGAGATGGTCCAGAGGTTTGGTCCTGCCGATCCCTGCCATCCCCGTGAAAAGAAGGAAAAAAAAATGTAGGAAAAGGCATCAGGACTCCTGATCCCCACCCTAACTGAATCCCTAACCTGCTGTGTGTCCCCAAGCAAGTCCCTGCCCTCTCTGGGCCTCACGCTCTCCATGGGGAGGGGTGGGACTGAATATCTCCAAGGGAGCTTCTGGCGCTGGCATTCTGGGACTGATGCTGTGGAAAATTCAAGCCCAAGATGTAACCATTAATTTTCTCCAGAATGAAAATATATCCACCAGGACATTTTTATGCCTGGTTTTACAAGTTCTGATTTTTCACCTTAAAATAATAACACCTTGAATTTATTTTATGGTGCTTTTCATCTCAAACTCTTTTCTGTTT
This sequence comes from Desmodus rotundus, assembly GCF_022682495.2. Classification (NCBI taxonomy): domain Eukaryota; kingdom Metazoa; phylum Chordata; class Mammalia; order Chiroptera; family Phyllostomidae; genus Desmodus; species Desmodus rotundus. Next base: position 3,076,341 of record NC_071398.1, read on the forward strand.
GTTATGGCGATTATTTTCAGTGTCCCTGGGGAGCTGAGCCAAAGAGAAGTGATCTTCCCACTGTGCAGGTAGGGAAACTGAGGCCCTGGAAAAGTAAAGGGCCTCATGAAAGGTCTATTAACACACCAGGGTCAATGTCGGGGTTAAAACCCAGGTCTTCAGTGGCAGCGTTCCACTGAGCGGTCTCCACCCCTCCCGCTGTTACCCCTTCTGGAATCTGTGAGTAAGCAGGACACTGAGGAGCAGAGAGAGGGGCCTGGAACCAGCCCCTCCCCTGATGCCTCAAACTCCACTACTGGACCTTGCCCCCTGCCCACTCTGCTCCCCCTCTCCCCCCATGCCCCCAGAGGTAGCTCCCTAAGTAGCCTCGCATCCCAAGCCTTTGGTTTCCGGGGTCACCTTTCCCAGGATCACCTATCCCAGGGATCATAGTGAACAGCCAGCTCGGGCAGGGAGCAGGTGGGGATGGGGGACAGTTGTAGGTGCCGCAGTTAGTACACGGGGCCATTTTCTGGGAGCAGGAGGCATGGGTGGGGATATTAGATGGTCAGGGAAGAACAGCAGTGGAATGGGCTTGAGAGAAAAACAAGAAGGTCTGGGAGGAGACACGCTGAGTCTCAGTCCTGCTTTCATTTGCTCCCGAGGCCACGCCCTCCTCTCCGAATGAGGTGGAGTCCACTCCACCCAGCGCCATGCCTGGGTTTGCTGAGCAGCGTTTTCACCACGGATGTGAAGGGACAGGGAAAGGCTGACTCATCTTGGAGCAAATACCTTAGCCTTTTCAAAATCCCATGCCTGAGTCAATAGGATATTGGAGAAACAGCCTGTAGAATTTGAGTAAAGAACAGATCGTTAAAGAGGTGAACAGAACCCCCAAGTGCGATCCCTCAGCAAACGAGTGCTCAGCCCAGTACAACACACCTGCTTGGCGGGACTGGAACTGTATCCCCCTGGGGTCTGAGGTCCCTCCATGAGGGCACCACCTCCTGAGGTGTGGCATTGCTCCCTGGCATTCCTGTAGTGGATTGGGGTAGATTTCCATATGACTTGGGACCTTGGCGGGCAGCAAAAGTAAACCCAAACCCAGCCCACGTGGCCTAAACAGAAAGGGTGACAAGTTCGTGAGTCCAAGCGTTTTCAGGCACAGAGGGAAGCAGAGGCATAAAGGACATCAGCAGGACATGGTTTTCCTCTGTTTGCCCAGAGACATCATCCTCCACGTGGGTGTGATTGTCATCAACAACGCCTGCCAGTAGCCCCAGCACCAACGTCCTCTCACATCTCATTGGCTCCAGTGGGATCACAGGCACATCCCTGAACCAATCGCGTGTCCAGGAAACTTGAGACTCTGATTGGTCAGGCCAAAGTCACGTGGCTGGAGGCCAGGAGAAACTGGTTTCGCCTCCAGCACGTAGACTGGTGTTGGAGGAGGGGCCAAGGGGTGCGTGTCTGATCGGAAATGGAGGGCTGTTACAGAAGGCAGAGTGAGTGGGTGGTCACCAGTGTCCACTCGGACAAGAGTTTCTTCTGCAGGTAAGTTCCTGGTAGTAACTCCCCAAAAGTAAGAGGAGGCCCCGTGGGGGGGCGGTGGGGGGTAGGGGGGGACAGGTCTAGGCAGGCCACATGCTCTCAGCTACCTTCACCTTGACTCTTGGAGAAATCATGCTTGTCCCTCAGGACCCCGCTCAAAATTCTCCTCCTGGACTTATGGTTTCAGTGCTGACACATGAAGAGCTTAGAAGGTGGTGTTCCCATCCTTACACCAAGAAAAAAGTGGAACAAACTGAAAATCGATGGATCTTCTTGGACCTGTGAGAGGACTGAGCTTTTGGGGCAGGCTGGTGTCCCCGCATCAGGAGAGAAAGGCAAATGCAGAGAAACATGGGCCAGGTCACCGTGCTAGGGGCAGACGCCGCTGGAACATACACCGGTGGGACGTGGAAATGGTGCTCTCGGTCCATTGCTGGGGGATGGGCGAGGACTAGCTGGAGAGTGAGAAGGTCCCGGGGCCCCAGCCTCACAGGGCCTCACACTTTCGTGGGTTTTACCTCCAGGAACCCCACCAGATTTTCCTGTTGCAAAGCCATGACAAATCCCTCACATTTCTGGCAAAGAGAGAAGAGTGACATTTTGAAATATGTCCAGTGTATTCTCCATAACAAAGGCCTATTCTCCAGTTAAAATAATTTGACCAGAGTCAAATTATCTGTATCTTATCCCACAGAGGCAGAAAAGCAATTATGCCCCCTCTGGCCCCCCTCCCTCACCTAAGGAAGGGGGGAGGAAAAGAAGATAAGAAGTCCTTGTGAAGGTCGAAGCTCAGGGACAGAAGCCCACTAAAATACTGCGATTCAACAGAATGCCTCCCCTCCCTGACACTGTACCTCCACCGTAACAGGGCTCCCTTGTAATAGTAGTGGATTACAGATGACAGAGCTACAAGATTCAGGTTCCACTTAAGAATGAGATTTCAGGAAAATCCAAAGAGAAAAGTCACGATAATAACTAGGACACGGGAGGAATTGGAAAGCCCAAGGTTCAACTTAGACCAAGACTTAGCCAATAAAATGTACAACCTCATGCTAAAGGCCTGTTTAACTCAGTTTTTATTACCCAACATATCGTGTCTGGCTTTCGACTAAAAAATTACAGGACATCATAAAAGGCAAGAAGAGTGAAAGCAAGAATCAGCACCAGCCTCAGAGACTTGGATATGACACTGATTTTGGAATTATTGGACAAAAAATATTTAAATAACTATAATTCATATCTAAAGGTCTTTTATGGAAAAAGGGCATGACATGCAAGAACAGCTGGGTAATATATACAGAAAGATGGAAACTCAGAGAGAGAGTCGAAAGGAGATGCTGGAGATAAAAACATTGTAACAGAAGCAAAGGGTGGCTTTGATCAACTCATCAGTAGATTGAACGTGGATGAGGAAAGAACCAGTGAGCTTGAAGATATGTCAACAGAAATTTTCAAAACTAAAATACAAAGAGGAAAAAAATGGGACCCCAAAATAACAGAATATCCAAGAACTGTCAAACAATTTCAAAAGGTTTAGCATACATGTTAATTGGACTACCAGAAGGCAAATAAAGAGGGAAGGGAGCAGAAAAATACTTGAAGTAAAACATGGATGAGAACTTTTCCAAGATGAATGACAGGCACCAAACTCCAGGGAAGTCTGGGTGCACACCAAGCAGGGTAAATGCCCCAAACTCGACACCTAGAACGTATCATATTTAAACTTCAGGAAATCATAGAGAAAATCTTGAAAGAAACCAAAGACAAACATCTTAAATACAGGGAAGCGAAGGTAAGAATTACAGTGGGCTTCTCATCAGAAACTCTATAAGCAACAAGAGAATGATATGAAATATTTAGTGTTGAAAGAAAAATCTCACCAACCTAGAATTCTACATCCAGTAAAATCATCCTCCAAAAGCGAAGAGAAAGAAACGCTTCTCAGACAAACAAAAATGAGAGAAACCATTGCCAGCAGACCTGCTCTGCAAGAAATGCCCCAAGAAATTCTTCAGGAAGCAGGAAAAGTACATAGGTTATAAACTCAGATGTACGTGATAAAAGGAAAAGCATCAGAAAAGGAATAAATAAACATAAAATAAAACCTTTTATTTTTCATATTCTTAATCTAATAAATGAATGTTCAATATGGGTAGAGCGTATGGATAAATGAAATCATGACAGCAATGAGTGGGCAGAATTGGGAATCTTCTGCTGTAAGGTAACTACTCTTCCTGTGAGGTGATACAGTGTTATTTGAAAGTAGACTTAGACCAGTTGTAAATGTATATGCCAAACTCTAAGGAAACCACTATTTTTTTTTCCCAGAAAAGGGGTATAATCAATATGCAAAGGGAGGTGAGAAAATAAAATCATATAAAATGCTCAATTAAAACCAGAAAACGCAGAAGGGGTAAAAAGTAATGAGTGTGAAGAATAGAAAATAGTTACAAAATGTAAAACCAGGGGCAAACCGAATTTCACATAAGCCTTGCACTCTTCTTGATAAAGTTATTCCCTACAGGGGTGCTATAGGTTAATAATCCTGCAACGATTGTGCCTGTTCCCTGGAAGTGAATAATTAGGTGTATGGATATCGGATGATCTCTCACTGAGTGGAAATTCACAGGTGAGCAAGGGGAGGAGAGCAGGATGGTCGTGGGTAACAGTCTCGAGGTGGAGACGTCAGCACGAACCCACATTTAGTTTACTGTAGACACAGATGCTTGCATCTGGAAATCCCTGCAGGTGTGGTTGCTGTACCTGCACATGTTTTCCTGTCCTGCCAGCTGAGAGGCCCCCAAAGCAATGACATCCCGGCAGCAATGAGCACACCTGGTGCCCAGATCTTGGGCTCTAACACCATTCTCAAAATGGCGGATGCTAGAACCAGGTCAGGAAACTCCCAAGATGAACCTCAAGCATCTCGTAGTGCCAAAAGAAGTGAGGAAGTTAAAAACAAAAAACGAACATTGAAGGGTGCATGTCAAAGAGACAGGAGCCAACCGAAAGAGCTTCTAATGGCCAACTTTGGAACAACGTGAGCAAAAAGAAAAATATGTACAAGTATATTGGATTATAACCTAAATTATAAAATAAGTACCCACAAGTCTGATGCAAATAAATGATTGAATAAATAAATAAATGTGGGAGAAGAGACAGCTTTCCCTGGCATGGAAATTCCAAATAAGTCATGTTGACACATACTTAGCCCTCAGGAAGAAAAACTCCCCATTCCTTAAATGAGAATGGCACATACTGACTTCCAAAGAATACAGTGTGGAAAGGGGAAGGAGGAGATGAACTTGGCCTTGGCACTCCAGCCAGGTGACTAAGGTCAGTGTCCACAGTGGTAAATCATGTGGGTGGCATGTACCCTTGATATGATGTCATGAAAAAGGCACTTTTTTTCTGGGGTCTTCCTCCCCAAACCCATATCTCCACTCTAATTATGAGAAAAATATTAGGCATAATCCAATAAAAGGACATTCCACAAAATACTGGACCCAGACCCCTCAAAACTGTAAAAATACTAAAAACCCAGAGACGCCCTGAGAACCCGTCACAGCCAAGGGGGTTCTAAGGAAGCGGATGGGTGTTGTGTGATTCAGCATTTCTGGATGGGGTCCTGGAACTGAAAAAGTGTTAGACTGAGGAAATCTGAATGAAGCGTGGGTGTTAGTTAATAATAACGCTTTAATGTCAGTTTGTGAACGGTACTCTACTGATGAAGGATGTAAGTAATAAGGATACTGAGTGAGGAGCTACAGGGGAATTCTCTGCAATCTTCCCCATTTTTCTATAAGCCTAAAACTGTTCTGAAAAATAGTCTATTGAAAACAAAACAAAGTCACCTCCTCCCTGAAGCCCTCTCCTTCCTCCAAGATCCCATGGGATTGGCACCTCCCCCCTCCTTGGCAGGACATTTCCCCACACCCAGTCCCCTCTCAAGTCTCCTCAGCCTCCCCAGAGGCATAGATGACAACCCCGTCATCCTTGTGTTTATAACCCTGTCCTCATGTGAAAAAGGAGAACCGTGCCTTCTGAGAACTGTTGTGGAGACAGTAGCCTGTGCTTGCAAGCAGATGTTCTGGCCCGTTCCAGAAACAGCCTGTCTTATGGCCTCTTGCTGTCTCAGGAGACACTGCTGTCAGCTTTAAAGGCCCCGAGTGGCCCGTGGACCTGCTCTGTCTTCAGAGGTAGGGTACACACTGGCCACTGCAGGACAAAGCCCGGGGCCCAGAGGCCTATTGTGGCCCCTCCCCTCTCGCCCAGCTGCCCTGTCTCTTCTCTGGGGCTCAGGAGCCTTCTTGGCCTCCGTGGGCATCAGTTGCTTAGAATCAGGAAGGTCGGCTTTAGCCCCGGCTGTTTTCCCCGCCTGAAGCGGTGAAGTGGCTCTATTTTTAAAGCCCTTGGTGGCTGTCTGTCTTGCTCAGACGGTGGCTGGTGCTCCAGGACCCTGCTGAGGATAAACACTGTGTCTTTTTGCTCTCTCCTCTGCTTTTATGCCATTGCCAATACCATCCTCTCCCTGTTCCTGTGGGGGGAACCAGGCTCGTAATTCTTCCAGGGAAGGTTTTAGGAAGAAGGAAATTAAGTTCAATCAAACTGTCAGGCCTGGCTTGTGTGTGTGTCGGGGCGAAGGTGATAAGAACTAATGGGACCGCCTTCTGCGCCTCAGTGGTCTCCCTGTTGTCTCCCCCACCCCACCCCACCCCACCCCTGGGCCCACCGCAGCCCTTCTGGATTGTAGCCTTGATTCCGAGACAGCAGGAGCTGATGTGAGGTGAGGTCCACCCTAGCAGAAGCCAATCATAGCAGCAGCCTCAGGACGGGAGATTTGGCTACAAGACACACACACACACACACATACACACACACAACTGCAACAATACCATTAAGTGTTCGTAACACGGCAGCTCTTCCTAGGAGCTTTCCCCTCCGCCAGTTCATCTCTGCTCAGCCCTCTTGACCTACCTTCACGCCTGTGAGGTGCAAGTTTATTTCTGCAGCTCAGACCTGGCCCCTGGCCTCCAGACTTGCTATTTTGCCGTCCATTTGGCACAGGCACGTGAGGTCTCCCAGGAACCTCAAATGCAACATGTCCCAAACTGACCTCATGACCCTCCCTGCTGCTCCAGACCCAGCTCTCGTCTTTGGAGTGGCCACAATAGCCATCTGCAGCATAACCAGAAATCTAGGAGACACCAAAGAGATCACCCCAGCCACCCCCTTCCCCTCACTTCTGCGTTCTGGTCCACCCCTAATGCTAAGGTTCTACCAGTTTTCCAGCCTCCTTGTTCCTGCCACAGCCCTAGCTGCCTTTGTCCCTAAGCCTGATGGCTGCCACAGCCCCGTCACTGGACTGCCTGCTCCCAGTCCTGTCCCCTTCCAGGCCCTTCTCCTCCCAGCAGTCAGCCTGACCCCCTTTCCTCCCCAGCCCCCAGTGTTCACACAGATCCATGGTTTGCACATGCTGTTCCTTCTGCTCGGAATGCTCTTCCTGGGCTCACGGTTCACTCTGCGGACAGTTGCTTTGTAGCCCTCATTGCTGTGATGGGACAAAGGCGTGCCTACTCCCTGGGGAGCAGGGCGGGTCTGTTTAGTTCATGCCGTGGTTCCAGCATCTGGAATTGGGTCTGGCTCCTACTAGGGACTCCATAATTGTTTCTCATGAATGAATGGATCCTCCCGAAGCAGTAGGTCTCTATTATCCCTTTTCTACACAGCTCAGAGCTCAGAGACACTTTCAACTTACCCAGGTCACACAACTGTTGGAGCCGGAACTTGGAAGTTGAACGTGGCCAAGTTGCCCCCAAAGCCTCTGCCTTTGATTGCTATTCTGTCCTGACCTGTCCCTCTGGGTATGAACCCATGAGGGACGTGTGAGCCAGGAAGTGCCTGAAGCATCTTTCCTCCTGATAGCTTTGTTACCTCCTCCTCCTGAGACAGTAACAAACACACATTCTTAATCCTTGATGTTTTAATGAAGGGGATTTCTCTCCCTGACTTCACAAAAGAGGTAAGATTCAGGCCTCACTAATCAGAGCTTGCATTGCCTTTTCATAAATACTCATTTAGAGATTGACAAGGGATCTCTTCAGAGCCAATGAGAATTTTGCAAAGACTTTTGGGATAGAGGATCTAAAGTGGAGACAATGAAAGGGATGGAGCTTCTGCAGCTACATTGTGACTGTGAAGGAAGAAAAAAGTCTGAACAGAGAGAGAGACAAGGACTACGTACTTGTGATCATTTATGCCTGAAGCAATTTCTCTCATACTTACCTTTGTATTATTCGAGCCACCAATAAATTCTCTCCCACCCCACCCCCCACAAAAAATTCCAAGGCACTACAACACACCTGTGCACTGATTTGGGGGGATAAGTGTGGTATATACATGCCCTATGTCATTGCTACTCAAGTGTGGTCTGTGAAGTCAGCACGTGGAATTTTGTAAAGACTATTAGAATTATAAGCATTATTAGGCCATGAGGAGTTTGCGCTGTTGGATGGGAAAGATATCTTTGTGATATAATAACAATGCCAGGGCGCATGGGTATTGGCAAAAGTGGGAGTAATAATGATAACTACTTTTACTGTGTGCTTTGCCACGCCCTTCACACTGACTCTCATAGGTGTTACCCCGTTAGTCCTAATAGCAGTAGGTAGTATCGCTCATCTCCCTGTGGCCCACGAGTAAACCACAGCTCCGAGACAGGACGCCCCTCCCTTCAGGTCACACAGCCAGGAAGTGGCTGTGCTGTTGCTTTTGTTCACCTCACATGCAATCTCCCTTATCTGGTGCCGGCCACCCCCAGATCGGGCTGCCTCTCCCTGTCCCCACCCTCCACCTGGCTCCGTGCCTGGCCCGTCAGTTCAGCTTATTTCTCTGATCGAAAAGCCCGCTTCTGGGAGCGCACCTGACTCAAACCCGTCCAGCATGCATCAGCTCTGGATGGTTGGTTGGTTGGTTTTCTGGAGCTGTGGTGAGAAACTAGACATATGAAATGTGGGTCTGCTGGCGCCCAGTCTGTGCCACTGGGGGCTGGGAAGCGAATGCAGAGGTGGGCAGCGGCAGCCTGATGCCCTTGTGGAAGCAGCCTGGCTCAGCCACGCCTACATTCCATCCTCCTTGGATATTTTGGCTGTGGGAGTGAATGCATCCTTTTGGGAAGGTGGTGCTAAGGCCAGTGTGCGGGGAGTTTCTAGAGCCCTGATCGCTACACAGAGGCAAAGGCAGCCCTCAAAAGCAGCTCTGCTGGATTCAAAGCCTGTTTTTAGAAAGGAGGATGAAGCTGAAAGTTCCTGGGGATTGACTTGCACCCTGAGGTCGTCCTAGTGGAGTGGGAGGGAGAGGGTGACACAGGTGAAACAGACCACCAAGCCCCTTGTCATCCTCATTCCTTGCCCTGCTCCACACCTCATCCCCCTCAATGGGGCCGGGCGAGGCGAGGCCGGCCCCTCCCTGCCCGGGTCCTTCTGGCACACCTGTGGCGCAGGGCTGGTGTGGGGCCTGCGGGCAGCAAGTGGGATGCAGAGTGAATGTTTGATTGACAGCTCTAGGCCACCTGGGGATTTCTGTGGTGGATGTTCTGCCATCTGAGGACACAGGTCTTTTTTCACCAGCCTTAGACTCACATCGCTACCCTTTTTGCCCCAGCGCCGCCTTCTCCCATCTTGGAGAGAGTCCAGAAGCTGCCTTCTGCCTATTGCCTAGCATTCTTCGGCCCCGACCCTCTTCCTTCTGGCCCCAACCCACGGCCCACCCTTGTTGCAGGCACAGCTGTAGCTCCGGGCTGGTATCCGGGCTGCTTTTCTCCTCTGCTCCAGACCAGGTCCCTTTTCTCGTCGTTCTCTTGTTTGTGCTTGTTTTCTGCAGAATAACTTCAGTGGAAAAATTCAATGATTCACGGCTCACTTCAGTTTTCCCTAGTCCAACGGCGTGGTTAGCTGAATTAAGCAATTTTGACAACAGACCTTAACAAGCAGAAGACCCATCCATTGGGCCTGTGGCGACCCATTGTCCAGACCCCATCCTTGGCCTCATGGCCTCCCCTGGGATGGATGTGGCTCCTGGTGGGTGACATGTTGTGTGGCTCCCCGGAGCTCCCGAGGGGAGGGGCTCTCGAGGCGCTGGGCCAGTGTGCTCTGATGGGGCCGAAGCCCGGGCTCCGGGGAGCGCGGTCAGATGCCTTGTTGACCTTTCAGCCACTCATAGATGAATCAAGCCCCTGCCATTTCAGGTTTTATTCCAAAGTCTGGGGACAAAGTGACACCCAGGACAGGCCAGATCTCTGTCCCTAGGGAGGAGGGAAGACAGTAAAGAAGCAAACAGAGAAATTAGCACCTGGGGGCAATGTAATTAGAGCTCAACTGAGTGGTCAGGGGTCCCTGGGAGAGATTGGGGTGGCCTGCTGGCACCCCCCGGAGAAGGAAACAGCCACACAAAGCCTCGGGGAGGGGAAGAGTACTCCTCACCCCCAAAGGCTGAACATGTGCAAAGCTTCCGAGGCAGGAGAGAGCCTAGAATAGCCTAGGAACTGATAAAAATCCAGAATGAGCCCCTCTGCACTGGAGGAAAGCCACAGAAGAGGAGCTGCTGGGGGTCCGCAGGCCCCAGATCGCTGGATGGTTTCAAGCAGAGGACTCTCGGCTGGGTTTATGTTTGAGAAGCTCCCTCTGGCTCCTGGGGGGAAATGAATTTGGAGGAGCCGAAAGAAGACACACATCACAGCTCCGAGAACCAGTATCCGGCTGGCTTTTTCCGTGGCCTGGGGTTAGAAGGCAGGATTCCAAGGACAGTTTTAAGCTGGAAACAGGCATGGAACCTCCCAACTACTGTCCCGAGAATCTTGCATTTCATAGGCTTCTGGTTGGGATGGGGCCCTCGAGGTCATGCAGGGGCTCCTGGGGGAACCTGCTTGCTCCTGCCCTCAGCCTGGACCCCAACTTCTCGGGACAGACAGGGACAGACTTAGACAGTCCAGGCAAAGAGCTCCAACTCCACAGCCTCACGGAGCACCGCCATCACTCATATTGATGCAGGAGATTATTTAGGTCCACCGGCTCGCAAACCTGCCAAGCACGTTCCCACATGGGAAGCTCGGGGAGCCCAGAGGAGAAGGCAGGAAAGCACCAGACAGGCAGATGCCACGTGATGGATGAGCCCGAGCCTGTGCCCACAGCCCAACTGGCATTGCTGATGTGCCCTCTCCCCCGGCACCTTCAGAATAAGTAAACAATCCATCTACCTGAAATGAACTCCGAACAGAGAGAAAGAGATGGGGGGAGAGAGCGCATTCGGAACATTGCTGAGACCTAAATGGACCAACTCTGATCAAGATGAGTTAGTAAAATAGCAGGCTTCTCCTCTGCTGCATTTTAATTCCATATTTGGAGCCACTCGGTCATTATAAAACCGTCCGAACTGCTCAGCGGAAGTACACATTGGGGAGTTTATTTCTGAGTCTCTCCAAATACAAAGGAGAGTCTACCCAGCACAGGGTCTGGGCAGAGCGCAAAGCTGCCTTTCAAATGAGGAAGAAAGAGAGAGATGCCCGTGGCCTCTCCTTTGTCCGTGAGTTCCTCTTCCCCCTTTGAACGTGGCCCTGACAGTCTGCAGTCATTTCTGAGGACGGTAGACAGGCTCTTGGAGCCTCACCTGAGGAAGCAGACTGCTGCTGGCTGGCAGAACCTTCCAGAGAGCTCCACTGGGCTGAACTCCCAGCGGGATGTGAGTCTGTGGGGGAAGGGAGAAGGTTGGGGAATCCTTGGGGTTTTTTTGACGGTTCCACGTCCACAGTCTGCCACAGAACCCAAAGCTGCGAAGGCACTTCAGAGGTTGCTCTGGTTTCTTCTAGAACACAACCCCAGAGACCCCATCCACGGCTAGCCACAAGCCCGGGTCTGCCGGGGAAATTCCAGCTCCCTCGTCAGCCCAGTCTCTGTGTGGTCGCTGTTTGCATCTTGCCACAGCGATGGCGCCACAGAAAAACCTCCTGCGCTCCCCACACTGATGGGCACCATCAGCAGGGGCTTCGATCCCACCGCAACCACAGGCCTCAGGGCTGGACCCAGCATTAACCAACCACTCAGCCGGCACTGAATCCCAATATGGGCTGTTGGGGGAAGGGAAAGGTATTCCGGCCCTTTAAGGAAAATAAAATATGGCCCCTGCCCTCTAAGGAGCTGACAGTTTGTTGCAGGGGTGAAAGGGTGGGGCAAGCATGCAAGGACCACTCCAATTCAACTCCATTGTTTTAAAACAAACCTGGCTGTTCAGCGGGGTAGGGCAGACTTGGGAGCATGATGCTGAGCCTGCGTCCCAGAATCTCCCCCTCAGGGAGTCCCGGTGCCAAAATCCTGCAGTTCCTCTCCCAGTCATCCAAGAAACATCGTATGCTTCTGACCCCCCTCCAGGAACTGCGCTGGGCCCTGAGAACGGAGCTGTGACACGGGGGCCGACAGCCAGGTGGGTGCCTTTGCAGCACTCACAGTCAGGGGACCTGTAAAGGCACCCACAATGCCACCAGCCATCTGGCCACCCGTCTGCCCACCACTCGTGTGCACACTCGCTCATTCATCCAGGAACCCAGGCACTGGGCACGGGTGGGGAGAGGAGTTTCACGCCCCATACGGGGCTCAGGCTGTGACCTGCACAGGAGAGGTCAGGGGGTCAGCAGATGCTGAGGCCCTGATGGGTTGGGGGAAGAGAGGACCCTGCAGACGGACAAGCAGAGTTCAAGAGAAGCCCGGAGGTCAAAGGGGAGCTGCTTGGGGCAATCCCTGGTCCCTCCCCTGCACTTCCTCTCAGTCTGGCAAGAGGAACAAAGGCTCCCTGGGCTCTGGGCTGAGGCCACGCCACCAAAGTCCTTCCTGCGCAACCGTGAAGCCTTCTTCCCTGACTTTCACCGTCTGTGTCTCCTCAAGGCTGCCAGAAGTGCAGGCAGCCTGGTCCATGCTGTGAGAAGACCTAGCGACAAATCAGAACACCAGCCCATACATCTAACTCCATCTAAGCAGCCTCTTCCTTCTCCCTGGGTCCCGGCTGGGACCTCCTGGGGACAGGCCGAGCACAGAGTGACCTGGGAAGAGGGGAGAGCAAGAACAGGTGCCTGGGAAGGTTTCCTTGCCTGTGTGGGGGGCGGGGCTGGTGGGGGGTGTTGGTGCTGGGAGCTCTTCTCTGTCAGCACTCCTGTGAGCAATGGGGGCGGGGAAGATGCCAATCGGTCCAGGAAGTTCCCCTGAAGGGCAGGTTCACTGGCCGGGTCCATGTCCGGCCGTCGTGCCAGGCGCAGTGTGGCTGCAGCATGACGCAATCACAGGACACCTGCTCTGTGCCAGGCACCCCGGGAGGCTCTGGACCAAGCAAGAGGAGAAGGCCTTCGCTCCTGCCTTGGAGGGGCTCACCCTCCAACGGGACACAGACAGGCAGCCGGGGCTCAGGCCCTAAGGGGGGACTGTGCAGACACTCAGACAGAGAGCATTCACCCCCAAGGGTCCACAGCAAAGTGTGAGCAACAGGAACAGCGAGGAGAGATGCTTCCGGGGTAAAATACCGGGTTCTGGAGGCGAACTGGAGGGAGGTGGGGAGGTGAGTGTTGGGGGAGGGGGAAAGAAAGACCACAGGTTCCTCTTCCGAATTCCGCCTTTCCCTTGTTCCATGCTCCTCCCCCTCTCTGGTTTCGGTTTCCCCATCTGTTACGTGTCCCCTTGCGTCCTGCCTCTGTGACAGAGGGGTGACCAGATGTCCGCTGCTCCTTATTGTTGCTACCGTTTCTTCAGCACCTACTATGTGTGGGGCTGTGCTGAGCAGTTGCTACACCTTTCAGCCACCCTGCGGTGACGGCATCGTTGTCCCCATTTAAAATGTAAGCAAACTGGCTCGGAGAGAGTGCGCCTGTACCTACAGCGGACAAAAGACCTTTGTCATTGCCCCCAGGGACTCTTTCCTCCCCCACGAAGTGGCTCACAGGCAGGAGTGCCTGGCTCTCCCTCTGGATGGACCTCCTGCATGAAGGCGCCGCTGCCTCCCCCAGAGCAGGGAACAGTCTCCCCTCTTTTGTGCGAAAGCCGGTGGTGGTGCCCAGGGCGGAGCCGAGCGCCAGCTGGGAGGTGGGCAGGGGAGGGGGGAGGGGCGGCTGAGACCCTGGGACCAGGGAAGGCCAACTGGAGGAAACCCTAGGCGTCTTCTGGCCCGGCCCTCGCATCTGGGGAGAGTATTTGCAGGTGGCACATCACGCCAGAGGCCCAGTGCAGGTGGCGGTCGGCACCTCGGGGTCTTCCCACTCTGCTCTGGGTGTGCAGAGGCCTCAGGCCCCCACCCAGCACCCCAGCACCCGTGGAACCATCCTGCCTCCTCGGCCCATCCCACATTCTCCCCCATCACTACCCTACTAAGGCAGCAATTAAGGAGCAGGGCCAGGCTCCCCTTCCATCTGGGTTATTATGCTCTCATTAGGAGCCCGTCCTCCGGGCTGTCAGCACCAGCACTCCGGCGCAGCTTGGAGGGCGCGCTCCCAGCTGGGCTAAAGGTGGAAGCTGCAGCGAGGGAGCGGCCAGCAAGGGGGCCCACACAGGAGCGGGGCAGCTCAGCAGACAGCACAGCTAACGGTGACCCGGCCCCGCGTCAAGGATCCAGCCATGGCCCCGCAGCACCCAGAAGTGCAATGTGCCTCACGGAAAACGTAGGCCTAGAACTCAGGTCTGGGCTCCTTGGATCCTAGAAACCTCACAGATATTATCCCCCCACCCCACCCCTACACCCCAATAAGTGAACAAAGCCTCTGGCCTCAGAGAACTGGGGAGAGGAGGCAGTGTGGTAAGAGAGACCATACTCCAAAGAGGGTGACTAGAAAGGGGTAACCACTATTCTTATGGGGGGTGAGGAAGGCTTCCTGGAGGAGGTGACATTTACTCTTGAGGCAAGAGAAAAGGAAGTAACCAAAGTGACCTGGGGGGGGGGAGGAGTCTTTCAGACCGAGGGTAAGGTTGAGTGAGGGGGTGGTCTTGGAACCCATAAAGGCTCTATTTTGGTTGAGTTTATTTGAGATGAAAGTAGGAGGCAGGGCCCAGACCTACAAGGGCCTACAGGGTTCTAGATACTAAAGGAAGCCATTTGTGAGAATGTCCCCTTTCCTCTCTCTCCCTCTCAATGCCCAACACACCAGCTGGAGCACAATTTTCAGATGAAGGCTGACTCACCTGCCTCTGGCAGAGGTAACCATCACCCCAACCTTTGTGCCACCTGAGGGAGGTGGCCTAGCTGCTACAGGCTGGGGCCCAGAGAGGCCTCTAAACTCTAGGTCCCTGGAAAGAGCCCCACCCAGGCTCACGGGAGGCTCAGACCTGAGGGTGAGGGCAGACTGGGGGTGGAGAACCCCACACTTCCCAGGAGCCCTCCAGGCCAGGAGTGCCAGCTTAGCACTTTTGGGCACTCACTGGCATGGGCAGCCACTACCCGGTGGGACCTGCTCCAGAGCAGACAGATGGCCTCACCCCATGGTGAGGGGTGGAGCTTGGGAAAGCAGCACCTGCCCTGACCCCCAGACAGGCCCGCTTCCCAGAGCGGGCAGCCTTTTAGTTGAACGGCTTAGATCCCCAGAAGGATCAGGATTTTGCAAAGCAGAGGAGAGAAAGTGTACTTCAGCTTGAAGCAAAGAAACAGCAGGGGCAGAGGCATGAAGGCGGTAATGGGAGATGGGTACCTGGAATGAAGAAACAGGTAGAAGAAGGGGCTGGAACCAGAGCGAGGAGGGTGGCCAATGCCCAGATCAGAGGTTTGGGAGAGCAGGGTTCCCAAACCCAGCTGGAACCGGAGCAGAATGGAGGGGTCACCCTCCCCTCTCTGTCCTACGTGGGGCCCCTGCGCTCCCCTCTGTGTCCACCTCCCAGGCCCCAGAGCAGGGGCTCAAAGGGCGGTTCAGTGCCTGGGGACACAGGCTTCCCCTTGGCCTCCAGCCCTGGCTCAGGCCCAGCATTCAGGAGCCAGGTGCGCACGCGGCCGGCGGCAGCCAGGACTCACTATACCCAGGCAGAAGAGCTGAGGGCCCCCTAGTCAAGGATCAGAGGACAGCTGGGATCTTGGAGCAGGAGGGACTCGGAGATGTTTAGATCCCTCTCTGTCTTCATACACATAGGGCTGGAGAGGGGACTTGTCACAGTCGCCCAGCTGATCCCCTCCTCAGGAAGAGGGGTGACCACCCACCTGCCGCCGAGTGAGCTCCAAGCGCATTCCGGGCACAGCTTCCTTAGGTGGTGGCTATGGTCCCTCCGCGGAGATTACCTGCGATGTGGCGCGTGGCTGGCAGGCTGGCTTTGGGCTAGCAGAGCGGCTGAGTCAAGCTCGTTCCGCTGCAGCCCCTCCAGCTCTCCCCACCTCTCCTCCCAACCGGAAGAACGCGGAGAAAATACTGTTAAGTGTCTCTTTTTTAAAAGAATTGTTTTAAAAATAAAGCCCTCTAGGGCCGCTATTCCACCTCACCTTGCCTTCCCTGGCAACTGACTCGAGGGGAGGGGAGCTGAGAGGCGGGAAGACAAAAGCACTCGGGCTCGCTGCCCACTTCCGAAGTCCCCACTGATCCCCCTGGGCCCGGGCGCTGGGGCCGAGGAGCGCCCGCTGGGGATGCGGCTGGGTCTGCGCGCCGAGGAGACACAGGGCCCGAGTTCCAAGGACAGCCGCTTGCTCAGTGAATCTCTCAGTCAGAGGAGCCGCAAGAATAAATTGAGATACATTGCTTATTGTGCTATTCATTTCCCCTTCTCCCCACCCTCCAGGAGCTAATTACCTTCACCCCTGAATATTGGGCCAGGAAAAAAAGCTTCTAAAAAGCCCAGAGTCAGAGGGTCCCATTCAAGCCAAGGCCCCCACCCCGAGGCTCTTGGCCACCAACCCCCTTTCCCGCGCCCGACCTCCCTATTGCCGAAGCGACTGGGCCAGACTTCCAGACTTAAAACGGTGTCGTTTATTTCAATTTTGCTTTCACATTATGTCCCGATACAATCAAAACTCCTGGACGAACCTCTTCGTCAAAAGTCCCGCGAGGAGCGCCAGTCCTGGGCGCTCGGGTAATACAGAGTGCAGACGCGGGATTCAGAGCGGTGGGACAAAATCGCTGCTTCGGGAACCGAGAAGCGCACGGCGGAGACACCCAGGGGCGGAGGCGTGGGAAGCGCGCCGCTCCGGGCAGACTGGCTTCAGCTCCTCCAGTTGGATTATTCCTGATGCGTGTGGACTTTGCAAAACCCAAACTTTGCTTCCGGCCGGCGACCCCGCCTGGCCTAGTGAGATTTCGGCCCAATTTCTTACGTTTGCGCCAAAGCGGGGAACACAGGCGAGTGCAGGGCTGGCCCCAAGCCTGGCGAAGGCTGGAGCGCCGGCGGCTGTGCTCGGGTCGCGTGCTAGCTGGTCTCCCACACTCGGAACCTCGCCCTTTCGCACCCGGGCCCTCAAACCTCGCAGCTGGGGGAAGAAAGCGGTTTCAGAAAAAATAAAAGTCCCACTCCGACTTTATTGGATTAAAGCAAATGTAAATCTTGGCTATTCACACGTATGTTACAGAGGGCGAGGGAGCGTCCGGAAGAACCTCCTGGCGGTTGGTATTGGAGTCACGGAACACGAGGGCGTTGACAAGCGTCAGAACATCTAGCAGCCTTGGATTTCACGATCACTCCGAATAGGACATAGAAATACGGAAATACAGCCAGTTTCCACTGGGGAGAGTTCTTCGTGTACAAATGATATATATTTATATATATATATTTTTTAAACCAGTCACCACTAAGGTGAGTTCTTTCTCTCCTAACAGGCAGCCGAGGACACAAAGTATTTTTAGCGAATGAACTCTTCAGCGGTGTTTTTAAAGGAGAGCAATACTTGCCAAATTAAAACTACCTCCCCCATCAAAAAAAATAAAAACTTACCCCCTGTGACCTAAAATGGGGGAGGAGTATATTAAATTTCAGCAGGGGACCTCAGAGGAAGGTATTTCACACTACACAGTGAAATACGAAGTTTCTTTCCTATAAATTGTAGGGAACATGAACTTGGAATAAGAAACAAGGACAAGGCTGTGTCTCTTCCTTCATTACTGCGACTGGGGTGGGGGAGGTGAGCTTAGTTTTGGAAATGGGAGTGCACAGAGCTAAGTGGAATTTCCTTCTAATGAGTAAATGGACAACCGTTTGTCCGCCCTTCTGAGCGCGCCCGTTTCACCCCGATACAGCCGGGGAACGCGTGGGAAGTTTCAGGTCCTGCTGCTTTCCCCTCCCCTACAAGTCAGTCACTTCCTCGTTCCCCCTCCTTCCCCGGCCCTCTCCCTGCCTCCATGCCGGATGGGAGATGAGCCAGTCAGAGGGGAAACACGAGGAATCCGGAGAAGGTGGAGTACTTCCAGCCCCCCATCAAGTTCCCCCGCTCCAGCTTGAGGTACGCTCTGTCGCCCTTCTCCATCTGGATTAGGACTCCGTTGCTGGCGGCCTCCCGGGTCACGTCCTGGTCACCAGCGAACGCTGAAATCACTGGCCACCCGTTTAACATAAGGCTCACCTGAGAAAGAGAAAGGCCCGCTTCAGAGTTGCAACCTAGGCGGTACCGAGGCGGCAGTGGAGACTCGAACCTTCCTGGTGTGGCGAACAGTGTAAAGGCCTGGAAGCCGTAGGGTGGGGGGCGGGGGCGGGGAGAATAGGGGCTTTGCTGGATTACTGCGGGGGCCTAGTGGGGGCAAAAGGTGTCCATCTGGGCGAGAGGAAGGATGTGCCCCCTAACCAAGTCACCTTCATTCCTTGAGCAGCCCAGCGAATCCCGAGGGCGCTCTTTTATCCAGTTTAAGGGGTACATAGGCGGTTTAAGTGCCCTAAGACCTTAGTCCCCTTCCCTCCTCCCACTCCTAAGGCTCACACGGGAACTCAGACAACTCTGCGCTTGGCCCTTCTGGGAAAACCAACAAAAACCCTGGTTCCTCCTGGTCCTGGCTGCCTGGCTGGACACCGTGGAGACAGTGGGGAAGCCGCGCAAGGCTTTTGGCTGAAGAGAAATCTCGCGCAGAGCTACATTCTGTGCTTCATGCCCAAACCTCCGGCTCAATTCCCATCCAGCTCCAGCCGCTCTCGCCACCCAACGCCCGGTTTTGCCCTTGCAGTAGCCTCGGCAGCCAAAGGCCCCACTTGCGCCCTCTTCCCAGCCCCGAGGTCCACCTTCTCTCTCAGCTCAAAGGAACCCCAGACCTCTTTGGGAACCTGGGGAGTCGGTGAGAGCTGGCTGGGGCAAGACTGGAGCCAGGAGGGAGTGGCACTACGCTCCTTCCCCTCTTTTTCCACCCTTCACCCGCTAGGGTTCTGCGAGAAGCCGCTAGTTCCGAAACCCAGAGCGGGTCCGCAAATGAACGCAGGAGGCCTCCTTGACCGTGGTGCTCAAAACTAGCGCAAAGGCGTCTTGCCGGCTTCGGAGCTGGAACAAGGGGTCGGGGATACTGTCCGTGGTGCTACAGGCGGGGGTCAGGGAAATCTTACGGAAGCGGGAACTGTCTGTGATGCTAACAGCAACCTCTACGGGAAATCCCTGGAGTCTCGTTGCAAAGCGTGAGAACCTCTTTGGAGGGGCCCAGAAGACGGAGGAGGGAAACACTGCCTTTGGGGAGGGGGCTAGGTCCCAGCAGCAGCGGCAGGGGAAGCAAGGGCAGCCCAAGCCACAGAAGCATGAGGCCCTGCTACTCGTCCTTCCGAGCAGCCGGGGCACAAGCAGCTGTCCCTTCTGTCTCCCACCCCGACACGGGCCCCTCACTCCCGCGGTTCGGAGCCCCCCTACCGGGGCCAGCCTGGACCCTGAAGCTGCGGCTGACCTGGATGGTCTGTCTGTTGTAGACTTTTACCACGTGGAAGTTAAAACTGTAGATCCCTTTGCGCGGGGCGATGAAAGTGCTGCGTTCTGAATCAAAGTTGTTCCCGATGTTCACTAGAACCTACAGCGAGAGGGGGACGAAAGGGAGAAGGCAAGAGTCAATCTGACCTCTCGCCCGCGCCTCCGCAGAGACCTTGGAGAACGTCGGGCATCTACCTCCCCCGCTCCCCTACCCTCTACCAGTCCCATCTGCAGGGAGCACTCACCTGGTCGAAGTAGATGACCATGGTGCGGTTACTCATCTCGGACGGCTCGTGGTTGGTGCTTCTGATGGCTGAGAAAGCCACCTTGGCGCTGCCAGACCGCACAGAGATGCCCAGCGCTGTGCCCGTGGGATCGGACGTAGGGTTGGAGTCGCACACCACCAGGCACTTGCCCTCCAGCACGATGGGCTCCGTCTCATTCTGCCCCCGGGCCGGGCCCGCCAGCCACACCGCCCCAAGCAGCAGCAGCTCCACGACGCCCAGCATCGCGGCGCCGGCGCCCACCCCGCCCCCCACCCCGGGGGCTGCCTGCGCCAGCCGCCCCCCCGCCCCAGCCCCGCTCGGGAGCCCCCTCCTCAGCTCCGTGCGCAGGTCCGCCGGCGCCGCTCTGGACACTCCTGCTCTTCCTTGCACTCCCGGGCAGGCGCGCCCCCCGCGAGATGCTCCCGGAGCCCCGCCCGGGCCTCAGGGGAGCCGCGGCTGTTCGGCCGCACTTGGATGCATAGCCGCTGCCGCTAGGTCCTCCCTGCTTCCGCTGCTTCCTGCCCGCACCCGCCGCTGGCACCGCCGCCGCCGCTCTGAATTATTGATGCAGCCGGCGCTGCAGCCGGAGCGGGCGGAGAGCGCGCGCCGGGCACAAAGGCACGGACCGCGGCCTGGCCCCGCCCCCGTCACCTCCCTGCCCGCCTCCCTCTACAGCCCCGCCCCGGCCCCGGCCTAGGCTCCACCCCCCAGCCAATCCTGGCGCGCCGCGCTCCCCGCTGGGCCAATGGCGACGCTGTCCGCGCGCGGCCACCTGACCCCGGGCGCCGTTGTTATTAGGCTCTGCGAGGCGGGCGGCGCGCGGCAGCAGGGTTGGGCTCTGGCCCGAAGTCGACTGAGGGAGCGAGAGTCGGGGCCGCGCGCGCGCGCGCCCGCGCCCTCCCGCCCCACCCGCTGTGGCTACTCACTCTCTCACCTTCTGCCTCCGGCAATGGTCTCCTTCAGCCCCTCAGCCATTTCGCCCGCCTCCCTCTTCTGCCCGCAGGTAGGCGGTGCGTGCGCCCAAGGTCGGGAGTAGAATCGCACGGGCTCGCGGCGCCCGGAGTGGGCGCACCGGGCGGAGGGGAGCGCCCCCCAGCGGGCGCAGGCGCGAGGGGCAGCCGGCGTGCGGGCGAGCCTCGGGTTGCGGGCTAACCGGGTGGCCGACTGCAGGGCGCGTGCGTGCAAGGCGGGGCGGGGTGGGGCGGGGCGGGGCGAGCTCTGTGGGCTCCGGGGGAGGCGCACGTGCTGCCACCCCGAGTGGGCTTGGCCGGGACTCGAGGCCAGTGTTTCCGCGCTCATCTTCCCTGGCCCACAGCCACGAGGATGGGACTGGACCCGCCTCCCCCGTTCGCCTTTCCAAGCGCCTGCCCTGCGGGCCACGGAGTCAGATTGCGCGTGCACTCATTCATTCCTTGGTTCATTTATTCATGCTAGATCACTGAGCACGTACGAAGTGCCAGACGCTGGGGCGGGCGCTGAGGCTGCGGAGGTGGGCACAGTTGGACGAAGCCTGCCCTCGTGCCTCCTATAGTCCAGTGCTCGAAGCAGTAACAAGTACCCTGGCGTCGCACGCAGGCTCACTTACCAGATACCGTTTTCTCCTGCACTAAAAATTTAGACTTTGCTTCCTTGTTTTTTTATTTAGTATGCACATTTATAACATGTCTCACCCACGGGTACCTGCACATTTTGCCTTGAGTGTGGACGCGAAATCTTGTCATTTGTGGGCGATTTTTCAAGGGTAATTTTTGACCCTGAATGAATTGTTGAGTCCGGCATTGACTTCGAACTTGACACACACACACAACACACGTGGTCACAAACGTGAACGTAAAAATACTTTTCGCTGAGTGGCTGGAGGAGCTGCCGTGATGGGAAGAGGAAGCCTGGGGTTCGGGAAGGCGGAGACCTTGAAGGATGAACGCTGGCGGTTAACGCGGCGGAGGAGGGATAGTGAGTGGACCTCTCAGTCAAGTCCAAAGCAAAAGCGCCGGCTGGGGACGCCAGGAAGAGGCTGGTTGGGTTGCTGCCCGCCCGGCCCGTGGCACTCTGGTCGCGGCCGAGCGACCTTGAACCTGCGTGCTCAGCCGAGCCAGAGCAGATGTGTAGCTGGCGGCGGCCAAGCGCGAGCCCGGGGATCTGGAGAGATGTGGGGCGTGGAAGGACTGCACCTCTTTTCGTCCTCCGGGCGTCTGCCGCCCCCTAGGGTACGCTCGCGCCCAAGCCCGGAGACCTGCCTTGCAGTCGCCGACAGCCACGCCTTTCCGCTCTCAGCGCCCTTTGTTACTTCCAGACTTTGATAGCTTTTTAAAGAGTTACTGGGTAGTGGCGGGGGGACCCTATCTCTGACCCCGCCCCCGTTCTCCGTTCGGAGACCTGCTGCAGTCACTGGGTTTGGCCAGGAAAAAGAGAAGGGGCGGGGGAGGGACAGGAATTTTACATTAAATACAATGACAAAAATATTTTTCAACTTATCTTTCCGAGACATCTCCAGAAAGCGTTGCCAGCCGCGATGACACCTAATGTGAGAGCACGAACTAATTTAAGAGGTGAAAGCTGAGTAATGAGGCTGCACCCAGTGTTGCGGCGGAGACTGGCGGCTCTCACCAGGAAGGGCACCTGGAGAAACACGCCCGCAGCCAGCGGCGTGCTCTCAGCGCCCTGGCTGTACCCAGTCGGTCGTTTCAAATATTTACTGAGCGCCCCCCTCCCCGCCCCCCCGCCCCGCCCTCCGCTGGAACCCTTCACTGCAGCCTGTTTTCGTGGAGCTCACCAGCAGGCCTGAGGTTACATAGGGGGCGATGGTGGCCAGCTCCCTTCTCTTCTCCCCATAGTGAAGTCGGGAGGGCAGTGCGGGAGCGGGGACTGCTGTGTGTGCCCGTGTTCTTCATCTTGCATTTCCAGCCTCAGCCTCTCTGCAGCCCAGACCCGCCGTTCTAAGGGCCTGCTGGACCTCTTGGCTGACACTGGTACATTCTGCAGGCATGTTTAACTAGGCCATACTTTGTCTGCTTCCTACTTTCTCCGTGGCAACAGCTGCACCCAGCTAGCGCCCCCCAACCCCCCTCCCAGCCACATCTGACTTGACTGTATCTCTGTGCCCTATCGTTTGAGCCATTCTTACAGCGCCACCTGTGCGGGGTTCATCATCTCTGGTCGGGGCTCTTTCAAGAGCCTTCTATTTCTCATCCGGGACTTACTGCAAGACCACCTGCTGGCGGGACTGGATACCGCACATTCTCTCATCCGATGGCTGTCTAGTGAGTGCCTGAGCTATGTAACCGCCGCGTTCCTCCCATGGACGTGAGACCTCTCCGGCCACCATCTTTCAGACTGACGCCCCACCCCGAGCATGCTCCATTTCTCTTCCACGTAGTACGTGTTCAGAAAATAATAAATGTGAGTTTAATATTGAGAGAGATGTGCGCTTCCGAATTGCGAGGCGTCCGTGAGGTAGTGCATCCAAGGAGGAAAATCCACTAGAAACCCTGAAGGCAGTCACGTTTATTTTTAGTGTTGCCGTGTTGTTAGACTCGGGGTTCTTTCCACTGCAAGTGACAAAACCAGTTCACACTGGCTTATCAAGGACTTTATTTGGTTGATGCAAAAAGCCTGTGGGTAGGCCTTTGCCAGTTAAAGGATGGCTGGATCCACCAGTCAAGGTTATCGGGATCTGTTTTGTGGTCTTGGATTCATTTGTGGTCTTGGACTCATATAATAGCTCCTGGAAGCTGCTACCAGCTTACTCCCAGCGAGAAAACAAGGACCTTTTATTTCTCCCAGCCTCATGGTGGTCCTTACAAGGGTGCTCCAAGTCATCTGCCCCTCTCTGCACAAGTTCTGATGACTGAGCTTGGATCCACACGTCTTTTTCCAGAAAGGAATCTGGTGTTAGCTCCAGACTAGGGGAGTTCTCCAAAGGAACGTCAGAGAAGGGATGCTTGGCAGGCAGAGACAGCACAGGTCTACTTCAGTCCTGCTCAGAGGGTCAGCGGCAGGAGACTGCACCCCAGAGAGTGGTGACGGAGACTGATGCACTAGCCGAGCAGTAGGTGTGTGTTTGCCTTGCTCCTTTCGAAGCTCCAAGGCCTCAGCTAAGTATGAAGTCAGATAGTATCAACACTGATGTCACTGAAGGGTTAGCTTCGAAATTGGAATGCACTTCAGATGGTAGAACAAGGTAAGTGTAGAAATCGTAACATCCTATTCTAAAGGGTTTCTTTACTTTGTAAAAAAAAATAATGTAAAAGAAAAAATGTGACAACATTTTGTTGGAATTGATTTTTTTTTTCATTTTTTGTGCTCCTAGGAAGGTGAAACGTTTCTTTCTTTGTGGATAGGTACCCGAAATTCCTCATTATTCATCAATTAATGAAAACAAATTAAAATTTGAGAAAGTCTGAAATATAAAGGATTGAGTTAAGCCATTTCTGAAATTTAAGGCGATAGGGCTTAACTCACTAAGGCTTTTTGGGTTTTTGAAGTATTGGTAAAGTATTGGAAAACCATCTGCCTGATGCTTTTAATGTGTTGTAGGGATGTAGGGAACTGCAAGATTGTAAATAAGGAATTTATACTGTTGCTATTATGTCCTTTACCTGCCGTTTCAGATGCAGCCTTATGTCTTGATGAAGTCAAAGCTTCCCATGCGCCATTACATTCTGAATTTCCCACCACAGTGCATTTTGAGGAGTGAGAGGGGCTTATATTCATGGAAACCCTGTCCTCCTCAGGCCCCACCCCCTGGAAAAACAACCCACCTCTGTTGTTGGAATGAGAGAACATTTTCAGGAAAGGAGGAATGTTTTGTCACAGGATATGAAATAAACTCCTGCTCTTACTAAGTCAGAGCGGGCTCTCTGGCGCGCACTCCAAACAGCATTTCGTCTCGCTTGGCCTTGGTTCAAAGTCCCACACAGAACCCCTCCCTAGTTTTTGGTTCATTTGCTCATAAAACAGAAGAGAAAGGCTGTCCTGTTCTGAAGACATACATTTAGGGTTTTGAAGGTCAAGGTCATTTAAAATTAATGCTGAGACCTAAACTATAACATATAAGAATGATTCTAAGTTGTGCAAAACATGAAATAATTTAACTTTCACCAAAACCCTGGTCTTTCCGAGTGTTTTTTGCATACTCAGATTCATTTCAATGCCACATTGTCGCTATTTAAGTTTTAAAAGTACATTACCAGATTAGTTTGTAATTGGACACTTATTAAATACAGGAAACTGCAGGGTCACTTTTGAAGGAAGGCGTGGTTTGTGGTAAACATTTAAATTCTTAAAAAAAAGAACCTTGTTCTTTTTTAAAAAAAAGATTTATTTATTCATTTTTAGAGAGAGGGGAAGAGAAGGAGAAAGAGAGGGAGAGAAACATCAGTGTGTGTTTGCCTCTCGTGCACCCCCTACTGGGGACCTGGCCTGCAACCCAGGCATCTGCCCTGACTAGGAATCGAACCGATGACCCTAAAAAAAAACCCTTGTTCTTAAAAATATCAAATAATATGTTCAAAATGTCTTTAGTTCTTATGTTAATACCAAATTATGCATCTTCTCAGACTGCGCGTCTCCTAAATTGAGAGATCCTGGCACAGGTTTTGAAACGCCGCCTGCCCCTGCTGCAGCGTACGCTGGTGGAAATTTGTATGAAGCTGTTACTCAAGTCGATGACATTAAGGTCAAAGGAAAAAGACATAACAGTCCAACAGAGCTGCTCTTTAGAGAAGAACCACCTAGGCAACATCAAACAGTAGCTGGAATTTCTCCAAGAAGTAATTATGTGTGTGCTTTTGGGGTGCTTGATTATGGGGACAGACCGAGGTGTGGCCAACTCAGCGCGCATTTATCAAGGGCCTGCAGCGCGCAAGCCGCTGCTTTGGGGCCTGGAGCTGCCTCGAAGATGCATCACACGCGCTCGCTGCCCTCCACGCCTGTGTAGCGGGGGTCCATGAGGCCAGCCTGGAGAACTTCCATTTGAGACTCTTCTGGTGCTGCTAAGAAGGCCCCTTAGTACTGGTGCTACTTAAATTCTTATATAGTGGCTTTAATTGTCCTCTGGATCTGCTCCCGTTTGCCTTATAACCAGAAGATACACAAAAATTACACACACATGTACACTTCATAGGCTAGAGAACATTCAACTGAAGATTTCAGCTCTGTGGGTGGCGGGGTTTTACCATTAGAAAGTTATCGGCAAGTTTAAGGGGATCTTCGGGGAATTTCGGGGGTCTGGCCTTCACGGATCATTGCTTAAGGACTTCCCACAGTCCCAAGCGCTCTCAGGATGGGGTCTTCGGGAAGAGTCTGCTAACGAAGGCTTGCGGAACCCCAGGCTTCTATGTGACCGGGAGGTGAATGAAAGGGAGAATTTACATGGAACTTGAAGGGGGAAAAACACAGAAGAAAAAAGGCTTTGGGTGTTTTGTAAAAGTTATCTAAGTGGGAAAACCCCCAAATGACATTCTCTGGTGGATGTTTGAGAAACTAGGTCCGAGGCGCATGCTTGGTCTTGCCACGTTGCATCAGGCCTTGGGGACAGTGAGGTGACTGAGCCCCCTGATGCTTGTGTGCCCCACCCCTGAGCCGTTCTCTGCGCTCCTCACCTGTGTTCTTACCCGGGAGCCTGATTCCTCCCCGCCGGCTCCCGTGTTGGCCGATGGAGAGTGTGAGCTAGGATCAGAGGGAGGAGAGAGGAGTCGGGTACTTGCCCTGCTCTGCTCCTTGCTCTGCTGCTTTGGTGCCAGTGGTGTGAGGCAGGGACCCCGAAAAACCTGGCAGTGACTCCCCCTTTTCAGAACTGAAGCTCCTGCCCAGAACCCCTCCTCCTCTCCCGGGCTCCAGCTCTCCTTCCAGTAACGCTCTCTGTTCCCTTTCTATCTTCAGCTCCTTGGGGGGAGGTGTGCTGGCCCGTGGGTCCCCAGCCTCTGCTTTTGATCCCCCTGACCCTGCCATCACCTCCGTAGGTTGTCCCTGTGTTCACATGTCTCCATTGGAGCTTCTGAGTTTGCTTCTGTTTCCCCCGGGACCTCAGTGATACACGGTATCAGCACAAAGTCTCACCTCGCCTTCAGAGCCAACAGATGTGATACGTTTGTCCTCTGTGGCACCATTAGTTGTTGGGTCATCGGTCGTATCACGGAAAAAAGTCTCTATGAATTAAACCATGTTTACTACAAATTCAGGGTAGCTGCACGACACCACCAGAGCTACACTGTATTTCCGACAGAACCGTGCGCCACCCGTTTCAACAGTCAAGCACTGATCAATGTAATTATGCTGTTTGCAGAATATGGAAGTGAAAATACTAAAAGGAACGTTTTTAAAATAGCAAATTCTAAATCTCCAATAAATTACATCCTATATGCCTGCAGTACAAGGATATGTTGATATCTTGAGAAAATACAATATTATTTTGTGAACTCACAAAGCTATTTTGAGTTTTTAAAATATGAAAACCTTCCCAAAATGTGGTTTTATTATTGGAAAAGCAGGGCAACTACTGCTATTCGGTTCTTACGCTTGCAAACTTTGGTCTCTGCTTGTTCGCAACAAATAAGGATGTCACTGTTATTCTGTAAAATAGGTTATGTTTGAGATTTTAAAATAACAGATTGAAAGCAAGCCACAATAGTGTATTTCACTATGTGGGTGGTTATGACGGAACCCTTTTAGTTATCCATTCAATTGAACTGTCCCTTTCACACCTACCCAAACATATTTAAAGGCTAGTTAGGAGACAGAGAGTAACTAGACAGTTGCTATGCGTGAACAGCAGCAATACACTCAATGAAAATAGCTTCAGTCCCAGTGTCTACTGGTCTAGAAGAACACGCTGGTTGAATCCCTACTTGCTCTGCTTGTTGTGGTAACACACTGTTTTAAGTAATTACAGGTGTACTGAGATTTATGTGCTACGGCCATGTCAGTATATCATAACCCTTTATGAATGCTTTTTTCTGCTCTCGCTCACCATGAAATTGGCCCCAATATCTCCTGTACCCATGGGGTCAAGGCCATGGGGTAATCCTGAAGTGAGACAGACTTCCCTGGCCTTCAAAGCTAAAGGTCAGAATTTTGCATCTTTAATGTGGAGGGTCTTGACCCTTAAATGTTGGAGCGTCTTAAACCTAAGTGTTGAACCTTAATTCTTGTCAACTGCCTGCATTGCCCAGACTGCGGCCCGGGGAGGGCAAGTTCCTCTGAGCCAGTGCGGGGGCGCAGTGGTTCCTGCGCGGGCCTCACCAGCTCCACCTGGGCACGTGCTGCCCAGCCTGTGGGTGTGCCCCCTCCCCCTCCCCCTCTTCCCCTCCTCCCCCTTCTCCCCCCTCCTCCCCCTTCTCCAGACCCATTGTGAAGTTGGCCAGGTAGGTACTCACCTGGCTCTTTGCCAGTGGCTTTTCTTCTCTTGCACAACAGGAGTTCAGGCGGTAACGTCTTCATCTGATTTGGGTGAAAATATTTCATCAAAAGTCCTCGTGCCCAAATTCAAAACAGAGACTATTTCTCTTCCTCTACACAACTGGCACACAGACACGCCAGGCACGCCTGTCCCGCTATGTGTTTACACACTCAGCTGGTGAGTGTGGACCGCCCACTCTGTGACAGGTGTCTGGTGTGAGGACTGGGGACACTTCAGTGGGAAAACCCAACACGACTTCCCGCCCTCTGCGAATCAGAGCCGAGGAAGAGGTGTGAATTTGTGGTCCCTTGTCCTCCTCATTTTCCATGTCACCTCTACAATATTAAGGCCGAGTTGTCCCCACTCATCGGTCCACACGACTACGAGAGCCAGGGTACTTTTCTGCGGCAACATCCTTGAAAAGATGCCTCACGCCTCAAGAACTGGCTACTATTTTTAAATGACATGGAAAAAATGGTATTTTTTTTTGTACCTTGGGCTTTCATCAGAAAATTGTCAACATTACTACTTTTATTTTTGTTTTATTTTAGTTTTGTTTCCATTTTTAAATGTAAACGACTTCAAGGGCTGCGGAAGGGGACGGTAATTATTCTCTTGCATTGGCATTGGTCAGTGGAGACTGGTTTGCGGGTTTTTAGGCCTATGAAAAGTTTTTAGAGTAAGTGTTAACGTGCCTTTAGATGTCCCTTGCTGTAGAGCCCTGGCTGGCACGGCTCAGCGGGTGGGTCATCACCCCACAAAGCAAAAGGCGGCCAGTTTGATTCCCAGGCAGGTCTCGGTCCTGGGTTGGGCCTGGTCCCCGGGTGGGGCACGTGCGAGAGGTGCTCACCGATCGATGTTTCTCTCCCTCTCTGTCTCCCTCCCTTCCCCTCTCTCTAAATAACTGAATAATTTTGTAAAAAACAAATAGTCCTCGCTTTAAAGATACTCCACCGTGAGACACACTCAGAGATCGGACGGCCGTGTTGGAGGTCAGAGCCTGCATGCGGGGGACCCGTGTTGTGCGCGAGCGTTCCTCCCACCCTGTTCACCCCCGAGCCCGGCGGACCTCGCAGCGCACTCCTGGCCTCCGCAGTGTGTGCGCACGTCCCTTGTAAGGGCCGCAGGGTCCCCACTCCTGTGACTGCAGGAGCACGGTTTGCATGTCTGTCCTCGCAAATGAGTGCCGCCTCCCCACCTCCGTGGGGGGTGGGGGGCAGGGGAGAGGCCCTGACACTGTGCTTGGTTATGTGAACATAACCCAGAGCTTCCCACGTCTCTTGGTCTCCCAAGTGGGGTTTTAAAAAATTTTTTTTTTGTATTAGAGTGGGACAGTCGTTCTTTAAGTGGAATACCGTCCCTTGGAAATGGCCCACAATGCTGAGAGCGCACCTTGCGGAAGGCCGGCGAGTGTGGAACTCAGGCTGCGTCCTCAGCGCTGCGGGAAGGCTGAAGGGAGGGCGCCCTGTCATAGCTGGAGCAAGTCCCCAGCAGTGCGTGAGCGTCCAGAGCCGTGGACACGGCGGGCCGCCCACCCATGGGAGGGGTGGAGGGAGGGCGTAGACACGGAGCTCTGGCGAGGCTGTTCACAGGGGCTGGCCTTCCCTCCAGACCGCTCTGCTTTCGAGCACGTGGCTCACTGAGCAACCAAAAGGGCGTCTGTACCCCAGTCACTTGGCAAAAACGCTGGCACTGCTTTGGAGAGGTACGTCTGAAGGCCGAAGCTTGGGGCTGGCGGGCAGATAGGCGGGTTTTGGGCGGCGAAGGAGTGGGAGCCTGCTTGTTTAGACAGTTAACGTTTTCTTTTGTCCCCCTGGTGCTGTCCCTAGACGGGCCTTCATTTTTTTAACGAGAAGGCTTCAGGCCATTTGATTGTTCCCACTCGTCCTGCCCGTCCTGCCGGAGGGCGTCTGTTTCTGCTCAGTGTGGTGGGAAGATCGGGGGTTCTTCCTGATGCTTCCACTGCCCCCTGAATTGTTTCCATTGAAATGTGTTTTCCCACATGTTTGAGACAACTTCCAAACAATTGCGCTTTGAAAGTCACTTGATATTAAGTGGGAAGAAAGCAAGATGCCAAGTTACAGGCTGCTTATTCAGAAATTACAGATTTCCGTAAGTGCGGATAGGGGGTGACTGATGGGGGTGTGCCCACAGTGACTGGTTTTCTCTGTGGCGAGGATTACGATTTTTGACCTTCTTTATGGTTGCGGGGTTCTCTCACTCCCAAGCTTCCATCGACGTATTCTAGTGCAGTTATCTTGAAAGAGGATTCCCTTTCGACATCGTTGAAATCCACAGGGTGTCCATGGCTACCATCGGGCATCGTCTCTCTTCCTCAGCCCTGCAGACCACACCTGACAGGCTATGATTTGCATTCACCCATAAATTATCCATAGTTAGAAAGAGAATTCTTTTCTTCACAACACAATGCATCTTTTTCAAAAGGAGTTCTCTTTTGTGAATGCTTGACATCTCAGAGACTAGGCTAGCATTTATTGTATGCATTGCTCTCGTCAAAGCGTTATTCTGTGGGGTAGACTCAAGGTTACACATTTAAGAAAAGCATCAGGTTAATCCCGTTAGGAAAATCATCTTATTCATAAACCTTTAACCATTGAACGGACCACTGGCAGCCTATAGAGGTACATGTGGTTGGCTGGAACCAGCAGTGTATTTGACAGTAGGAGGCACAAGACAATAGCTTACATTTGCGGAGTGCTAGCTATTTAAAAACCAGTGCACTTTTCACAAACACATCATCACGTCAGCGTGAGGCTTTCGGGTAGTTTTTACATCCAATTTTTGGATGTCCAAGTGTAGTCTATTGGAGGTAAACTGATTTGCCCAAGGTCGTTCAGCTGGCAGGGGTGAGATTACTCTCTGTCCCCAGCTCTAAAAACCTGTCCACCTTCTCCTGCACATGGCCCCTCTGAGGAGGCCCTCCTTCCGCATCCACTGATGGTCCCGTGCTGTTTGTTTCTAGATAGGAGTTAGCTCAGATTAACTCTGAATATGGAATCTTCTTTCTCCTGTTAAGCGATCAGGTTTAGTGTTTGAATTTTCAAATATGATAAACCTCTCTCCCTTTTTTCTTGTTTCTCCTCTTTTGTCCCTAAATAACATTCCATGTATGTATATTTCTGCCAAAAACAGGTTCCTGGCATTCACATTACGCTTTTCTGTGCTTTTTAATTATTTTTACAGCTGTTCACACGGCAAGTCACATCTCCCCTTTGAAAACATTGTTACAAAGATATGCAGAGAAACAAGGCGAGCAGAAGGACAAACTACCAGCAATTATATAAGTGATACTTTTTTTTGTGTGCTCTCGCCCTTTGGAAAAGGAGGGACCATGCTCTACTGGCCCTGTCGTACTTGTTAGTGTCTAGGTTTTAACCTTTGACCGGAAGAAGGTAGCATTCATGTGCCTTAAACCTGGTTATAGCACGACAGCAGGGCATTTATTTTTCTAATTTTCCCACCATCCAATTTTTTTTAACTATAGGAAAAAGGCTTCTTTTGCGCCAGGTGACACGGTGGTGCCTAGAAATAGGTCTGTACGAGTCACCAGCCTGTGCCGTTGAACACGCACTGGTAGCAGTGGGTTTCAACATGCGGACCGGCCTCGCCGCCCTTCCCCATTGGGGATCTAATGGTGTAACACCCCGCGGAGAGCTGTCTTACAAACACCGGGCTCGTCCTCTGCCGTTCTGAACAAGCGAGACTGTGGCCTGTTCTCACGTGGTGTGTGCGGGTTCCTAATTTGGGAAGGGTCATGTGATCGGGGCGTTACACAGACACGGAAGTCCCTCGAAGATCACGCTTTGGGTAGAAACACTCAGATGTCCAAACTTTTAACCTAATGAAGTGATTAAGTTTTAAAATTTACTTCATGGTTTTGAGATGGGTAAGATTTTTGCTTAAGGTGTATTTTTGGTTTGCTCTTTCCTTCCCCCCGAAATGCACCTGCCTGACTTCATAGTGTGCTAGAACCTGGGCGTGAGCGTTCCTGAGGGGAGGGCGCAGGTAGACGCTCTGTCACAAAAGGTACAGTGGTCGTGTTTGTGTGTTTAGTTCACAGCTTTCCTAGTTTTTAAAAAACCCTCACCTGAGGGTGTGTAGATTGACTGAGAGAGAGAAATGAATGTGAGAGAGAAACATCTGTCGGTTGCCTCTCGTACACGCCCCCACCGCGATCGAACCCGCAGCCTGTTGGTATGCGGGACAACACTGCAACCGCCTGAGCTACCCAGCCAGGACGCCGTTTTTCTGAATTTTTAATTTATAATACTTTATATTGATTTGGCTACCAAATTACATGTTCCTTGGCTGACAGGCCTGTGAATTGGAAATGTGCTCGGCCATGTCCTTGGCAGACTGAAGAAGCAGGAAGGGGGAATGGCAACAGTCAAATCCTTCCGGTCAAACCCAGATGCTTGGACGGGAAGGATTTGATAAGGAAAGATGCCTAAGATACCGTCCGGTCCCTTCCGCTCGATGTCTCCCCACCAGGGAAAGCCGTTTACTGCCTGAGTTCGATGCTGGCAGGCTCAGCGTCCTAGCGAGCTCCAAGGCTTTGACTGACAGGCTTTGAGAAATGGCACGTTTGTTCTGTCCTCAGTAAACCAACTGTAGCCTCTTTGCAGAACACAAAGGAGACTGACCAAGCAGAAAAATCTAGAACCCAGCGGTCCAAGGACCATTCAAAGCAAATATTCGATCTAATTACCGGAACTAAACGGCGGGCCCCGTGGCAGCCGAACACCCACCGAAGGAGTTTTAGTAACAGCCCGAGAGCACCGCATCCAGAGCAGAGCGCAGCGAACCCCACTGCCATTTCCGAGTCACTCACCCTTTATGCTGGGCCTGCCGGCCTCGCAGAGGCCTGGGGCCCTCGCAGCAAGCCACGCGCTTGTTTCCAATGCCCTGAATATCGGTGTGGTAATACTACTCTCTGTTCCACACCCTGCTTTCAGGAGCTCACATGGTAAGTGCCAGGAACTGCGCTGAGTGCTCTGCGTGCATTGCGTCAGTTTGTCGCGGGAGCAATGGTCCAGGTGGTTTCCTCGTCTCCGCGTACAGATGAGCTGACCGACCGCCCAGGGCCCTGCCGGAGTGCGTGGAGCAGGGGGCGGCCCACGGAGTCCGACTCCAGCGGCTGCGTATCAGGCAACACGTGTTCTCCAGGCACACGTCACGGGAGCCTGCTAGCCAACCTCACAAGACAGGCGGGAGGGCTGGCATTACCCCTGTGCCACAGACAGCAAAACTGAGGTCCAGAAACTCCAGGTGACCCCTTCCCCCCAGAACTGCAGTGGCACTGGGCTGTGAGCCCACGTGGTCCGACACTCCCACTTCCTGCACTCACACTTCTTCCGACTCTGGCGAGGGGTGCTCTGTACATTTGTGTTTCTGGTTTGGAATTTAACGCTGTGCATCTCTGACGTGCTGAGTAACCCTCTGCCCACCCCCAAGCAGCCATAGGTGCAGCCGGACACCACACCCTTCTCCCCCTCTGGCTTTCATCTGATTGGGACAGGCCTTCCCCTTTCCGCTCATCCACGCCCTTTGCATCCCTAAGCATCCTACCTCCATCAACAGAGAAAAGGGGCCGTGAGCCATCCCTGTGTCAGCCTGAATGTTCGTTCACGACTGCAACAGGGCCGCCTCTGCCTAACTGTCCTCTGGCTACAGAGTGGGGGTCCTTGGACTGTCCCAGCGCCCCCCACCCCTGAGAGGAGTGAGCTAGGAGTGGGTCACATCAGGACCCCCAGAGATCTTCGCACTGCGTAATCCTGCTGGGTCAGGCCCCTGGAACAGCATCTCCTGAGCAAGCAGACTCAGCCCAGGCTGTCTCTTCGCCCTGCTCTGCCTGAGCTGGAGGACTCTGGCCCTCTACCCCCTTCCAACTTGTGAGGAGCCGGAGAACATTTTCCATCCCTCTAGCGACCCACGTCCTGGGGCTGAGCCGCCCTCTGGAGCAGGGTGGGCCGAGTGCAGCTCTGTTGCTACTGGCCACGGCTGCATGTGGGCGTGCATAGGCGGGCTCCTGGGAGTGGAAGGGAATGCACCGGACTTTCAGTGCCACCACCGGGGCAGTGTCTGACTTCGGGTCCCCCAGAAGCAGATCTGGGGACCAGGGTTCAAGTGCAAGTGGCGTCTTTGGGCAGTGAGTCCACAGCACTGGTGGGAAGGCAGAGAAGGGAGGCGAGGAGGGGACTCTGAAAGGGGGCGTTTGTTCGCAAGTCGGTGACCACAGCGGCGGCCTGCCGTGGATTCTGGGAATCAGTGGGATATGGCCTCTGCACGGCCGCCCCTTGCCCTGCAAGTGAGGGACAAGGACTTCGTTCACCAGTCCCCATTAGGGTTTGGTGTGGCCCTTTGGGTCACAGAGGCACTCCTTAGTTCTTCCGTTTCAGACGGTGCCCCAGGCAGACATCCCGCTCTTGGGCTGGGAGTCCCCGGCTTACACCGAAGCCATCCCAGGTCCTGGCACCCCAGGCGCTTCTGCTTGCTCCGTGTGCTGGTTGGGGGAGGGAGCGTGGAGAGCCTGCACGGGCCGACTTTGCTCTGGGTTTCTGTGCCTGTGCGCTGAGGATTAAACTGCTCACGTCGCCACCGGCAGTCATTGAAGGTGTGGAGAGTTGACGGCTGAGCTGGCGGAACCCGAGGAAAGACTCCCCGGTGGTTGGCGCGGGCGGCTCAGCGCCAAAGTCCGATCACAACGCTGCCCAGGAGCGGTTCCCCACGTCGCTACGTGCATGTCAGATGGACTTTGTCATAAATTGTATGACATCATTAGGCTTCATTCACATGCTCAGCCTTCATAATTTATTGCTTATGTAGCCTGGTGGTGATTTCCAAAACAATCTCCAAGACCCTGTTGTTCTGACGAGCGCATTTCTCATCCATGTGTCCTCTTTCTCCATCCACCTGGAATTTCTGTGTCACCGGCAAGCAGCGACTGGCTTGGCCTGCGGGGCTGCCGGCGGCCAAGCACTGCCACTCGCCAGTCACCGCGGCTGTGACAGGCACTCTGCTTGCTGGGAGTTCTCGACGTGTATTCTTGATAAATCCAAGCAACTCTAATTTGGCCCCAACCCTGTAGTATTTGTTGTGCTGGGAGGTATGAACTTAGGTAAGGATTCGAACCTGGTTATGCCGTGAAAGGGCTTAGGGTCTAGTGGACTCATGATGATACGACAGAGGGCTGGACAGACAGACAGGCGGATAGACAGACATGGTGTCTACGTGCAGATGATTGTTCGGCAGGGGAGCAGAGGTGAATAGGGACGATGCATCTTGTTTCCCTGGTCTGGGGTAACAAGCTGTTCTTGTTTGGTTCCCAGAAAACATCTCCAAAGCTCACTGCTTCGTGCTGTGGGCAGTGAGTAGCACTGTGGGGCAGTACTCATGGCGTGGCCTCAGCGTTTCGTGGTGCTGGCTGAAAACTTGCTGAATGAAGGCCCTTCCCTGGTAAAGGGTAAGCATTCCCTTCAGCCAAGTGCCCGGCGGCAGGGCCCTCTGACCACCACAGCCAAAAGGGGGCGTGGGAGCCCGGCACACCCACTGCTCAGCAAAAATCCAGAAGAGCTCCACCATTCACAACAAAGGCAAAACGCTTCCAAGACTGAAACTGAGTTCCCCAGGGGGCAGAGCCAAACAGAGCCTTGAAGTTTATACGTTTACACAGGAAGGGTGGGTTGGGAAGCCAGGCTGGCCTTGTCGGCTCTCAGAGTGGCGCCTGGCAGGAGGCATGGGGTCGGGACTGGAGCAGAGAGCGCCAAACGGCAATGGGCCTGGCGCAGGGCCGGCGTTGGCGCTGGGGCCCCGTGACCTCCTGGAGGTTCTAGCGTGGCTCTGGCAGTGCACCAGAAAAGCGGACCCAGGCCACATTCGCACCCTGAGCTGAGGCAGAGGTCTGCATGGGGAGAACTGACACAGCTTGCATTAGCCCTTCTAAAGTTTACTTTCAGTTGCCACAGCCTGGGAACGTCCCAGGGATCAGGCACTTCAGGACCACGGTCCCCTCATCCCATAGCAAGTAGGCTGGTCCACGAAGAGCAGGGAAACCAGAGATAGCAATGGGGTTGGAACAGCTCCATCCTTTCTTTGTCCGGAGCAGTGACTAGAGGCAAGAGCCCCGCGTATAAAGATGCAGGTTTCAGGACATCCTTCAGATAAGAAAGGACCAGGCAGGTAACTGCCCCCTCCACACCAAACCCGTACTGTGGACGAATTCCCTATATGGGTGGGAAACTTTGCCCTCCCCGTCCCCCTTCAAGCTGGAACCTCAAGACCACCCCGAATCCTCCCTGGCTCTCTACACCCCACAGGGCAGCCACCCCTCACTTGCGTCTCATTGTTTCTCAACGCTCTGTCCTCCTTCTCGTCCCCGTAGCCTCCTCTGCAGTCACAGCCCTTCATGATTCCAGGTGGGTTTCCTGTCCTTCCCCCTTCCATCCATCTTCCAGAGCCCCGGGCTGTGGCTCCTGCTTGCCCAAAGAATGAAGTCCAGACAGTTCGCAGCTGGTCCTTAGCTCACGGACCAGCTTCACCTCCAGTGACCCTTTGCTCGGCTCTGCTCCAGCCCCTCCGGGCTCAGCTTCCTTCCCTGGAAACGTCAAACACTGGCACACCACCATTCCTCACCTGCACTGGTCCTCCACCTCGCTCACCACCTTGCCACACCCCCAGATCCCTGGCAGGCAGAACAGACCCCTTCTGCATCTGTACCCTTAAAGCTAAGACCCACTGCAGTGCTTGTTGTGTGGTTTTGCTTACTTGTCAGTCTTCATTAGCTGTGTAACACCTGGCGCAGCCATCGAAGCAGAGTAGACGCTCAAGCTCGGGTTTGTCTTTTATGTAAAACGAGATGAGGATTTTAGGTGCCAGAACCTTTGGGTCAAGAAGATTTGGCTTGGCTGTTATCTAAGGCGGAGTTTGTAGTTTCAGGCGCAGCCCACAACTCTGGCTCATTGAAGCAGGAAAGGATGAACTGGCAGCTGTTGGGTTACTCCCGGACTTTCTGGGAGGTCCATCGAGACAGACGTTGGGGCTCTAGTAGCAGGAGCAACATACAGAATCTCTCTGGGGATCAACTTCCGGCCACTGCTGGGTACACATGGTGCCAGGGGCACCGTCCACACCCCAGACCTGACCCTCGACACTGCCATCCCTTCAGAAGCAGATGTAGCTGCTCCTGCCACACCAGCCAGAATGGAATGGGTCTCTGCAGTTCCTGCTTGTCCCATGACATGTCAAGAGTCAAACTCCATCTGATTGGTTGAACCTGGATCACATGTCTGAGTCCTTAGCTGCAAGGGAGGCTGAAAAAGTGAGTGCGTGGCTCCCATAGGCTCTGTCTTCCATCAAGAGCCATGAGGTAGGGAAACCCCAGACCAGAACGTCAGCTCAGATGCCGGGGGGAGAGGGGTAAAGAAGGTACAAAAAGAGTGGCCGATATCCATTAGAATATCGAGGTTCTTTCAAGACCAAGAACCTCATTAAGAGTGTCCTTTGATGGTTTATCTGAGTCTTCACAGAAAAAAAAAAAAAAGACTTAAATTGGGTGATTGGAGAATTGAGTGAAGGGGATATCTACCCAGGATGGGTGGGGTGAGTGGCACCCACAAGGGACCATGTGGGGCCCTAGGACTGATAACCACCCAGGCCCGGAGAGAGACAGTCCCCTGACAGGAACCAAGAGTGAGCAAGGGAGACCCAGCCGGCCCTGGACAGACCCTCCAGGGAGGACAGGAGCGTCCTGAGAACCCCTGCTGAGTCGCCGCTGTCCCCCTCCTGGAGCCTGTGAGGCACAGAGCAGACACACTGGAGGGCAGCCATGGGCCTGGGAAAGCAACGAGAAGCTATGCGGCGCACGGGGCTCCATCAGCACGCCACCAGCAGTTCTTTCTGTTTTATTCAGTCTCCTCTGGGGCTGTCACTACATTTTTAGTGCCCCAGCCACAGGATCCGCGATCTGAAAGTGCCCTTCGCACGCTGGGTTGAACGAGATTCCATCACCCCCTCGGTCGCTGTTTAGAACGCTCCCCATGCGGCTCAGCAGCCTGCGCCATCTGAGGTTAGCAAGTGCTGGCAAGCCCCCTCAGCCCCTTCTGCAGGAGCCCCACCCTGCCCCCTCCTCCTGCACCTTTCCTGCGGCTCCTCCTTTCTCCCCGGCACTTACTGCCTCCCACCCACCGTGCTCACCACTCGGCGTGCATGCGTGCCGCCAGAATGCGGGCTCTGCATGGAGAGGGATCTGTTTTGTTCCCTGATGTCCCCCAGTGCCCAAAAGAGTGCCTGACACGTAATGAACCCTCAATAAATCTGGGTTGAATGAGTGCATGAAAAATTGCTGAATTGCAATAAAAAAAGTTAAAACTGTGACCCAGGGTCACCTAGGCGTTCAGAGGCACTCTGACCTCAGGTGAACAAGGATCTTCTGCCCTTTTCTCTGCCAGGTTCCGGAAGGGAGGGGTGACGAGGCCCACGTGTCAGTGCCCCACCAGCAATGAGACAGCACGGCTTGTGTGGCGTGAGACGTCAGTATAGCTTTGCCTGTGTTGTCATTCAGTGCTCACGGTGGTCCAGTGAGGAGGATTTGTGATGCTCCTCGTTTTACAGATGGGGCCAGAGGCACAGACAGAACCAGAAATTCGCTGACGGCCAGCTGGCTCATCAGCAGGGGCATTGGAGCCAGGACGCAGGACCCACACTCTGGGCCGTGCTGTGCGGCAGAACCTCCTGCAGCGGCGGTGACAGGTGTGCTCCCCGCCTGGGCTGTCCTGTGGAGGCGCCACATGTGGCCCTTGAGCATTGCAGATGAGCCTACTGTCACTGAGGAACTGAGTTTTTAGCAGTGTTTACTTTTAATTCATTTACATTTAAGTTAGATTGTGCAGTTGCTGTTCTGATCAGCTGGGCTCCAACCCTCTGTGCATCTCAGAGGCATCTCAGGTCTGACTGGCCAAGTGGCCGAACGATCGGACTCCACTGGAACTGGGATTTAAATCCAAAGGTGCAACTCCTTTGTGGGAGGCCATGAAAGCTGCCGCCGTGAACCTCCTCTCTTCCAAGTGGTACATAGGGAACGTATGTCCCTCTGCCTTTAAAGCTCTTTCACACAAACAAACAGACAAAAATATGTTGTCCAAATACGTGGCGTTCCTTTGTGTTGAAAGAAACGAAGGGTCACAGCGTTCTGACTCTAATTTGTCCTTATTTCGGAGCCAAACTATGTAAGATGAACATGAAGGAAAGCCGGTGGCTGGGGGCGGAGCGCGGCACCGCAGGTCCAGCCGCAAACCACCACTAACGTCTGCGGGTTCTTAAATGATATATTTCTTATTTTGGAAAATTGAAAAAAATATAAAAATGTTTTTTAGTGGGGCAGGGGGCAGCCAGACATATTCCCACCACCTGGAATTCATCGCTGGAACAGTTGGTCCAGTGCTTTTTCTATGTGCATAATATATTTTTAATTATGTAAATGACATAAAAGTGAACTCTCCCTTTTTTTAAAAAAAGAAAGCACCTTATTGGGTCACGTCTCCCTTTGGGATCCCTGCAGTCACCGTCCCCTGGCCCCAGAAGTAAACACTGTTCTGAACTTGCTGTATATCCTACCAGCCTTTATACACTTTTACACACATATATGCACGTCACATCGTGTGTGTGTGTGTGGGGGGGGGTGTTGACATCTGTAGCTTCGTCCCCTTGTCGCTGTTTACGAGCTGCACTTGAGTCTAGATCAGGGTCCCGAGCTGTGACCCACACGAACACCCTGCAGTGTAGGCACCCACGCCCTCGCCGGTGGACATGTCTGTTGCGTGCGGGGTATTCCGAGTGACACTGCAGTGACCGACCGTCCTTGGACGTGCCCCTGGTGCGTCCCCGCTAGTGCCTCTCTGGGGCAGACAATTTAAAGGTCGTGGGATTTGCCCACTTTCCCTTTCTCCCCCGATTGGCTGTGCCCTTTGTGCCCTGACCAGCATGCATGAGAAATTCGTTTTCCCACGCACGCCAGCGTCTTTGACGTTGGCCAAGTTTGCGATGCTGACCGTCCGGAACGGGCCCCTGCTGGTGGCTTCCGCCTGCGTTTCCCCAGTTACTGGGGAGGTTCGACACCTTTCCGTGTTCCCTGGCCACTCGGATTTCCTCTTCTGTGAAAGCCCTTAACTGTATCACTTCTGCTTTCTTTCTATGGAGTTATCGATCTTATTGATTTCTAGGCGTTCTCGATAACTTCTGGTTGATAATCTTTTGTGTACTAGCTACGTTTCAGCTATTCACTCCCCACTTATAGCTTGTCTTTCAACCTTCTGTGGTCTATTTTTGTCGTGAGAAAGTTCTAGATCTTAGGCTCCAAGCGTGGCTTTCAACAGGCTTCTCTCTTGCTTGTGGAACTGACCACAACTCTTACTAACCCTTCATGTGTTAAGTCCCAGAAAACTGTTTTCTGGTGCATATTTATAGCATTTTCCTTAAGAAGGAAAGTTCATTTCTATGTTGTCATGGATGTTGTGTTGTGGCAACGACTTTCTGGTGTCTGATAATACAACATTGGCAGCAGTAAAATCCTTGCGATAGATTTTAAAGCAGGAATCGATCTCGCCTTTCCTTGCAGACTCTTCGGAAGTGTTTATTCAGGGCTCTCGTCCATGGATTTTTCCAGCGATTGGGATCTGCTACCCATCGCGGTGCTGGAAATGATTTCGGATGTTTACAAATCATTTCAAATAGCATCTCCCTTCAGACAGAAACCGTGGCAGGCAGGGGCCAGTCGCCAACTTTGGATCGCAGCTCTGCCTCCTGTGACTGAGAGCCTCAGGCTCGCCACTCGGTTGTTCGTGTCTGGGTCCTCGTCTGTAGGGCGGGGAGGGGGGCTGGTGATCATGGTACCGGCCACGGCGCCGGGGACAGGGCTGAGCCACAGCACGGCAGAACGTCTTCGAGCAGCGGCTGGCCCGGGGAAAGACGCTGTCCCTGGGGTAGTTTAAGGTTCTTGTAAGTGAGGGGAGGCGTCGTAGATGCGGTGCTCCGGCAAACTTGGGCTACAGAGTGCTCGTCTTTCTAACTGCCATTCCACGTGCCAGCATCGACACCCCAGATTCACACCCCCAAATGGACAAGTACAGACACGCTGGGAGAGACCGGTCAGCACAGAGCTGTCTGCTACCATCCTCCAGGACACACTTGTAACCTCGAGAGCCCCACACTCGCCTGCTCCAAACACTTCCTAGTCGGCAGTTTAAAAACCCAAAAGCGGGAGGTGAAGTGTTGAGCCCTTCACAAGGGTAGCTGTGCAGTTACCTGCACAGGAGTTTGTTCCTGTCTTCCTCGCCCGTTCCCTGTCAGCCTCGCCAAGGCCAAGGCCATGGCCATGCAGACGCCAAGTGCACGTTGGTTGAATTCACTCATTCATGTGTACTCGGGGTCAGGTTGGTGGACCCTTTGTTCTTATTGGACATGTTGTAGTTTGTCCCTCCCACCGCCCCCACCTCCTGGGTGCCTGGGTGCATGCGCGGGGACAGCCGCCGCCAGTGGGCCATCAAGCGCTGGGTTTTCAGTGAGAAGAGCTGAGGGGGAGACCCGGCCCCCACTAATCACAGTCATTGTCACAACCCCCTTTGCTTTGGTTTCTTCAACCACAAGGCGGATGGGATGTAAAAATGTAGGGCTTTTCAACGGATATTGAAATGAAGACGGCAGTATACATTGATAGGGTAGGGACGCGAGATATTTTATTTTCGCAGTTGACGCCCTTTTCTTACCCTGATAAGAAAGAAGCTACCCTCCCCGAGCCCACCCCCCCGCTCCTCCGCTCGAGAATGAGGCAGCACCGGGCTGAGATGCCTTCAGAAGTGTTGGCTAAGCACCAGCAGCGTAACTAAAAGCATCCTCGCTGTTTTGTTCTTGCTCTTGCCTACGGAGTAACCCTGTCACCTGTGAACCCCCTCCAGCAAATCCGCCCGGCCTCACAATAGCGTGCCAGCCCAGTGGGCCCTCCTGTGCAGGCGCAAAGGCATTGGTGGGCAGGCGGGGGGAAGCCTGCAGCTGGGGGCAGGCCATTTCCCTCCGGCATCCCTTCTGTGAAGGACGTCGCCCTTGTTCTGCGATCTGTGCCGGGCTGCACAGCATCCGCCTGCTTGCTGTCCTCCGACCAGCGGCGGTTCCCCCCAGTTCTGCAAGTGCTGGTGAGCGGCACCTCCTGCTGAGGGCCTCACTTCGGCACGGAGTCCTCTTCGTTAATCTTCCACAAAATACGGCGCTTTTCTGTCAAAGAGAAAGCAATCATTAATTTTTTCATCAGAGCAGCAAAGTTGTGAATAGCCGAGGACATCTTGAATAAAAAGCTTAGAGGTTCTGAAGACAGGAGAATAGCGGGGCGGGGAGGGAGCCGGTCCTTTCTTACACTCTGTGTGTTCCCCGCCCCGTCCCGCCCTGTTGAGAAGGCAGAAGCCATTTATGCAAGCCGACGTTTCTTCAAATCTCATGAACCTTCATTTTAATCCTTATCAGTGCCTTTCTGAATGAATAATACAGTGACCTTCAGCTTTGCCCTATATTATGTGAGGTTGATTGCTAAAGACTGCTTTGGTTTTTGAAATTAAGGCAGAGGCTGTATGTATTCGACTCAGTTCCAGCATTAGCGCCATCCCAAGTGTGGTATTTATGTTCTTTTGCTTCTTGGGTATAAATAAATATCAAAGTAGGAAGGCCAGTGTGAATTCTACAAGGAATAATAAACTAAAATAATATGGCATTGATTTTGTTCAGGGTGTCTAAATGTGTTTTTATGATTGTGTGTGTTTATAGCTTCTTCGCGTAAGTGCCATGAATTCTGGGCAATTAAAGAGGACGTGAGTTTCAAGACATTTCGGGAGAGGACCTGCCCCCTCGTGGCACTGTGTTTCATGAGGTAGGGCTGCCGGGGGAGGGCACTACAGCCCCCAGGCCTCCCCCCGAAGAAACTGGAGAGTTACTGCCGCTTCGTGTTGTTTTCCACTGTTAGTGCCGGGAGACCACGTTAGGGGACTTTATTTTCGCTGCTGAAGTGCCGTGTGCGGATATAACAATTTATAAAGAGGCAAAGAAAGACTCTTTCACACAACATGCGTATCCTGATTTTTAATTTCCTCCACCCAAGTGGTCTTAGACAGTGGCTTTGAGAACGGTTCCTGAGGGCGAACACCTTTTGTCGTAGTGAGGGAGGAAGACAGGGGTTCTGGGAGCCTGGGACCCCTGCAGGGTCACAGAGACGATTCCTGTAACAAAGGGCGGGGAGCTGCGTGCGGACAGCTTCCGGGTGGCCACTGAAGACACTGCATTGTCTTCAGCCTTCCAGCAAAATCACGGACACGCCCTACACGGCTGGGCAGACGTCTCCGTCCCTTCTCTCAGTGATTCTTAGGGCTTAACTGTTGTTTGTTTTTGCTCATTCGGTATCATGTGCATTACTCAAGTGCCACATGAGTATCAACGCCTTGGAAAAATTGAA
The DNA here is from genome assembly GCF_022682495.2 of Desmodus rotundus. Lineage (NCBI taxonomy): Eukaryota > Metazoa > Chordata > Mammalia > Chiroptera > Phyllostomidae > Desmodus > Desmodus rotundus. Next base: position 3,119,899 of record NC_071398.1, read on the forward strand.
ACATCGCAGGGAAGTCAGAGTCGCCTTGGCTCCCTGCCGCCTGTATGGGCCCCTGTTTGCCCTGCACCCTCCCAGTAACTGACCCCTCTAGTCCATGTCTTCGGAAGCGTCTTTGTACGTCTCAGCATAATAGCTGCGAACCGGCAGCATGAAACAACTAAACGGCATTGTTTTGGGATGACTTTCCCCCATGCTGGTATGATACTTTATGTGTCTTTCTGTGACCCGCTTTTCCGCTTGTTAGTATTTCTCGAAGATGCTCCCGTGCTGATCCACACAGACCCCTCTGGTTGTGCTAACCGCTTCGCTGTATCTCACGGAGAGTTCATGCTGCAGCCGTATAGCGTTTCGTGCCTCAGGGGCATTTCTCTTCCTTCCCAACGTTCCACTGTGAAAAGTGCCGCAGGCGCACATGACTCCTGGTGCACAAGAGTGCCCCTCTGTGCTCACACGCACGGGGGTCGCCGGGCCACAGGATGAGCACAGAATACAGTGCGGCAGGCAGGGCCGAGTCGCTCTCCAAACCGGAGGCGCCATTTACTCCCTGACAAGAAGGGAGCAGGGGTTGGGCTTCCCCACGTCCCCGCCAACGCTTGACCTGCTCAGACGTTACAATGTGCTCTGCCTCAGCGGGTGCACACGGCGTCTCGTTACTTTAAGGCACATTTCTCTCGTTACCAGTGAGATTGGGCCCTTGATGCGTGTTCATTGGCTGTTGGCACTTCCCCCCGCTGATTTGCCTATTCAGACACTGACCGTTGTTCTATCCGGTTGGTTGTCTCATTGATCTGTAGGAGGCGTGTGTGTGTACATACATATAAGCAGTATGTACTGTATTGTAATTTTGTAACGGATAGCGATGTTGCAACCTCCCAGACCATGGCCTGTCTTTTAAACTCGTGTGTGGTATCATGTTGTCACCACCATTTTTGACCTGGAGTTATTTTTCTCGATCTTGGCCTCCCGTTCCCCAGATTTCCTCGTAAACACGCCGTGGTGATCCCCCTGGTTCCTCGTGAGTTGGTCGCGTTTCCGAGCAATCGTCTCCACGTGGGGCTTGGAGCCGGGGCCTGTGTGATGACCTTGGGGCTGCCCACCACTCCCGGTCACAGCAGAGGCTCCCGCGGGGAGGGACGGCCACTCGGACGTGTTGGCAGTAGCCAGGCTCTGCCGGGAGGCTGTTCTCCCCCATCTTGGTTTGAGCCGAGGGCCTGACGCTGAGGGGACGTGCCGGTGAAGGTGCCGGGTGCAACGAGGGAGGGTTTTTTCAAAGATATAATTGGGAAGGGAAAGCAGACCAGCTCAGCAGTTTCCCTGCCATCTACTTTCCAGAAACCGCGGGCCCACAGCTCCCGAGGCTATGTTCCAGGTTTTATCGTACACTTCAAATTGGGACATATCTCACAACTGTTGCCTTTAATTGGGAGGTTGTTGAAAAGCACGAGCACATTCAGAGTTTCTCACCCAGAAAATGATGCCCACATGCGGCCCAGATGAGGCCATTCTCCACTCCGACGTCCTGTAAGGAGCCGAGGGGACTGGGGGAAGCTGATGCCGGAGCTTGGGTGTGCCCCAGCCTCGGTGATTTGGAACCCACCTTCGCACGCACCTCCATAACCACTTTCCTCCAGTGCTGACTTACTCGATATTCTTCCACCACCTACCTGTAATCACCGTACATCCGTTTAAAAGATACATTAACCTTTAGCACTACCGCAAATGTTTTGCTTGCACACAAAAGAGACAGTGACCGTGAAAATAAATGGAGGTGGTAATTAGGTAGCAGGGCGATACTCCGGGCTCAAGGCCTGCTGTCTCTCGTTGAACAGGAAGATTTAGCAACTGTTGCTGAGACAGAACAGTGTTAAATGCTAATGTGTTCTGGTAGCAAACTGAAATTTTCTCCTCGATGCAAAAACAACAGAGAGAATGGAAAGGAGTCGCTTTCTTCCTGTGTGGTGCTGGGGACCCCCACCACCCCACGTTTGGGAGGATGGGGGAGTGGACAGGGGGCCACAGTGCCGGTGGGAAAGAGAGCAGCCTGAGTTCAGGGGGCAGGCAAGACACTTCTTGCCATCCCCCTCACCCCCATTTTCCTAGTGATGCCGAGGTCAAGGTGCCCCTCCCTCCCAAACACGTGCTGTGTCGTTTCCCTCCAGGTGCAGTTGATCGAAAACGCCCCCTCGGAACGCAGGGATTGACTGTGCCCACCTCCGGGAGCAGGTTTCTGTGGGGCCTGTCACCACTCTGTGCGTCCGGGTGGGAGGCGGAGCTGGGTTCAGCTCCGTCCCAGCCAGACAGGCACCGTTCTGTCAGAGTCACACCCAGCAAAGGCTGTTTCTCACAGAGAGATGGCAGGGCGGTGGTCAGGGAGGACAGGAATGTAATCGGTGGAATTGAAGCCATTTCAGGAAGAAAACAGCCGGCTGCTGCCACTAACGGGATGTCATAGCCACGTTTTGAAGGAAAAGTGCGTCCGTGTTTCCCCAGAGCCCGCTTGCCTCGCTTCTGGCTCTGATGTCAACAGGCCCCGTTGTCTCTTTCAAATGTTTTGAGATCACACATGCAGTTGCAAACAGGAAGTGATGGGGTTTTTGCACGGTCGCCTCTGTTTCCTACTCTACTTTCCTCTCCATCCCCCAGGGGTAGCCAGGCGTGACCAGCCAGTTCACGGCCTCCTGGGGGCGGGCCCCAGTTTCTCTCTGATGTGACTTCCCACCTTTCAGCAGCGTCTGGCAGCTCCTTGCTGTGCCAGGTGAGAAGTCAGCCGGTGCCACCCCTCCCTTTCCCGCCTGCTTCATTGTGCTTGGGCTTCTGACGCTGGTCTCCTTCTCGGTCCTCTGTTTATCCCCTGGAAAACATTCGGGAGCCTTCTTAATCCTTATGATGCTGAAATTTGGTAACGACATACACGATTTTATGCCTAACTGTTTCAGACTTCCGCAAAGTATCAATTCAGTGATCGCAAGTAACCTTAGCGTTTCATATCTGTCGGTGCTGGTGTGAACGGTATCTTTTCTGAAACGTCATCTCCTTATTGTTCAGTCTGAGCACGTGTAAACCCAGTTGGCTTTGCGGAGTTGTCCTAGGTCCTGCAGCCTTGTTCAGCCCACTGGCAGTTACAGTAGCAAGCTTGTGCCGCCACTGAATCTTCTGCAGAGACAGCCATGCCGTCTGTAAGTGAAGGCAGCTTTACTTCTTCCAGCCTGGCCTTCCATTTCTTTAACGTCACCTCCTCTGTCGGCTGGGAAGCCCAGTGCGCCGCTGGGCGGAGTGCTGAGGGCGAGCGTCTGTGACTTGCCGCCGGTCTCGGGGCAACATCCAGCCTGTTACCGCTGGGGGCGCTAGCGAGTGTTCTCGCGCTGGCCCTTGATCCTGCTGTGGGGCTCCCTGTACTCCCTGCTTTACTGAGAGCTCTCGTCAGGGAAATGTGCGATTCATCAACGTTTTTTCTGCATCTGTTAAGATGACCAAATGGTTTTTCTTCATAGCTTATCAATACAGTGAATTACATTCATTGATTTTTGAATATTAAGCCATCTTTGCATTCCTGGGACAAATCCTTCTTTATCATGATATACTCCTTTATATATTTTCAGATTTGATTTGCTAAAATTTTGTTTAGAATTTTTCTAGGCTCATGAGGGATATTGGTCTGTTCTCTTTGCTTGTAATGTCTAGTTTTGGTAACGGTGCAAAATGAACCTCATAGAATAAATTGGAAGATATTCACTCCTTTCCAATTTCCTGGAAGAGTTGTATGGAATTGGCATTATTTCTTCCTTACTATTTCATATAATTCACCAGTCTGGCCTGGAATTCTCTTCGTGGGAATTTAAGATTTTATTTATTTACTTTTAGAGAGAGTGGAAGGGAAAGAGAGGGAGAGAAACATCGATGTGTGGTTGTGTCTTGTGCCTCCCCTACTGGGGACCTGAGCCACAACCCAGGCATGTGCCCTGACCGGGAATTGAACAGGCGACCCTGTGGTTTGCAGGCCCATGCTCAGTCCACTGAGCTAAACCAGCCAGGGTGTGGGAAGGTTTTGAATTAAAAATGTCTTTGGTAGCTATGAGGCTACTAGATTACCTTTTTCTTCCTGAGGGAGCTTTGGTAATTTGTGTCCTTCGAGGAATTGGTGCATTTTATCTAAGTTGTCAGGTATGTTCTTCACAATCTCTCCCTTGCTACCTTTCTGCATCGGTGGAGGACGTAGTGATGTCATTTCTCTCAGTCCTGTCACTGGCAATTATTTTTCCACTTATCCCCCCCCCCATAAGCTGGCTACAGGTTTACCAAGTTTACTGACCTTTTCAAGGACCCAGCTGTTGATCTGGTTTCAAAGGCTAATTTTTCTTCTATTATTTTTCATTTTTCTATGCTATTGTTTCTCTTCTATCTGTATTATTCCCTTCCTCCTCCATACTGGAAATTTAACTTGTTCTCCCTTTTTCAGCTTTTTGAGGGGTAAGCTGGGACTTTTCTTCTTTTCCACGGGCAGCTGGCGCTATGTATGGATTTCCAGACCCTGCAACATCATCATTTTAATTTCCTTCAGTTAAAAATGCCTCCTAAATTTCGTTTTGAATTCATCTTTGGCCCATGAGTTATTTGAGAGTATTCCATTTTTCCAAGTGTGTAAGGATTTTCCAGTGATCTTTCTGTTGCTGACTTTTAATTTCATTTCCTTGTGGTCAGAGAATGTGCTTTGTGGGACTGGAATCTTTTTCAACTTACTGAAACTTGTTTCGTGACCCACAATACAGCCCAGTCGTCGTGAGTGTCCAGGTACTCGTGGGAAGAGCGTGGATTCTGCCGTTGTTGGGAAAACGCTCTATGAGTGTTGACTGAATGAGGTGTTTGACGGTGTTGTTTAGAGCTCCTACCTCCTGTTTGATTTTCTGTCTGCTTGTCCTGCCTGCCATCGAGACAGAAGTATCGAAATAGCTGCCTATTCGTGAATTATCAGTCTGGTTCTGCTTGCCGTTGTACTGGTTTTGTCTCCTGGGTGTGTAAGCCCCGTATCGGGTGCATGGACGTGTATGGTTTGTGGTTGGTGTGCCCCTTCACTCTGAAACCCCCCTCGTCTGGTGTTAGTATTGCTTTCTTGTGATTGGTCTTAGCATGCCATTATTTTCCACTCTTTTGCTTTTAACCTACTTGTGCCATTGTATTGGGACTGCGTGCTTACAGGCAACATAGGCGGGTCCTTCCTTTCTAATTCAGCCTGAGAATCTCTGCCTTTCCACTCTGGCACATGGACCCTTTATATTTAATGTGGTACGTGACATGATTAGGTTAAAGCTATTTGTTTTCTGTTTGTTCCATCTTCTCTTCGTTCCCTTTTTTCCCTTTTCCCACCTCGCTTTGGCCCAACTGAATTTTTTTCACAGTTCTACTTTGTGTTCTTTGTTGGATTTTCAGTTATAACTCTTTGTTTCGTTATTTTAGTTGTTACTTAAGGGTCTATAATTATTTATGTATCACCGTCCGCCTTCAAGTGTTCATGCCACTTTGCATACAATGTAACAGTCTTCACAGTACGTCTCTGTCTCTCCCTTCCCAACCTGGTTGCCCTGTTGCCACACACTCAGCCTGCACAGACGGTGCAGTCCCTACCTTATGTTGCCATTTTTGTTTACACAGATATCTTTCAAAGGCTTTTTAAAATTAGGGGCAAAGCTTACATATCTACCCACTCCATTGTCCTTCATCCCTCTGTGTAAATAGATTTCCATTTCCAGCTAGTGTCACTTTCCTTCTGCACACAGGATGTTCTTTAGCATCTCTCAGGGTGCGGTCTGCTGGGAATGCAGAGTTTTAGCTTTGTGTGTCTGAAAAAGCCTCCGTTTGCCTTTTTTGAAACAATGTCCAGTTTTATTGCCGTAGCACTGAGTGCGGTGTCAAAATGAGTTGAACACTCACACCCACACAACACCCCGCACACAAACATTGACAGCAGCTTCGTCATAACTGCCGGAACACGGGGGCAACAGGCTGTCCTTCGGCAGTGACGACGTGGGCACACCAGGGCCTTCGACAATGGAATGTTCTTCAGCAACAAAAAGACCATCAAGCCACAAAAAGACACGAAGGAGCCTTAAATGCATATTGCGGAGAGAAAGAAACCGTTCTGAAAAGGCCACGCACTGTGTAACTCCAGCTGTGACGCCAAGGAGGAGGGAGCCTGGAGCCCTCTCTCTGCAGCTCTCTCCTCCCCTGGCTCCTTCCCTGGGTCTCCTCTGCTCTGTCCTCTCGGCTCCCCCGGGGCTGGCCCTCTTCATGCTGCAGCCGGGGCCTCCCTCTGGGCAGTAGGCCCCAGGACCACAGGGCCGCCTCCCTAGGGGTCACCAGTTCTTGTCGGCTGCGCCCAGTGGCTGTGACCGCCGGTTTGTGCATCCTGTCCATTTTTTGTGGTTGTTTTAAATGGGAGAATAAATCAAGTCCCTGTTACTCCATTTTGGCCAGAAGTAGAAATTTGGCCTTTCCTCTCATTTTAGTTGGATTTCAGTCCCGAGAGGAAATCGTGTGTGTGCTCATTCCACCATATTGGACCAGAAGCACGGTTAGGAAAGGGGTAATGGAGCCTCTGTGAACAGAAGCACATGGCCTTGTAGTGGTTTCCCCAAATTCATCGTCTCTCAGTGGCCTTCCTGAGGAGTGGAGACTGTGTCCCACTCATTTGGAGATTATCTCAGTGCTAAATCGGGGCTCGTAAATGTTTGCGGATCGAGTGAGTGGGTGAGAGGTGTTCTTCTTGGCAAGGTTGCGAACACACGGAGTCTGAACTGAAGGGAAGGGCTGAAGCCTCTGTGGGAAATGCAGTGTACCTTTCAGGACCTTATTCCTGGTGGCAGCTGTGAGCATTAGCGCCTGCCCTGCCTTTGTGGCAGGGGACACTTCTTTAAAAGGCTGTCACACGTCGTTCCGGTACAGCGTGTCTGTCACACTCGGGGGGATTTTATTCTTGGCCATTTATCCTGGGCGTTTTCTAATCTGATCTCGTGTGAAAATTACTGGGGAATAACAAACAATGTATCTTTCCAATCCATCTAGTCTCATTTTATTTTTGTGTCATAGCAATGTAATTCTTTAAGGCTTCTTAAGGTTTGGTGTATAATTATGAAGACAAATGGATATATTTTAAGGCCAACTTTTCTCAATTTTTTTCCTTTCCTAAAGAGTATAGAACTTTACCATATGCTCATTAAATCTTTCAAAGATTCCGAAGCTGAGAAATCTGAGTGAGGTTATTGAAGTGTGTCCTTGGCTCAGAAAGGCAGCGTTGCGTAGTGGTCCCTGGTCCCCTGGAGGCTGATTGCCTGCATTCGGCTCTGCCTCCTCCAAGTGGGGTCAGTCTGCAGGCCTCAGTGGTCTCGTCTGTAAAATGGGGTACCCACAGCACCTTCCTGGGTTGTTATGAAGATACAGCTGGGTTTTGCTTATGAAAGCTTTAAACGGTGCCTGATACGTATGGGCGTTAGTAAATAAGAACAAGATACAACAAAGTGAAATAGAATAAAGTAAAAAGAAAGCTTTACTCCAGTTTGCAGCATTTTATCTAATCTGCCCTCCCCAAGAAGGAAAGCCTCTACTCTCTGTTTCCTCACCACAGTTTCAGGTTCCCAGGCTGTGTTCTGGGAAGTCAGGTGACGGTCGAGGGAGAAGGACCTTTCCCTAATCTCCTCTTCTAGGCCTTTTATGTTGTGACAGTTTCTGCCTCCCACTTATTTCACCAGGCCATGTTTAGCGAGGTTTTCCCTCTCGGTACCTTCATCTTTCCTCCTGCCAGAACCTTCCATTTTCCCTGGTGCTGCTTTAGATTCTGCCTCTCGCTGCCCCTCCCCACCACCAAGTTGGTTCAAGGGCTGCCCCATGACGATACTTAATCTCTCAAGGGGAGAGTCTTCTCTTCCCTGGCTTATGTAGCTATTTCCGGAGACATGTTAACACCATAAACAGGCTCTCCACCCTCACTGAGCACCCCCCACCCACTTCACATCCTCATTGCCTGGACTGTTGCAATGGCCCAGGGGTCAACGCTCACAGAGTTGTCCAGCTGTTAGAGATGTGCTTTTCTAAACATTATTTATTTATTTTTTTAGAGAGGAAGAGAGGGTGAGAAACATCCATGTGTGGTTGCCTCTCACGCGCCCCCTACTGGGAACCTGGCCCACAACCCAGGTACATGCCCTGACTGGGAATTGAACCAGCGACCCTTTGGTTCTCAGGCCAGCACTCAGTCCACTGAGCCACACCAGCCAGGGCTAGAGAGGTGCTTTTGATTTACCCTTCCTTTTTCATTTTATCCGCTTTATTATTTATTTAATTTGTGATTATAATTTATAGGGATAATTATTCTATTTATATTATGTATTTCATATAATGATGTTTTATTATTTATTTAACTTAATAATAGTTAACATTGTTTTATTATTTAGCATCGTCTATCTGAGTCATTACTGCCCCAGCATCTCATGGTCCAAGTTATTAAAAAGTTGTTAAGAAAGCTTCATCAGCAGTAAATGGTTGCCTTTTTTGTAAATGTGTGACCCAGCTAATGGCTTTTTGAAACTTACATTGGCTTCTGTTTTTTATTCTGTGCTCTCAGTCTATATCATGCCACCTTTGGGGACGTCTGTGTACAATGTCGCATCCTTGTATATGTCTCTAGCTGGGGATCGAAGGCAGGGAGACGAACAAGGATTTACAGAAACCAAGGTGACTCTAAAATCCAAATCTTCTCATTAGAGTCCTTCTCAAGACCTCTCAGTCCTGTTCAAAACCAAAGACTTGTCGACTGACAAAGGGACAGCTTAGAAGCCCATGGGGCGCCCTGCCTGCCTCCCACCTCTGGGGGTCACTGCTCCCAGCCCCCAGATGGCAGAGGCGTGAGGGGTCCGGCGCACTCCTTCACACAGCAGCCATGGGGGACCGAGGCTCGGGAGGCGGGGGGTGACGAGCAGGTCAAATAAAGGAACACTGCGACCAGTCACGCTTTCTGCACAGCCCTCCCGACGGCTGGACCTGACACCCCGGACACCGCCGTTGTTACCGAACACAGACCCGTGAAGACAGAGTGACGAAACTCTGCCTGTGGGCCCGCACACCCGTGCACACATCCACGCTGCACACACGAGCTGTTCCCTGGAGCGTCGCCCACCCACCCCTGCTAGTCCCCACCATGGTCCTTCTCGAGACCAGTTCTCTAAACATGTAGAGAAATCAGAGGGTCTTTCGTGGGTGTGCAGTAGTGGATTTGCTGCCTCTCAAAGCATTCTCTCTTGTACGTCTGTAAGTGGCGAAGCGGGAAAACCATCTTTCTCTTACACTTCACAGACAGCACTCCGTGCCCACACGCTCTCCGCCATCTGCACACTCGCACGGCGTTGCTGGGCCGCGGGAAAGCCGGCCGAGCTTTCCCCACGCCGCCGGGAGCTTTGCCTCTCGTCTCTGCCGGAAGAGCCCGTTAGAAGAACGAGAGGCCTCTCCAGCTCTGCGTCTGCGAGCCTTCCTGGAAAAAAATAAAAAATAAAAGCCCGTTCTTCTCAGACTCAGGGTCCCGCCCTGATAAATGTGGATCGAAGCGCTCGCTCGAGAGCTTTCTAGGCAAAGGCTCCATCTGCCGTCTGTCGCATCCCTGCTTTAGCTGGGGCACGCCGGTGGAAGCCAGCAAGAACGTGGCGCCATTCGCAGGCTTCCTGTCTTCCCCAGCGTGGCATCCGCTGGCTGACATCTGTGTCCCACAGTGAGAGTCTGCCAATTCAGAGCAGGGGCCGTCATGGGGGAAAAGCACAGCGACTGGCGGAGAGACCGCACACGGCCTTGGGAAGCTGAGGCCTCTCCCTCCCCACACGCGCTCTGTTCTAGAAGGCTTTTCAGGTAAAGGGGTGGTACTTACCCTGGAGTCAAATGTCAAACCGGCACATCCCTGGGACAGGGTTTGTGTTTGTGGAAACACTTGATTGTCGAGGTGAACAGGGCGCATGGAAGAAAGGTAATTCAGGAATGTGGGTGCTGGAGTCCAAACACCTGGTTTCAAACCCCCACGCCATTCGCGGAGTCACCTGGGGCCGCTGACCTAACCTCTCTGGGCCTCAGCTTCTTTCTGTATAAAACAGGCGGATAATTGGAAACCACGGATTCGTCCTGAGTATTCAATGAGTTAATACATGCAAAACAATTCACAAGCAACAAGCACTGCGTAAGTGCAACTATTGTAACATTTATCATTATGCATTAAGAGAGGCTTTTCACTAAGATATAAAAGAAGTGGAGGAGCTCAGTGATTGGCTTTAAGGTATGGGTTTCAGTACGAAGTGACACCCCACCTGATAACCAGATCCCATCAGACAGACAGAGAACGTTCCAGCACAGACAGACTTCCGCTGTCCTCAGGCTTCCGCTGGGGAAGGTGCCCCAGATTATTTTGCGAGCTTTTTTTCAAGTTATAATGAAGGAAGTCTGCGGGCCTCTGCCCTCTCGGCCTCAGCACCAGCTCTGACTCTCTGGTCTGTGAACGCATTTCTCTTCCGAGTTCGGCTCTTTTTTTAGAACTAGTTGTGAATTCTTTATTCTCACACATAGACATATGACAGAGGGGGAGGAGGGCGTGTGCACCTCCTAAATTTTAGCAAGAAATCTGTCTTGCCATCTTAACAGAGTGGAAAACCCAGCAAGGAGAGTCTTCGTTTCCTCCCCTCCCAAATCCTGTTGACAGACAGGGCACGGAATGCACACGCCCCGGGTAAGGGGTAATGGTCACGGGTAATGCAGAAGCTGTTGGGAGCGTGGGCCTGTGGGCTCTGTCCACACCAGAGGGAGCCCTAAGCCATCTCTGTCGGGGCTCCCCGCCATCCACGGCTCTTGACGGCTGTCCTTCGACTCCTGGAGCCCGCCTCATCGGTAAGTTTGGGTGGCCGAAAGGACCTGGAAGTAACTCCTCTCCAGGGGCGCCTTGACCGACTGCCGGGCGTACCCCAGCTCCCCTTGGCCGAGGGCATTGTGAGGTATGTATTTTGCACAGTTTTTGGAGCTTCCCTCGGACATTCAAATGCAGTCGCCCACCACGGTAGCCACCCTAGTGCCCCTCACTGTCCGCCCACCTTCTTCTCCTGTCCCACTTCTCCCCACACCACCCGGGCTCCCTCTCTCTCCCAGTAAAGCACTTGGACCCCAGACCCTTGGCTCAGGATCTCTCCTGGGGCTTCCAGCCTAAGACGGCGTGCACACTGTATGGCCTGGGCCAGGTTGGGCCCAGACCCCTGGGCCCATGTTGACGGGGCGTGCGCCGGCGGACCGTCGCTTCCCCTGGGCTGTCCGTCCCACCCTCCCAGGTCCGGCCCACCACGGGTGCACACCTGCGGGGCTGTAGCTGTTGGGAAGTGGGCGAGGACCACGACTGCATTCACATACTTGGCCTTCCCCCTGCCCGTCTGTGCTGGAGATGGGAGACCCTGCAGCAGCGGTCAGGGCCATCGGCCGGCACGCTGGGAATACTGGCGGCCACGGGCCTCAGCACACGTTCCTCGCTGTGCCTGCCGCCCTGCACCGGCCTACCAGACAGGGTCTTGGCTGTTTTCCCAGTACCAGCCCGGCTACACTAGTCGCTGTACCTGCCCTGGTGCCAAAGGAGACCCCGCGTCCTGCAGGACTTGCTGGCCAACGGCAAGTGAAGGCTGGTTCGCAGGGCCTCTCTTCACAGACCAGCCTGCCCGTGGGTCGCCGCGCCTGCACATGCAGCCAGGCAGGCCTCTTAGAGAGCACCTCCCCTACCCTGCGGCCCCTCTCAGGCTCCTCCCCGCCAGCTCTTGTCTTGCTCGTCACCTTCATGAAGCCGAGATGTGCGGCATACCCCCTGCTGCTGTGTGACGTCCGTGCCGTGCATGTTGGCAATCCAAAAACACGCAACTCCTGAGCAGACCACACACTCGATTTCGCCCGAGCGGCGTCCTGCAACACTTTGCTCGTGAGGCCGTCTCTCGAGCGTGTCTTCTCTCCTGAGACACGACACGGGGATGGGCGAAGTCCCAGTGGGCCGTGAGGTGGGTCTGGGGCTCGCACGGCTGCCTGTGTCTGCCCGGGCTGAGCCCGGGGAGCCAGTGTCTGCTGCTGCCCAGGAACCACAGGGGTCCAGGGCCCCTCCTGCTCCAGCTTCTTGCCTTAAAGGTTGGGCGTTGTGGTGTTTCCGCGGGAACTTGCTGGATTCCTGTCATCCCGGACAGGCACACCCGCAGCCGGCAGCGGAACGCACGGTCCCTTCCGTCGGCCTGCTCTGCGTACTCACTCTGTACGTCCTCCGTTTTGATTCATGAAAAATTGAACGGCCGTTAGTGAATGGAAAGAACAGCATGGTAACGAGATCATTAGTCCTATTAACTGGCCAATTGTGCTTGTCAGGACATTTAAAGAGATTAAGGCAGAAAGATCAGAAGGGACACAGAAGCCGGGAACATTCGGGTCCCCCGGTGCTCGGTGCCCAGACAAGTGCCGCTCCATCCGGGCCTCGCTTCTACCAGATCCCTTCGGCGGGTGCTCCTTGCACAGCTGCCGTGTGGCAGGGGTGGCGCTGGATGTCAGGGGACAACAGGAACCAGGGTGAATGAAGTCGCTGATCTGGGGCCTTCGTGCCGGCGGGGAGGCAGAAGCGTGGCCTGGACAACGGGTCTGTGGCAGGCGGGAGTGGCTGGAGCCATGAAGCCCCAGGGCCAGGCCAGTGCACTGAGGGTGGCCGGTGGGAGCGAGGGCAGGCCCCTCCGGGAAGCGCCGTTGGAGCAGAGGTTTAAAGGGACAGGGGAGCTGTGTCCTGCAGCCGTCTGGGGCAGTGTCTTGTTCATAGGACCACATGGACCCGCAGCCTCCACGGCAATGCCCGAGGAGGAGAGAGAACCCTGGCGCCGTTTCCACCGGCTCGGCCCAGTGGAATGTCCTCTCGGAGCCTGGAAGCTTCTTCCGTCAGCCCCTTTCTGTGTTGGCGTGAAAACCATCATGCTGTCTACCGATCTTGTGGCCAGCACCAGCCACCCTCCCGCAGCCCACGGGGCCCACTCCGTGCTGCTCTCCCATCGCCCACTGAGCCCCAGCCCGTGCCTTCCGGCTGCTCAGCCGCCGGCCCCTCCCTGCCTCTGGGTCTGCGCACTTGCTGCCTGCCGCCCTCAGGAGCCCAGGCCCCCAGCTCACCTCCTCAGAGAAGCCCCCCACCCCCGCCCTCTGCCAGCCATCAGCCCAATGCTGCCTCCAGGTCCCTCGCTGCCTGGCTCTCCGTCTCTGTTTCCATTGTGGGACCGATCAGGGCCTAAGACACACGCTCGCTGCCTGCCAGCTCCGTGTGCAGCCCCCACATGTCACCTGAGTCCATCACTGCCTCCAGGGCCTGGCACGGCGCCCAGCACAGAGACGAGGTTCAGGGGCCCTGTCCGCTAACCAGCTAAAACAGGGCTAGGAAGTGACAGGCGGGCTCCTGCTTTTGTTTTCAGGTAGCTGAACTTTGGCCTGGAAGCCGCACGGAGGAACGGGAGTCTACGCTGAGCAGAGCGCTCTGCGGCTGGGGCAGGTGGAAGCAATCAGGTAACACTGATACTCCTGCTGTTTTGCCTCGTGTGTCCAGGATCTGTTGCTGTGTGTTTTTTAAATAACTTAGTATTTCTTTTCAATATATTGACCCATTTTATGGGCTAAGTGCTATGTTACTGTTGGTGAGTATTTGCAAGTAACAGGACGAGGGCCCAGGGTGGGCCAGGGCAGTTAGGGCCACAGCGGCCCTGCTCCTCGCTGATCCCCTGGCATCGGGAAAGTCCATCGGGAAAGCATGCTATTGTGTGGCGGTGCCAGGGTCCCGGGTTCACTCCAGGCTGCAGTTTGAATAGCAGACTCATGAATGTCTGCCAAGTGCCAGACTCGGTGGCAGGTGCTGGGGTCCCGGGGGAGGGAGGAAGCATTGCTCCGCTACCAGGAAGAGCCGAGGATCCACACTGCGGTTCCCGAGCCCACCTGCACACCTGAACCGCCTGGGGCTGGCTCGGCACCCTGTGCCTGGCCCCGCCCGCCCCGCTGAATCGGAATCCCCAGCTGCTTGTGCTTACAAGACAGGGACGTGTGAGCCCCTGCCGCCCCTGCCTCCTGGGATCTTAGTCACCAACAGTGGACGACTGCTCGTAGCATCACGAAGCCACATACTTGACAATGTAAAGAAAGCGACGTTTTACAAATAGAAGGGATGGCCCGAGGGAGTGGAGGGAGGTCAGCAAGGCCTGTCCCCTGCGGGTGGCCCGGAGGACATGCTCCCCGAGGAAGCTGCAGTCCTCAGCTCGGGAAAGGCTGACGCCCGGGCGGAGACCCATGGGTCCAGGAGAGGGTGGATGTACAAAGGGAAGGCCGTGGACACCGGGACAAGGGCCATAGAGCGGCTGGTGGGCATGCGCCGGGACGTGGCGGCGTCTTGGTGCAGAGCCACACCTCGGAAGGGCCTGTTTTCGGGATGCGGAGGGCAGCCACCCCGTGCTGGGCAGCAGGTGAGCCTTGTCTCTGCTTCTCATCCTCTTCCCCCCGAAACGCTAACAAGGGGCAAATACCGTTCACTGTTTTCCCATGTGGGGGCAAACGAATGATGTACTTTTCTATGTAAGGCAGGAACTGGGTACTGTGTGTTTAGTCAAGGGAAGAGCTTGAATTAAAACACAGTGTCTTTCCTAACTGGCAGACGTGAGAGAAAGGAAAATAGGAGAATCTGCAGGATAGCCATCAAAGGAAAGGAATTAACATGTCATCTAAGATTATTTTAAAATGTCAGTTTCTGACAGGCAGCAAGGGGGTGTGGTCGCCAGGAGAACCAACCATATGATTGGAGGGGCGGAGCTTTCAATCCCATCCCCAGCCTCCTGGGAGGGGCCAGGGGCTGGAGATTGATTGAGTTCAGTCTGCAATGGCCAATGATGTAATCAGTCATGACCCTGTAACGGTAACGTAGCCTCCATGAGACCCTACAGAGAAGGTTCAGGGAACTTCCCGGCCGGAGAACATGCAGAGCTTTAGGGGACTGGCGCATCGGGGAGATCGAGGAGGCTGCAAGCCCTCTCCCCACACCCTGCCCCATGTGTCTCTTCCACCTGGTTGTTCCTGAGTTAATCCCTCTTACAGCAAATGGATGGTCTTGTAAGTAATGTGCTTTCTGGAGTCTGTGAGCCATTGACAAATAAACCCCAGGAAGAGGTTGGTGGAACCTGCAACCTGTAGCTCGGTGTTCGGAAGCACAGGTGACAGCCTGAACTTGAGGTTGGCATCTGAAGTCGAGGGCAGGCTTGTGGTGCCGAGCCCTTGACCTGTGGGATCGGCCGCTGTCTCCAGGTGGATAGTGTCAGAATTGAGTTAAGTTGTGGGACACGCGGCTGGTGTCCCAGAGTTGCCTGTGGGTGTGGGGAACCCACAAACCCACACTGGGATGGGGGGCAGAACTAGAAGGGCTTCTCTCCCTCCCTTTGGCCTCCCCTCCATCCTTGGGGGTGGGATGGCCCCTGACATCCTGTCCTCCCACAAAATCTCCAGAATCAGGGAGGGAGGGGCCGGCTTCCCCGTGTGCACCGTCCTCTGACCCAGAAGGAAGACATTTCCCAGACCCAGGCGCAGGTGAAGTGTTGGCCAGGTGGCCTCACTCTCTTGTTTCTTAGCTTTAAAGAAAATGGGAGCAATGAAGGTCAGGGCGCGGGGAGCTGGCTGCTGTCCAGTGGCCGCTTCAGACCCGTCCGCTGCCCTGCTCCCTACCCCACGTCCTCGGAGACTGATCAGTGGGTTTCATCAACACCTTTTCCCTTTGCTTCTGGTGAGGTTCAGCCTCGGGAGGCACATGGGGTGGGAGGGAGCAGGGAGAGAAGTTCCCCGCCCCTCCCCCTACAGTGTAGCCGCGTTTCCGACTGAACGCCAAGGTCAGGAAGGCACCGCCTTGTGGTACCTTCTGAGGTCTTGTTTTACCTTCCCGACTTACATCCCTGGTCTGCTTGGATTTTATGCCCCCCACCCCCGCAGCTTTTCATGTTCGAAGTTTCTAAATCTACCACGTAGTTAAAAAAAAAAACAACTTAGTAAACACTCAGATCCTTCTGCTCGATTCCCCAGTGGCTAAGATTTCATCGCATTTCCTTCACGTCTCTCCCTGTATGTGCACAAACAAACAGGAGAGCGAACACAGAGCTCAGTCGCTGGGCTGCGCAGGCTTGGCTGCCGTGCGCCATCCGTGTGTCTTAGGGGCCCCGGCCGTGCACTCCTGCACGCTCCGCACCGCCTCCTGAGGACACGGACGTTCTCCTCTACGACACCCCGACATTGACCTCAGTTCAACAGTATCACCCGAGTGGATTTTTTTTTTTTTTTAAAGCTTAGAGAAACCTTTCTTGACAATCCTGACATTTTCGTGCCTCGAAGCTGCCAGAGCACTTCCACCCACGTTGTTGCATTCCCCACGCGGCCTCCTTGGGGAGCGCCGTCAGCGCCCCGCCCCAGAGGAGAGGACAGGCGAGACTGGGGCTCTAGGCCTCGCCTCCCAGCTCCAGGGTCCACACTCACGCCCATGACGTGACAGCCCGTTTTGGACAGAATGTCAGTTTTTCAAAACTGTGTGCCCCCAAACACTTCCCTTGTATGTTCCCCTCCACCCTTTCCATGGGCCAAAAGTACTGAGGACCCCTTTCTGCATCCTCAGGCACTGAGGGTGGAGACAGGTGTGACGGAGGGCAGAGCATGTCCTGACCGCGCTCTGCCTGGCTCTTGCTCCTCCCCTGGGCAGCCAGTCTGGAGCGCTTCTCTCCATCAGCCTGGGGCCTCCTCGTCCTCCGGGAGAGCCTGGCTTTGAAGCCCAGCCTGGGCCGCCTCACAGACTCCTGGCTGCCAGGCCTAGCAGGCTACCAGCTCTTCCCCTCCCATCCGTCCCCTTCTCCCCTTTGCCACTGTCGCCGCCCCAGTCAAAGCCCTCGGCTCTTGCTGGGAAACTGTGGCAGCCCCTCCCCTGGTCCCAGGACGGCCACTGCCCTCCAGTCCCAGCCCCTCCTCCTCTCTGTACTCAACTCCTCAGTGATGCCCCTGCCCAGGGGACAAGTACCAACCAGGTCGGTGCTGTGACCCGTGTGGCCCCGCTGACCTCGCTGCCTCCTTTCTACCTCACAACTGGGGTTCAGGCGACACCAGCCTCGATGTCTTCACATGAGCCCAGGTCCCACCCCAGCCTCTCAGTCTGCTTCTCCTCTGCCTGCCACGCCCCAGCCCCGTCCCCACTCCCAGTCCACTCCCAAACTCCACCGAGATGTGGTCTGTCACTTCTCTCACCCCCGTCCCCCGCTCCCCGGTGTGCCCGGCATGTGGTCAGTTCTCAGTGAACAGCTGCGGAACGGATGGTGCCTGTCAGGTCGAATTTTCCAGACGCAGGCCTGGAGACTAGGCTGCCCGTGTGGGGTCAGGGAGGGGGTCCAGGACCATGGGGGGAAGTGGGCGTAGGCAGGGCCGTGGGGGCTGGGCCTCGGAGCAGGGTGGGACAGAGCCACTGAGGCTGGCTCCCACCTGATCCCCCGGGGGAACTCTGGAGTGGACTCATCCCACCTGAGGCAGGGAGCCAGCTTCCCTAGCAGCTGGGGGATGGAAACTCCCAGGCCCTCCGGGAGCGGTCCCAGGAGCCCAGGAGTGGTGTCCGCTGACCGCTGGAGGCAGGAGCTTACTGACGTGGGCAGGGGAGTGGGGGGGGCGCACAGAGCGCTAGCAGGATCCCGGAGGGTCTGGATGGGCTCCGGCAACGCCCACTGCTCAGATGCACGGACAGGCCCTGGGCGTGCCCAGACGGTGCCGAGCAAGCAGCGAAGCCAAGCAGTGAAGCCAGGCAGCCTCTGGTCCGCAAACGCTCCCACCGCACCCCTCCCTCAGCCAGAGGGCCTTCCTGCTGCCCCGCCCGAAGGCCACCAGGAGCCCCCACTCTTATTAAAGGCAAAGTCTTTGCATTCATTTCCACATTTTTGCCGCTCTTTATTGTTCATCTTGAGGCTCTTTGTGCAAAGTGCTGAAAGCCAGATCATAACTTGATGATGAAATATTGATTACACATCTGTATCTGTATGCAGAGGGCCGTGCGTGTGGCGAGAACACCCATCCTGTAATCTCTCCTATTTTAAGTCAATTTGAAGATGGATGTTCCCCTCAGGCCCCTTTTGATAAAGCGCCCGTGTCCATACGAAAGGACATTAATGCCAGTGCGAGTCGATACCCGCTTATTGGTCTGGGCAGCGTCCCTGACACGTGCCAGCTGGCTGCAGGGGTGCCTCCAAAGCCCACCAGCTCCCAGCCAGTTGGGGTTTCTTCCTTTGCATCACTTGGGTGGGGAATGTCAGGGGGCGCGGGCCAGCAGGCGGCTGCCCACACTGGCTCCGGAAGCGAGACGGGAATGGCGATAAAAGCAAACACAACCTGCAAACCAGTCTGGAAGAAGCTTTATTTCTGCCATTAGCCATGTGCTGTCCTCTCTCTGCATCATAAGAGTAAAATGGAAACAGCACAGGAAGCAGGAAGGGCTCCGTCTTTGTCTCGGGTTTTCGGCATTGGCGGAGACGAGGTCTCCTCTTGACCTTAGGCACCTGCTGGGCCTGACTGCCCGGAACTCCCCACCACCTGAAGCCCTCTCTGCTAAGTGCTTCTTAAAAAGCTCCTGTCCCGTCTGCTTCCCCACCAGAGTCAGGTCCAGGGGGCCGGGTTTCCAAGGCCTGGATGTCGAATTACTCTCTGCTTCACTCGTTCACCCAGAAACTGAGCAACTGCTACGTGGGGGGACCCGTGGGCTCACACTCCAGCGGGCTACAGGGCAGCAGAGGTAAAGTCCCCAGGAGAGCCAAGTGGAAGGCCGTGGTGGCTGGGGCAGGACAGGTCTGCACACCAGAGCTCTGCGTCTGACACTCACCGCCGTCCCCTCGCTGGGGGAGGCACTTCCTGCACGCCCCACACTCACGTAGGCACAAGGACCCCACAACTAGAGTGACGGGCAGACCTCGGCCCCGCGCAGCTCGTGTCCTGGCAGGGGATGAAGATAATTAAGTGAAATTAGTGATAACACGGAAGGACGATTTCTGAAGTTGACCCGTGCAGTGAGGAAGGCACATCAGGGAATGTTCCAGGGCAGAGGCCCTGGGGCGTGTGGAGCTGAGCGGAGGGGTCAGGGGGCTGAGCTGAGCCCCAGACTGCAGGAAGGAGCCAGTGGGCAGGGAGTCAGGGGAGCGAGCCCCCAGCAGGGCAACGGTGGGTGCCGAGTGCCTGAGCGGGAGCGGGCTCGGCACACCTGAGGGCCTGAATTAAGACGTGGCACACCTGAGGGCCGGCATCATGGCCCGGCAGCTGGAGCCCGGTCGGTGATGGGGAAGGTGGGGGAGGGGTTACTCAAAGTGCCGGAAACTTGATTTCCGGGTGAAGCCTACACTCTCTCTCTCGGACAGATTGGCATTCTCACCTGGGTGGGTCGTTTGGGCAGAGACAAGAAATGTGCCCAGCAGTGCGGAAAGAAGAGGAGGGTCTACAGTTTCTTAAGACACACGCAGAAGCCCCTCATTCTTTTAGAATGAGGCGAAGGCCTGCAAGTAAACAGAGCCCGAGACTGGAAGTGACGGGGCCACCCTGGAGGAGGGAACCTCACAGGAGCAAACAGCTCGCCGGGAACAGGAGGACTTGCCAGGTGAGGAGGGCCCGGCAGGATGGGGGACACTGGCCCCTAAAGGGGGAAAGGCGTGCAGCTCTGGAGGCAGCACGGGGTGCAGAGTGGGCTGTTGGGGGCAGATTTAAAGTTAAATGGGCCCATCAGCTTGTGCCCTCCTGGGGGAACCTAGTCCTGGGCCTGTGGGACAGGGAGGGGTCTTCCCAGGTCCCTGCTTCGCACCTGGGCTGTGGCGGCTGAGAGGCCACAGGCAGGGTGAGGTCCGGGCTCACGGCAAACCACACATCCAAACGGTGGCGGTGGTGGCTTCTGTGGCTTTGGGCCATTGGGAAACGTGAAGGAAGTTCATTTCTCTGCAGCAGCTCCAGTGAGGAGCCGGGAGAAGTAACTGAAAAGGTCAAACACGCCCTCCCCCTGCTCGGCTGGTAAACCAGCGGGAGGCTGAGCCCCAGGGCTCCCCAGGAGGGCAGAGCCCCAGTCAGCGAGGGCAGCCCCCGCCCCAGCTCCGGGCTGTCTGGCTCAGCTTTCTGAACAGAGTGGACCAGGAGGAGCTGTGCCCCAGGCATCCCAGGACGAGGCCCCGTAGAGAGGCAGGAGAGGGCCGCAGCCAAGAGAGTGGGCACTGGACTCACAGTGCCACCAATTCAGATGCAGACTGGCTGCCATGCCAGCCTGAGGGTGGCACCCTAGAGGCCAAAAGCAGGCCAGCGGTGTGAGGAAGGGCTTCTCTCCCCCGGGCCGGCACTGTCGTCCAGCCCAAGGCGCCCCCGCACTCAGAGAACAGACTGACGCTTACAGAACCCTAACACAGGTAGGAAGTGCGGCATCTTGTGCCTCCAGGGACCCCTGCCAGTGGCCCGGGTCAGGGGCAGACCCCAAAGGTCCAGCGTCACTGCCTGCTTCCAGTGATCTGGGGTCTCCATGCCCGAAAGGAAGTCATCAGCCACTGTGGTCTGAGCACAGCGTCACTGAAACGACCCACCCAGCTCCCAACTCCAGTTTCAGGCCACCAGCACCCTTCTGACTTCAGGTCAGGTTCCCACGTCACGTGCCACAGGGAGTGAGCGTGCTCCCTGCAAGGGGGCAGCTGACCATTGCCCTGGGCAGGCGTGCGTTCCATTAATAAGCCAGCTTTCCAGTTACTGCACACGCGTGTTCACACACTGCCTCTCCCTATTCACAGTCCAGATGTGGGTGGGCCTGACCCCAGTGGACCCTCTGGACTCCGGTCCCCAAGGCGGAAGCTTCCCCACACAGCCCTGTCTCCTTGCTCTCCTCCTCCTGTGCCCTCCCTGCCCAGCCTGCCCAGTCCATCAGAACCACCTCCAAGCTGGGAGCGCCCTGGTGTCCCTGCACGGCAGGGCTCCTGCTCTGAGGTCCACGGGAGCAGCCCTGGGTCCTGTGAGCCCTCAGCAGAAATTCAGGAAACCTGGGGGAATCCACACGCATCAGCCGATATCAAGGCCACACAGTGTAACCAAAGTGCCAGCCACCTCGTGAAACAGGGGAGCCGAACACTGTTTCCATTGCACAGTCGCTTCTAAGTGCCTTTCATCAATGAGACTGGGGAAGCCAATTTGTCACTCCTCAGTCAGTGCCGTGTGTGTCGTTCACCGGATCTTCACAGAGATGGGGACGCTGAGAGGCGTCCTTGTTGAAAACCAAGGAGTGGCCACCCCCTCCCCACCACTTACAAATGAAGAACCTAGGGGGACCCCAAATGTCCTTGTCCTTGAGCCCCAGATTCCTCTGAATCTCAGCGTACTCCGTAGCCCGTGCAGCCCGCAGCAGCTGGAACCATGAGGGAGAGTCTCCCTGGAGTCTGTTGGCTTTTTTTCTCTGAATTCACTCAAGTCTCAATGCACAATAGGTCTGGCCCTTGAAGTGGGTGGTGCGCATTGGTGTGGAGTTGTCGTCATTCACCTGTTCCACTGGGGAGGGTCAATCTTTTTTTTTTAAGTGGGGGAAAAGGGTGTAAAAATTACACCAGCAGTTTCTCCATGTTATTTAATCCTCACAGCAATCTCATGAGGAGAGTGTACTTCCCCCATTTTAAAGATAAGAAAATTAACATTTGGAGAGGTTTAAAAACTTTCCGAGGGAACATACATGTTGAGAAGTAAAATGAAGCCATGTCTAACGTTTATGGCCAGGCTCATTCCACTACCCACACTGGATTCAGCACCACGGACAGAGGCGCCCCCTAGAGGCTCCGCAGAGAAGAGCGTGGGGGCAGAGGGAGGGTGCTGAGTCCTGGGGAAGAGCTCTAGCTACAGAAATGCCTGAGCCCACAGGAAGGGGCCAGGGCCACGGAAGGGGCCTCATCACCATCCTCTCATCACACCCGGAACCTCTTTCTCTGCTCCCGCCATCCACTGAAGCTGGGACCAGCGCTGTCATCTGTAAAGTGCCATTCTCGGGCTGCCATCCAGAGTTTTGGTGAAGCACAGACAAATCCATGGATGGAAAAGTTACCTGAAGTTCATAAACATTCACCGTTAAGGAAGCAGCAGTTTGGCCCGCAGTCCCAGCGGCTTTGCGCGGTAGACGTTTGCATCTGGCTTGTGCGAAACCCAGACAGGGGTTGCTGCCTGTCGTGAAGCCCGCCTCCGAGAGCGATCCGGGGCTGAGGGCCTTTCCTCCTTGTGACCTTGCTGCCTTCCCATCGGCTCCTCTGGTCCCTGGGTGTGTCTGCATCCAGCTAGGAGGTTTTGTGAGCTGAGTCTGGAAATGGCGCACCTCACTCCCACTTATGGTGGGCTAGCTAGAACCCAGCCCGTGGTGGCGGTGAAGGGTGATATGGGGCAACTGTGTGAGATCACAGTGGGATGCACCATGTCTAGCATCAGAAACACCCACCCATAAGAAGATGGTGTGTCTTGGAGGGGCCCTCAGACCGTCCAATCTGGCTGCTTCCGAAATGTCCCCTCCCTTCCTACCTCTCCTCGCGCCTCCACCATCTCCACCTGCTTGAAACAGACTCACTGTCCTCCCGTGGGTGCTCAGTGGTACTCCCGACACCTCCAAATATTGCTGACCCCCTTCCCTGCCCTCCAGGGGCAGATGGGGTGGTGGACATGGGACCGTGGCCTCTGAGGCTGGCTCCTCCCCCCCACCTCGGCCCGTCCCAGGACCGTCGCTCCCTGGCCCCACCTTCAGCCAGTGGCCCCCTGGCAGGGCACGCCAAGGCCCCACTGTGTGCTGACATTCAGGCAGTCCTTAAGGTCACCCTTTGTGACATGTCACCAGGAGCGAACAAATGCACGCTGTGTCCGTCCCATCAGAGCTGGTTTCTGTCTGCATCTGTCATCGCTGATTGCATTTGAATGGGTTTAGTCTCTATTTTAAATAAAAGATTTATGCCTTAGCTGTCAGAGCCTGCCTCTATTTGAAAATTTAATCTCGTTTCTAGGAGTCTAGATTAACTTATTAGATTTCGGCATCCCTCATGTGTCTTCTAGGGAGAAGGAGGCGTTCTCCTCTCCGCCCTGCACACACCGCGCAGAGAAAGCCAGGACCCGGCGGCTTCACTGTTCAGCGAGCCAGGGCAGGACCGGAGCCACTCTCTGGGACAGCTTTATTGGTGGCCTTGTGTCCAGGAGTGTTTTTCTGGGTCCCCAGTCTCTAGGCCCACTGCCAGGCCAGGAGTCCTGGGGGCCTGGGTTTCTCACAAGCTCCCTCTGCCAAACTTGCCCTTTCTCAGGAGTTTGGTGGAGGCCCCAGAAACACCTCCCATCTGCTGTTGGAGACAGCCTTGTGTCCCTGGGCTGTGCCGGGGTCCTGAGCTTCCTCTGCATCTGCGTTGCATGACCCAGCCCTCGCCAGGTGCTCGCCTACTGGTTGGACAGCTAGCCAGGAGGCCTGGGTTTGAGTCCCAGCTGCGTGTCTGTGGGCAGTTCACCTGACTTCTCCGACCCTCCTCCTCCTCATCAGAAAGGCAGTGATCCTGTTAATGCCCATCTCAGACGGCTGTGCCACTGAGTGAGAAATGGGGGGGAGCTCTCTGAAAGCTGCTGAGCAGGAGCCTGTCCCTGCCCCCTTTGGGGTGAAGACGTAACTGCTCGCAGGGAGAAGTGGCCTGCTCAGGATCTCAGTGAAGGGGGCGTCAAAGCTGGCAGAGACCCAGGGGTTCTGACCTCCACCCAGGGCTGCAGGCTCTGCCTTCCGCCCCCACTCCAACCCCCGTCTCTCCCTCTGTCCCTCTCTCCCCCTCACTTTCCCCTTTCTCTGTCCCTCACTCTGCAGCAGACTGAATTGTGCCCTAAAAGTCATATGTTGAGCCCTAACCCCAGTGTGGCTGTATTTAGGGACATGGTCTTTAGGGGATGATTGCAGTTGAAGGCGGGGCCCTGTTCCAATAGACAGGGGCAGAGACCCCCCTCCCTCCCTCTCTCTCTCTCCTTCCCCGCTCCACCCCCCCACACACACACATGCCTACACCAAGGAAAGGCTGTGGAGGCACACAGTGGGACAGCAGCCACCTGCAAGAGGAGACCTCGGGATGAAACCTACCTGGTCGCACCTTAACCTTGGGCTCCAGCCTCCAGAACTGGAAGAAATACATTTAAGTTGTTCTAGCCACGCAGTCTGTGGCATTTTGTATGGCAGTCCATACAGACTGACATGCTTTCTCTGTCCCTCTGTCTGTTTCTGTCCTGGTCTCTCCATCTCCGTCTCTCCCGAGCCTCCCTCCCCTGCCAGCCCTGACTTTCCTGTGGCATCACCGCCATCTGCTGGTCTATCTTGGGATAGCAGGCAAGACCCAGGCCTCGGGTAGCTCCACCCCCTCCTCCTCCCCACCTCTCCAAGGTGGGGGTCAGCCAGTCCTCAGGCAGCACTGCCCCACCCACACCTCTACACACTCTCCAGCCAAAGAGGAGCGCCTCTCACCACCCCTTCATTTGCCCTTCCTCAAGCTCCTTAAAATCAGGGCCACAGACAACCTGTTTATCATCCCTCATTCCTGCCACTCCCTCAGAGCCCAGCACATGGTAGGTGCTCGTGAAATGCCCCCTGTATGACTAAGGGAAGACACCCCTGTGGGGGACTTCACAGGCTCTCCTCCTTGGAGGCACCCACTCATGTCTCTGGTCCACCCTTCAGGTCTCAGCTCCAGCAGCAGCACCCTGCCAGCAAGGCCCCCGGCCGCCAGGGGCTGGGACACTCTGAGTACCCCCCACCCCAGGGCTGCTGAGACCAGGAGGGCAGTCAGCAGCAAGAGGCAGCTCAGCCCTACAGACAGGCCTGGAAGAAAGGAAGGGGAGGATCCTGGATCCTGAGGTCCAGAGGTGGAGGGGGGTGCAGAGAAAGCCCCTGGAGGGGAGGAACAGCGTCAGCCAGGGCCCGGGGTTGGGGTGGTGGGGATGAGAGAGAGAACCGGGAAGATAAGCCAGAGCAGTTCTCGAGACGTGGGAAGCTGGGTCAGGGAGTAGGAGCCTTCCCTGTTGAGTGGTCCAGCACCTGGGGCCAACATTAAAGGCGTCGAAGCCACAGCTGCACACAGCCGTGTGGGGGCCCTTGATGGGTGGGGCCAGGGACCTGGGCCCAGGAGCTCGACAGAGGCGGTGAAGGCAGCTCGGAGGCCCCTGGAGCCACATCGTGGAAGAGGCTCGGCCTGTCTTCAGTCCCCTCCAACCCTCCCTGCCTCAATGCTCTCAAAAGCCCCTTCTTTCCTGGGGGGCACTCAGGGGGTGCCTGGTACATTGGAGCCAAAGCCACTCTTCACCTTCCGGGCTCCTCACTGCTTCCCCGTGAGGAAGGAGCCCTCGGCTTTGCAAGCGGGTCGTGCCAGCTGGTGTCTCACTCGCTTGCTGTGTTGGGAACCCTTTCAGGGGCTCTTCCTGCCCACGACCTGGAGCGAGGTGTGGTTATTGGTTCCAGACTGTTACTCATCCAGGTAGGGAAACTGAGGCAGACGGGTTACAAATCCTGTCCACGGTCACACAGGCAGTCAGTGGCAGCGCTGTGACTTGCAGCGGCACCTAACCGAGGTGCACACTGCCCCGAAGTGAAGAGGGGCGTGTCATCCCAGGGCCCTGCCCTCCCTGCGGCCGTGTCCCACCATGCCCCCCATCAGCAGTTCCCACATCCCGACTGCCCCACCTGGCCCCATCCCTTGCCCTGAAATACAAGTCTTCCCCCTCTGCCCGTGTCCCCTTTCTCTCTTCCACCTGCAAACGTCAGACAGGGGAGACAGCGGGGACCCCACCGTGCAAACTGCTTGGGCAACTGCGCTGGGCCACCCAGCCTCCTGTTGGTGCTGGCTTCCGGCAGGCAGACATTTGGAGCTTCCAAGTCGACTCCAGCGAAAAGTCCCCGCGCACTGCCGCAGCCACCATGCTGTGACGAGTTAGTCACTGAGAGCACGGAGCTTTTAATTAACCGCCAGCCCTGCTCGGGTGGCTGGTCCACAACCACATCCGACCGCGGCTCCCCCCCAACTCCCCCGTCGCCTGGCGAAACACTCGGATCTCGCACGGGGCTCTGGCCAGGGTGTCTGATGCTGTGGGAGTGGAGCCACGGCCACAGCAGCCCCAAGGGACCGCCAGCCCGGGAAGGAGGAGGCTGCCGTCGGTCTGGGTGCCATCAGGCCAGCGAGGGAGAGAAGGGAGCCACAGCAGGTCTGTGACAGCGTGTGGCCGTGACGTTATCTGTGTACCAGAACTGTCAGCTCGCACTAGTGTAAGGAGCAGAGCGATCTCCAGGTGCCCCATGCACTGAGGGCATGAGACTCAGGTGTGGCTGGGCCCACACAGATGGGGCGGGGCCAGTGCAGGAGCAGTACTTGGGGCTGGGCAGTCCCTTATTGGGGTAGGGGCTTAGCATCCCCCCTGGGCCCACCCACTAGAGGCCAGGGGCACACTGTGCCTCATTTGTCACCGCCAAACTTGTCTCCAGTCACGGCTGAGTGTCGGCTGCTAGGCAGAAGCCTCCACAATGAGCCCCTGCGACAACACCGAGGCTCAGAAGTGCCAGGCAGTCTCTGCGCAGCCAGCCCCAGACCGCCCCCCACTCCATCCGGCTGCCTGGCATCCAGGGCCTGCCACACTGTGCCCCTGCTGGTCCGGGCTGCCCCGCTGGGCTGTCTCAGAGAGGCAGGGAGTGGGCAGGAGTGAGCCTGAGCTGCCTTTTGGGGCAGCAGGACCAGCCCCCCAAGAGCCCAAGCCAAATACCAAAGCTCCTCTCTGCTCATTCTTGCCTCCCAGCTGCAGCCGCCGCAGCCTCCCCAGGCCATTGCCTTGTGCGGTCAGCCTGTCCCCACACCATTCCCACCCTTGGTCCCCATACGCCCAAGTGTCTGCTCCTGTACTCAAGGTCACCATTTATTAAGCACCTGCCACGTGCCTGGTGCAGTGTTAAGAAATTTGTCCAGATACCTCACTGAATGCTCACAGTCACGTGGAGTGGAAACTATTGTTGGCTTTATTTTCCGGAGAAGGAAACTTAGAACAGAGAGGTTAAGCAAACTGCCCGAGGACACAGAGCTGGCACTTGGTGGACTCCCATGTGCCCCAAGTTTCTACAACTTTGCAGAGGCCTTGGTTGTCTCATGAGCTCCCCGCCCCCCCATGAAGCCAGGCTGACACGTGCGCTGTTTACAGATGAGGACAGTGAGGTTTGAGGAGAGTCAGCCTCCCCGTGGTCGTGTGACCAGGAGGCCACCAAGAAAGGAGCAGGCCGAGGCAACCCCCCGACCCTCAGCCCTGGGCTCTGCCCCTGGTCCAGGGATCGCCGACTCACAGGTCTTCAGGGACAAGCAGGTGACTCGGGTGGGCTCGAAGGGCCAGGTGGGGGCCATGGCAGCAGACAGCACGCATGCCTCACCTTGGGGGCGCCGAGCCCCTTCAGACCAGGTGGTTTCTGTGTTATCACAGCAACCTGAACTCTGAGCTCCTTTTTAAAGGAAGTGCCCTCGTTTCTAAGACACTCTTCAGGCTGAATAAAACGTCTGTGGGCCACACATCACTTGCGCCAGTTCGCAGCCCCTAATTGAGTCCCTTTTTCTGACAGGTTGAAACACAAGACTGAAGGGCAGAGCAGGCCCAAGGTCTCAGGCCCAAGGTCGTGGGGCCATAGCCAAGGAAGCAGAGTGGGTGGGGGAGGAGGGGGTCGCATCCAGGGCTCTCAGCTGGCCATTCCTGGGGTTTCGCATCCTCCTCATGGCCCTCCAGCCCTGAGCCCTGTGCCCCAGGAAGGCAGCCAGAGGCCTCCCCAGGGCCCCGCAGAGCAAAGGAAGGACAGCACAGGACGAAGGAATCCAGGGGCACAGCGCATGTAAATCACAGCTGTGCAGAGCACATCCTTCCCGAGGCCTAATTGAGACGTCCGCACGGAGCGTCCTGGAAAACTAGGGCAGGCGTAGCGCTGAGAGTCGGAAGCACCCGCCTTGGACGCCCCGCTGAGACCGGGGACCGTGGCTGTTTGGTGGGTTGCAGGCCGGCCACAGGGAAGCAGTTCTCGCTAATAAGATCATGTGTATTTTAAATGGCCCTTGAGAATCACAATGATACTGAGTATTAAAACGCCAGAAAGGAGGACAAAGTAGAAGAGACAGGTAGCCTGTCTCTACGGGGACCACACGGCACTGTGTGGAAAGTCCCCCGTGGATTTCGCCTCGGGCATCCAGCTGGGATGGTTAGCGGCATGGAGAAATCTGTCGATACTCGGGGCTCTTGACCTCTGAGGGGTGGCTGCGGCCTGAGCCCCGGTCCTCGGGCTCTCCCCTCTCGGAGCCCCGCAGGGCCGTCATGGGCTGTGGTTTGGGGACCTGGGGTCCCATCCCAGCTGTACTGGTTCCCAGCTGAGTGGGCTTGGGCAGGTTGTCCCCCTCTCTCTGCCTCAACTTAGCTTCTGTGCTTTGGCCTGAGGGCCCTCCCAGCTACATGGGGGCCCATCGAGTCACAGGCTGCCCATGGGCATCCCTGGACCTGAGCAGGGCCACTCGGGCTTTGTCCAGTCAGCAGTTCCTTTTAAATCTGTCTCCAGCTAATTTCACGTGAGCTCCAGGTTTTCTGGCTTCTCTTAAAAAAAGTCAGGGTCCAGCCACACGGCTGCGCACGTGGCTTTAACCGGCTGAAGCTGAGTGCCAACGTCGGCTCCCTCCAAGCCACACGCCCCACTGCCTGCACTCAGCAGGCTCCCTCCTCTGTGGCAGCCGCCTCCCACTTGAACTTGAGACCCCTGATTCAATGCAGCAGATAGGAAACGTCTTCAGGAGAGGCCCCATCATTACTAATGGAATCTCTGGGTCTCCCACTATTTTGCGTTGACCTTAGGCAGGTCTCTGGGGCCCTCCTGGCTCTGGTCTTCTCCCCGTCAGTGGAAGGAGCAGGCACTCAGCCCTCTGGGGGCACTCCCAGCCCTGACACTCAGTGGCCGCAGTGGCTCCGTGGTCACTCAGTCTGTTGACCACCTTGGTCCTGCCATAGTGTCTGCGGGAGGCGGGGCGGGGGCTGTTCACAGCTGACCCTCCATGTGAAACCGTGCCGGGCAGAAGGCAGCTGGACGGTATGCAAAGTGCCAAGTGACTGACAACCCAGACGCCTGTTAATCAGCAAGTGTCCCTTTACCAAGAAAGTAGAACCAAGACATCTTCATACACACAAAGACTAAAAGAATTCATTGCCCAAATCCTGTGAAAATACTGTAAAATGAATAAAGCCTGATACAAAAAAACTACGCGTAAATGATTCCATGTACATAAAACTCAAATGACAAAGCAAACCTGTCCAGGCAGAGGTCAGGAGGGAGTTTACCTGTGGGGCAGGTGGGGACTGGCCGAGGCCCTGAGGGGAGCTCTGGAGTCTGCATTTGGGATTCCTGCACGTTTCTGTACACTTAGGTTCCTTCCATAAAAGTTTTAAAAGAAAAGCCTGACCGTGCCACCCCTCCTCTCTGTTTGAACCCCTCTGTTGTTCTGTTGCTTGCCTCTCCTTCCCTGTTGGAGCCACTCATGGGTTCCAAGGGCCTGCCTGGTGGCCTCTGCCCTCGTCCTGCCAGCCACCCCAGCCTTCTGTCGTTCCTCGACTGTGTGCAGACGTCCATCCCACCACAGGGCCTTGGCACGAGTACATCCTTTCGCCCGGAGCCCTGTTGCAGCCTACTTACTCTTTCGCTCCAGGTGGGGGTGTGGCCCGCCCACCGCACCGCCTGGTCCAGTCCTGGGCGGCAGGCTCACAGAGAGTTGCACCACTTCCCTTCAGCACAGGCAGCTTCATCGGTCATTGTGCGGTCACAGAGTCACTGCCGGACTGCTGAGAGTGACCTCACAGTCACCCTCTGGGCCTCCCCCCCGGAAAGCCAGTACCCCAGCTGCTGGCCTAACGCTGCCCATTCTGTTTCCCTCTAGAGGCTGCACCCTCCCACCGAGTTCCCAGGCCCACCCCTAGCAACAGAGGAGTCGACACGGGGAGAGCATGCCGCCTTCTGACCCAAGGCCCCCCGCCGATGCCACGACGTCAGAGAAGTTTGAGGACCTGAAGGACACGATGCCCACGGAGAGGAAGTCCATGTGGAGGACGGCGGAGGAGAGGCGCATGTCTGACCTCACGCGGGTGTTCGAGTGGCTGGAGCGGAGGCAGGGCAAGAAGAACCAGCCTGCCCAGGTGCGTGCTGCCCACGGGACCCCGCCCGGACGGCTTTGCGAGAGGCTGTCACCAGGGGGGAGGGACCTGACATGACTTTTTTGTTGTTGTTGCATTTCGAAAAACTGTACTTATTGATTTGAGAGAGAAAGAGAGGGAGACAGAGAGAAAGAGAAGCATCCATTTGTCATTCCACTTACTGATGCACCGTCGGCTGATCCCTGCATGTGCCCTGGCCGGGGATTGAACCTGCAGCCTCGGTGTATCAGGCCGGTGCCCTGACCAGCTGCAGTACCCGGCCCGGGCTGAAGGCAGGAGGGCTTGTACACACAGACTGAACTAGCAGAAAAGGACTGGAGGGTGGCAGGGGGAGGCCGTCCCTGAGAGCAGGCCACCCCGTTCCCTCATTGTTGCAAACGCAGTTGGGCTCTGCACCCTCCCAGAGGTGGAGGTGGGGGCGCTGTCTTTCCTGGTGAACGCGTTTCAAAGGCACGGCCCCAAGGCTGCTCAGGCACTAGCTGCAGACAGAATTCCAAGCCAGGCTGCCAGGCCGCCATCTCCCAATCTCCCCATCTCCCCACCACCACAAGTGACACGCCCTGCGAGGGGACCCAGTTGATGTGGCTTTCCTGTGATGCTCACACCCCACCCACCCCTCGTGGGTGGGCTCGGATGCCCCTCTGTGGGCCACTCCTCGCTGGCCGCCATGCTCCTCACATAGCCGTCCTCCCTGCCTGCCCGGTGGGTGTGGAGGGCTGGGCATGCACACAAGGAAGCCCACATGGGGCCATGGGGGGCGTGCTCAGCCCTTGGTGGCCACAGGGAGCACCAGGACATGAGACCGTGGGGTGGGCTGCTGAGGCAGCCCCGGGAAGACAGGATGGGTGGGGTGGATAAGGGCAGGTGGGGCCTTTGGGGACAGGGAGAGAGTCCTACAGGATTTGCAGACAAGGTGACCACACTGTGGCTGTGGCCTGGAGGGAAGTCCCAGCTAGAAAGGCCACCTGTGGTCTGGAAGGCGTTTGTACTGGGCCGGGGAGTGGGACCCTTCCATGGAGGGTGACAGGGAGCTGGCGATGGGTCCTGAGGTAAAGAGGGACAGCCAGGCTGGGGGTGGTGGGACACGGATAGGCGTGTCTGGAGGCAGAGGGACGGGGAGGGGACAGGAGGGCCGGATGGGAGCCGAAGCTCTGGGTGGTGACAGGGGACACAGTTCTTTTCTCTCTGCCCTTTCAGAAACACACCCCGGTGGTGGTGCCGCCCCCTAAAGCCAAAGTGAAGGAAGAAAAGAAAGCCAAACTCACCCAGAAACAGGAAAAAGAGAGCCGCCAGGTGTCATTCTCTGACAAGGTAGCACGGCCCCCCACCCCCACTGCTACCCGCTCCAGGCTCTCCTCTCCCATACACTGCATGGCTACTTTCTAAAAAAATAATAATAATTTAGGCTCTAAAATCCAGTCCAGCCTTACACTGACACCCACCCAGCTCCCGCCCAGCAACCTGCCCCGCCCGTGGAAGATTAGTACCCCGGTGGCAGAGGGTCCCATCGCCCCCTCTCCCTATGCCGCTCAGGAATGTCGGTGGAAAGAGGGGAGCACCCGACCTCAGTGCTGCCAGGCTGTGGGGTCCTAGGCCCCACACGGCTCCCCTGGGACAGACTCACAAAAGTGAGGAGCTGCTGACCAGGCATCAGTGTGCCGTGCCCCCCCCCAGCTGCCCCATGCCCCAGAATGCATCTCTCCTGTGGCCCCCTTGCTGCCTGTCAGTGAGCGCTTGACACCGCTCCCTCTGGGGTAGAGGAAGACACACCTGTTCCCCAGCATGTGACCTCTGTCCTGCTCTCCTCCAAGGATTCGGGGCTAAGCAGCAGGAGGGACAGGGATGCCGTCACCTACCGAAGACTCTACGGAGTGGAGGCAAAGGGGAAACGCCTGAGCATGGTCCCTGGCAACTACAGTAAGGACGGCCCTAGGAAATCCGGTAAGAGAAGCACATGGGCCACGACAGACTCCAGAATGGCCCCCCGGAATCGGCTCCCCCAGAAGTTCCGAAAGCTCACGCCCTCCTAGGGCGGCGGCATCCAGGGCAGCCTGGCCGTCGGGGGTGTGGGGCTTGCCTCCCCTGACTCCCGGCTCCCGGTGTCTCCCAAGAGGAGGTGGCTGCCATGTCTACACATGTTCCTCTGTAATGGATCTTTTTTTAACTAGTGTTTTTGAAATCCTCACCTGAGGATTTGGTTATTGATTGAAAAGAGAGAGAGGAACATCAGCGTGAGAGAGAAACATTGATCTCTTGCCTCCCGTGCGTGCCCCGACCAAGGAGTGAGCCCGCAAACTTGTGGTGCCTGGGGTAACACTCCAACCAATGGGCCACCCGGCCAGCGCTGAAGTGTATCTTTTTTCCTCTGGCTTCTTTGAAGAATTATTTAAGCAATTTTTTAAAAGATGTTATTCATTTATTTTTAGAGAGAGGGGAAGGGAAAGAGAAAGAGAGGGAGAGAAACATCAATGTGTGGTTGCCCCTCGTGCACCCCCAAATGGGGATCTGGCCCACAACCCAGCCACGTGCTCTGACTGGGAATCAAACCAGTGACCCTTTGGTTCACAGGCCGGCGCTCTATCCACTAAGCCACACCAGCCAGGGCTCCGTTTGATTGGAATGAACACTGATGTCATTTGCTTATGGTTTGTTGTGTTTTGGGGGTTGCTGAGATTCTTGGTCTATAGTTTTCATCAAACTGAGAAAATCTTGGCCATTATTTCTTTAAATATTTCGTTCTGTCCTCCACTCTCCCCTCTCTCTCAGGCACTACAATACACATGTTTGAAGCTCCATGACTCACTGGGGCTTTTTCCCAGGCTTTTCTTTTTGGTTTTCTTTTTGTATATTTTCTGTTGCTATGTCTTCACATTCACTCATCTTTTCTTTGCCTATTCTGACGCTAATCCCACCCCATGTGTTTTTCACTCCAAACACAGTCGTTTCCATTCTAGACCTTCAGTGTGCGGCACTGTTAATGCCCTAGGTCTCACCCTGCTGAGCACAAGCCCCCTTGGCCACAGGAGGACGGTTGCAGTAGCCGCTTTCGTGTCTGGTCTGCCCGTCCTGTGTGTGCTGGCTCGTCTCAGTGCAGCTTCCTCCTGTCTCCCGGTCCTGGGAGTCCTCTGTGCCTGGGCCCATCCCAATTGTCTTCTGTCCCCCCACTGGGGAAGCCGTGGCGCTCAGGTTCCCGCCCTGTGCCGAAGCAGTCGGCTGGGGCTGTCGTGGGACTCACCTCATCTGTTTTGCTTTAGGAACAACGAAACGGTTGTTTCATGGAACAGGCCCAGTTTTGTAACTCCGCAAGGTGGAGGGTTGGTCCCCGCTCCCCCATCTCGGTGGAAAACAGAGGTCTCAGCTGGGCCTCTCCAGAAGGTGAAGCTGGCGGCGGCTGTGGCAAGTCGCAGCCCCTCTCCAGGTGGCCACCCCCCATTCAAGGGCCTGGAGGCGGCCTAGACTCCTTCCCCCAGACACCGCCCGGCGTAAAATGCCCGGACTCTGCCGGTGAAACCTTACAGACTCACGCGAAGAACGGTTTACTTACAAAGAAAAAGGAATCAGAGTGGCACCAGGCTGGAAGTGAGAGACACACTGTTTTGGGAGGAAGACCCGCCGCCCTGTGACCCTAACCCTGTCCCCGGGCACACGCGTGTCATTGTGTGTGTGCCCTGCAGGGAGTGACCCTGCACATGTAGGAATACGCGGGGACTCTCTCAGGCAGGTACCCCTTCGACTACAGAACATGCTCTGGAAGAGAGCGCAGGCACCGACCTGAGAGATTACCGGTTTAAAATGAAAACCTAGACAGACACTTCAAACTGATAATGCAGAAAGACTGAAAACAAAAAGGACAGGCAAAGAGAGAAAACATGCAAACAGAGGAAGTGAGATTAAGGCTGAAAGAAAGCACACAGACTAGAAGAGGGATATTTTTCAATCTTAAGGAGAAAAAATAACCTTTAAACCTGCACACACCAAAACACACAGTGGCTAAATAAACACTTAGACATGCAAGGAGACCCTGACGGAAACGCGGCTGTGGTCGGGGACTTTAACACACCTCTTTCGGAACCAAGTGGGTGGCACAGACAGTGACAGAAACCCAAAGAACACTCTAACAATGCCATTGACAAACCCCAACTTTAGGTATAAACAGAGAACACACATTTTTATATGGCCAGAGAACACTCACAAACATCATCTGTACATTCATCACAAAGAAAACATCACCATTCAAAAAAGCAGAGATTTTAGGGCCACTCACAGTGTCCGAAACCAATAATTAAAAATAACATTAAAATTAGGAGAGACCCCCACTTAACAGTTGGAAATGAAGACACGCATTCCTAACATACCCTCTATCAAAGGGAAAAAACTAGCGAGAAACAGCCTGTTTCATACCCAAACCCGTGGGGGGAGGCAGAACCTACGGTCAGACGAAAGTGCACTGGAGGGAGATCTGATCGTGGTGGCCCTCGTCCTCACAAAGTGACAAAGGAACAATTAACACTCTCATTAACTTAATAAGATAGAAGAAAAAACATAATAGAGAGAGAACCGACACATTAAAAACCAGCTGAGATCAACGAAATACAAGATAAAAGGGGGTCGAAAGGATAATCCAAAGCTAGCTCCTGGAAAAATCGCATGATGAGCGACACGAAGGTATCGCGAGCCTTGCCAAGGAGAAGGGCAAACACACGTGAGAAGGGTGCGTAAGCAAAGACAAATACGGTAAATTAATCTTAACAGAGCACTGCCTGCATCTCTAGACAGTGTATCTGAAAACCTAGAAGAAATGGGTAGTCCCCTCTCACACCACACATGACCAAAGTGGATATAATAAAGAGCGGAAAAAACCAAACAGCAACCTCTGAAGTAAACATCGAGAGACGGTGCCTCTTGGTCACTAGAACAGATGCTGGGACGGATGGCTGTGCTCCAGCTGCTCTCTAACCTGTACGAGCAAATGACCCCAAAGCTCCTTCAGCTACCGCAGACCCCGTGAGATTCGGATGCTCTTGAGTTAATTTAACAAGCCATCATAATCTTGACATTACAACATTACGCAAGAGCAGGCCAACCTCACCATAATATAGATGCAAAAAATATAAAAACTTTTAGGAGATATACTCAATGTACGAAAATATATTAAATATATCAGTGTTTGAAATGAATTAACACACCACGGACAAGTAGGGTTTATTACAGCAGCTTAGGAGTGGCTAGGTTATCCATATCCATATATCTAATAACAACTTATTACACCAGTAAATTAAAGGAAAGAACCACATGATCATTGATGATAGAACATCAATGACAAAATCAAGCAATTACTACTGATAAAAACCTATGTAATCCAGGAGTAAAGCTGTTAAATGGTATAAAACATATACCAAAAGTAGTGGCAAATATCACGCTAAATGGTGAGGTGCTAAAATCATTTTCACTAAACTCAGAAGCTAAAATGAGGCATGCCTTCTCTCTTTATCGACATTGTTTGGGAGAGTCTATCAAATACATCAAGAAGAGTGCATAATTTTTATAAATATTAGAAGATATTTTCATTTCTCCTCATGTGATTGCATATCTGCAAAACTCGCAAAATTCTAGTCAGAATTAATAAAAGTTGGTATCCTTGTTGGTGTAGTAGAAAAAGTATTTTTAAAAAGCCTAGTCTTTTTTCTATCTTAGTCATACCAGTTAGAAATGGAAATGGGAAGAAAATATTCCATTCTTATCAGCAAAAATCGGTAAAATACTTAGGAGGAAATTTAACAAAAAGAAAAATATGAAGGTCTCCAAGCTCTACCCCCAATAGTATCTCATTCAGTATAAATCCCACATTTGGGCAACTTCACTCAACCAGTTCCCATGTTTCTACCTTTTGCCTTTGTGCATGCTGTTCCTCCCACCTGCACACACTGTTCCTCCCACCTGCACATGCTGTTCCTCCTGCACACGCTGTTCCTCCCACCTGCACACGCTGTTCCTCCTGCACACGCTGTTCCTCCCACCTGCACATGCTGTTCCTCCTGCACATGCTGTTCCTCCCACCTGCACATGCTGTTCCTCCTGCACACGCTGTTCCTCCTGCACACGCTGTTCCTTCTGTCTGCAATACCCCTCTCTCCCCCTTTCATCTATGTTTCCTTTAGAAACCTACCTCAAAGTTGTTCTCCTCTGAGATCTTCCTTCAACCCGTCTAAGCTGAAGTTCCCTCTTAGGTGAGCTCCATCTGGGGAGGGAGAGAAGGAAAATTGAGAGAAGGCAATAAAGGAAAGAGGGGAGAGGAAGGGAGTTGGGGAGTCAGGGAGAAAGGAGGGAGGAAAAGATGCGGATCACACGGATGCTAAGAAGGAGAAGCTGCCACAGCCTTGAAAAGACCACGTCTCCGAGCAGGCGTGCTTGGAAGCCCACCCCGTCTTCAAGCCCTCCCCACCCCACGCGCCACCTACCCTGCCTGTCACCTCTCCCAGGATCTGACTCCCACTGACCTCTGTCCAATTGCAGACCTGGAGATCAGGGAGTCAATTGTCCAAGAGTCCACTCAGCGGTCAACACCCTTCCATCGGCAGAGCCTTGTGGACACCATGTTGCAGGATGCTGCCTTCGTGGGACGGAAGTCGACCCTCTTGAGAGACTGGATAGGCAAGATGCCCGACTCCTCCTACGAGCGCAGGCTGAAGAGCCTCATTGACAAGGGCGCCGAGTCCAGGGCGGAGATCATAAGGGTCCTGAAGCCAGAGGAGGTGCTGAGCTGCCGGTGAGCGGCCCGCAGGCGCAGCTGGTGTCCGGGGAGGGCACACTGCGCTCGCTGCTGTCCCTGGTCCAGACCCCTGGGCTGAGCCTGGAGGTTGGGAGGGTGGGCTCCGTCTTTGGGCCCCAAAGGGGGCCTCACCTGCCAGTGCACCATGTCCTGAGTGGACACAACCTTTAGGTGCTGCCATTTGCACATGCACGACCTTACTGAAGTTTTCATTCGTTTCCTAGTGGGAACTCCCAGTATCACTCAGAAGGAAAAAATGGGCTGCGTGTGGCCTTGTTTAACAGGACCCCCCCCCCCCCCCCCCACCGAGAGTATGACGCTGTGGTGGACGCTGTCAGCAGCCATCCTCCCCAGGGGCCACCCGCTCACTGTGGGGGTGTTCAGACTCCCAAAGGGACCCAAATGCAGGGCAGGACCACCTAGTGTTCACCACTCTTACCAAGGAGTCTCCATCCTCACTCGCTCTCAGTCTGGTCCGTCAGACCTGCTCGCTTCCAGCCACACCTAACAACCCCTGAGTCCCCACCCCAAACCCGAGTGCCCTCCCCAGCTCAGTGTCGTCTGCTACTGTGGAGACGTGACTGACGAGGCTCGGTGACATTGGCAGAGACTGGTCCTCCCTGCAGAGTTGAAGCAGCGGCCTCGTCTGTAGGTTGAAGGCGGCCACAGGGCTGACCAGCTGGGAGACAGGCAGGTGGACCCGCATCCTGGTGGGAGACGAACAGGCAGCTTCCCCCAACTCAAATGGCACACGGCCTTGGGCCTGGCTGTCAGATCGGCAGGGCTCCTAACTGGCCCGGGGCTCCACAGCTAGGGAGAAGATATTGGACAGGGCCCCTCCTCAAGGCGGGGAGGGGGGAGAGTGTTTGCAGAGGAAACATCCAGTTGCAGGATGAAAGTGTCCAGAAGGGGGCCTTGGCGAGTGCCTACGCACAAGAGCCTCCAGCACCGGGTGGCCAGGGCGGGGGGTGCTGCCGCAGAGCTGGCAGCGAGAGGCCGGGGGCTGGCCAGCGGTCTGAGCCAGCGGTCAGAACAGGGAAGCCCTGGGCAGGTCTTGAAGGAGAGGCGGGGCCATTCCTAATGGGTTGGAAACCCCCAGTGGGTCAACCTTCAGCCCCTCCCGTCACCTGCGGCAGAGTGGCCTGTGTCCTTGCCCTGAAGCTGGGAGCAAGGTCAAAGCCGCTTGGTTCCATTCTTCAGGGTCTGTCAGTGTCGTAGAGCTTCGGGCCTGTTTCAAATCAATGGCCTAATTTTTTTCATTGTTTGACTATTGAAAGGAAAACACTGGCCTGCAAACCTGCAGCCGTGCTCGGCCTTTCTCCCAGCTGTCCCCTCGCCGTCTGATGCCAGCTCAACGGTCCTTGAGTGGCCGTCCCCTTATTCGCTAAACCCTCGCTCCCCTACGGAATTTCCCGTTTCCCTGCTGCCGATGACCGATGACCGATGACCGCCACCCCCCGCCATGCGCACTTGTATTTCTTTAGCCTTTCTCCCCACCGACCCTTTTCCTTGAGATAAGCTGAGGTTACTGAGTCCACGACAGTGAGCCTCCCCCGGGGAGGGGCAGGCAAGGGCAGGGCTTGGCCTATAGGGTGCCACATGGATTTCCCAAAGAGTTCATTACCAGTAGAACTCCCAGCAACTCTGTGGGGTGTCCCACTTTTTAAAATAAGATCCCTGTCAGCCCCAGAAGTGTCTGGAGCCAGTCCCTTTGGGAGGTGCCCCGG
The DNA here is from genome assembly GCF_022682495.2 of Desmodus rotundus. Classification (NCBI taxonomy): domain Eukaryota; kingdom Metazoa; phylum Chordata; class Mammalia; order Chiroptera; family Phyllostomidae; genus Desmodus; species Desmodus rotundus. Next base: position 3,158,683 of record NC_071398.1, read on the forward strand.
TGCAAAATCTAAGCTTTTTTCAGTCAAGGGCAAAGCCACGGCAACGTGCCCCTCGGTGACCTCTTTGACCTTGTCTCGCACAGGTACCTGAGGTTGTCCCCCAACAACATCCGGACGCTGGTCAAGCTGTGCAAGGATGCAGGCATGTCGGTGGACATCCACCCTCACATGGTCGAGGCGGAGATAGATGCCAGAAAGGTGTTCTCCCAGACCTCCACCGTGGCCCTCTGAGCCGCGGCCCTGCCCGCGGCCCACTCGGGCTCACCCCGCCTGGGGCCCTCAGCCGCCAGACACTGTCCTCTGGCGTGGCGCACCGGGCCTTCAGACTGCGGTGCTTAGAAAACAGGACAAGGCTGTGTGGACCTGGTGCTGCCGCGACATGTGTCCTGGTCACTGGGTCAGAGCCGACTGAGGAGACACAGGGCTGTCTTCCCCCCGAAACACGCCTCGGGAAGGGCTGCTGGGGAGGAGGTCTGAACGAGGTGGGAGAGGTGGGCCTGGAGTCCCCAGAAGGACTCGGGAGGGACAAGAGTTGAGGGGCTGGTTGAGGACACGTGCACCCTGGGTCTTGCGAGCCATGTGGCGTGGCTCCGTGGGAGCTGGGGTGCCCGTCCACACACAGAAGGAAGGGTTGCTCGATTGAAAAGGAGCCACGGAGGGCACGGAGCTTGTCGGGTGGCACAGAGGAGGAGGGCGGAGCAGGGATGAGGTCGGCGTCCTTGCCTTAGGCCCCGCTCTGCCGCCTCGCATGCCGGAGACCCAGGCAAACCCATAGAACACTGCAGACAGGTCCCCATCCTGGAGTGGCTTCCAGTCAGGTTCCAAGCCCAGCTGTCCCGCTTGCTGGCCATCACTTCGCCACTCTGTGGCTTTGTTCCCTCATCTGTGAAGGGCTGTCACGTGCGTGCCTGCCAAGCAGCGGTGAAGAGGAACCTTGGGCTTGCACAGGAGGCTCACTGCAAACATGAGCTGTCCCCGGCCCCCTGGGGTGGGCCAGCTCCCCTTCCCCAGGAGGGTCCTCAGAACTGGGCGTGTCATTGTTGAGTCAAACCCTGTTGAAAAGCTGGTGATGACAAACCCATATCCCCTGGTGGTTGGCCCCAAAGGCAAGTGGTCCCTGAGCCCCCAGGAGCAGGGGAAGCCCCAGGGGACAGGGTCACTGATGAGTAGCTGCTGGCCGGCTGGCCAGCTTTCACTCGGCCTCCAAACACCAAACAGCAGGGTTTCTCATCTGCTTTGTAAATTTCCAGCCCCAAAGTGACCCGTGACCCTCGGAGGTGAGGGGCTCTCTCCACTGAGTCATTGCCTTGGGGGTCCGAGAAAAGCTGTGGAAGCTTCCAGAAGCCCCTGGCCCCCTCCCCCGCCCACCTGCAGTGTACTAGAGGAGCGGGCAGGTCAGAGGAATATGCCCAGAGTCAGAGTCCCGGACAGCCCTGCCAAGGACTGCATGATGCCCAGCTCTCCAGAAAGTGCCTGTCTCCTCGGGAGGGCCAGGTCTTCGAAAGAGGGCCGAAGGCCCTGGCTGGGTGGCACAGCTGGTTAGGGTATCGCCCCCATAGGCCAAGGTTGCAGGGTGGATCCCTGGTCAGGGCACGTCTGAGAAGGAACCAATGAATGCATGAATAAGTGGAACAGCAAATTGATGTTTCTTTCTCTCTAAAATCTGATTAAATCAGGGTCCACCCTAGTGACCTCATCTTAACCTGATTATATCTGCAAAGGCCCTCTTTGCAAATATAACCAGCTACCAGGGGATTAGGATTTCATCAACACCTTTGGGGGAACCCAGTTCAACCTGTAACGCAGAGACCAAAGGTGAGGAGCTGGAGAGCAGAGAGGGGCAGAGTCCCCAAGGCCCTGCTGATTCGTGACAGAGTGGCACTGCAACCCGAACCCTAACACCCTTCCGGGTCTGGTCCCCCCAGCCGCTGCCCACGCTGGCCATCACTGCCCGCTGCAAGTGCCCGAGCTCAGGCCCCAGGTTGGTGGCCCGAGAGGCAGGCCCACGGGCACCCAGCTCCCTACTCAGTCCGGGTCCCTAGGGGAGTGTCCACTCCGCCCCCAAGGCCCGGTTCCCGAACTCGTTCATCCACACGCAACCCCTTTCCACAAACTAGAATAATTTTAGCTGGAGGTCAGCCCTGTCCCCAGGGGCCTGCTTGGTGCTCCCAGACCCTTAGGGGGGCAGTTGCTGTGGGATGCCCACCTCTCAGACCCCAGTGCCTGCACAGCCGGGTCGCAGGCTTCCCAGGGGCCAGTGTGGACCGGAAAAGGGAGGGGAGGTGAATGCAGGGCAGAGACCACCACCCCCAGCTGCAAGGGACACATGGGGGCCCTGGGGGTCTAGAGGGCTCCCAGGTGCGGACCCCACAGGCCCAAGAAGCCTCTGATTCAGCAGGTGGGCTCCAAGGCTCCCAGAGCGGTCTGAGAAAGGCACGCTGGTCCCGGCCGCAAGCAGCCAGTGCACTCTGCTCCAGTATTTCGCATGCTGGCAAACGACCTCATGGAGGGCCAGCGGCCCTGCGATTCCTGAAACAGTTTCCCCCAGGGGGAACTGACCCTTACACACGGGGACCGGCCCTGGGTGTGAGGAATGAGCCGTGGTGCGGTGGGGAGATCTTTCAATGAATCGGGCTCATCACACAGCCGCACAGAAAAGCAGCGGCCCTCTGCCTCCCACCCAGTGCAAAAACCAACTCAGGTGGACGTGGTTGCAGAGGTGTCAGAGGAAACAACCGGCCTCCGTGGGCGCCGCGGCTGAGAACAGGGGCGTGTATTTGGGGGTCGCTAAGAGAGTGGGTCGTGAGAATTCTCATCACGAAAGAGCTCATGCTGTACACCTGAAACGAATGCGATGTATGTCAGTTATAGCTCAAAAATAAATGTTGAGGAAAGAAAACAATAGGAGCCTCCAAAGTGAGGCAAGTTAGGTTCTTGCCCCTCCGTCGTTGCAGTTCCCTCCCTGCGCCACCAGGTGGGGCTCGATCACAGCGGAAGACCTGCAGTCACGCCGGCCCCACCGGTGACGGTGGAGCCCGCTGCCCAGACGAGAGCATCTCCACTCCGGCCACCTGCAGCCTGGGCCCTGGGTGGGCGGCGGATCCCAGCGCCCCACACAGCCCCTGAGGGCCTCTGAGCACGTCCCTTCTCGAAGTTTCCATTCTTCCTCCAAAATGGGCAAAAAATGCAACTTAAAACTACACAGGGGTCCCACGTTATTCCAAATTAGACTGGAAAATAGTGAGCTGGGGAACGCAGGTGTGGCCCAGATAGGGAAATGAAGGGAGCCCTTCCAGCAGGTAGCAGGTTCCCCGAGGCCTTTCCTGGAGAAGTTACATGCAGACCTCACAGCAACCAGCAATTCCACTGCTGGGTGGAGAGATCTTTGAGGGCGTCCGGTGTGGACGGGATGGCTGGGTGCTGGAGGCCACCCCCTGCCACCCCCAACCCCAAAGGTGGATGGCCATGCACAGTTGTGCAGAAGATGAAAACCAGGTGAGATGTGATACGCTAACGTGCGTACAAACTGTGCCCACACGTGTAGACGAGGCATCGATTGCTTCTGAGGACAGCATGCGTGCATTGGGACAGCTGGGACGGGACTGGGGGGGGGAAGGGAGGGGGGAAATGGGGACGAGAATGCCAGTTTTCCAGGGGCCCTGTGAGAAGAACCTAAGGGAAATTTCTCCAGTCTTCGCGAGCACCCAGTGTATTTTGCGTGGGCCTCTGCGTGCCAGGCCACGTAATAAATACAACAATGAACAAAACAGACCAAAAAGAAAAATTCCTGCCACCCTGGCGCTGACACTCTAGCAGCTTTGAGTCTTAGTCTGTGATGTGGGCGTAGAAGAAACGGCACATTTTCCTAGTCAAATGACTACAAAGCCGATTTGGTGCCGCTATGTCCTGGGCGGGTGGGAAATTCCATTTCAGCCGTGCCGGGACATTACACAGAGCAGTCAACTGGGGCGTGTGGGAGGCCACACTGGCCACTGCTGGCTCACAACAGGTCGCAGAAGCCGAAGGGTCCCTGAAGATGGGCAGCGCCAGGGGGATCTGCACCGAGCTGGCTGAAGGGCTTCTACCATCCTGCCTCCTGAGACGTCACACAGCTGGCTCCCTCAGGAAGGGCTCTACCAACCCACGTGGCCGTCCTCAAGCCCCCCTCCCCCCTTCCCCACTCCCTAAACACACACACAAATTCCCACTGGGTCTAGGCCAGTGGGAGCCGCTTTGCCTAAGGCATCGGCCTCCCCCAGGACGCATTAGGCAGGCTTCGCTGGTCAGAGCAGGGCCAGGCTGCGGAGAAAACAGGCTCGGGGGGGCCCCGAACCCCCAGAGGGGAGCAGCCGCCCCACCCCAGCCATGGAAACAACAAAGGGGAGCACACTGCCCTGCACTCCCCTCCCCGTCGTGGGAGTCGGGTGCAGGAGGACCTATGGGCTATTAAGACACAGCTGGTGATGCCACCGCTGGATCCTGAATAGTCCAGGGGCAGAGTTAAGGCCACGCCTCCTGCCTGCAAGAGCCTGGAGCCTGCCTCTGCCTACCCCTGGGACGTGTCTCCTGGGCCCACACTGAACATGAGCCCACTAGCTCCAGAATAAACCAACTCTCAAGTCCAAAATACATTCCCTGTGGCCTTCGAGCTCAGAGGAACAGGCTTCGTCCCAGGTCTGCTGAAACCTCCAGGGTGGGAGGGTATGGCCTCGCTTACAGGGACCCTGGGATGGAGAAGGGGCGGGGCCGGCTCCTCACACCCAGTGCGGAAGCTACAGGGCCAGGTGTTGACCCAGGTGTTTTGACAAGGAGGCCCGGGCTCTCTCTCCTTAAATCGTGCATCCACTCAGGCATTCAGTCCACGCGCAGCAAATATTTACCGAGCTCTTTCCGCGTGACAAAGACCGCCGAGCACCAGGGATGCTGTGATGAGCGAACGCTGACATGATCCCACCGCGTGGAGCTTACAGGTTAATTGGGGAAGCAGGCCTTAAATCAGTTCAAAACTACATAATTACTAAGAGTGATGAGCGCGCTGTGAAGCAAAGAGTGGGGTGTAGCCACAGACAACAGTTGGGGGAGGGGCGACCTTCTTCCAAGGGGGTGCTTTTAAGCCCTGTCTGGACACAACAGAAAGGACCGTGGGATTGATTGGCACAGTCTGCCGCCACGGCCACTGGGTCAGAGAGGGCGGCCAGCCCATGTCATCTGGACTCCCCAGCCCACAGCCTGGCCGAGTGTCCCCATTCACAGGAGACCCGTGCCTCTTGCTGGGCCCTCGATGGCCCTGTGCCACCTGCTGGTACCTACAAGACAGGACGCGTGCCCCCAGGAGGCCGCCAGTCCCTTTGGGAGACTGGACTGGCTCCACGACGGAGGAGATGTGTCCAGTGCGCGCGGGGTCAGTGTTGAGGACCCACAGAAGCAGCCCGGTGAGGGCAGGCTCGCCGGGAAGGCTGCCGGGACACACAGACCGTGGACGGCGGAGAAGAGACGGACTAGAGAAGGGGAACTTCCACGGAGGAGGGAAGACGAGAGCGGGCTGGGGGACGAGACGGGTATGGTGTGGGTGGAGGTCCAGGTAGGGGACCTGGGAAGGAGCAGTAAAGTGGAGCCCGCTGGTGCTGAGCTTGGTTGCTACACTGGGAGTCCGAAGTTGGGCCTGTGGACCATGGGAAGCCATTGTGACCCTTCCCGGCAGAAGGCCAGGAGCCGGTTGTCTGGAGCCTCAGGGGTTACGGGCGGAAGACACACCTGCACCACCTGGAAGCCAGACTTTCTAGACAAGGAGGGAGGCCCAGGGAGCCCGCGGAGGATGCTCCTCTAGACGGGGCTTTCAGAACGAGCCTCTTCAAAGGGCCCGTCATCTTATTAGCTCCCCAAACAGCGCGTGGTCCCACATCAAGCCTTCAGGTGGAAACACAATGACCACAAAGTGCTTTTTGTGTCTCGGTTTTCTGGTCTCACCATCCCCACTCCCTCCAGTATCTCGCCTCCATTATCGGCCAGACAAAGCCCGTCCCGAGATGCCCGCGTCTCCGTCCTGGCTAACGTCTGTCCTCCCTCACCTGCACGTCCACCCCTTCCGCGCCTCCACGCGATCTTTCATCCATCGCCACGGCCCAGATTCAAAGCAAGGAGGTTCGCCTTGTCAAAGAAACCTTGATCTGAATGCCTTCCCCCCACTTTCTCCTTAAATGAGTTGTTAACAGGAACCCAAGTGTCTGTCGAACCTAAAATACTTTTTTTTTCCAAAAAAAAAAAAAAAAACATTTCAAGGTACCTTACGGCGCACACTTGAAGAAGCGAGGGCTCAGCGTGTCCCCGGCAGCTTCCTCCTTGAAGCTCCGGTCCTCGGGGCGGTGGGAGGCATTCAATCAGACAGGCCGCTGCTGAGGGCCAGGGAGGAGGGCTGCCTGGCTTTCTTTCCCCATGAAACGGGAGCGGGAGGAAGAGCGAGCGTGCGAGCGCGGGCGCCTGTGTGTGTGTGTGTGTCTGCGTGCGCACGGCCAGGATAATGAGTTGTGTGAATCCACAGAGTTCCATTTCGGCCATCACACGCGGCTCCCTTTTCTCTTGAAGGCCACTTTGAAAAAAAAAAAAATCCCGTTTTCATAAGTCATTTACTTCCCCTAGGAGGGCAGGCCTTCTAAAAATATTCCCCATTTCTTACACCTCAGAAGCAAATTATTTATGTTAAAGCTGCTTCGTTATCCTGACCCCACAGGGCCAGCTTGGAAATGGAGGTGACTTCCAGAAGGCGCCATTGGCCTTGGCAAAGTCTTCTGAGGGGCCGTTCCCCGAGAGGCGAGACAAGGCGAAGCTTTCCTCAGTCAGGGCCGGGAGAGCATTTGCGGGTTCAGAAGTCCGGTTCGTTTTTTGCAAATACTTGCAAACCAGGCCCGGCGCTGGGCGCTGGGGAAGCTGCAGGGGGCTGACGGTCAGCCCACACAGAGCTCGCGTCCCCTCGAGGGGAGAGGACACTCGCTAAGCGCAGGCATGAAAAAGAGAAATGAGACCACGAGGATGCGGGGAGGGAGAGCGCCTTCGGAAGGGTGAACTTGGCGTGGACAGGGAGGCGGTCGGGGGTGAAGGGACATCCAGAGACGAGGAGGAGGGAGCCCAGCAAAGCTCCCAGAATGTTTGCAGGGACAGGGAAGAGCCAGGGCGAAGGTCTACGGTGGGGACAAGCTGGTGGGGTAGGACAGGGACCTCATCGTGTGGCCTGGGCAGAGGCAGCCAGCAAGCTGGGGGGCAGGCGCCTCCCCTCCAGCCCTCGGGGCCTGGAGGCCTCAGCCAAGATGAGGAATGTTTGTACGGCTGTTTACCCTTCCGTGCCGGCCTTCCCAGCGAACTTACAGAGAACCTGCACCCGACAAGACTAGGGGCCTCAGGAAGAATGGGACCCGAGAAAGGTGGCAGAGAGGGGACAGAGTCCCCAGCCCACCCGGCGCTTCAGCACAACTCGCTCTCCCCCTGAAAAAAGGCGGTCGGGAGTCACCTCGAAGACTCCATGGAAGAGTACGAGTGGGGAGGGACGTGTCCACGTGGGGGTGCAACCTGAACTTGGCCCCTGAGGGGCGTTTTACACCCACATTTAATCAGCCACAGTTCTTTCAGTATGGAGGGGGGAGAAGGGGGAGATTGCTCCCCCCAGGAGAAGCCCCCTGTTCTCTCAGTCTCCACGCGACAGGTCAGACCCTTGGTGGCCGACCCGAAGGCTGCCATGGGGCCCCTGCCAACCGGTGCACCTCCTCGGGGAGCATTTCCCCAGCAGCTAGTGCAAGGCTGGAGTGGGGGAGCTGCCTTCTAGGGTTTTCCTGGGGCAGCACACACAGGCCTGGGCAGGGAGGTGAGGGGGAGGCCCTGGAGCAAAAGGGTGGGCCCAGGATGAAAGGCCTTGCTCCCCACGGGCCCCAGGTTAAGCTTCATTTATGGGCCTAATTGGAGAGTTAATTGTGGGGGGCTGTTGTGTGCCCTGAAGGAGCTGGGGTAGGTCACCCAGATACCCGGCCTCCACTGGGGTCTCCTGGGTGGCAGGGAGGGCTGGGCTCTACCCTAGAAGCCAGAGACACAACCGGGAGCAAACATCCCCCTCCCCACCCACCTGCCTTTGTGAGGCCTCAGGTGTGGGCTGGCAGGCGGGGAGTGAGGGAGGCCCTGCTTCAGGCTGGAGGTGGGGACGCAGGGACGCCTCAAGGTGGTAGGAACTGCAGGTAGAGAGGAGCGGAGTGGGGGGAAGCCAGTGATAGGTGGAGGGGCCGCGTGCCCCAAGCGACCCTGGCGAGGGTCCCGATGTGGGCTAGAGGGGGAGCCACTGCAGGAACCTCCCTCCACCAGCAGTGAAGACAAGGTGGGGACGTGAGCGCCTTTCAACACAGGTGTGCCAGGCGTGTGCAGCACCTTTTACAGCTCCCCAGGGCCGCTGCACAGACAAATGGCCGAACAGGAAGACCAGGTGGAGGCTCTTGGGAGAGAGGCCCAGGCGGTGGCAGGAGGTGGTGGGAAGGGAGAGGGGTGTGTGATGAGAGCGTTTCGGTGCCAGAATCCTCAGCTGCTCCTCTGCTGGTTTCCCCTAACTCTCTCCACGAGATGCCGGAGGCTGCATCTAGACAGACAGGCAGAGAGCAGGATCTAAGGGGTGGGTGGGGCTGAATGTCCCCTCCCAGGGGTGGCCTGGAGGAGGTGACAGAGAGGAGGACACCAGAGCTGACTCCCCAGACCCCATATTTTCAGGAACCGCAAGCCCTGCACTGCCCATGGGGCTCAGACCCACACGTCCGGGACAAGGGGTGTGGCCCCAGGAGTCAGCCCTGGCTGGGGGTGGTGGGGAGGCACTGGGAAGACCGAAGGCCTTCCAGTCCTGAGTCCCAGGGTTTCCCTGAGTGCGTGGTCCAAAGGGCCCCGGGGGTGACAGCTGCTCCCACTTCTGAGCAAGGCACTCCATGATCACACATGCTCCCTCCCCACCAGTGGGGACAGCCCTGTGAAGGGAAGGGACCCAGGCTCGTGGGCTCACAGAGCCCCAGGACGCTGAGCTTTTTTTAGGACCGTCTTGGTGGCAGTATTGGCCACACGGTTCTTCGGGGACCCTGGGGTGGAGGCCCGTTCCTCGTTCCTCATTCCTAAGGACACTGCTGGCTACACAGAGAGGCCGGACAGGCTGCTGCCCCTCACAGGCACCCTCGGCTCCATTCACAGATGTTAGGCTGGCCAGAGAGTCCATGTGTTTTTTCTGAAAATCAAAGACACATTTTTCAGGTTCACCAGTAACTATTGATTTGGATTTTCTGAGTATGTCGGCTCTCTCGCGCTCGGTGTAACGTTGATTGTTCTCAATCAGTGTCTCAATTTGATTGGTATCAACTTCAGCTGGTCCACCCGACCGCAGAGCATCGTCCAGCGAGAAACCTCCAGCGCGACACTTTGCGGTTTTGACACCTTTTCCACACACTGCGCAATTTTTTTTTTGCGCTTCAGTTGCGTTTTACCTTTCCTGAAATAATAAAGCATAATATGCCGAAAATGTTGTGTATTCTCTTCCATCCTCAATATTAAAAGTTACACAAAAATTCACCAATTCTGATGTTTTTTTAATTGCACGCTGATATGACAGCTGTCACAATACAGTCTAACAAAGGTGTTTCGAATGAAGTTCAAGACCACTCAGCACTGCAGCCGCACCGCAGATCCCCCGCTGTGGGCCCCGCTTCCACCCTCTCCCCACCCCCATCCCCACCCCCAGGCAGGCAGGGGCCTTGGGCCGGGGCGCAGGGTCTAACAGGTTCCTTGTGGGGGTGAGATGCCTCTTCTCCTCACCCCTGCCCCCCGCCATGGCCCCGTTAAAGCAGTCCCGTAAGGACAGGGGACGAGAAAGGCAGCTTGCAGGTGTCTGAATGAGGCTCCTGCTTGTGCAGGGCAGTGGGGGGAGGGGGAGCTGTTTTGTTTACAGAAGGAAAAATCGTGTGCACTTACTCTCCTGGTAAGGCCAGCACAGGGAAGGGGGCGGGCAGACCGTGGCCCCCGAGGCCCAGGAGTCAGCAGGCAGAGCCGGGACAGGTGAGCGCGGCCCGGTGGCTCTCATTGTCCTGGAAGCTCCGTCAACGGCCCTTGGAGTGAGGCTCCGAGCCCGCCGCTTTCCAGCACAGAAATTTCCAGTGGCCCCAAGGGTCCCCACAAATGTGTTTTCACAGGGTCCTTTGCTTGCCAGTGACCCCACAGAGTGGCTGAGCTAACAGGGGAACATGTCAGCTTTTCCGGCCTGCAGGCCCATGGCCGATTTGCCCTCAGATACAGCTGGATCCAGGAGCTCGCTGGGGTCCTCAGACCTGTTCACCATCTTCATGCCTCTCAGCTTCCTTCCCCTGTGGGCCTGGTTCTGGGATAGGTTCTCCTCGCAGGCAGGCAAGAGCTGTAGCCGCTCCAAACGTCCCCCTCCCTGCTTCGAGCCTTGAACGAGGAAGATTAACCGCCGCCTCTGAGTCACTCAAGTCTCCACACCCCTTGTGTGGCTCTGAGAGGCCCGGTCCTGCCTCTCCGGCTTCCCTGAGCCTGTCTGGCCACACACTCGAGGTGCCAGCCTCCCCAGGGTGAACGACTCTGGGGGTGCATGCAGAGCCCCAGACTGCAGGCCCCCGGCCCCCCTCCACCTGACCTCACACCTCTGGCCAGCCCTGCCTGCCCCACCCAGGCCTGGGGCGGGTGATGGCCATCCTCACAGGGCCTCTCTTCTGCTCTTCGTGAACTGCCACACCTCGCCCTCAGCGGTGGCCTTCCAGGCTCTGCAGGGCCCAGGCTCCAGGGCTCCTCCTCACCTGCCCCCCCTCCCCCCGCCGCCCATTTCCTGTTATCGATAACTTAGGAGCTGAAATCCTGAAGTATGTGTGGTGTGCCAGGCTCTGGGCCGAGTGCATTTTATGTACCACCCACTCTCTCACTCACCACTGAGTTCAACGAGCACATGTAACTAGCGTGGAAACGCTAGAACCCATCCCCCCGAAAAGAGAGAATATCGTTACCCCAGGGTCCACCCTTCCTAACTGTAACAGCGCCCAACACTGGGCCCTGCTTGCTCCGTCACCTCCCGCTTTTTTCTTAAGCTGGAACATTTTAAAGCCAACCGCAGGCTCGCCATTTCACCCATAAATACTTCAGTTCATATCAACAGCTAAGGTTTCTGTTGGGTTTTTTTTTTTCACCGACCCAAGGGAACAATAATTTCTAATGTTGTCCAACACCCAGTTCTCATTCGATTCTTCTCAGTCCTCCCCAAAATGCCTGTTCACAGTCGGCTCACATTTTCGGGCACCAGCGACCTGTGAGGCTGACTGACAGGACACTGGAACCGCCGCAAAGAAGAGCTGGAGCCCGTGCCCTGGCAGAGGCACATCGAGGCCCGGGGGCCCCGCCACAGGCCAGCGAGCGGAATTTCAGACGGCGGCCAGGACGGGAGCGAGAGGAGGGTGCCTTTCCAGGGTGGAGTCCGTCCAGGAGGCCTCTCTGAGTCCACCGTGAGCAGCACTAAACCACACCGCTCAGGGCATTGTATTACCTGTATGTCAGTATTGTGGGCTTCCTTTGCAACGCTGCACCTTTTATTTGGTGCGGTCCAGGTGAGGACCCCGGGGCCTCCATCAGGTGAGCACAGGTCCCGATGCCACGCTGGGGTTCAGAAAGGAAGGGGGAGGCGGAAGGGGAGACTGGGCTGGGGTGGGCTGGGGCAGGCAGAGGCCGGGAGCCAGCCTGGTGCTGCTCCGTGCTGGGGGGAGAGCCTGTCCTCTGACTCAGGCAGGGCGGCCCCTGCCCCCTCCACCCGGGCTTTCCCTTCTATTTCTGCTCCTCCGTTACAAGTATCCCAGACTTCCTGTGCTGCTCGCTGACCCGCATCCTTTTAGGAAAGTGATGGCATTTTTTTTTTTTTTTGAACTGAACCTGTAAAGAGGAAAAGGCATTTTTAACCTGATTTCACTCAGAAAGAACTGACAGTCAGAATGTAAGCCGGGACTTGGGGGGGAAGGCCCCTCGGCCTCAGGTTCCTGCCACCCCACCCGCCTGTGGGGTGGGGTCTCCAGCCACCGAATCAGGTCCCATTGAAAGAGCACCCAGCCAGCCGCTGCCAGGGTCTACCCCAGGGTCGCTGGCCCCACGTTCTCACCGAAACACCTGCGGTGGGAAGAGCCGGCCACTGTCCCCGTCCCCACTCCCAGCCCCAAATCAACCCTCCACCTCTCCCTGAAGCCAGAGCTGACCCCTGGCCTGATTCTAAGTCATTTTCCACCCCCTGATCCTGAAGGCCATTGAGAACATCTGGTGTTAAATTGCCTGCGGTTCTGGGAGCTGCCCGCCGAGGCCGGTTAGACACCCGATCCCAGAGGGGCAGAGGGGCTGCTCGGAGGGGACGCGCCACCTCCCCCAGTGCTTTGACGGTCCCTCCTCTCTGGGCCACACCGACGCCGGCTTCCACATCACCAAGATCATACTGTGTTCAGAGAGACTTTGCATTTGGTGTATTTAATGAGCAAGCAACTCCCCAAAGACCTTTCAATAAAGCCAGTAAATTTCACAGGAGGAACGCGTCCGTGGGCTTGGCGGCTCTGCCTACCAGGGCTGCCGCGCTCTGCGTTTACAGAGCCCGGCTCTCAGGAGGCTGAGGACACCCACCCTCAAGAACAAGAACAGGGTGGAAAGGTGAGGGCAGTTGAGTGGCTGACAGAGCCCGCACACCTCCCCCGCCACCGCCCCCGCTAAATAGCTGAGGTGATGGTTTTAATGTAAAAGCGATGAAGTGGATGAGACGTGGGCCAAGCCGGGAGGCCGCCCGCTCGCTGCCAGCGGAGTGTCCCTGCTCTGAAGGGTCTCTCCGAGTGAGGCTGTGCACAACGGCAGGCCGGCGCCCAATCAAGGGCTAACTAGGTAAAGGCATGCCGCACCCCGAGCCGAGTCCTCGAGCGAAATTGACTTACGGAACACAATAATGTGGGCTTGGAGGAGAAGATGAAATATTCACATCCTTCGCCTCTTGCACAAGAGCTCATGCTGCCCAGGTCCCCTTGCAGAGAGGACTGGCGAGAAGGTACACCGGGGGCTGGAGATGGGGATGGACCAGGGCTCTGCACTGGGGAAGCTCTCGTGGCACGCGGGTGTGCATGTGTATATGTGTGTGATTAAGAAACACTTTTTTAGAGCAGTTTTAGGTTCCCAGCAAAACTGAGCAGAAACTGCAATGCATTCCCCACCCCCAGCCCCAGCCCCACAGTCCACACGCTGGTCCATTGTTCCAGGACTGAACCTACCTCGACCCACTGTTTCCACCCAGAGCCCGCAGTCTGGTGGTGTGTTTGCATGTGGAATTCACTCACTGGTTCTTTTTTGTTTTTAATTTAATTTTACTGTGATTGGATTTATTGGGCAACACTGGTTAACAGAACTCTACAGCTTTCGGGTGCTCGATTCTACAGCACCTCCTCTGTACACTGTGTGCACCAGCCCAGCTGCAGTCTGCTCCGTCACCATTCATCCCCCCTTTACCCTCCACCACCCACCCCCCTTCTTTAACAAACACCGAGTGCCTACTCCACGCCGAGCCCAGCTCAGGGGCTAAAGAAACACACGCAGGTAGCAAGCAGTCCCCGTCCTAAAGGATTTACGATTAGATTTTCCCAAGAGGAAAATCTCACGGACTCTGGCCTCTAACACAAACCTATAGATACTCTGCCCATCACTAGAAATGTTACGTGGAATGTATCACTTCAATGTTTCTGCATAAAAACACCCCCAAACTTAGCATCTGAGAACAACCAGCGATTTAGCTCTTGACGCCATTAGCTGGCACTCTGGGCTGGACGCAGCCGGGCGGGGGGCGGGGGGTCTTCTGATCTTGGCCAGGTTCCCTCTGCACGAGACTGGCTGAGGTCTCACAGCGACTCCGCGCAGACCTGAACGCAGCCCTGCAGCCCTGCGTCTGGGCTCTGGCTGCCACACTCGGCCTCCTCGCCTGCAGCCCTTCAGGGGCGTGCACCCTCTGAGCAGAGACCCCCGGGGCCCCCAGGACCACACAGAGACAGACTGTGCCAGTCCTTGGAGCAAACAATCAGCTCCCTTTCCAGGGCTGTGGGGGGGGCCCTTGTCCCCTCTCTTTTCCTCAGGGCCCCTTCTGTCTTGCCCTTCCTGTCTCAGCTCACCCATTGTTCTCAGGCCTTCCCTGCACCCCCACAGCCAAGGAGCCTCCAGTGCCCCCAGGATATTGCGCTATTCATTTCTGCCAACACTTATCATATCGGAGAGGTCATGGCCTTTATTTATTTGTTTGTGTGTTTATTTAGGTCCTCGCCCGAGGATGTGTTTACTGAGTTTAGAGAGAGAGGAAGGGAGAGAAGGGGAAACATCGATGTGAGAGAGAAATGTTGACAGGTCACTTCCTGCTCGCGCCCTGGCCCAGGATCCAACCTGAAACCTACCTACATGCCCCGACTGGGGATCGAACCTGCACCGTTTTGGTGCACATGATGATGCTCCAGCCAATTGAGCCTCCCGGCCAGGGCCATGGTTATTTATTTTTTAAAAAATCTGTGTTCTTAGTGACTGTCTGTCTGTCCTACCCAGATTCATCCCACCATCCAGCACAGAGTCAGAGCTCCAGAAAGACCGCATCGAGCAGGAAGTGCCCTCGGAGTGAGGCGTGGGATGGACCAGAGACCGTGACAGAGGTGAGCGGGGAAGGTCCAGGGCGCGGAGGGCAGTCGAGCGAAGGCACATGGGTACACAAACAAGCAGCACGGAGGCACCCAGACATTCTGGGCCCTGGGCTCCAGGGCCGTGGGGGCAGGGAGGACGGGGACGTAGACGGGCTGGAATGCCAGGTGAAGGACTTGGGCTTTTCCAGCACGCGATGGGAGATGGCTGAGCGCTTCTCCCAGCTGCGGAGATGCAGGGGCCCGCTCAAGGTTTCTGCCAGCAGGACCTGGGTGCAGAAAAAGCACCGGCTGCGGAAAGGGAGCCTGCCAGGGTCTGAAACCAGCCAGACGCATTTTCTAAAACTCAGAGCAGCTCAGGGTCTTTGTTTCCTGTTTTGCTCCGCGCCCACTCCGGGGCCATGGAGAGCAGATCGCATTTCCAAACACATCACGAGAATCTGCAGTGGAACTTGGAAGAATCACCCCAGGCTTCTTGGTCTAATTCTCAAGGTCAACTGATATCATTAGAATAACATGAACTCAATTTGAGTTACAGCAGGGAAATCATGTTAGGAAATATGGGTCACTCCTCACCGAGTAATGAAGCTGTTACCTCGCGCGATCGCAAGCGCGCTCAGAAACCCGTCCGCCGCTTTTGCCCCACGGCCGGGCCGGCTGGTGACGCTGGAGTGGCCCACAAACACCAGAGCCCGCTCCGAGAGGGAGCTCAGTCAGTGAGCAGGGACCCGCTTGGTGCCTGCAGCCTCAGAGCCGGCCAGAAGGGCGGGGCTGTGCAGGAACAAAGGGCAAATTTGAGAAGCTTTCTCTGTGAGTTTTTTGAGATTTTCTTCAAAAGCTACAGTGGGAACCAGGTGGAGGGAAGAGCCCTGAGGTCACAGAGCAGGCAAGACCTGGTGCTCAGTCTGCTGGGAAGGGGAGACAGGGCTGGTGCTCGCCCTGCAGTCACCCCCACAGTTGCCTGTGCAGAGAGGAGGCGTCACCTCATGACACAACTGAGTGACCGAAGGGTGTGGGTCAGGGCCACCGAGACAGAGTGGCAAGACTGCGGCCGGCTGCCCCCTCAAGCTGGCAGCAGGAATGTGGTCCAGCAAGATCTCCCAGATGTTTCAATGAAAACTAGAAATTCAGAATTTTGTGTGAATCTCCTTTTTTTAGGCAACTAGTTAAGCATCAACCAAGCCTTTGCTGTGACAGGCTGGCTTCTCCTGCCCTGTCCTGTCTCCCCCCCCCCCCCCTGCACGTGTGGGTCCTGAGTGCCACCTCCCAGAACCCCAACTGCCCTCCTACACCCTGGCCTCCCCGTCTGTCCCACGAAGACAACCGCTTGCCTTGCCGTGTCCCACACGGATGTAACCAGAGGAGGTGGCGCAGGCAGGGCCAGGCCTGCACCCGCACACGGCAGGTACTCCATGGTAGCTGTGCGCCGCGTGATGAGCACACAGGGGAAGGCAGCACACACGTGGCGTCGTTACCAGTCACGGAGAATCCGTTTCCCTGAACCAGAGCCTCTGTGGATGCTCTGGGCCCGCTGGCCCTCTGTTGTGGGGGCAGGGCCTGGCTCCGTGTGCTGGAGGGTGCACAGCAGCCTCTACCCACTAGGTGCCAGTAGCAACCCCCAGTTGTAACAACCACAGATGATTCTAGACCTTGCTCAATGTCCCCTGAGAGGCCAGAGTGCTCCGGGGAGTCCTAACCCATTAAAGTTCCTGGAGCCACAGCTGGGGAAGACCCCGGCCTGGACCCTTTCCCAGGCCTCTTCCACAGGGACCCAGGGGTCTGAGCCAGGTCCAGGGGTCAGTATGGGACTGGGAGAGGTGCTCCACAGGGGCTGGGACACGGCTCCAGGTCCCAGCGGCTCCCCTTCTCCCAGCCTTGGTGCCCTCTTTGGAAAAATAGCAATACCGACTCCATTCTTACCAACTCCCGTGGCGGGGTGGGGCAACGGGGGCAGCTAAAAACATCTGAGGTGGTGGCCATGGAAGTCCTGACAAAGTCTTGTGCTCAAGTACAATAGACGTGATTCATCGATGACCATCTTACCCAAGTTCAGCTCGGAGGGCTCAGCCCAAGAGGAACAGAAAGGCAGGACAGAGGGCCCTGTCACCCCTTCCTTGTCCCCCACTGCCCCAGGGAAAGGGAAGCCACAGCTACAAACCCCCAGAAGCAAAATACGTTCATTCTCAGCTCCCAGCAGAGCCTACAGATTTGTAGGATTTTCAAGGTAAATTTTACTTGGTAAAATTTTATAGGAGATTTTTGCCTCGTATGGTGAGTTTTCTGACTTTGAGTAGAACGTGACTAGGCTGCTTTTTTCCTACAAAAGAGAATAAAAAGCGTGTCCACGAATGTTGGGCCGACTTGGCAAGCCCGGTCTGCCAGCAGTGGGCAGCAGAAACAGAGAGAAACGTTCACTTCTGGAAACAGCTGCTGGAGGTAGAGGCCCCGGCTCCCTTCCCTCCCTGGAACCGAAGGGATGCAGAGGCCCCGACGTTGCCACATGCCCGAGGGCAAGGCCGGGAGCCACTGGCTGCACCATCCAAGGTCACCAAGCAGCTGATGCGGACAGCCCACCACCACGCCTGCTGTTGGCACCCACATCACCGGGGAGGGTAGGCTGGCGGGGGTCCACAGGGTGTGCCCCCCCAGACCTCTCAGGATAGACAGGATGAAGGGGGGTGACCAGGGGTTCCAGGCAAGTGGCTTCCTCCCCACTCCCCCTCTGGCTTTTCCGTCTCAGCCCCGGGTCTGCCCTGGAAGCAGTGGGGTCTGCGGGTTTTGCAGGGGCCATCAACCCTGCTTGAAAGCCAAAAATAAAAAATAAAAAAAAAAGAATATTGATTCTAAAGCTGAGAAGAAAGTTGTAAAATCAAAATGAGTAATAAATTCCAAAGTAAAATTCTAAAACCCTTTTAACATTTTCAAGGAAAATAATAACAATAAATGCATTCGACGTCCGCTGAGTAGATTTTAATGCATCGATTATAGAGGGGAACCTCATGGGGATCTTAGATCGGTGCCCCAGACAGGCATGGTCCTTTCTCCCCCTGGGGTACAAACCCTCCTAGCTCGCTGTGTCTGAGAGGGACGTGGAGGCCCAAAGCCCCCAAGCCACACAGCACTTCTCTGTGAATCTGCAGGCCAGCCTCAGCGACCCCGGGGAGAGACGCAGCGAAAGCCAGCGTCCGGAGCTCTGGAGGGCGTTCACCCAGATTGTAGTTTCGAGGAGCATCCTGTGTCCCCCCTAAACCCCCACCAAGTCATGGGATCCTGTGGAATCATTTGCTTTTTTGTTGTTGTTTAATCCTCACCGAGGACTTTTTTTTTCATTGCTCTGAGAGAGAAAGATCGATGTAATGGAAACGTGGATTGGTTGTCTCAGACTCCCCGACCAGGGAGCAAACCCACAGTCTAGGTGTGTGCCCTGATGGGGAATCGAATCTGCAGCCTTTCAGTGTGGGGGGCCACGCTCCCACCAGCGGAGCCGCCTGGCCAGGGTAGGAACTATTTGCTCTTATCTCAGCAAGTGTGGAAGGTTCTAGGCTAGAAGTCAAGAGTGGGGGCTCGGGGCCAAGCCTCACCCTCTGACTTCCTTATAGACGAAGGAAATGCAATACTTCCCAAACCGCTGTCACTACCAAAAGTAGAGAAAAACAGGACTGAGGGGACTGTGTTTTTAGGAAGAGATTTAAAAAAAGCAGGAAAATGCACATGTCCATGAGAAAAAGACCCAGTCCTTTGTGAAAAAGGAAACAATTCGCTGATTTCAGATGCAAAGAAAGGGTGCCTGCCTTTACACCTCCCTTCCCTGGGTCCCCTTACCTGCTGGCCCAGGCACCTGACTCAGGCCTCAGCCTGGAGTGTCCCAGCCCTGGCACTGCCGTGCTCCCCGGCCCTGGTGTCTGTCCCCCAGGAGGCCCCACGTGGCCAGTGGAGGGCAAACACTGGGAACCGAGGCCAGCCGCAGCCGGTGCCTGCTGGTTAGCCAGGCTCTCTCCACGGTGGGCAGGGAGGGGTTTATTTTGAAATTTAACAAAGAACAAAGGAAGTGGCCTGGGCTTGGGGGTAGGACCAGAATTCCTGCCTTGTCCCTGTTCTGTGGACCTTCAGTCTGGGGGCTGGGACAGCTGTTGATGCCCTGGGTCACCTCACAGCAGCCTGAGTCTTTTTGGAGCAGGCCCCCCATGGCGGGTCTGCTGGTGACAAGTCCAGGCCCCCTTCCCTCACTCAAGGGGCCTGTGGGAAGACCCACCCACCAGGGGATTCTGGTCCTGCAGGTCTCGGAGAACAGCCCATACCGGTCCTTTGTCACTCCATCTTCAGTGTGGGAACCGTGTCTCGGTGCCCCCCGTGGGGACGGGCAGACCCCCGCTAATGAGAACAGGAAGGTTTGGGAAGCACGGGAGGTGTTGATACGGCAGATCGGGCTCCGAATTACCCACAGTAAACAAAGCAAATTATATTTACTTCCATGGGAGCCTGAGCTTTTGACAGCAAAGAGAGACTTATGGTAGAGTTGTTGCTGCATTTATATTTAATACATTTAAGAGAGAGATGAAATAGACTTTAGCGAGGCCGGTGAAATATTTATGAAAGCACACCGAAGCCATGTAAGGGAGAGAGAGGGAAATAAAAGTGCTCACACCTGGGATCAAGTGGAGCAAGCCAGCCTTTAACCTGACAGCTCCCCAGCCCTGTGGGCCAGCAGCTGCCAAGGGCCACAGATGCAGCCCACCTGAGCTAGCCAGGACGCAGGGGGAGGTGTGGGGAGGGGCGGTGGGGCGGGGCGGTCCTGCAGGCACAAGGCTCGGGCAGCTCCACGTGCTCCAGGGCACCTGCCACACCTGCCCGGCTGCTCAGGTGCGCCTGCTGCCTCGCAGTGCCAGCCGGAGCGAGCTCCCGGCCCTGGCGCCTGTCCAGCCAAGCCTATGGCCTGGTAGGCGCTGATCTGTCTTCAAGCCACTGTCTGAGGGAGGTCTGGTCTTAGGATTATCCGTCGGAAGGAAAGCGGGTTCGATTCGTTAGTCTGCAGATTCACAGCGCTTTGGAAATGCACACGGGATATATATAGTCCTGGCGGAAAAGAAAACAGATTTATCGGGGTGCAAACCCCATCACTTGTAATCTCAACTGCTGCTGGCGTTTCCAGACGGGCTGTCCAGCACTTTTGGGGGGCAAGGTTGAGATTAGGGGTGGTCGTTCCAAAGCGAGTGCTACTCAGTACGGACGCAGTATAGACTAGAGCACGCTGACCCCTGCCTGCCTGTCCCTCACCCTCCACTCGGGGCCGTTCCCTCGACCTACAGCAGCCTCCGTTTCCTGTGCGGATCCCAATCTAAACTCACCTTGTTCAGCCCTGGCTCCCCAGACACACGTTCCTGGCGGCCGGCGGCCCCCCTGGCCCCGTGTCTCCCTCTGCTGAGCCCCCTGGCATTTTTTTACGTGGCCACAGCAGGCTCATTCTGAGGCCACCTTGTCTGCTGACGGTGTTGCATGCTGACTTGGCTTTCTCTTCTCAGGGAACCGGCCTGTGCTCTGCTCTGGGTGTGGTAGAGTGCTCCTCGCTCAGATGCTTCGGAGGGTCCCTCCCAGGCCTCCGGCTCTGCGTGCTCACAACTATGCTGAAGCGGAGAGGAGGGCCCTGTGCAGAGTGCCAGCATCCGCTCTGGGCGGCTCTTCCCTTTCGGATGCTCTTTCCTGCAAATGCCAGCCGCCTTGGTCTCCCAGCTCTCAGCTCTGTCCGCTCAGCTCAGGGAGTCTGCCAGCTCCCTCATGTCCCCCTCCTCCCCGCTGTCCCTTCCTGTGCAGGGACCCGGAACCTCTCTTAGGGCCATAAGCCAGGGCTCACCTCATTTCATTCCCATCTCTCAGGAAACAGGGCCCTTCGTATCTTAAATTTCAACATCTTACAAACCTTTGATTCATATATTTTGTCCAGTTTTTTGGTTGTTTCAGGCAGGGAGGTAAATCTGATCCAAGTCACTTCATCTTGGCGGGCAGTAGAAGCTCCTTCCCTAGCAACTAGTTAATCTTCACAACTCAGCTCAAGTGTCACTTCTGTCAGGCAGCCTTCCCTGATTGCCCATAGACTAGGTTAAGCCTTCCTGCTATGGGTCCCCCCAGCCACACTGCTCCCTTTGTCTTAGTTTTGATTAGTCTGCATTGTTATTGCTTATTTGCTCACCTCCCCCACCAGACTGTAGGTTCCTAAACACAGAGTGTCTGCCTTGCCCCCCCCCCACTGTATCTGACACACAATAGGTGCTTGATTGGTGTTGACAACTGTGAACATGCTTCAGCTCCAGAAGACTAAAAGGGTGTTACCAGGAATGCCCCTCTTGTGTCCAGTCAGATTTGGGGACAGGGAAGTTTCCTCTAGAAAAATACGGGTGTGAGGTGTGCCTGTGTCTCCTGGGACAGGGCGCTTCCTCACCTGGTCATTTCTGAGCCAGGGCTGGGCTTCCTGAGCAAGCAGCCCGCCCATCTCAGAATCAAATGCCTGTGCCTCCAAAACACCCAGCTCAGCCCCACGACCCCCCAGCATGCCCCCAGCCCAGGCAGTGAAGCAACTTTGCAAACTGAAGGGATCTCAGATGATACTCAAGTCTGCACTTGGTGAGCAGGAAAAAAAAACCCTTGCTCTTTTTCAAAGAATGAAAAGGCACCCCCCACCCCCCCACCCCCGCCCACCCGGGTTTTCTTCACTGAGGCATTTCCATAAGAGAAACCGCTTGATAGGCCTGTTCCCTTTAAATTATTTTCTAAGGATCCCGGCCGTCACACGCTCGCTCTGGCTGCCTCTCCTTGGCTCACCTTTCCTTTCAATTACTTGGGTTCTTCCGCAGAACAATAGCAGCGTCACAGCCCCTCCCGGGCCAGGCAGCTGCAGCTCAGGCCCCTGCGGCCAGGTGCCCGGGCTGGACTCCGCTTTGTTCCCCCATCCAGACGGCCAGTGCTTCATCTTCCCGTCGCCCCTTTCTGTGCCATTTAAACTTTAACCTGGTAGTAACTTGGCCGCCTTGATCCCCGATTCAAAGGCTGGCAGATGAAAAGCCCTCCCTTTGGAGGTGGCTTGAAAACGTCATCCCCAGTCTCTCTCTGTCTTTGAACTGCGCCGGAGCCTTTTTGCCCAGGCTGTTTTATTCTCCCTGGGCCTCTAGCTTTCAGGCTTGGGGCCCTGGGAAAGGCTGCGACGCAGGCCTCTCAGCTGGGGCCTGCGGACCCCAAGTGCCCTGGGAGGGCAACTCATGTGCCGCCACGTGTACCAATCCTGTCTGCCGGGGGTGGGCCAGGGGTCTGGATCAGGAGACCTTCTCCGGCTTCCAGGGCCGGTCCCTTGCCTGCATTCAGCCCTCCCCCAGCTCAGCGTCCCTTCCCCCCCAGACCCACAGCACTTCAAGGCGTCTAGCCTCAGGTGTGTCCTCCGGAAACTTTCCCCTCTTCAATGCCTGGCGGGCCACGTGCTGCTTCAGACGGCGGGCAAGGCACAAGGAGAGCAGCCTGCCGTCAGGGAAAAATCCGGGTAATCGAGAACAAACGGGATGGTGGGGACATGGCCCCCAGAGAGGGTGAGACGGGAAGCCTGAAGCAGCCCCAGCAGCCCTTCCTCTTCCCAGAGGGCCTTGCGTGGCTGGGCTGGCCGCAGCCTCGGCGAACTCCCGCTGGGGCCCCAGATAGACACTCCGTGTTTTGTTCATCCACGGAGAGCAGTACCCTCGCCACCCTCGCTCCCGCTGACAGCAGTGAAGAATGCTGGCACAGTTGCATGGCGGCCTTCAGGAGGAGACGTCTACCTCCCGCCCCTGGAACCTGTTGATTGGCCTCATTTGGAAAACGGGTCTTTGCAGACATCATGAGTGAAGAATCGTGAGAGGACGAGCTCGCCCTGGAGCATCCAGGTGGGTCTAAATTCAGCGACTGGTGACCTCATAAGAAGCTCAGAGGAGAGCGGAGGCCCTGTGGCCACAGAGGCCGAGAGTGGAGCCACGTGACCACAGGCCGAGGAGCACCTGGAGCTACCAGAAACAGGAGGAGGTAAGGAACGGGTTGTCCCCCCGAGTTTTTGGACAGAGGGCCTGGCCTTGCGGACACCTTGGCGCTGAACTTCTGGCCTCCAGCATGCGCAGGAAGAAACTCCTGTGGTTTCAAGCCTCCAGCCCGAAAACTGGTACAAGCATGCAGAGGTGTGGATGGGAGTTTTCGTGGGTGTTCACTCTCCTCTCCAGGGCCCAGTGCGGGGACGGTGGCGGGGGTCTGCCCAACACGTAACCAGGAACTCGTAATCGCATTGAAATCACGCAGGTGAACGACCCATGCACCTGCAGCCCGCTCCCCGTGTGGACGCCCCTCGGCAGCACGGGCGTCCCCGCCCACTCCGTGGGTTTTCCCCAGCAAACACCCCTCCTGGCCCCCGGCCGCTCCAGGCACAGCCCACCTCGCTTTCTGTGAGCCCGAGGATTACAAACTAATCCTAATATGTTTGTCTGCGTGAAACCTAATTAGGAAGGTAAATCTGAAAAAAACAAAAGGCAAAACTATAAAAACCTGAGGAGAGTGCCCCTCCCCCAGAGCAGAAGGGAAGGGGGTTTGGGCTTCCGCGTTTGGAGGGGTCCCCTTGCTAGTGCAAGTAAGGACAAGGCAAGTCCCCTCCCTGTACCTGGCGAGGCCAAAGGCACCAGCAGAGGACACTTGGTAGAAACGCAGAAGGACCTGGAACCCGCTGAGGAAGGGCCGTCGGGGCCACCGCACTGTCTTCCTGCTTCCGAGACTGGGGACTTCCGATGTTCCGGAGGCTCTGCAAACAGGTGTTTCTATTTCGAAGACTGAAAATCCAGGTCTAAGTGGCTTAAGAAGAAAAAGTACTTATTACTACGGCCTTAGAGTACTATTACTTATGCTATTAGTAAGCATTTACTCCTATCACCTTAGAGTACTACTGCCTGTACTATTAGTACTTGTTACATGCCCTTAGAGGGCCGTTACTTATACTAAGTACTTGTTGCTATTAGAGTACCGTTCCCTATAGTGAGTACTCAGTACTCTGACCTCAGTACCATTGTTATACTATTGGTAAGTGCTTACTGCTATTATCTTAGCCCACTGTTACTTCCACTATTAGCAAGTCCTTACTACCATTACCTTCGAGCAGCGGTCTGCAACCTTTCTCAACTCATGGCACACATAAACTGATTACTAAAACTCTGTGGCACACAAAAATATAGTTTTTGCTGATCTGACAAAAAAAAAAAGAGGTGTAATTTTGGTTCGTTCACACCAGATGGCTGTTGTTGTGTTGGCTGTTGTCATTTTTTTTTTTATTTGACCATCTAAGGGGAAAGAGGTGGGTGCCCCTACTACACAGTCAGGTAGTGGCTGTTCTACAGATTCTTGCAGCCCACCGGTTGAAACCGCCGCCTTAGAGTACTATCACTTACACTATTACTAAGTACTCACCGGTATTATTTGAGAGTACCATTACTATTCCTGCTGTGCGATGGGGCAGCTGAGGCTCAGAGAGCTGAAGGACCAGTACAAAGCTGGACCACCGGCAGCCTGCCTGCTGCCCCGAGGTGTCCTGCTTCTCGGAGAGCAAGGCGTTTGGGTGAGGCGGGTGGTCCAAGGTCCTGCGTCCTTCTCCATCCTCAAGGGCTCAGCAGAGGGGGCTGGATGGAGGCTGCCAGCCCCTCCCCAGCCGGTGTGAGCAGGGAGCGGATGGGAAGTTGTCCACCCGGAGCCCGGCTCCAGCCCTTCCAGAATCCCGCACAAGGGAAACAATCGCAGATGAGAGGAGGCTTGAAAGCCGCCGCTTTTAAAGTAAAAGGAAATCACACTGTAGAAGCCCCGGCAAAGATGACAAAAAAAGAAAAAGAAAGAAAGGAAACTTAAGATCAAAAATCCAGCCAAACCTCAAAAAAGGGGCTTGGGATAAAAGATGGGGGGGCGGCATCCCCTGGGGGCTTCTGAAGCAGGTGAGGGTGGGGCTGTGCCCAGCCTGAGTGGGAGGCCCGCCCCTCTGTCCCTGATCACAGGCGCCTTTCATGCGCTCCCCCCCTCCCCACCACCGGGGCTGGGCGGCTGGACCACCACTGGGGCCGAGACACGGGACACCCACCAAGTTTTCCCAGTTGAAACACTTCTTTCCTTTAAACTGAGGAAACTTCAAGTTCTTTCCAGACAGAGAATGGAAGGTACTTATGGGGTCCCACCTCCCATCCTCTTTACCTCCCTCCCCCTGGAGGGAGGTGGAGGGGCTTCTCTGGCCCAGCTCTGGAAGGAAGCTAACTGCTCAGCCAGGTGACAAAGGGCTGGCCGGTGGGACACCTATGGCCAGGGTCACATTGCTGTGAGGCGCCCCTAAGGAGGGTCTCGCTTGTCCTTGGGCCCCTGAGGAGCAACGGCCAGAGACCTGAATGACTTTTCTCAGAGATGTCGTCTTCATGCCACACGGCCAGGAGGACAGAAGCAGGATCCAGGCGTGAGGCCCCCAACACTCAGGCTTTCAGGGGCTCCAGGGCCCTGGCTGAGGGCTGGAGGGGTGGGCAGGAGCCCCGCAGCCCTGAGCTGAGTGCTTGCCGAGCCTTGAAGCCTCTCAGGGCGGAGGGGGCCCTCGCAGCCCCCGCTCCAGGCCAGGCACCAGGGAGGAGGCCAGAGAGGCCCCAGAGGACACAGGCGGAGTGGAGGTGCAGCCTCCATGTGTCTGTGGGGCAGCTGGGGTTCAGCAGGGAACGGGGGCCGGGAAGGGGAGCAGGGTCCATGCCACCTGCTCTGACTCTTGGTGTCCTCTCCGCTCAGGATAGGGACCCTGGGGGAGGACCTGTGTATGACACACCTCTGTGGCCTTGGCACAGAGCAGGTGGCGGCCGCCCAGTGTTTGCTGAGTTCATGAGAAAGGGCTGAGCGGCGCTTTGATGCACGCCCAGGTCCCGGGGTCAGATGCTGGCAGCACCGCTGCCCAGCCGCATGACTTCAGCGTGTTGCCGAAATCTCTCTGTCCTCAGTTTCCCCAGCATAGTGCCCACTTCACCAGCCAGGTGAGAGCAGCCAGCATGTGAGCGAGCGTCAGTAGCGTGTTGGGCCGGGTCCTGTGCACAAGCATTTGCCAGCAGAACTGAGCTGGCTGCAGCCGAGCATGGAGGACCAAGTGAAGATGTGGATGGTGCCGTGACCTTTGCAGAGAAACACCTGGGGGTGAGGGGAGACAGTGCTTCCTAAGTGTGCTGGCCCTCCAGCTGGCTCCCTCCCACCCAAGACTGACCCCGCCTGTCCTGGGGCGTGTGGCCTCTTCCCTGAGTGTGTGGGTGGTGAGGATGGGCAGGCCCCATAGGCCAGATTGATTTTGAAATCTTGTCTCTTACGCTGGAAAAGGTCATGTTTGCGGGTGGGCATCCTGAGGCCTCTTTCCAGCAGGGCACCGCAGCTGCGCCACGGGACTTCCATTAGCAGGGATGGGGGCTGTGGGCAGAGGGCTGGAGCTGGAGGTGGCCAGAGGCCCAGGTGTGTGCTGAGGCAGAGCCCTCCCTGGTGAAGCAGCGTGGAAGGAGCTGGTCTCCAGGGCAGGCAGGGCTGTGAGCCTGAGTTTGCCAAGAGCAAGTGAGACTGTGGTGTGGAGGACTCAGGCGGGACTCTCGGGGTCACCTTCAGCAGCAGGGTCCCCGAGAAAGCTGGAGCAGAAGGCTGTCTGTCCTCACACCCTCAGGCGGACTGCATGGGGCTGGCTGCTGGGCCCTGCGGAGAGCTGGAAAAATGGGGGTGGGGGAGACCCCGCCTTGGGAGCAGGGCAGAGCCTGCCAGCCTCCTTGCTCTCTGGGACAGCCTCAGGCAGAAGGGTCCCTGGAGATGGTGTTGGGACTAGCCCTCCAGGCCCCTTAGGCTCTTCAGTCAGAGCCAGAGGCCGAGAAGCTGGCCTTGCCCAGTCCCTCACTCGGAACACCTGAGCATCCACCTGGGTGCCTTCTGGGGTGGGGCTCTGCGACTCAGAACCCCCGGCAGGGGCCTCCCAGACCACGGGATCCCAAGCAGCCACCAGTCACTCACAGGCTGGACCTGGCCCAAGACTGAGTTGTGTTTGGCATGAGCAGGGGTTTAAAAACTACTTTGAAATTAGCTTCCAACACTTCACAGGTGGAAGATTTCACATTTTAAAAGATGAAGATTTTAGCTTTGCCCAAAATACGAGATGCCCTGGCCACTCCAAGCTCGTCTTCCCAGCTCGACAGCCAGCTGCCAGCTGCACACCTGCCACGTCTGCCGCAGGCCTCACCCCTCCCTGTCGCCTCACCATGCGGAGCCATTGTCCGCTGCATCTGTCCTCACCTGGTTCACCTCTCTCGTGACCTCTGCCCAGAGCCATAGGGGCTGGGATTCACCACCCTGGCTTCCGGTCGCAGAGACTCAGAGGCTTTGTACTTGCTGTTCCATCGACCTAGAATGTTCTCCTGCAGGACAGTCTCCCCATCACTCCGTCATTCCCTTCAGACCCCTGCTCCAATGTCAGAGAAGCCCTGCCCATGCCCATGATGCCCCCTTTGCTGCCCCCGCTCTGTTTTGCCTCACAGCCCTGCTTCCCAGCACACACCCATTATCTCCCACTCGGCCTCTGTCCCCGCCCCATGCCACCCCTCGGACGGACGGACGCCAGCTCTGTGAGCACAGTGACTTTCTGTGTCACTCGTTGTCGTCCCCCCAGCCCCTGGGGAGCACTTGGCACTTGGTAGGTGCTCAAAAAATGTCTCTGAATGAATGAAAAGGAAAAAAGGCAGGAGGCCAGCAGACCAAGAGGAGCCTTGGGTGCCAGTCTGAGGGGCAGGGATGGGCCTCCGTGGGCCGCAGGCAGCAGGTGACCGGCTTGGGGTGGCACTCTTCATGAGCTTCTCCAGCAACTGTGTCCCAGGCACGGTTCTGTGGCCCCGGCCAGAGACCCATTTCCATGTTGGCCACAAGGTCTACAGGCAAGAGCCACATTGTAGTTGGCATCTTGGGGAGGCAAAGGCCAGGCGCCCTCCCCCGCCCACCTGCCTGCAGGGGGCTGCAGGATAACTGGGAAACTGAGTCAGGGGATAGGAGGGCTTCCGGGTGGACTGGAACCTCCAGGAGCGCAAGGTCCCCAAGGGGAGCACCTACTGTGTGCCAGGACCGTGTGGGGCTCAGCCTGGTGATGGAGACTGGCACTTGTCCAAATGTGTACGTATCTGTAAGCTGATGGGGCTTTGTAGTGAAGGAAGGAGGCTCTGAGGGCCTCTGTCTGATTCCTCATGATTAGAGCACACAGTAGGTGCTCATATGGCTTGCTGAAGGAATGCAGGACTCTCCAGTCGACCAGCTCCCAGAGGTGTGGGACCCTGGGGACCTGCAGGAAGGGTGCTTGAGGGAGGCAGAGAGATGAGGCACAGGGCATGTGGCACCCCAGAATCGAGGGCTAGCTCTTTCCAGCATGGGACATGATGCCAGGTGCTGGGTGCTGGGTGCTGGGTGCTGGGCAGGGCTCCCCTAGGGAGAGGAAGGGGCCCCTTCTCCTCTCTCAGGAATGTGCCCATCCCCTCCCCCCGTCCCGGGTGGGCCAGGCGCCACTTGGCCTGCCGTTCTGACGCTCTCGGCAGGGCCAGGATGCTGTAAACACCCGTCCTCGACTCTCCTGCAGGGTCTCCGGGTTGCCAGCGATCACGCCATCTGCTCGCATGGCATCAGCCCAAGCCCAGAGCCCGGGGAACCGTGCCAGGCAGCGATTGGTTCCGAGGCGTGCCCCTTAAACCGGGCGGGGGGCCTCCTCTTCTGAGGGGCCCCTGGGGGAGCAGGAGAACAAAAGACAGATTTCTCTTTCCTTAAAAAAAAAGATCAATTTCACTTAAGACTCAGCACAAAACGAGGAGCAGGGGAAGCAGCAGAGAAGAGTGGGTACGGGGTCCTGAATATTCACAAGCTGGCTCTGCAAGGCTCAGCGCTCTGGGTGATGGGGGAGGCGGCCAGGGGCCCTCCATATTTAACACATCCTTCAAAAGTCAGAAGTCACAGCTTCTTCTTGGATGTGCCCCCTTCTGCAGGCATCCCCTATGGCTTGGTGTAGCAGGGCCCCCGGGGGATGGGTGGGGCGGGGAGGCTGCAGAGAGCACTGGATGGGGAGCCAGGACCTCACGGTCTGTCCACTGAGCCGCTCTGGGTCCCCATAAAGCAGGTGACAGAGTGGCCATGCAGATTAGGTGGGACAGGACCCAAGGTAGCATGTATTTCTGGAGCAAGGAAAGGGCCCCACAGTGGGTGGCCGCAGGGCGCTCTGTGTGACTACAGTGGATCTATCTGTGGCCAGGTGCGCGTATCCTTGTCCCCAGGTGGGCCCATCTGGGTTTGCATGTGAGACTCTGCGTGTGT
Organism: Desmodus rotundus; assembly: GCF_022682495.2. NCBI lineage: Eukaryota > Metazoa > Chordata > Mammalia > Chiroptera > Phyllostomidae > Desmodus > Desmodus rotundus. Next base: position 3,187,734 of record NC_071398.1, read on the forward strand.
CTTGGCTCTTGCCCACCTTTGTGCCTGGGGGTGCAGGTATGGAGGTTCGAGCGGATCTCCATGTGCAGATGTGTGAGTGCGCCAGGGAGCCAGCCCCTCCCGGGGCCCACCAGTGGGGAGCCAGGCGACCGAGGCAGCTGGCTTCTAGTGAGGACACGCAGTGAGCACTCTTGTCCAGCCACACCCCCCACTGGGTGGGCCTGGGGGAGCAGAGGCCACGTCACGTCCTTGATGGCGTAGCCTCAGCTCGCCCACCACTGCCCAGCTGGCATGTGTTTGGAAGTCCACACCAGAGAGGAACTATCCCTGGTGAAATTGCTCTGGACACCCCAGTGCCAACTGGGCCTGGGTCAGGGGGCTCGGGTCCTCTACGCCAGGCCCTCACTAACAGGGCAGGCGGCCTGGACAGGGGATCCTGGCTGGGCTTTGAGCCGAGGGGCAGCCCGGCTCTGTGCTCCCGGGAACCAGCTGCAGATGGCAGTGGGGGTGGGATATGGCTCAGGAGCCCAAAGGGGGTCTGAAAAAAGAGGTCGGGGAGGGGAGGCCAGCTGCCCTTGAGTGCAGCGCCCGATGGTTTATCATGCTTTCCAGTGCGGTGGCCTGCCTGGCCTGCCTCCCTGCCAGGGCAGAGTGACCGTCAGCCCCATTTCACAGATGAGGGGCTGAGGCTCAGGGTGGGGGGCAGAGCAGAGATTGCACTGTGGTGTCATTGGCACTGGGTCCCAAACCTCCCCTCCGGCAGGTGAGCAGACCCGGCCTGGCCAGCTCCACGGGCTGCTTTGCCTGCTGGGCCAGGTGACCGCGTGTTCCTGAGCAATGCCACGCTCAGGGCCAGTCTCGCTCGCCCAGCAATCCAGAGGCGAGTGTTCCTGCTACCCTGTCTCCCCCATGAGGACCCTGCGCACACAGAAGTCCCACAGCCAGCAAATGGTGCCTATGGGGGTGGGCTGCAGCCACCGTACTGGGCCGCCACCCATGGAGGCCAGCAGAGCTCAGAGCCCTGTCCAAAAGAACACAAGGCAGCTGGAAACGGGGTCCCCAGTACCCAGATACCCCTCATCTGCTCTTGAGGCCCAGGGTGAAAATTCTCCCCAGGAGGAACAGGGCACAAGTGACTCCTAAGCCACAGGACAGCCCAGGGGTCTCCCCAGACCACGGTCCCACTGCCATCCTGCCTCAAGTCCTAACCAGGTGACCCTGCGGTCCAAGGTTCCTCCGCTCCAGAGACCTGGGCAAGGTGGCAGCTGGAGGACGAAAGGTGGGCAGGACTGAGGGGGACTGAGACAGGCATCCCGCCCTCCGGTCCCCCAGCTGCCACAGCCGCCTCTGCCGCCACTGAGCCCTCGCTGGATTATTCAATGTAACATTTAATTACACCGCGAGTCTAACGAACACAAGGCGAGTCAGATGTGGAACTCGCACCCCCTGCTGAGCCTCCTGGAAACCACGGGGAAGCCAGGGTTGCTCCATATGCCGCTGCGTGGGTGTGTGCGGCATGCACACATGTGTGCACGTGTGTCTGGGGGCCTGTCTCTGTGAGTCCGTGCGTGTCCAAGTGGGCAGTCTGTGTGCATCTGCCTGGTGCACGCCTGTGTGTGTGCGCGTGTGTGTGTGCAGCCCTGATGTCTATATGGTGCGTGTGCCTCCGTGTGCTTGCCTCCCTCCCTCTCACGGCTGCTGAAAGCAGTTCCTCCTCTAATGATCAGTAATGTTTTCCAGGCCCCCAGTGGGAGCTGGCTGCTCAGAGACCCTCCTGTGGCATTGTTTCTCTATCACCTAGTCCAGGTGCCCTCTTTGGGACTGCCAGGTCCCCAAGTAAGTCCTTCTGGCTCCGTCTCCCTGTGCTGGCCTTCCCAGGTGACAGGTGTGAGCATGCTCCTCCCCTCCGCCCCATTTCTTTCCTTCAGGGCTCTGCTCTCAGCTCAGCCCAGGGCTCGGGCAGTCCCCTTGCTGGTCACATTACTCTACATACCCATTCCAGAATGTCACTTTGAGCCCCAAACTCTTCCACTCACTTCAGGCTTTAGAGCCGGGCCACCAGGACTGAGGTCCGCCTCTGCCCCTCCCTGTGTGTGGCCTCCGATGAGGCCCTTCCACGAGCCGAGCCTGCCTTCCCCCAGGGCAGGGAGCTCAAAGGAGGTGATGTGTGTCCAGTGTGCTGACTGCCACCCAGCAGTCAGGGGAGCCCCGTCTCGATGGTAGTGAGGCACGGGAGGACCCCCTGAGCCCTCAGCAGGGCCATCCCTGTGGGGACAAGATGAGCTGGTGGGCGAATATTCTACAGAACCAACCTCAGGGAACAGCCCTGGAAAGGTGGCAGTCAGAGAGAGCGGTGGCCCATCCTGGGCAGCAGGACCAGGCTGGGCCAAGGCCAGTCCAGAGTTTTCAGCACCACCTCTGACATGAATTAGAGACGTCTTCTCGGTGCCGGGCCCAGCACAGGCCGTCCCTGGTCAGTCCCCGCTCAACTCCCCTTCCCCATGGTTCCCTCAATGGTCCTCCATTTGATTCCCACCCAAGTCTTCCACCCCTGGAACCAACTCGCCAAAGGAAACCCAATCTGCTCAGTCAACACACGAGGTGTTCCAGAACCATGACATCCTCGCACAGACCCACACGGCCCCGTGCATAAAAGTGTCTGAGGCAGCGTTTTGAAGGACAGAGGCTGGAAACAGTGTAAATGTCCAATAACGGCGGTAGGCTCGACCGGTCAGATTCATTTATCTGATTGGATCCGCTGTGGCCAGTATGGAGGAGAAAGTTCTGCAGGGACGTCTGCTCCCAGCACGACGGAGTAGACATCTTTTCCCTATTTCTCCTAAAAACTCTGGGAATCGCACATTTTTAAAAAATAGGAAGACTCAGAAAGGTGGAGAAGCCACACTGGCTAGGAACCCCGGGCAGGCCCCAGGGAACAACACAATGGCAGCTCACTGTGTTCCCTTTTCGCTCTGTAGACCCCCAGCTTGGAGCTGAAGAAGCCAGCAACCAGGAGACACCACGGGGCATAGACAAAAAAAATCTGCCCCCAAAGAGCCTGACCACTCTAGCCAGAGACTCAGTAAAGGGGCAGCCAACCAACATAGAAAAATACTAGGCGATAACCACTCCGCTCCAGCCAAGCACCATGGGAAAGACCGTAGTCTCCCCACCCCCACCCCCAGTCTAGGGACCCTAGGCTTCCGCCTTGCCCTTCTGTAACGGGGCTCCCCAGGGCTCCCAGAAGCAGGCCCAGTAGAAGCCGGATATTACCCAATGTTTTCCTCCTTGTGGTGCAGCGACAGGGCCCCCCTCCCGCCCCACAGCGCCAGCCAGCACAGTGGTATCAGGACATGTGTCCCTGCCCAGGGGTGGCGGTGGAGACTCCGTGGCTCCTGCTGTGAGCTCTCAGGCGTCCATGTGAACAAATACACACTGAGTGCTTGCTCACTAGAAGCAAGAGAGCGATTTTGAAGGGAGGGGAGGAAGGGAATTCTCTCCAATGGATCCTATCCACGCCTCCAGGGGGCAGTGAGGGTAGTGAGGGGCACATGCAGTTTGAAAAACAATTTTCTATATATTATGACCTAATTTCATATTTGAAACAAGAAATTCTGCGATAATACCAGTAGTAATAACGGGACAACTACGTGTTTAGCATTTTCATCCACTCATTTAGTCAACAAATATTTATGGAGCACGGACTGCGTTCCAGCTGTGTCCTGGGTGCTGGGGATACGGCAGAGACAAAAAGACAAAACTGTCCTCTGGGAGCGGACCCTTCCCCCAGGATTCTCCTTCCTTCCTCAGAGTGTCCTTAAGAAAGCAGGAATAGCACATTCTCTACACTCAGATGGGAAACCCAGGGGAGGGGAGGCTCAATGGCCGCGAAAAGTCGGGACTAGAGGCAGGACTGGAAGCTGACCACAGCTCCAAGCAGCCCCCAGGTTCTGCCTATAAGCCCCATGCTCCAGGTGGACCACGTGGGCCCATCTACACCCTCACCTGAAGCAAAAGCGGAAGTGCAACAGATCTCTGGGGTGTGGCCTCTGTCTACAGAGGAGCAGGATCTGGAGTCTGCCTCCCGGGGAATCTCTTAGGGTGGGGAGTAAGGAGGGGGGATGTTTGGAGGGTGCTAGGCTGGTACTGGCAGGTCGCAGGTGCCTCAGAAGGGCGCCCCCAGGCTGGGGCATGGTTATCTGCTGGAGACCCTCTCTGGGCCTCCGGAGAATTCCCAGGCCCTAGCACTGGGAAGCCACCTCTCTCTTCCCAGTGACCTTGACCCGGGCTGGTCTGGCCTCTCACAGACCATTGCCCCTCCCTTCGGCATCCGTTTCCCAAGGTCGTGGAAAGCGTGCTGGAAAGGGTGCGCAGAGAACAGAGGGGACGTGGTGTGGATGCCAGGCCTTCGCAAGGACCTATTTTCAGCTTTTTCTGAGCCTGGGGCTGGGTAGGGTCGGCCACTGGGCTTGACGTTAAACTAGGAGCGGCCAGGGCAGGTGTAAATTATGCATAGCTATTTCTGGAAACTTAGATTTCTCAAGAGAAATAAATTAATTTGCCTGTTTGGGCAAATAACACCAATTTTTTTCCCTGCTTAAGGTCATTTTGTTAAAATAAAATTGATTAACGTTCTCTTTAAAGTTTAACTAGAAACTGCTCAAACATATTTTTATGCACAGAAGCACGGTTTGCGCCCTTCAGTAATTAATAACTCCACAAATAAGTTCACACTGCGCAGCTCCGCTCGGCCCCCGGCCCGCGGCAGGCGCCGTCTGGGCGGGGCTACTGGGGGCGGGGCCGCGCCAGGTCGAGCCAATCACAGCTAAGGGGAGGGAGGGGGCGGGCCAAATCGCTATCTCAGCAACACGAGTCCTAGATTCACCTGGTATTGACCGTAAGCTTTTGGACCGATTGGATGCAGCTCAGCCCGGCCACGAGCTCCCTCCAGGCAAAGGCAAACCCCAGACGACCAACACCTGGAATCAGCCCCAGGGATGAGTAGGCGCTCTGATCAAGGGCTTCTGGGCGCTGAGGACTGGGCTCTGGAGCCAGGCTGCCTGGATTAGAATCCGAGAGTTACCGAGTTACTTAACCTCTTTCTGCCTTGGTTTCCTCATCCGTAAAAAGGGATGACGATAGCCACGTGATAATGTGTGGATGAACAAGTTAATAATACCCGTCGGTGCTCACTGTGTCCAGTGCTGGGCACATAGTGAGTGCCCCATTGATGTTATTTAATGCCATCATCATTTTTATCTCCTTTCAACTTCACGACAAATTTGTCAGGCAAGCACTTTCTTATCCTTCCCATTTGCCAATGAAAGCATGGAGGCTCAGAGAAGTTAAGTGCCGAGCCAGAGGTCACACAGCTACTAAGGGGTAGAGCTGAGGTTTGAATCCAGGCCTGACACGCTGCCCGGCTTTTAGGCTACAAGGTGTCTTCATACACGCTTATCTTCCCCTTAAAGGCTTTGAACGCCGTGTTTCACACTCTGTCTGCCGATGCTCAGCAAATATTTATTTACTCGTGCCTCTGTGCTGGGTGCTGGTTATATCCAGATTTCCCAAGTCAGGCTCTGATATCAAAGAGGTGATAGTCAGGGATGGGTAGCAGGTGAGGACGGTCCAGTCTTCAGTGCGATTTGCCAACCCAAGCCCGTTCTTCGTTCTTCCTGGCTGGGGGTGGGGTCATGTGACAACAGCTGGCCAATGAGCTGTGAGTTCAGGTGTGTGTGTGTGTGTGTGTGTGTGTGTGTGTGTGTGTGTGTGTGTGTATGAGACAGAGGGGGGATTGAATTGCTAGTGTAACAGTCTCCCCACTTTTTTTTTAAATCATATTTTTGTTTTTGGTATTTTATTAGGAAATCTTTTAAAAAATATTTATTTTTTAGAGAGAGAGGAAGGGAGAAAGAGAGGGAACCATCCATGTGTGGTTGCCTCTCGCATGCCCCCTACTGGGGACCTGGCCCACAACCCAGGCATGTACCCTAACTGGGAATCTAACCAGAGACCCTTTCATTTGCAGGCTGGCACTCAGCCACTGAGCCACACCAGGCAGGGCAGCCTCCCCACTTCTTTGCCCCCTGGCTTGGTCACCAACCACATTGATGGTGGTAGCTGCTCTCCGAGCCTCAGCTGACTTCTGAGCTGACGTCCAGGTTGGCCACATATCGTCAGTGAGAAATAAATCTTTGTTGTGTTGAGCCACTACAGTTTGGGGCTTTTTTACTGCTGCACCATGACCTAGCCTACCCTGACCACACGGTCCCAGAGACAGACATCTGTAAAAGGTGTGCAGATGCCGGGTGATGCACCAGGGGCTACCGAGGTTTTTATTGGGAGAACATTTCCCATGGCTGTGGGGGTCAGAGAGGGAGCCTGGAGGATGAACAGAGCTGAGACCAGGATGAAATGAGCAAGGCACCTCCCATGGGCACAAAATATAAGTGAATGCCAAAAAACTCAGACTAGTATTTTAATGCAAGGGTTTAAAAGTCAAAATTCATGCAAAAAATTCATGCGATGAAAAGAAACAGCAACAACACAGACCGATCCAGGGTAAATTTGTATTGTACTGCCCTGCCTCACTCACTTCCTTCCCCCTAACCCAGGCATTAAAATATCGTTTACATTTTGCACCCAAGGTGAGTTCTTCATTCTCCTCACCTAGGAACTAGCCTTGATATCAGACACCTGCGTTTTAGGAGGTTGGTTAACGAGCTGAGTTAGCAGTTGGAGCCACCCAGGTAAGAAAGAAGGGAGGGGCGTGCTTCTAGTCAGTTCAAGTCACCTCCTCATCCAGGCCCGTGCGTGACGCGCCCCCCCACCCCTCACACGGGGACCCTGTTCGCCTTACACAGCTCACATCCTTTCCCTTTGTGGCTCTCGTGGCCACACATGGCTAGGGGTGCACTGGCTTGCTTACTTGTTAGGTGTTTGTCACGGGACTGAGTCCCCTGAGGACTGTGCCACATGACCTGCCCATCTCTGTATCCCCAGCACCTATGTGGCCTGGCATGTGAGAGCAGCTCAGTAAATACCCACCGGATGGATGAATGAATGGACTGAAGTCTTGGTCCTATTTACTGATCACCTTAGGTGCGGAGGCCACCCTTAAGAATGTGCACTTTAGAAGGGACCACCAAAACCAGTGGGAAGTTAAACATTACACAGTTAGTTTAGGGGAGCATTGTGTTCTCTGCAGCTGAGGGGCCTTGAGGATTCTTCCCACGACAGCTTCTCCACGGAGTCCAAAACCCTTCTCCACCTGCCCCCAGAAGCTCTGGGCAGGCACCCATAGTCAGGGGTCTCAGACCCCCCAGGTCCTGGGCCATGTCTCAGTCTGGGCAAATTCTTCAGCCCCCACAGCCACTGGATACAATTGGCACATGCAAAACACAGCGACAATGAACCTCAGGCTTCGGGGCACCTCACCTGCCCCCCACTGCCACATCCTACTCCACACCCAGAAGATTAGGGACCGATTCTGTCACACCCCCGGGCTGTGCAGGAGACCCAGCTGCACCCAGGCCACTTCTGGGGCTTCAGTCCTCAGAGGCATCATTGCACACAGCCTCCCAGTGACCGTCCCGGGTCCCTCGGACCTGAGCAGGAGCCAACTCATCCCAGCTCCAGCTCTGTTCACCGGAAGGAGGTGGGGCGTCCCCGAAGCACAGGCTTCTAGTCCTACATCACTCCCAACCAAACACTGCTGGATGGCAACAAACACAGTCCCAGTAAGGGCCTCCGTGTCCCCCCTATGAGCCCCCTCCCTGCAAGAAGTCATGAGGGACTCTCAGCGGAAGGGGCTGGGGGGGCAGAGCCAGCTGGAGAACAATGGGGCCGGGGCGAGGGGGAGTCGGTGGGGTTCCCTGGCTGCCTTGCCATCGCCATAAACCTCATTACCTCGTGGTCCCCGAGGCCGCCTCTCTCCTTACCCAAGGCATCCGCCGGCTTCACTGCTGACTCCCACATGGCGTGAAAAGCTCTTAAACCCCCTGCTGTATTTTTAATGGGGGCAGTGACTAATTTAGCCCTACGCCACCAACCGTCAAATCAAATCTTCTATTGGTGCTTACTGAGGACTCACCTGGGCTCCGTGGGGTTCGGGATAAATCCGGGCTGGAGGGGGCCCAGGGACTCGCGGGTCCGCCCCCAGCCTCAGCACTGTGAGCCCAGCAGGCCTGGTTGGGGAGGCAGGGCAGCCGGGCCCAGCCTTAGCCACACTTTGGGGGACACCGAAGCCTACCTTGAGATCTCCCCTAAAACGGCCCAGTCTCCAGGGGGCTAAGAACTGGAGTTTGCCGCCTTGGGCTTCCAGGAGGCAAGAGCCCTGAATCGCAAGGGTGGCTGCTGCATGGTGCCCCTGCCCGCAGCCCCCACCCCGGGGTCGGCGTCTGCTCCGGGATGTGCAGGTGAAAAATGGAGGGCCCGCCCGTGTGTGATTGGCACAGGGGGCGGCAGGTAGGGGAACTCTTCCGGGCCCCAGAAGCCCCTGGTTATGGGACTCAGAAGACACTGGGCATAACTGCCCCACATTCCACGCCCGTGACTTAGAGTTACTATGTTATAATTAGGCGCAATCTGTCTGCCTGTTTCATTTCCGCTCTGCAGAGGGTAATGGCCAATTTTCTTGCCCCTTGTGAAAAGTTAACAAGGAAGGGCTTCCCCGTGCAGGTTCTGAAGCCCTGGTCTCGGATTGGCCAACCAGCGGAGCACCAGCATGAAGGACGGGTGGGAGACCAGGCTGCTGGGTGGGCCCTGGGGTGCCAGCAGGGCCAGGAGGGGGCGAGTGAAGCAAAGGGCGGAAGGTGCAAAGGCTCAGGAGACACCCCTTCTCAGGGCTTGCAAATGCAGGTGGCCCTGAGAGTGGGGACTCCCTGAGCCTTGTCCCCTCAGCACCTCACTTGCCCCACTAGAGTCCTGGACCCCCCACCCCGCTTCCGATCTCTGCGATGGGGATCCTGCCACCCCTACCTAGCTCTGATCTGCAGCCCCTAGCTTCTGCCACAGCCCCATGCTGCAGCCACAACTGAGCTGGCCTGGAGGCCTGGCTGCAGGAGGGTCAGTCAATCATGTGACCACCGACACCCACGCCTGGGAAAGGCATCCCAAGTGGGAGAAACAAGGGACAAAGTGCACAAGTGTGTGAGCCACCAATCTGCGACATGGCTTTGGAAAAGCCGCCCACGTACCCTGGGGCCTCAGTGTCCCCGTCCCTAAAGGAAAAGACGGGAGGATCTCATCTTAAAGGGTGCTCTCCACTGACTTCTGCGGCCAGCTGCTCAGACTGTGAGTGAGGAGTCGGTTAGTACACTCCTGTCCCCAGGGAACGTGCATCTGCCGTGTGCTGGCCGCACGGGCACGGGATATGCCATAGGAACTCCGAGGACACACCCCACGGGTGACAACAGCCCCCCCACCCCAGGCTGGGGAGGAGAGAACCAGGCAGCCATGCCGACTGTGTGGACCCCTTTATTGGACTGCACTAGTCACTGCGGCCAGATTAAGTCACAGGTAAAAGCAGACCACCCAGTTGCACTGGAACCGATTGTATTCATTACATAGTTTTAATCACTGTCCGGTGAACTGGCAAATCCAATCAAAGCATTAGTCTTTAATTAAAAAAATGAAAAGGAAATATTCAGACAATAGCCAAGCAATCACGTCACGATGCACAATGACCTAGAACCGCAATTAAAAAGTAGTTAACCAAAGGGCGGGGGGGCGGAGAAAAACAAGAAAGAAAGAAAAAGAAGCAAATAATAAAAAAAATCACGCTAATCCTTTTTTTAAAAACTATCAATATAATACATGAAGGAACAAAGGACAAGCCTCAAAAAGCGGGTTTCTCTAACTCTAGAAATGTAGTCCGCGGCAGAAACTCTAAAAGCACACTAGCTGAAGCAGGGCAATAAAAAATACTGAGCGTGGAATACTTTTAATCTCTGCCATTAATATTCATTTCCAGCTGCTTATAATAGCAGCGCCTCATGGCCAAATCATTAGAGTTTTACATCTGGGTTGCAAATGACACTTTGATTGGATGTAATGTTCAAATGGCCCTCCGCACGGCGTCTCCGGCAAGCCTTCTGCGGAGAGGTGTCCTGTCGAGCGGTCCCTCACTGTGCGTGCTGGCTCATCGTGTGATTCTGCAAAGGCGAAGAAAGGAGACGCGCGTGAGGGCAGAAGAATGGAGAGCCCGCCCGTCCCCTCCCACTCGGTGCCTTTGCGCCCAGGGCCGCAGAAAAGCGGCGCAATTATTCCGAAAACAAAATGCAGCCGGGGAAAAGTGCACCGGGGACGCAGCTGCCAAGACGCCACCTTGTCGATGTGGGGCTTGGGGATCGGTTCCTGTTGCTGCCAACCTGGGCTCCCTGTAAATTGTGCCCCCCCCCTTTTTCTCAAGACTGTGTCTTACCGTGGCGACCGGCTCTATGGAGGAAAAGGGGAAATACCGGGGAGGTAGCAGGAATTAAAAAAATCTCTGTTCAGCTCCCTAGCTCCCTTTTGCACTAATGATGCGGAGAAATTGTGTCTGGTGGCTGGCCAGGCTTCCTCCAGACCCCTCTCGTCCATCCCAGGAGGGGCCCGGAGCCCGGTGGAGGGAGACAGCACATGGGCCAGGCAGCCCTGCAGCCGAGCAGCTTCCGACCGGCAGGGACCTGCTGAGGCAGCGGGTAGCCGCGGTGCCTGCGGCTGGAGCAGGGCACAGTCACCCAGCGGGGAGGGCGCCTGCCCGTGCGGTCGTGGGACAGCTAGCTCGCTGGTGAGGAGAACACGAAGCATTTTGGGCAAATCCACCTGGGAATCTGGGGCCCAGGGGACCCGCTGGCCAAAGGCTTCCCCCTCCCTGCAGCCGTGCGGCCTGTTTCCACGGGAGCCAGCGGCCTGGGGCCGCGGGTGGGATTGGCCCGTAGAGTCTGCAGGTTTTCCTTTCTCCTTCAGTGGTCCAGGTTCCAAATACAGACTCAGCTCGTCCAAGCCCCAGTGGGGTTCAACCTCATCTCATGGAGAAAGGACGCAACCTCTTCCCGGGAAGAGAAGCCCTGCTTGGGGGCCACGAAGGACCACCAGCCACAGTAGAGTGCAGCTGCCCAGGGAGGTTCCTGCCTCAGCAGACCTGGTCGCCCAGGGGACTCCCAGAGGAGTCTGGGGCGCCAGGTGCCCCAGGCCTGCAGCTCTGCCAATGACCACCAGGGGTCAGACTCGGCCCTGCGTCTCTCTCCTGGGCTCCAGGTCTGGGCTGTGAGGGCAGGGGGTGTGGAGGGGGGCCCTGGGGACATCCCCAGACCTAGGCCCAGGGCCCTGATGCAGCAGCTTCCCCCTGCAGGCATGGTTGCTGCCTCCACCGTGCCGTCACCACCCCTCCTCAGGGGGCCGGGGACTGCTGGCCTCCTTCCTTGGGCTCCCGGGCGCAGGCCATGTGGCTGGCGAGCACACCTGCTGTGTGCTGTCACGGGTACCTTCCTTTCAACCTTCACAACGGCCTCACAAGGTAGGGCATGGTAAGATGAGAAAAAGGAGGCTCAGAGAGGCTCAATGACTGGCCCAGGGTCACCCAGCTGGGACGCAGGAGGTACTAGCAGCTGGAATCCAAGAGAGCTAGGGGCTTGGGCCAGAAGGCAGGCTTCCTGGCACCCCACGCCCCACAGGCACCCCAGTCCACGGGCCGCCCACACTCTACCCCAGGCAGGAGCACAAGCTCTGCCAGCACCTCGGCCTGGCACCGCGGCTGGGATGTCGCGGACCCAGAGGCACACGGCGGGTTGTCTGAAACCGCAGATGGGTTGCAGTGGTTTCCATGGGAACGCCCACCCTCCAGCCCAGGCACCTCTCCTCACACTTGTGCAGGGACAAGCCAGCCAGTCCACGGGGAGCCAACCCACCCTCCATGGAGCCATCCTCCTTCAAGTCTTTGCCGAGTTTGTTCCCACCTCCCCTCTCCTCCCTCCCAACCCAGCCACTCTTGGGGTGTCTGGTCACAAGGTCATGTCCCATCCCTGCAGCCCTCAAGGTCCAGGCCCTTCCCGCCCACCTCCCACACATCCGTGTGTCCCTTGCCTGCAAGACTGACCTGCTCGGTGGAGCTGCAGGCAGGGGGCTCACTTCCTCTCCCAGCCCCAGTGCACCCAGCCCGATGCTGGGCGCCCTCTGCCTGGCACGGCTGCCCAGAACTGGCCGACAGCCCGTCAGTTAACAGTGCCACGTGGCCTGCGCTAGCCGGTGCGGTCCGCCCTTCTTTGTTTGTGGGGGCTTCGGGGGGAGGAGGGGGCACATTAGGAAGATAAACATGGATGACTTCCTATTCTCAAAGGGTGGCCCCTAGGGCCCAGCACCAAGTAGACTCTGAGTCAGTATTTCTGGGTGAATCCAGGGAAGGGTAAATGGATGAGTGCGCGGGACTTGGCTACTGGGAAGGGGGGCGCAAGCACTCCGGGTGGGAGGCACTGCAGAGACAAAGGCGTGGGGGCTGCAGTGAGTGTGGCAAATGCAGGCAGCGGCAGGGTGACCCCGGCAGAGGTCACACGGAGGCCTGGGGAGTTGACCCTGAACGAAGCCTGTGTCCCAAAGGCAGCGGGACACCATAGGTGATGATATCTGATTTCCACCCAATCCTTGAGGACCACCCCCACCAGCATGGGGAAAAGGGGGCGTCAGGGCACCTCTGCATAACAGAGCAGCCTCTTGCCAGGACGCCAAGAGTAGGGCCACTGTGACGTTCGTGGTCCACACTGGTGCACCCCGGGCCGATGGCACAGGAGCCTATGCTGGGGACCACTGGTTAGGACGATGCAGGGGGTCAGGTGAAACAACAGTGAGTTTCCCCTCTTAAGCAGCAGCAGCAGGCAGTTCTTCGGTCAGACTCCAGAAAGCACTTCCTCCAAGAGGGCTGGGACGCAGAAGGTAAGACTTCCCTCCCTGAGCTCTACAAGAACAAAGGCCCAGGATGTCACAGCAGATGGATGTGTCGAAGCTGGAGGCCCCAAGGGGCCGGCACCAGAATTCACTCAGCGCTGCATTATTAGCTACCTGCTGGATGCTCTGCTCTGGGCACAGTGGGGGGCGGGGGGAGGCTCCAGCTGGGCCCACGCCCCTCAAGGGCCTGGGACACAGACACCCAAACGTTTTTGTGGGACAAACGGTGCAGATGGCAGCTCAGCGAGAGACATCGGTCAATGCCGCTCAGGAAGGGTGTGCGGTGGGGCTGCTGAGCGCCCAGGAGCTCCGCCCACGGCACCAGCTCTGCAAGGGCAGCGGGACCTCACCAGGACCCGCCAATCATTCCCCACACCTGTGCGCCGCGCAGCTGCCCGCGGAGTCACTGCCCATGGGCCCGTTCAATAACCCTAAAAGGGCCGCGGCGTCTCCCACGCGGGGAGCTGCGACTCCAGGGGCCGAGCGCTCGCTCGCCAGGCCTCCTCGGACTGCGCCTTCCCCGCGGCGTGGTTCGCACAAGGGCGTTTTGGCTTAATGTCTATTTCGCCATTTATACCTGTGCTATATTTAGCCCCTTCGGAGAAGGAAGGAAATCGTTTTTAAAGATGCTGCCGACCCCGCAGGTGAACGCTTGCTTTCCAGCACTGTAAAGGCCGGGGTGGGTGGGGCGGGAGCCGGGAAACACTGGAAGGCGCCTGGCGGGGAGGCCTGGCAGCCGCTCGGGCCTCGCCGCCTGCCAGGGAGACGCAGGTGTAGGCCTGGAAGCAGGTGAGAGAAATAAAACGGGAGCCGGGGAGGGGGTGGGTGGCGCTGGTTTGCAGCGGAGATCCAGCCCCTGGGCGGAGCCTGGGCGGAGCCTGTGCGGCTGTCCAGGAGGAAGGCTTCAGCTGGGGTCCATTTCCGGCGCCTCTGCCTGGTGCCCTGGGCCATCTGCCCCTGGGACACTGGTTAGTGGCGGGCAAGGGGGTGGTACGGTGTCAGTGTAAGGGGTCGGGCCCTGCCTGGGGTCCTGCTGAGCCCTCTCTCTGCAAGTCCTCAAAGAGCTCAGGCCTCGGCTCCGTTTGTCATGCCTTCACCTTATTTTACGTGGTTGGCCATTCATTCATTCATTCATTCATTCATTCAACAAGACTGCTGGGCTTTCAGCAGCAAAATGGCCCCAATCCAGAGCCCAAGCCCAGGATCTTGGGCACAGAGGGGGAGTGTCAGAAGCCTGTTGCTGGACCATTCTTCTCAAAGCACCCACGCACACCTGCACGGGCCAGTCAGAGGTTCAGGCGGGGCCCCACTCTGGTTTTCCCGGCCCCAGGAAGCATCCTTGGCTCAGCACGCTCCGTGCCCAACAGTCACGCACAGGCGCGAGCACACGCACGCTCGCTGGGAGCCCCGCCCCAGTCCGCTGCAGGGATTCCTTCTCCACGTCTTGGCTCTGTCTTCTTCTGTCTCTTGCTCTGGAAGCTGCTTGATCTCCCTTTGACCCTCACTCCCCCACAGCATCACGCAGGAGAGAGTGGGGGCGCTTCAACGCAGAGGCTGCCCCGTGGCCTGGCAAAGCCATCCGTGGAGCGACAAGGCCATTCTCCGCACACCCGGGGTGCATGGGCATGGGCTGGAGAGGACTCCTCTGCACATCAGCGAGCTCGCTCTCAGTTGCCACTGTCTCATGTCCCTCCTACACTCCAGCCACTCTGATTAGAACAGGCCTGGAAGGTCCTAGCCCCTCTCTGGCCCGCAGCAAGTGCTGCCTCCAGGCTCTGTTGCCGTGGGTGAGAATAAGGCAGATTGGCTGAGTCCCAAGTTTGAATCCTGGCTCTACCACTTACCCTGCAGCCTTGGGCATGTTCCCTGAGGTCTGGGGCTGGGGTGGGGGTGGGGCGGTAAGGACAGAGCCCTGTCCCTCAGCGGCTCTGAAGGTCTTTCCCAGGCCGGGACTCCAGTCCGAGCCCGTGGAGGTTTGAGGGACCCCTGAACCGTGTCTCTCCCAGTGCCTCCCAGCCACCCTCTGAGGACGCTTTGCACTGGGTATGTGTGGGCACAGGCACACGCACATGCACACAGGGACAGCTTTCCAGACAATGGCACCCACGACAATCACCGCTCACACCTGCCACGTGCTCCCTGCGTGCCACGCCCCGTCCTTAACCCTTCACACCTGTTAACTCTTGAAAGCCTCCGGACAAGCCGGGGAGGTAAGTACTATCATTTTCCCTATTTCACAGGCGGGAAAACCGGGGCACAGAGCAGGTCCTGGCGGCTCGGGCGGAGCCCGGTCTTGACCGCAGCACGGCTCTGCCTGGGAAACATGCGAAGTGCAGCATCTGCTGGGGGAACGATGAATAATTCAGCTTGGCAGGAGCACAGGGCCGGTGCCACGGAGACAGCCGGGAGAGGGAGGGGGGCCGCACGGATTCGGCTCCCTGGTGCGAGACGAGGCAGCCTGCCCTTAAATCTGGGCCACGGGGAGCCATCGAAGGTATCGGAGCTGCGGAGTTACACAAGAGGCTGGGGAGAGGGAGAAGCCCACACCTCCGGCCGACAGGATGTGTCCCATCCTGGGTCCCCTCCCGCCCTCCCCAACATGCATACACACGCACACCTGCGCACACATGCATCCACCTTTCCCTTCGAGGCGTGTGCGGCGCAGGCAGCTCCGCTTCCCTCTCAGGGTGTTTCACCTGGGCAGCCCCCCTCTACGGCGAGCACTTATTTTTAGAGAATTTGACAATCGTCCAAGGGTCTAAGACGAACAGATGGCCTGTCTTAAAGGCTCGTATGTTCGCTAGTTTGCACTTCTGACAAACGGTAAGCGCACTCGAGAGCACACACCATGAACAGCGCCGAATGAATGCTCGGAACACAACTTAGCTCATGCACGTCATTACAATTGGGGGTGAGTGATGGCCAAGGTTCCCTCTCCGTGCTGGCCGGTGACACCGACGCTCCCCCCAGAGCCTGGCTGTGACGTGTATGCACCTGCTTCCCCTGTGGCCCCCACCCAGCCAGCCAGCGTTTACCCCATTCACACAGACGGCAAGAAAAGGCATGTTGCATACAGGTAACGCCCCACCTTGGCATCAGGGTCCTGGGCACAGCTGTGGCCCCCTGGCCTGGGACAGAGCCCCAGGGCGTCCTTGGAGGCCAAGGCAGCTCCTCCACATGTGGGGACGTGTGTGAATAAAGCTTGGTGGGCCCTGCCTCCCAGACAGCCAGACAGGCTGTTGTCTGCCACTCCAGAGCAGCGGGAAGCGAGCCTCGCACCCGCGCAGCCAGGGACGTCTGTCTCTCCATCTCTTGTGTGAGCAATTCATCCGGATCTCCTGGCCTACAGGGAGGTTCCGCTCCCAGGGAGCAGTGGGCTGGCTTTGGGGGAGGGGGTCCGCGGCTAGGTGCAGAGCCCAGAGCGGGCCCTCGGTCACCCCGGGACACACGATGAGCCACACGGCCCGGACTGCTTCCGTCGGAGGGGTCCTTAAGAGGCTGACCACGGGATCCTCGTGCCACTCTGAGCCCCAGCGGGGCGGGGGTGCCTCTCCCTAAAGCCCTCCCACCAGCGCCCGGCAGCACCCAGAACACGAGAGACCAAAGCAGGTGGCCTGGCCCACAGCTCCTTCTGTGAACGAGAAAACATCTTCCCTCGAGTGCAAATGTGGGAGAAAATAATGTAAAAAAAAAATCCCAACCAACTCCCAGAGGGCCTGGATCTGCACTTCCGTGCTTTGGAAATAACCCCCCGGGAGAACAGATTATTAGGAGGGAACCGAAGCCTTCTATTAGGGACACAGCCTGTAAACAAGGTCCCTTCAGAGTCACCCAGCAAAACAAGGGAGCTAACCATAGCTGTCCCGAGGGACGGGGAACCCGGGGCTGCCGCCGTAGTGCAGTGGGCCCAGTCGGCCGGTCTGAGCGCGGAGCTCGGTGGCGGTTCGAGGAAACACGGAGGCTGGTGGCTGTCGTCACAGCACAGGAAGATGACAGCCTTCCCGGCTGCTTTCAGAGTTGCCCTCCTCAGTGGGGGAGACCCCGCTGGACCCCGAGTCTGGAGCTCATTGGGCTGTTGCCACTGTCGCTGTTTCTCCAAGGGAGGAAGGAGTCCCCGATGGCTGGGCCCCTGGGGACAGGGAACCTGGCTGCCTTGGGCCTAAGGACCAAGAATCGAGGGTTCTGGCACAGGTGTGCCAGGCGACCACGAGCTCCCTCCTGTGGCCTCAGCCCCTCCCTGGTGGGGGCACTGCCCTGGCCCGTCCACCCCCTGGGGCACTGGGAAGTCCTTTTTGACCACATCAACCAAGTGCCTACTTGGGGCCAGGGCCCTGGGGGACAGTTCATCTCCAATACAAATTCAGACATGGTCCCCTGCCCACAAAGAGCCTGAGCCACACCCCTGAAAGGTGTGACTTCCCCTGACACAGCTGGGCAAGAAAGAGTCCAAGTATCCACACCACCACTGTGGGACCCAGGAGGAGTTCTTGGAATGAGAAGCCCATTAAAACTGGCGCTGGGTGGACAGGCTCCCAAGACCAAGAGCAGGGTCTCTCCTCCCACCTCCAAATACATCTGTCGTTCTAGCGTGGGTCAAAGCATGCCACACACAGAGCCCTGGGGGAGACTGGGGCGTCATCCGTGGGGCTACAGACTCGCAGCAACCGTGGGGGAGCTAAAAGATGGGCCTCCGGAAAACCTGGCTGCGGCGGGCAGCTTCCTCTGCAGTGTGCGGCCCGCCTGGGCGGAGACCTCCAGGTCAGGGGCAGGGGCTGTCGGACCCACCCTGCAGGTGAGTGCAGCCAGGCCAGGTGCCAAGGGCATCCCACAATCCCAGGCCCACACGTGTTCACACACACACAGTACTCCACCACCCTAGCCCCAGCTGCCAATGACCGGGGTCCCGCCGGGCTCACACTTCCTGGCAGCGGGGAGCTGAGAAGGTGAGTGCCGTGGGAGGAGGCCAGGGTCTCTCCTCAAGAGGCGGGACCGGGGAGAGCTCTGCTAACACACAGGGCTCCAACCAGCCCAGGACACACCCAGACCCCGTCCATGGTCCTGACAGCCCCGCAGCCTCAATCACCTCCCTCCTGCTCCCCCAAAGCTCAGTCCTTCCCGCTGCCCCACCGCTCCCCTGATGAAGCCCTGCCCACGGGGTGCACCCCGTCACGCTGCAGCTCTGCACCTGCACAGGTGTGCCTCCCACACATGTCAGCGCTGAGTCTGCACATGCTCAGAACACAGCGAGGATCCTGAAATGACAGCTGGCAAGCTGTGGCAGCTACAGCAGCTGAGCAAGCCCTCCACAGACACAGAAGAAAGCTGGGGACTCCTCCCCTGCCGTCGCTGCCCTGCCCTGCCCTGCCCTGCCAGGGGCTTGAAGACATGACGCTGAGGGTGGCGAGCCAGGCATACGACCAATGCCGTGTGGCTGCACCTCTGTGAAGTCCCTGGACGGTCAAATTCGGAGACTGAGAGCAGACTGGCGGGTGCCCAGGGCTGGGAGTTCGCGTTTAGTGGGGACCAAGTTTCCGTGTTGCAAGACAGAACACGTCCTGTGCATGGTGTTGACACGTGACTGTGCCGGCTGCCCCTGAAGTGCATACTTCCGAACGGTCAGGACGGCTCCGCTCACTCTGGCTGCTGTCACCTCTTTTACACTCTACTTACTTACACCAACACACTTTACATTTATTTACTTCTCTGTTTTACTATGTGGATGTGTATAACATGCATTTTATCGCAATTTTTAAAACCTATCAGGTGGGATTCCCCAGGGTAAGTGAGCAGGTTGGAGGGGAGGCGCCCGGGGTGGGTCCTGAGCCGCCAACCTCACATCTCAGGCCTGGAAGGAAGCTGCCCAGACGGAGGCAGTGAGAGGAAGCCGGAGGAGGCCTCTCGGGACTGGAATGGGCTGCAGCATCCCGGGCGGGTTGCAGGGGTCAAGATGGGGGGTCAGGCCACCTGCTGAGCACTCACAGGCACCCACACGCAAGACCTCCTCCGCCTCCAAGCTAGGCGGGGCTTCCTCTGCGGTGCCCGAATCCGGGCCGTGGTCAAGGGCACAGCTCCCAGGCCCAGGCCCAGGGAGAAGCTCGGCAGCTCTCACACCCGGCTGGACGGAGGAGCCCAGTTCTCTCTGCCCCTGCGGCTGGACAGGTGGGAAGCCCACCTGAGGACGTTACACATTTTGCCATGTTAGGGGGGAAAAAAAGACCTGGGAGAACATTTTTCCCTTGAAATTTTGTAAAAGTTTTCAGGCCTTCAGAACTTTAAATATTTACTCATGAAAATGTGATGAGAACCCGCAGCCCCACGTGGAGCCCTCGTTTCCTACCAGCCGCGCACCGGAGTGGCCGCCTGCGGCCGGGACGGACACTGAGAATCGCGGGGAATTGGGGCTGCGCTGGGAAACCTGGGTCACGCAGCCACTGATGACACGGACATGCATGTTCGGGCGCCTGACCCGACCCAGAGCTTTTCGGTTTTACAGAAGACGTTCCAGACTTTGACCTTGCCCTTTCCTACCGTCTCCAAATTTCCCCTGACAAGCAAACTTTCCTGCCTCCTTGAAATTTCTAGAGGATGAACTCCTGGGGATGAAAAGCTGTCTGGCAGACATTCTGAGGGTGGTCCCCTCAGAAATCACGGCCCATTGCCCCCCCAAATGGCTTCCAGAGCCCACATGGCCCAGCCCCCTTGCCGACAGCCCCCGGCTGGCAGTGCCCCCCCCCCCCGCCCCGGCCGCAGGACCCAAAGTTCTGGGGGGGGGGGGAACCTAATTTGCTGTGATGAATTGTGTGCACGCACCAGTGAGCAAGACGGCAGCTGAGGCCGATTATACTAATGACTGCGATGGTTCTCGTGACGACATTCGTGTGCCCACCCTGGCCCATCCGGGTAGGAAGTCCAGTCTGGCTCAAGGCAAAGGGCAAAGGACCCCCAGGACCCAAAAGGCCAGGTGCCCGCTCCTCAGAGCCGCTCCCACCGACGGGGCTGAAGACGACTGTGGCACCCCTGCAATGCCTTGTCGACCCCTCTCGCTCCACACCCAGCTTCCAAACAAAGTGGGGGCACAGCGTCACTGCCCACAGCTGCCCCACTGCAACCAAGTTCTGCCCTACGCCTTCCCCCACCACCAGGCAGAACTCGCTGGTGTCCAGGAGGCCAAAGGACCCTCTATATCTCCAGTCTGCCCATCACAGTCCATTTACCAGAGGGGGCGTATGTGTGTGGGCGCATGTGCAGTTTGAGGGGAGGGGAGGGATGGGTAGCAGGTGTACTTCCTGGAACTTACTTAGCACTCAGTCCTAATGGGTGTGCAGTGGGTGGATGGAGAGACGATGGTGGCAGATGGATGGATGGATATGTAGGTGGGTGAGTGGTGGATGGACGATGAATAGATGACGCATGGACGTGTGGATGGATGGATGGATGGATGGATGGTGATGGGTGAATGGATAGATGGGTAGATAATGGAAGGGTGGTGGATAGATGGATGAATGGGTAGATGTGTAGATGAGTGGATGGTGGATGGATAATGAATGGATGATAGATGGATGGATGGATGTGTAGATGAGCAGATGAATAAATTATGGATGGGTGGATGATGAATAGACAGATGAATGGATAGATGGAAAGAATGAAAGGGCAGATGATGGAAGAATGGGGGTGGCCGGTGAATGGGAGAATGAATGGGTGGCTGGTGGATGGACGGATGTGTATAGATGAGTGGATGGGTGGCAGGTATGGGACTAGCGGGCGGGGGAGGAGTGCATAAATACACCATGGGCGGGAGGGCAGATGGGCTGGAGAAAAGACAGTGGGCTTCGGAGTTCGAATGCCGCCTTAGCTTCTTAGTGTATGTGTGACCCCAGGCAAGTCCCCTCACCTCTCCGAGAATCAGTGACTCACTTGAAAAGTGGGTGGCCACTGCCTACCTCACAGCCTGGTTAGGAGTTCCAAGGAGATAAGGTGTGTAAACGTTTTTACAGCCTGTGTAATGAATGGCATGACCATGCTTATACTGTCGTCACTAATACCAACCACAAGGCTTTGCCATCAGCGTCAACGCAAAAGCTTGGTGATACCACACTTTAGATGTGACAGCAACAGAAGAATGGGGTCACTAAGGTGGTGCCCCAGGTCAGGGATGCAGCTGCTGGGCTGCATGTCCGGGTCCGGTTTCAGCGGGGCTGTTGGTCCCTGAGCCAAAGATCGGGGAACCCCACTTGTCCCCCACATACCCCTTCTCCCTCCCTGGGCCCCACTTCTCCCTGCCAGTCTCCTACGTTAACCCCTGGCTCCAAGCCTCAGATTTCTGCAAAATGGGGCTAGTGAAGAGCGTGTCTAGCTGTTCGACTTCTGGCTCAGCAACTTCTGGTTGGTGAGGGCACCAACGAGATGTTACTTATAAACTGTGAAGTGTTGCAAGGTGGCCTCAAACTCAGAGCCCAGGTAAGGAGCCAGGTGAGGCCGACCAGGCAGGGGTTGTGCTGAGCTGGGGAGCCCGTCCCCGGGGTCACGAAGCAGGCAGCTGGCTGTGGCCATGCAGGGCTGCTGTCAGGTGTGACCTACGGAAACATCAAGAACGCCGGCCGTTCGGTGTGGTGGTAAACAGGGCGGGGCCAGGCCGGGCACTGACCAGCTCCTCAACCCCTCTGTGCCTCAGCTTCCTCCCCTCAGCTGTCCAGGCAGTGTGAGGGCCGAATGTCTCAATGTTCGAAAGTGTTCAGAACGATGTCCAGGAATTAATGAGCACCGTCTAACTGTGAGCCGCTCTAACTGTAAGAAATTGCCATTTTTGAAACGTAGACAACCACTTAAAGTTTCCAGACTTTCCCGGGCCGCTGGCTGTGTGCGTCCACCCTCTGCGCTGTGAAAATGTTCAACGTCCCCAGGACAATGACTGGTCGCTGTGCGCACCCCACGGGAGCCTGACCCACCCAGACGAGCCCCGCATCTTGCTTCCCCTCCCCCTCCGCCGTACTTCCTCCCAACGCCACAGTTCATCTGTTCTGTGATCCCAAAGAGTATAAAACGCCAGTGTTTGATGTAGCACAACAAACAAAACATGGCCCACTAAACGGTAACACACAAGTGCGGTATACCGACTTCAGAGCTGTTACATGGAGAAAACTGTGCATCTTAAAGTATGTCGGTGAAATACGGTAAGGGCCAGCGCACACTGCACCCCTGCCGGGTGCCAGGGCTGCTGCTCTCTGTACGTTATCCTTACGTCTCCCCGCATGGCCCCATCTTACTGATGAAGAAACTGAGGCCGAGAAAGGCGAAGTCGCTTGCTAAGTTACAGAGCTGGAAAGAGGTGGAGCTTGGATTTGAGCCCAGATGGCCCTGTCCTAAGGCTACCTCTTCCCCTCACTGCCCCCCGCCGGCCCCCACTGCCTCCTGGTGCCACTGAACTGAACCTGTCACCTGCCCTTGCCCACCTCCCAGCACACACGGAATGTCGCTGTGGCCCTGGATGAGCCCCGGCCAGTCCCTGTTTGGCTTTGTCTACAGTCCTGGAATGGAGCCAGGGGCCACGTTCGTGACCCACGGGGCAAAACGAGTTCTGGCCACCGCCTCCCCGCCTTCTGCGCCGGCCCCAGTCCGGCCCCTCCTGTGAGTGTGATGCTCGGCTGCTGACTGCAGCTCCTGAAATGCCAGCTTGCATTTCTCATCATTAATTTCTTTCTAAATGTCATTAGTAATTGCTCCTGCTCGACCAAAGAGTGCGGTGCAGGCCCCCACTGAGAGCACCCCCACCGTGCCAGGCCCGGCATCCCAGCTGGGGGCAGCCAGCGAACTCCCGGCAAGCTGGGGAGAGAGGCTGCATTGCCGAGAGACAAAGCAGGGGGCATTTGGGACGAGAATGGGGTCCAGCCACAGAGAAAAGCCTGCCGCGGTCTCAGGCCAGGTGCTCCAGGCTCAGGCCCCAGCGCGGGGCTGCCTGGGCTCAGACTCGGTCTCTGCCACTGCCTGGCTGTGCCTCAGTCTCCCCATCTGCAAGGTGGGGAGGGGAAACAGTGCTGGCCTCAGAGGAGGGTCCCAAGGGTAAGACTGGACGAGCAGGGCAAAGGGCACTCCACAGTGCCTGGGGGTGGTGGCGCTCTTTATTCCCACCAGGGCAGGCTCCGCCCAGCCACTCACTAGCTGTGTGACATGGTATTGAGTCTCCCATCTGTGAACATGGGACAGCAATGTCACATCCATTCTTCCCCCAGCCCTACCCCTGGGAGGCCCCCTGGGGCCAGGTGTCCCAGTGGAACTCTCCAGGTGAGGACAGAGCGTTTCAGAGATGAGGCCACACACCCACATCACCTGACAGCCAGAAGCAGCTGAGACCCACCCCCAGCCCCCAAGGCCTCGCCTCCTTCCTGTTGGTCACACTACTGCATCAGCCTCTGGTCTGCATGGGGAGTGGGGGCGGGGCTCTGTACGGAGCCAAGCTCTGGGAGCCGGGACCGAGGCAGCCCCTGCTGTTATGGGTATGATCTTTGTTTCTAAGAAACTGAAGGCATTTGGAGCCGGCCGGGGCGGGCCGGCGAGGGGCCGGGCTCACGCATGCACGATGGCTCTGGCTGGAGGCTCCTGGCAGCTGCCCTGTGCCCATCTGTCGTGATGGCACGCTGCCCCTCTAAAGCGGGTTGGCCCCCCGCCCTAGGGCATGAATGACAGGCTCCGATGGGCAGACGGGCAGCCCGAGGCCGATTCCAAGTGCCATCTCTGCCCGGAGCTGGGCCTTGGGGGCAGCCCCCTCCAAATCCCCACCTGGGCCTCTGCACACTTCACCACGCAGGCAGGCATAGCCCCCCCACCCCCATCACCGCCGCCCGTCATGTCCCCCCCGTGACCATGGCAGCTGCCCAGAGAGGGGCAGCCACACGCCCCAGGAGCTGTGAGGCCCTCAGGCGTCCTGGAACCCCTGCCCTCCCAGACGGGGAGGCCTGCCCTTAGCCTGACTGTGCCCTGCAAGCCCGCTGCCTGGGCCTAAGCACACAGAGGCCAGCACCTGGGCGCCTGTGCCCACCGCCCAGCCATTCTAGCAGCCACGTGGCCCTGGGGAGCCTCAGCTTACCCTCTGTGACACGGAGATCACAGGATGCCACACTCCCGGGGTCACTGGGAGGTCTCAGAAGCCCGCAGGTGTGTGGAGATGGCGCCAGGCTCCCGGGAAGCCCTTGGGAAATGCTGCCTTATTTTCACTGCGTGGGGCCAAGTGGCTCAGGCCTGTGTCCCAGGCCTGGGAAGGACACAGGGCAGGGGCAGTGCCCACCGAGTCTTTCCCTCAGGAGGCCCAGCTGTCCCTAGCAGCAGGAGCGGTAAGAGACAATGATGAAGCTGATAACACGTTACTGTGCACAGAGGATGGTGCCTGGTGACACAGAGAAGGACAAAGGTCCCGGCCCCCTGCGATGTCACAGGGGTCCTGTTGACCCCAGCCATTAAGTTACATTTTGCAACATGATAACAATGAGCTGAGATGCTGCAGTACTCCAAGTTACAGTGTATCACGCTCTGTCATTCCTCAAACCCATGATAACCATTTGTGCTGGTCTTCGTCAGTTTACTGCTCCCCTCCCCACGACACGCCAGGGACTCAGGCCTCCCTGTGTCCCGGGCCCCTGCACACACTGGCACACCCAGGAACTCAGGAATCACGGGCGGGCAGCACTGCCCACACCCATGCAGGACGGACTGAAGGGACGCATCCATGAAGACGGGCACCGGCAGCTCACGGTGCCCAGGCTGCGGCCACAAGGACAATGGAGGCCGTGGGGCTGCTGCCTTTTCAGGCCCACGGCCTCCAGGCCCTTGACATCCACAAGGAATCGCCCCCCGTCTACTGAGGCCCGGAGAACGCCAGACGTGCTGGGGGTCACCGAGCGGCTAGGTGGTGGGACTGGGCTTTGAAGTCAGGCTGTCCACATACACCACCGTGCCACGTTGCCACGATGAAAGGAAGTCGAGCTGCTCTGGGCTCGGGTTTCCTGCCCCAGTGGGCGAGTACGACACACACAGAGACTGTACCCTGAAATGTGCCCCCTCGCCTTCAGGAAAGCTTACATTCCAAGTGGCTCGCACATGCAGCCTCTCCGTCTTCACAATAACCCGAGGCAGTAGGTCTTACCCCATTTTACAGATGAGGAAACTGAGGCCAGAGAAGTTCGAATGCCAGCAACAAAAGATAATGGGGCGGGAGCGGTCTGGGGAAGACCCTGCTGCTGCCGTCACCGGCACCTCCCCTCATTCCTTGGGGCCAGGCCCAGCCGGCCGTGGTCTCCCCGCAGTGGTGGGTGACACAGACTGGCTATCTTCAAAGCCAGAAGGAGGAAGACGCTGCTACTCACAGAAAGCTCAGCCAAAGAGTCAAATGCTAAGTATGTGCCTAGAGCACTTTCCACTTTTAATTATTATTAGTTATAATTATCCGGCTGGATCTGATGGCAGCAGCACAAAGAGGCAAGGAAACCGGTGCCTCGGTTACCTGTCCTACAGGGCCAGGAGCTTGTGAAGGGCGCCTGGCATCTGCAGCAACGGCGCTCCCGCCTTCTCTCCTCCCCTTGCCTGTGGCCTCTTTCTCTACTTTCCTGCTTTCTGGGAACTAAAGGAAATGTGGTAAAACACATGGGGAGGGTGGACGGATGGATGGATGGATGGATGAATGAATGGATTAGGTGGGTGGATGGATGGATGAATGAATGGATTAGGTGGATGGATGGATGGATGAGGGTAGATGGATGGGTGGGTGGATGGATGGATGGCAGGAGTCTTCACTCTCCAAACTCAGGTGAGAGTGGGAACTCAGGTGTAGACGTAATTACTACAATCTGTATTGGCCAAGGGATCAGGGGTTAAACCTAGGGCTGAAGAAGCCAAAGGAGAAAGGACCAGCGAGGGATTCTCAGAGAAGGGCCCACAGCTAGGCCCTGAAGCCTGAGAAGGGAAGGGCGTTCAAGCAGAAGGACCAGCAGACACAGGTGTGTCCAGGAGGCCCCTACCTCTGAGTGGTGAGACCAGAGCAGCCCAGGAAGATGAAGCAAGAAGGCACCCCTCCAGCCCCACTGCCCTCTCCTCTGTTCCTTGGACACCCCAAACCTGCCTATGCCTCTTGAGCCTTTGCACCGGCTGCTCCTTTTCCTGGAAGAACCCTCAGCCTTTCCCCCCACCAGCTCATTCGCAGCCTTCAGGACCCGGCTGAACACCTGGTCCATTCCTAATGTTCCCATACCCTTGCCCTGACACACACATACGCACACACGCACACGCACACACACAACTCTCCACCCCCAACTCAATGAGAGATGACCTTCGTGCTGGCGTTTCCCACCCAGGGTCAGCTCTGCCAGAGCAGATGTGCCGTCTCCCCGCTCACAGCCACGCCCAGGCCCCGAGGTAGCGCCCACAGCAGGTTCTCGAGAGTAAAGGCTTGTTCCGTGAACGTGCACTGAGAGAAGGGGTGGAACCAAGTGCCCTCAAGGGCCAGGAAGACAGCACCCCAGGGGAGCTCAGAGCACCTTCCCTGGCTGGGTACCAGCACCCATCGGCCAGGCAGGGCCCAGCGGGCCCCGTGGGAGAATACCTCGCTCTGCTTGTAATCAATGGCAATCACTTAGCTGGACGCGGCGTGCCTGGGCACACACAAGCAGGCAGCATGAGCTAATCCTTTAAACCCATCTGCTCAAGGCCGCTGGCCACTTTGCCACCACAGGCCACTCAGGAAGTGTTTCCTGCAGCCCCTTGGTTCGTCACGGAGGGTGTCCAGTGTCCTGGGCACGAGGCAGCCCACCAGCGCCCCAGCCCGGTGCCATCACCAAGGGCTACAGGCACCAGAGGCCAGAAGAGCCCTCTCTCTGGCTCCAGCCTTCCTGTGGCAGGGCTCAGCAGGTCCCAAGGGTCTATAAGGGGCATGTGTGGGGCGGGGGGATGGGCAGCCGGGAGGCACCAGCACCAGGAACTTGAGGTCTTAGGAGGGCCCTGTCTCCACCACTGGACTGAAATGTCGTCCTTCTCCGGAAGCCTGGCCCGAGCCGAGCTCACGCCCTCAAGCTCCAGCCCAGCACCCTCGGCTCCCAGGCCTGGCTCCACAGAACAGGCCCTGGGCCCAGGCGCTCCCACCTGGGCCCGCCCGCTGGAGGCTCCTCCGCGTCCCCTGTCGCTGCTGCGCGTGCTACCTGCTTGGCCCAACTACTAAAATAGCTCCTGGGTCCCCTGACATAAAGGCTTTTTCTAGTTCAGTGCTGCAGGTCTCATTTCAATCCATCAGCTCATATAAATGGCAGTTCCTGTAAACTGCGGAGGGTTTCTGTGTGCCTCGGTGGCCAAGGCAATGTGGCTCTGCAGTATGCCAATGACCTTGGGTGAGCCACTTAGCCCCTGGGAGTCTCGGGCCCCGTATCTGAACGTGGAGATCAGAGTTCTGACTTCACGGGCCGTGCAGAGACCAAGGCTGGCACACAGGAAGGACCCACCCAGGGGTGGTGGCTGTTCTGTTCCTTGTCCAGTCTCGAAGGGTCGTGGCCCACCAGGCCAGAGGCCAGCCCTGTGCAGCTGGCAATTGGCGTCCTCCCTCATGGCTCTCTCAGGAAGGAGAGAAGGAGGTGCCACCTGTGCCCAGTGTCTGCAGCCACAGAGGTGCCCACAGGGACTCAGAGACAGCTGGGCTGCACGGGCAGAGCCTGCCCCTCCTCTCAGGTCCGCCCACCCTTGGCAAGGAGCCCACTGGGCCCCAGGCCTTCACCTGCGCAGGCCTGAGGCTGGAGATGCCAGGCCGATGGCCCTGACGTTGTTGGACTCGGTGGTTTACAGGGTTCTCGCGCCCCCAACCAAACTGGCACCCTGCCCTCTATGGAGCCTGGGCACAGAGGGGGAAAACAGGGCCCAGAGTAGATGGGGGCCAGAGCACCCAGAAACCTGTAGGAAGGGAGACTCACCAGCCTGGCCTCTGCCCCATCCACCCGTCCTGTGCACAGGACCTCACACGACACGTGGCCGGGGAGCCCACCGAGGCCCAGCAGGGGCCAGGCCTGGCCCCTGCTGTGCCATCTAACCCACAGGTCACTCCAGGGATGCGCACTTGCCTGCCAGCCGCAGCCTCGGCGAGGTGATGACGACAACCTCCATGCCTGAGAGGCCCTCCCCTCAGAAACGCGGCAAATTGCTATCCCAGTTACTTAACGAAAGCCATTATTTGCATAGATTTGCATTATTTGCTACAACACTTGCACATTTAAGTGGTCTGTAATTAAAATCATTAATTGCAGAAAATAGTGACTCGTTAAGGCTATAATTTAGTGAGGTTCTCGGCACTTGAGGATCTGCCTTCGAGGTTGATGGGGTGACCCAGGGACCCACCGGCTCCCAGGAACCAGCGGAAGCCCAGGGGGTTTTAGGTGAAGCTGGGTCGCACAGGGACCCCCATGCCCAAACCTGTGCGTGCGAGGTGGGCCCCGGGCACGGCAGTGCCAACGAAGCTTGAAAAAGGCGGACCGGGAAGCGTGTCTGGGACAGACCCAGAAGCCACCAAGGAGAGCAGGCCCCCTCTCCGGGCATCCGGGACAACATGAATCCCAGGTTTAAGTAAATCACAGCTTATGCTCGAGCCTGGGTTTAAAGGAGGCTGCCGTGCTGGGCTATAAAAAGCTCCAGGTGTCTGGGGACCCGGGGCCTATTTCGGTAGCTCGGCCAGGCAGGTACGGCAGGTGGGAGGTAGGTGAGGCCGCGCACAGCCAGCGTGCAAGCGAGGAGGCTCCCCGGACGACCTGCCAATCGGGCAGTGACACTGTGCGTCCTCTGGTCACATGACAGCAGGGGCAGCCAGCAGTCCCCGCCCCGTCCCCAGCACAGAGGTACATGCTAAGTTTAGGGTCAACGAGCCCAGGGTGGGGTCACTGCCTTGCTGGTGGCCGTGTGGAAATTGGCGCCCTCCCTCATGGCTCTCTCAGGAAGGAGAGAAGGAGGTGCCACCCTGGGTCCGTACACTGGGTCCATAGCTGTGTCCCACACTGTGAGGAGCTGACGGCTGTGTGAGCGACTCGAGGACGCACGGGGACTCTGAGAGGCTGCCACAGCAGGAGGAGAAACAGCCTTCTAGCAAACGGCCCAGGTGCTCCTCAAGATCGGCCGGTGGGGACAGGACCCTGACCACCAGACGGTGACCCCCCCACCCCGTGGGCCAGCCTCCCATTTCCTCTGAGCGATGGCAGCCACCACTGCGCAGGCAGGACTGCCCGGGCCTGGCTCTGGGGTAGCTGCGGCGCGGTGACCTGCCCTGCGACCAGCCACACAACTGTGCCCCTTCAGCCCCAAGAGAAATACCATGGGTGCCCCCCCACCCCGGCGAATTCCTAACTTGGCTCTGGCTGCAGCGGCCTCAGCCTCGTCCAGGAGGGCAGGCCGGCTGCTGAGTGCAGGGGCGGCGTGGGTAGGGGGCAGGCAGCAGTTTCCTCAGGGGCAGGCACACCCCAAGGGCCAGTGAGGTGATGACAAAGGCCGGCTGTCCCCTCCCTCCAGGCCCCAGGTGGGATGACCTTCCTCCCCCTTTGAAACGGGCATGGCGGCCACAGGACCAGCTCTGGCCGACACGGCATGAGACGCGGAGGTGGGTATCATTCCCAGGGGAAGCTCAGGGCTGCTGTGCGGCACCCCCGCTCCCCTTTCTCCTGGTCTGGGTGACTGGGCGATGTGATGGGAGGTGGACTTCCCTGGGCCCAGGCCACCGCAGGAGGAGGCTGAGCAGAGTCCCACCCTGGCCGTCTGCCTGGATATTAAACATGAGCAATGCAAGTCTCTGTCCCTTGAAGACACACACCGCGATGGCATTCATCACAGCCTGGATCCCACTGAGAGTGGCGTGACCTCAGTCCGCGGTGCTTTGGTGGGGCTGTGTGTCTGGGCACTTCTCTGGGTGCCCGTGTGGCACCTGTCTGGGGGGGTGCGGTGTTCTGCTGTGGGAGTGGCATTCCTCGGTGTGTCTGTCACGCTACCTTTAAAAACGCTGTGTGTGCATGCGTGTGCGGGAACTGCGTGGGGAACCATGTGTGGGGGGACACCCTGGTCCACACACAGTGCACATGTGATGTTTCTGTGGGCGTGGTGCTACTTCTGGGTGGGTGAGTGGCCTCTTCAGTGTTACAAGAATTTCTTGCAAAAACCAGTGGGTGACGAGGTGGTTTTACCTGGACGCAGACCTCGCTGTTCAGAATGCAGTGACAGGTGGGATGGGTCTCCAAGGGGAGTGGTGGCAGGTGCTGAAGGAAGCCCCACCCCAATCCCCCCTTCACAAGGGCCCTGCAGCTACAGCCAGCCCCGGGTGGGGGGTCTGAGGAGCTGGTCAAGGGCACTGTGCCCCACATCTGGACCCTTGATGGCGTCCTTTCCTCTGAGCCGGGGCCGGACCTGCCATCCCCTGCCTTCATATGTCTGGTTTTCCTGGGCACAGGTGGAGTCTCCAAGACCCCAGACAGGTCCTGGCTGCATGTTGCCCTGGACTCAGCTCTGCAAACCATGTGGGCCACCAGCCGCGGACCTGAAGCTCCATCAAACATCACTGCCCGACATCAGTGGGGAGACAGGATCCCAAGAAGGGAGGGGCTTGCCATAGAAATACCACGAACGTGAGCTTCGGACCCTGCTCCAGGCTCCACAGCTTCACTGAGCCCCCCTGAAACACGGGGCCAGCAGGGGCTCTCCGTATGCCAGCCGGGCAGGAGGGCACCCGCCGACCCTGGACCCACAAGACAGGCCCAGGCGCTGGGTGCACTCCCTGCTGGGGGTGTGCTGAGCACAGGACCCAGCACGCTGCCGCCCCCGCCCCTCGGTGAGCGCAGCGGGGCCGCCACGGACGGGGCACTCACCTGCAGCTCCGTCTGGAAGAAGAACTTCTGTGGGCACTGCGAGCAGTCGTAGATCTTGTCCTCCTGCCCGTGCACCGCGAAGATGTGCTGCTGTAGCTTGTTGGCCTGGACGAAGACTGGAGACGGACACGGCGTCAGGACACGGCCCTGCAGACCCCAGGAGCTGCCGCCCCCAACAGGCTCCTGGGAGCAGAGGCGGCTGGAGCCAGGGAGGCAGAGCTCTGCCGCCTTCGGCTGTGCCACACGGGAGGTCACTTAACCTCCCAGGGCTTTGTGTCCTCATCTGAAGGGCACAGGATTGGCCCAGTGAATCAGCACAGGCCTGCAAGGCGGGCACTGCTGTGCCCAGTCTACAGAAGAGAAAACCGAGGCACGGGGAGAGGAAGTGCCTTGTCCCAGGGCCCGCTGCTAGGCGGCGGCGGAGCCAAGGTTTGCACTGAAGGGCGTAGCGCGGCATCTGGTACAAGACGGCGCTCAGTAAACACACAGTGTCACGGGGGTCATTGAGGGCGCTGCTGGCACCCCGATCAGCAGCCCCAGTCCCACCAGTCCATGGAGTGTGACGGTGACCGATAAGTGGGGGCTCCTGCGATCGAGCAGGGATAAGACCCTGAAGGGTGTGAGCATGTAGGACGCTCCCCACAGTGAAGTCCCTTCCTCAGGCCTGTTGCTGAGCGGGTCTCGGCCCCGGTGGCTGGAACCCAGGCCCTGGGCGCACACAGGAGGTGGCTGTGGAGCAGCTGTGAGTCTGGGAGGGGAGCACTTCCGAGATCCCCCTCCCAACAGGCACCCTCCCCAGGGCGGGCGTCCTGCCGTGGCAGACGGCAGATGTTGGGGGTGGCAGGGGAAGGCCAGGCTCCCCTGAGCACACCAGCTGCCATCTGGGCAGCAGGAGGAGCCGGCAGAGACCCTGAGACCAGCCTTGGGCTGGGGCAGCCGCTTGCCTGGGCCGGTGGCCAGCCTGGGGGCTGGGGGGCTTGGCCGGCAGAGCTGTCCCTGACCCCTAGCCCAGAACAAGGATGGACGAAACATGGGCTGGGATGGGCCAGGTAGGAGGGGCATCAGGAGAGGTCTAAAGGGAGAGCCTGCTGGTGCTGGGCCTGGCTGGAGGCTCAGAGGCAAGCCTGGAGCCCCCACCACCAAAATGAAGAGCAAGGCTGGGCCAGCAGAGGGCTTGCAGCAGCTGAGTACAGGAGTGAGGGGAGGCCCAGAGAGGGAGCCCCTCACCTGTCTCGGAGGAGAGGCCAGAGGACATGGGGCAGAACATGCACCAGGCCTTCCCCAGGCGGGCAGGACAGTGGAGCTAGGGACCCCTGGAGCCTCCCCAAGAGCCCAGGAGCACAAGCTGAGGTCCAGTGGTTCACGAGCAGGGCCTCAGCTCCCTTCCCGGCCCCCCTGCATGCCCCCTGACGGGACCTGGCCCTCCCTGCATGCTCCCTGCCAGGACCCAGCCCCCCGCCGTGCCCCATACCTGTGAAGCAGACGGGGCATTTGAAGGTGCCGCCCATGCCCTCGAAGCTGTGCTCAATGAGATGGCAGAGCAGCTTGGCCGGGGAGTCGAACATCTGGTTGCACAGCTTACACTCGTGGTTGATGCCTTCCTCTGCAAGGAACCACAAGAGTCAGCCACGCAGCACTCGTGGTCCCTGCAGCAGCCCACACCCTGCATGCCCAGGCCAGCCCACCCTGATCCCCAGAACCAGGGCTGGTGGGGGACCGCGGACGCTGAGACCCATCCCAGCCCCAGAGGGTCCAGCCACCCCCAGGCTTACAGAACCCAGGGGGCTGGCCCCCTAGAGCTGGCACTTGAAGGCGTCCTTGTCTGTGACTTGTCCTGCTGGTCCAGAGACCCACGCACGGCCGTGTCCCATGGAGAGGCCCCAGGATGGAGTCTACATGGGGGAGGGGGTCCAGCCTGGACTTTAAAAAACCCAACAGAAGGTTGACCGAGCCTGTACTGGGTGCCAGCCCCCTGAGCTGGGGACTCTGGGGGGACAAACAGCACGCTTTCCCCGCCCTAGGAACACAATGGCAGACAAAGGTGACCAACATGTCACAGTGTCAGGAGGTGCCGTGGGAACACGGGGAGCCTCGGGTGAGAGGCAGGGCAAAGGGCCTTCCGTGAGCCTGAGCGGGGACGGGGATGGGGACAGGGCGGCGTGAGGCCAGAGGGGACACGGGGGCGCACACTGCAGAGGGCCTTTTGGCCGCTGGAGGGCTTCGGGGTTCACTCTGCAAGGGATGAGCGCAAAAACCAGTGAAGTGCTCATTTTAGATGTTTTTAGCAGATGGCCCGCCCAGGGCTCACGGGCCAGGGGCAGGCACCCTGACCTTCTCCTAGATCGGAGCACGGCCCCACCTGCCCCTGGGGACTGCTGTGACTTCAGACGTTCCCTCAAAGGCTCTCTGGGGACACAGCGGGCCCTGGGCACCAGCATCACCCCGCGTCAGGAGCTAAGGTCTTGTGTCCCTGCCTGGAATTAGCAAGGCAGAGTTCAAGTCCGGACTTCTCCCAACTGCGTGGTCTGAGCCTCAGTCCGTGCTAGTAAATAAGGGTCACTCAAGTCCCCAGTGCTGAGAGAGGGTGGGAGGGGCTGGCACCGGTGACCAGGTGGCCCAGTGGCCAGGCGGGGGTGGCAGAGAATCACACCGGCTCAAATGTCACATGGCCCAGGGCTGGAACCCGGCTCTGCCACATGATCTTGGGCAAGCTAGGAGACCTCTCTGTGCCTCCGTCTTCTTCTTTCTAAAAGACTCATCAGCAGCCTTCCTCACCGCTGCACACCTGTCAGAACGGCCCAACCCCAGCACACTGACACCAAGCGCTGGCGAGGACACGGAGCAACGGCAGCCTCGGCCACGGCTGGTGAGTGCCGCGTGCTGCGGTCACCGCGGACAGCGGTTCGGCAGTTGCTCACCAAACCACACACACTCCCCCCACACGATCCAGCAACCACGCTCCTTTGTATCCACCTGCGTGAGCCGGAAACGCATGTCCACACAAAGTACCTTCACACAGGTGTTTTCAGCAAATTTACTCATAACTGCCAAACCTTGGAAGCACCAGGGATGTCCGTTAGTAGATGAGTAAATAAACAAATGGTGTGGCATCCAGACGATGGAATATGACGCAGCGCCGAAAAGAAATGGGGTACCGAGCCACGAGAGCCACGAGAAGGCCCAGAGGAACCTCCTGAGTAAGAGAAACCCACTTCTCACTGCGCGTGGCTCCACCTAGATGATGCTGGAAAAGGGAAGCTGTGGGCACGGTGGAGACATCAGCGGCCGCTGGTTGGGGGAGGGAGGGTGGCAGTGACACTGGTCTGTGATGGCGGGTCCGTGTCATCACCCCGGTGTCCCCTTCCATAGGCCTATGGAAGGCACCACCCCCAGGCAAACGACGGGCTTCGGGTGATTCTGATGCGTCATTGTAGTGGGTCCGTCTTTGCAAACGACAGAAATGACCGCCAGGGCGAGGGGCGTCGGTCACGGGGGAGGCCGCGCACGTGCTGAAATCTCGGCAGCTTCCTCCTCTCCGCGTTATCGTAAACCTAAATCTCCTCTAAAAACGGAAAGTCTTTTTTTGGAAAAGTCACACCCCCTCAAAATAGCCTTCCTCTTACAGTTGATGTGAGAATTAAGTAAGTTAACAATATTAATAACTAAGGGGAAGGAAAGGGGTTTCGACCACCCGGGCACACAGCAAGGGCTCTGTGAGTGTTTGTGGCCACTTGTGTTGCTGTCAGTGAGAACATTATCTGGGACAGCCAAGGACATGGGCCCCCTCGGGCTTCCCCAGGGAACCAGCGTCACCAAAGGCGCCAGGTGCTCTGATTTGCCCTCAAAGGCAAGAATTCGGTAGCAGAGGGTTCTGCCACTGGCAGGACACGAGCACAGATGGGCTGAGGCTCCTGGCCAGCCCCCGGGTCCCCAGGCCCTGGCTGGGGCTGGCAGAGACCACAGGCGGCCCCCCGGCCCAGCACCGCCCGCTCCCCACCCCCGCCCCGCCCCAGGCACCCCGCCGCAGAGGCACCGACACACGTGCACGAGCTGGGGGGCCTGCCCCACATAGCCCCCCGGCTGGAATCTACCGGGTATTTGTCATGCCCCTGGAGCCCCAGCAACTAGGCCACGTGCCCCCGGCAGAGATTCAAGCAGCTCTTCCGTTCCTGCCGGCGAAAAGGAGCTCTTGACAAGTTTAGGGACACAGGGCGGGCTCAGCACGCTCGCCGCACAGGCCCCACACACGCTCTCCTCTTCCCTTGGGGATACTGTCATCATAATTAGAGGTGGCCTCCAGTGTGGGGGGCTGCCTCTGAGACCCCCCAACACACCCCCTGTCCCACAAACAATGCTTCTCGGCGCCTCATGGAGTACAGTACGAGGAGGGGACGAACAGACACGAGACAGCAGCACCCTGACACCTGGCCTCCCTGTTAGCAGTGGGCACCTCTTGGACACTAATGAGGCAGAGGGTGTGTGACAAATGACAGCTGTACGGACGTTTCTGTGACCATTTATAATGTGAGTTTATAACATAAGCTGAATCTCAGAATTAACCCTGCTTGCTGGAAAACTGCGTTTCTGGGGAAGAAAAAAAGCTCGGAGCATTAGACCACTTGCCGAGTTAGCACAGCCTGCAGGGGGTGGTGCTCTGCAGCCCTCCCCATCCGTGTGCATCCCGCCTGCACACCACCTCCAGGCAGCCTCCCCAGCACACACAGCTGCCCCTGGCTGGGCAGGACGACCTGGATTCATCCGACTGTATCCTCGGAGTCCTTCTTATCCCAGCAACCGGGCTACGGGAGCAGATGCGCTTGGGTTCTGTTCCTCAGGCCCTGAAACATCACGTCCCGCCTGGGACCACAGGACAGGCTCGGGAAATACTCGTGGAGGAGAGGTGCCCCTCGAGGGCCCTGTCCCCTGACCGCCAGAGCACACCCCCCCCCCCCAAGCCTAGGCTGAGAGGGAGGAGGAGGATTTACAGCGCTCTGTGTCGAGGGGCCTTTATCCGCTGGGCTGTGAATGGAGCCTGCTTGTCTGAGTCACAGGCACAGAGAGGATAAAGGCGGCTCCCGCAACTTGTAAATCAGAGAAATCAGGGCCGACAGCCACTTTCCGTTCTCGAGGGCCACGCGCCATCAGCGGGTCTCCCTGATTCATAGACGCCGCTACGCCCTGCACCCACGTTCATAAATATGCCCACAGTCGGGCCGCCGGTGCTGCAGCAGCCACGGCTTAACAACAAATCGCAGCCCCGAACCTGGGCGGGTGCGGGGTTCTGGGCTAATGGGATCAAGGGCCCTCCACACAACCCCAGCCAGGGCCACCGGCCCCTTTCCTCCACCTCCCTAGGTGTTAAACCTGGGGAGACAGGAGAGGGAAAATAAAACCAGCAAAAAACATCAAAGTGAGGTGCACATACTAACGCCCGAGGGACCCCCACAGACCGGGGAACTCGCTGCCCTTCCAGGCCAGGCCTGCTGACTTGCAAATCTTCTTTCTGAGGAAGGGCGAGGCCCTGCCCCACCAGAGGGGGATGGGGGCGCTCCCTGGAGTGTTTGTTTTACATATGCACCTCTGCCCATAAAACCACCTGGGAAAACGAGGGGGACTGTCCTAATGAGAGCTGATGCTCCGGTGGGCACCTGTGCCCCGGGTGAGCCAGCCCCTGGATGTTGAGAAACTTGGCCTCCACCATCGCTGCCACCCACCCCGGTGCTGACAAGCTCTCGCAACCTCAAGTCACAGGGCCCGGGGACAGCGGCACCCTCCGAGAATTCCTTTCCTGAGTTCTCCAAGACCACACAGCACTCAGGGACCCAGGGAGCAGAATGCCAAGGCTGCCTGGGAGCCGCTGGCCCCTCCGCCAGCCTGGGGGGGCAGCAGGGTTCTGTGAGTTAAGACGTAGGATCACTTCCTCTCCTTTCTATTCCTTTTTCATCTTTTTTATAGCACATGACAGGCGCCCGTAAGAGGCACCCATACAACTCAAGTAAACTACGCAGCCCAGCTCCTGTGCAAAGTGAAACGCAGATTTCTCCAGCTCCCTGGGCTCCGCCCCCCGCCCCAGGCCCCAGACTTTGGGGCTGGTGCTCAGAATCTATTGATTTACTACGATTTCTAAAAAATAAAAATAAAACAACCACCCAAACAGCCAAAGAAACAATCCAGCGAGCGTGAAAACCCCAGCATCTGTCCGTCTCTCCCTTTGTCTCTGTGTCTCTCTTAACTCTGCTCAGGAATAATAAGTGTTAATTTTACACTTCATTTCTCAAAAAAATAATAGGATGTGCTTTTGCTTAAAACCAAGTCAGCCTGCTGGAACCTTTCAGGCTGAAACTGTGTCAGCCCAAAAGAGGAGCCGAGGGCTTTGTGGGACAGCACCGTGCCGAGATGACAGCTCCCCGGAACGTCCTCGGCACCGACTTTTGTCTCCGAAAGCATTTGATCCCTGGCAGACACACACTTATTTCCATACAGGTCTTGGGGGAAGCCGGGAAGAGAGAGAGCTGATTATCAGAACCCTGAAGGTGAAGCTCAGGTGGGCCCCGCTGATGTCAAAGGCAGGCCCGGGCACACACTCGGAGGCCATAATTTGCTGCCTGGGAGGGAGGGGCGTGGGCAGGGCATTGTTCCGGAGCTCGGATGCTCCTAGTGACCGGCTACCATGGCAGCATCCACGGGCCTGGCCGGCCCTTCTCAAAGCGGGGACCCCACTCGGGGAAGCTGGCCTGGGAGCGGTGTCACTCATGCGAACCCCCCTCTAGCAGAGACCCAGGGATGGCCCCCTGTGTTGACGGGGCCGAAGTCGCCTACTCCAATCAGGGAGCAGTAATTAAGGACACAAATGTGAGAGCCAGGAACACTTGGGTTCCATCACTCACTCACTGTGTGTACTTGGGTACGTTACTTGCCCTCTCTGAGCTACTACAGTTCCTGCTTCCTGGCTGCTCTGTGACAGCACAGCTGCCCTCCCGGCAGTACTCTTTCCCCAGACCCTCCTCCACCTCCCCTCCCTTCATTCCCAGGTCTGCTCGCACGAGAGAAGTCTCCAACACCCAGTGAACGCAGCACCCACCTCGGTTTCCTTACGGTGCGTGCGTGCAACCCCTGGTACATTAGAGCTGGTTGTTCTTCTCTAACCAATTCTCCCTCTCTCTGTCTCACTCTCCACAAAGGCTGTTGTGCTCAGTGCTACGTCACCAGCACCTGGAACAGGCCCCAGCACGGAGCAGGCACTCAGTAAAGAGGAAATGAGTGATGTGCACAGAGTACTTAGCACAAAGCCTGGAATGGGGGGTGAGGGGACTGGTGCGCGCTGGTTACCGTCCACCAGCGGCCCCCAGTGCACAGGACAGGAGAGGAAAGCTTGGTGGGATGGGGCAGGGCCCCCACCTGGGACCCAGCAAGCCACCCTCTGCTCCTTAATCACTTGGCCATCCAAAAACAGCGGGGGAGGAGGGCGGCAGACAGGCCTGCTTCCCAGACCGGCTGGGGACTTTGCTAAGCAAGAGGAGAAGGTAGCCCCGGGCCACCAGGGCACGGTCCCTGAATCAGGGCTGCCTCCCTGTCACCGGCTCAGGTAACGAACGTCACACTTCGGTTGCACAGCTCCAGGGGCTGAGCCGTGACCCGCCCAAACTCAAGTCAGGAGAGACCTGTGAGGCCCAGGGCCCCCGCTCAGACACTCGCAGAGGACAAGGCAGATGGAGCATAGGGCTCAGCATTGGTCCAGGCAAATGAGGAGGTCAGAGGGGACCCTGGGAGCGGACCCGTCCATGTTCCCCCACAACAAATAACCAATTGCAAACAGGTGCAGAGCAGGAACTAGAAACATGGGCTGATGGGGGGCTCAGCCCTTTGTTCTAAGGAACAAAGACCTTTGGGCAGAGAGAGAGAAGGGCAGATAATCACATCTGGGCAGCCAGCTCAGGCTGCTTATCTATTCATCTGTCATTAAATGCCACCAGGACACGCACCCAGGCAGACCGAGGGGATGGGGAGGATGACATTTGGGCCTGGAGTCGACACAGGGCAAAGGAGAGAACACGGTCTCTGGGGGAGCCCTTCGCCAGCAGCCAGGCGGAACCTGGGAAGTGTGTGCAGGGGCAAGGTCTCATCTCGGGACCCCCACGCCCTGGCCCTTGAGCAGCTACACCCCTGGTCGCCGGGTGTGACCCCCAGACAGCAAGCCTGGCATCGTCATCACCGGGGAGCTGGTCAGAAATGCAGGCTCTCAGGCCGCACCCCGGACCTGCAAGGCAAGGACGTGCCCCGGTGACTTGGGCGTGCATTCAGGTGTGCGGGGCGCTGAGCTCCACAGAGGGCTCCCGGGGAGGCCAATCTGGCCGGGACTCTGTTGTCACAAGCGGCGCATTCAGAGCCGTCCCACGGCCTTTCCCAGGACTTCATGTTCACGGATCCCCGGAAAGGTGCAAGTTTTCTGAGGTTGCTTCTTGTCCACACTCTCAAAGACAAAGACATCACCTAACAGAGAAGAACGCTTTCCTGTCATCCTGAGTGGGAGGCAGTGGTGTGGGGTGTCTCTGGAGGGCTGCTGGCCTGGGGGGCACTGCCAGGGCCCCCAGCCCCCAATGCCGGGGGCGGTAGCCCTCCCTCACTCAAGAGCTCTCAGCTTTGCTTGAAGGCTCGCCCCACCAGGGCGCCCCCACTTCCCTACTTGGTCCTGTAGGACGGGCTGCGCCCGCTATCCCCCTCCTCAGGGGCACCTTCCCCAGCCTCTCTGGACAGGAGGGACCCATCTCGGGTCACCTGTGTTTCGCACAGCGAATAAATGAGCTCTGGCAGCCTGAACCGACCCCCATGGGGGGACCAGAGCCTCTTCGAAATAGAGGCCTGACAATCAGACAGTCTGAATTCGGAGAGGCCGGGGATGGATGGCATGGCCAGCGAAAACGTCACCTGGGGAGCTGGGTGCAGTCCTCCGAGGGTTGCCTGAGGTCAGTTGCCATGGCGACGGAGAATGAGCTCAACCTTGTAACTGACCCTTATCTTTTTTTTGATCTGTGGGCCACTTGGGGCCAAGACTTGAAATCAGCTGGAAAATAATGCGGTCACATATCAGAAAGAAAACTATTTATACTTATTTACCCAGGTGCCCACCGCTACCCCCTTCCCCCATGACGCTGCCATCGCAGGTTGGAGCGAAAACCACCGGGCCAGACGGCAGGAGGAAGGGGCGGGCTGAACTGCACCCCCCCATCTCAGCACAGTGTAGCTGTGTCCACACGTGGAAACAGCTCCCCACCCCACCCCCGGACCCCTATTCTTTATGGCCAGAGCACCATCCCTCTTGCCATCCAGCACCCAGAAAGTCTACCGAGGCGTAGGCCCTGCCATTTCTCCTCCACCAGGCACTCAGCGTGCCCTTTCAGCCTGGCCTGACCGCTAGGCTGCCTGGCTTTCTTCCTGGGTCAGACGGGCCTCTCCCCAGCCTCGGCCCTGCTCCCAGGCAGAGGGGCACTGCTCTCCATGCCTGGGGTGGGTGTCGAAGGGGCTTGGGGAAGGAAGGCTGAGGCGGCGGGGGTGGGGACAACTGCAGGCTCTCCCTCCTGGTTGCACTGCTGGGAAGGCCTGGCTGGCTCAGCCACTCCCACACTGGCCCCAGGGTTCCCATGGCAAGATGGGCCATCTGGGCAAGGCCAGTCTCCAGGACACTGTGTCTCAAGTCCCAAGTACTCTGCTTGCTCTCGCCTCCGAAACTCCCGTCCATCAGAGGACTCCAATCAGAGGACTCCAGATGGTCCCACCGACCGACTGCTCCCGAGAGCCCCGTCAGATGGATCTCAGCTAGGGGCCAGTTAAGCCTGAGGACGGTTCTGGGCAAAGCCCCCTTGAGATCGCCCATCACAGCCAAGAGGACAGCTCACTGACCGCCCCCCCCTCCACCCCATTCCAATAAGACGAGAACCTTCTGGCCAGGGAGGAAAGCCACAGCTGCGAACTAGGCAGCTGGAGGAAGTTCCTGGCTCCCCCTGGGACTCAGAGCACGGTCCCCTCCAGGCCTCAGTCTCCTTGTCTGTGAAGTGGGGAGAAAGCTGTGGAACACAGTGAGCGGGAGCAAGGTGAGGAAATCCGATCACAGCGCTGCCATCACTGCGACTGTTACTGTGATCTCGGACAGGACTGCCCCCCGAAACTCCAAGGCCAAGGCCTTGTAGACCGTGTGCGCACTTGCGGAGCAGTGGAATCCACGCCGTCGGTGTTCAAGGGGCCCTCAGGCAGGGAGCAGGTCCTCGGTCTACGTCACGTCCATCTGCGAATGCCCGGTCACTTTCCTTGGTGGCGTGCTCTTCCACCGCCGGGCCACTCCCATGTTTGCGACAGCAGAACTTGTACCCAGATTTCAAACCACTTTCTCCAAATGTGGCTTGCGGCAGCCCCCTACTTCTGGTCACCCCTCTGATGTTCCCACAACCAAAGTTTCACTTTTTTTGTTTTGGTTGATCTTCTCCTTGTTCCACTCTCTTAAAAACTCAGTGGGATCTCCATGGAGGTCAAGGGCAGGGCCTGAGACGAGGGCATGACACAGGTTCATGTGTGGCCTGGGGCCTTTCTCACAGGCGGGCCCCAGATGGAGGGGATTCCTTGCGGCACTCTGGCCTGCTGGCACACTGCCAGGGAAGCCACCCCGAGGCGCCAGCAGCCTGATGGCTAATGAGAAAATACACCCCCTTTGCAGAGGGTCTGCTTACAAACTTCTTCAAGTCGGGCCCCTCAGCAATCTAAGCGCTTGTGACATTGAGGACATGGGGACTCGCTGTCTTTGGCAAAAGACAACCAGACCAGGGACACGTCCTGGAGAGACAGGAGGGGCCCATCTCAGCTCCTTCATGGAGAAAGAGGGGACATTTGGAGTGAATAACCAAATCAAGCAGATGGACCGGTGGGCCCGGGAAGTCACTGGGAGCGCAGAGGAGAGATAACTCGTGGAGTTCTAAAGATTTTAGCACTTTTCTGCCTCCAAACGTCTAGAACTTGAGACTTTCGGGGCTTAAAACGTCCTCCTGAAGAAGATGTCCCACTGCCACCTTGCACACGTCCCCCTCCACCTGCAAAGGCCCTGGGCCTCCAAACATGCAGATTCTACCACGTCCCCTGGGACCCACTCAGCGAAAACAGGTCGTTTATTCGTCCTTAGTCCTTACTGCACCGAACACCTACTGATGGGTATCACGAGTCTTCAGATTCCAGTTTTCTACAATAAAGCAACTGCTGGAAAAATCCATCACACTAATAATCCTCCGATTAACGGCTTCTGACAACATTCAATCAACGTGACAGGCAGGCTGCGAAACCCTCGTTGTCGCCGACCCTGCCAGGGACGCCTAAGTTAGCCCTGTGTCCACTACATCGTTTTCTGTCTGCGCTGACCTCTCCCCCCCCACCCCACACCAAAATCATTTTCTAAAAAGGAGGCACAGCAACGCAGCCACAAGCCAGGGAGCTACCCGTACGTCCGGACACAGGGCACCCACGCAGAAGGCAGGTAGCTCCGTTTGTCAGAAGTGTTCCATCCAGGCAGACACAGGACTGCCCCGTAGTTCCGAACACTTAAAACAGGAAGACCCAGCGCTCAGCCTCGAAAGGGCAACTCGCCCCACCCTCCTCTCTGACTGTGCTAACTGGACCCCGGCTGCGTGGGGAGGATGGAATCTGAACGCTTGCTTGCGTTTGTGTGGTCTCTGCATTCTGCTTCTGCAGCTAGGGCTCAAAGAGCGGGCTGTTGGCCGGGACCCGAGTCAAATGAAGGTTGAAGCTGAAATTGGAAACTTTAAAGCAACGTGGAATAAATGAATACGTTCAAACCAATGATACGTCCTCAAGTGGTCACCCGATGCCAGCTGGCATTCCAGCGTTCAGCTGGGGCTGGGGGAGCAGGCTGAAAAGCCACCAGAGAGTGGGGTTCAGCGCTGCATGTGTCTCCCCACCCCCTCCCCAACCACCCCTCTCAAAATGGCACCTCCTTGAGGGCAGGCACAGGGTACCTCCTTCCCATCTTCCTTCATCGGACCCAGGGCTGGGACTCCCAGGCCTATGAAGTCCCCCAAGCTCACATTTAACATTAATATGGTTGATTCGTCAGCTCCTAGAGCACCCAGACACCAGCAGGGGTGTCTCCCACCTCTAGGCGGCAGACCCCGCAGTCTAGCTCCCAGAGGCCGCCTGGCTGTGTCTCCACCAGCTATGGGCACACCTGGCCCTGTCTTCTCTTGCCAGGGAGGCCCCCAAAGCCTGAGTTCTGCTCCCATCCCACCCGCCAGGGCAGACAGCCCCACCCCTGGGAGGAAGCCTGGGCAGAGCCAAGAAGGCAGACCAACTGCTGAGAGGCTGGGAAGCGGGAGTGGAGGCCACCCCCATGCCGCCCTCCACTCTACCCTCTGCGCTGGCTCAGGGAGCTGAGCCACTGCCATTAGCTCTGATGAGACCCCAGCAGTTGGAGGTCCACGGCACTGCACCATGGTGGGACAACACCCCTCTGCACAGCTCTGGCCGGCATCTTGCCTTTTTCCTTCTTGGAAAAGACACCTTCCTGGCTACCTTCGTAAAAAACCTCAGCCAACACCTGGGAATTCACCCAATGCTCTCCACCCCCTGCTCCCCGCCCCCCATCTGCTCTGGTCTCTCTCTCTGCAGTCCCAACAGCACACACTGCATAATAGCCCTCCCTAGCCTCCAGGCCATCATTTCACTCCCTTCCTCAGGAACCTGCAGTGGCTCCCATCTCCCAGTGCACTGCCACACCCTTCTGCGGGAAAGCCCAGGCCTGCCCTAACCATGCCCCTGCTTTCCTCGGCCATACCCAGCCCTCCTGCCCCGCCGGCCTCCTCGCTCTCATTCCGTGCTCACTCCCAACTCTGTGCCTTTGTTCAAACAGTTCTCAAGGCTTTGCCTCCGTCCTTCCAACCACGATTTTCCAAGAGAGAGTCCTATACCAGCAGGCATTCGAGTAGCTGGTTCCGGTCGCACCCAAAGCTATCCGTAATTACGTGAACTAAACATGCATCTTTCGAAAGCTCCTTCTCTTTGCTCAAGCCGACTTGCCGGTCCGTCACTTGCAACCCAAATGATCCTGGTCAACAAACTCGGAGGGTATAACCATAAACACTTCTCTACCCTGCCTGGTGTCTCCCACCGGACCGGCGAGCACAAGGCGCCCAACAAACGCCAGCAGCTTGGTGGGTTACTGGACTCACACCCCAGCCCGCGAGGTGCTGTCCCAGGTGCTGGAGCTCAGCCATGGGCTCTGGGTCCACAGACACCCCAGCAAGCTGGGCCGGTCTGCTCTATGACCCCAGCCCCCACCAGAGCGCTGTCCTCAGGGTGGACCCAGGCCCCACTGGCTCGCTCACTGCACTGACCACGGAGAGAAGCACACCCTTGGAGTCAGGGTTCGAGTGCCCTGCCCGCCACCCTCCAGCGGTGGGGCCCTGGATGAGCAACCCAGCCTCCCTGGGCCATGGTCCCCATCGGTACAGTGAGGACGGATGTCAAACTGCTGGGAGGGTGACCCGGGCCCAAAGCATCGTGTTATAGTCACCACCGTCATCATCGCTGCTACTGACCATCAGGCCCTGCAGCAACAGGCCAGCGAGACACTGTCAGCGGCCCTGAGTAGCTTAGGGATAAGGACTCTTGGAGGCCAGGTGAGG
Organism: Desmodus rotundus; assembly: GCF_022682495.2. Taxonomy (NCBI): domain Eukaryota; kingdom Metazoa; phylum Chordata; class Mammalia; order Chiroptera; family Phyllostomidae; genus Desmodus; species Desmodus rotundus. The sequence goes on from NC_071398.1 coordinate 3,232,168, forward strand.
GGACTTGCTGTGTGCCATGGTGCAGCATCCAGAAGCCCTGAAAATACCCTAATCAGGCCCTTCCCAGGGTGGGAGGGGCTGGCAGAGCTCTAAGGGAGGCTGATGGCTGGGGGTCTCTGCAGATGGAGGGGCTGGCCAGAGCGGGGCTGTCCCAGAGCTCTCAGCCCTCCCTGCAGGCCACGTCACAGCCTCGTGACCCACAGCCCCGCTGTCACCGAAGGACTCGGTCTGGTAGGACACCTCCCTCCCCACTGGATGGGACCACCCGCATGCACATCCCTCCACAACCCACCTCGAGCTCCCACAAATTAACGGCGCTTTTCCGCAGAGAGCCGTTTGTCCATCATGGGCTGTGGCCTCCCATCCCATCCACGAAGATAACCTCAGATTCCGGGGGAGAAACCCCGAGCTGACTGAGTTTTCTGCTTTCACCTCATGCTTTAAGCATGCCCTGAACACACGGGGGCCGGACCCCAATAACAATCTAACATCCAGAAGCCAGATTCTAGACAGAACCTTGAACTCCGACCGCAGAACCAGACATGTGTCCCCGGCCACAGCTCCCCTGGGCAGGGTCCCACATGGCTCCCTCCTCCTCGCCCAGATCTGAGAAGAGCAGGGATCCCATGCGCCTGGCAGTGGGACCAGGGTCCAGCATGAAAGTGGGAGACCAGGTAGCCTTCAGCCCAGCTCAGGGCAGAGAACAGCTCCGTGCCTCCCTGCATGCCAAGCCCTCCCCAGGGACGCCCTCCGTGCCACCAGCCAGCAGCCCTCAGGTTCTCTCCCTCACGGGGCTGCATCTGGCCCACCCACCCTCATGGCCAGCCCCGAGGGGCCCCTGCTCTCTGCGCATAGAACTAGCCTCCGCATGCGCACACCTGCCCAGCCTCTCTCCCCCGCAGCCTGGCGAAGTGCCCGGCACACAGCCGGCACCCAGTGCGTGCTGGACGGCAGTGCTTGGTCCCTGCCCCAGCCCTCTGCGCCAGTGACAAATGCCTTCTCTGAAGGGACAGCGTATCGCTTTCTTCTAGCCTTCCCCCACGGTGCGCACAAGTAAGTGGAGGCAGACAAAACCAAGCACTTGGTACCACCCCATTTAAGTCCAAAAAAGGGGGAGTGCATGAGTACATCCTTGTATATGGGAATTGAAAAAATTCTCCCCAAAGCACACAGCAAGGTTCAGGGGGTCCTCTCCGGAGGGCAGAATACGTTTTTCTTACGCGCGCTTAGCTGCATTTTCTATTTTTCTGTAATAAGCAAAGATAGCTTGCTTATTAGCTATTCTTGTAGTAAAATAGAATAAAAGCTTTGGCCCTCTTGGTCCCTGCTCTGTGCTTCTTCCCATGGGCGGCTCGGAGTGGCAGCACCCCGCCTCACTCGGCCTCCCACGGCCGCCAGTCCCCGCCTCTGTGGGGGCGATTTGCCTGGACCCAGCTCCATCGTCCGCCACTTTTCGAGCTGGGGCCGTGCCGCCGTGTGGCCTGGCCCGCCACCTCCCCGTGCCCCCCGTCTGTAAGACGCGGGCAGAGTTGTGCGAGATGCTCAGGCATGCGTGGAGCCTCGGCTGCACCTGCTGGGCTCTCGCCAGTGCCAGCCCTTCCTCGTGGCCGTGCAGGTGCCCCGGGAAGGTGTGTGCCGCCGTCCGTCCCACACAGGGCATTGGGACATGTTCAGGCGCGCGCCCCACCGCAGAAGGGACACACCGGATATGACCGACGGGGCCAGGGGGTGTGGGGAGATGGACAGAGGGGAGGGAGGCGGGTGTGTGGCGGCCCACATCCCGCTCACATGTCCTTGGCAACCCTGCCTCTCTGCCTGGCTCAGAGCTGGACCGGCCCCTGGGGGAGGAGGCCGTTCCGAAGGCTCCTCGGGCCAGATGCAGCCAGCCCGGATCTGTGCCCTCCGTGAGATCGAAGATGACAGGCTCTGGGGGGGCCGCAGGGGCTGGGCCGCAGGAAACTTGGCAAGGACAGGCAGGAGGTGCAGCTGGGCTCCCAGGGCCCGGAGTCCCCACCCTGGGAGGGGCCTGCCAGGGGCTGCCCTCCATCTCTTGAGTCTGGAAGGCTCCCGTCTGAGCCTGGGGTCTACCACCACCGCTGCCACCCCACCAGCTTCCAAGGAGACGGTAGGAAGTGACGCAAAGACCCACTATTGGTATTTTGAATGCTAATTTGACATGGAGGAGTGGGCATGGGGGAGTGTTTACAATCAGCACTCCAATAAGCCCGCAAATGACGCCAGTATTTTATAAGCTTGTTAGACACAAATCACCCCTCAGCTGATATTTACTTACTGATGAATCATAAAAGGGCTCAATACACAAGGAGAGAATCCAGCAGGAACGTCTTCCTTCAGTTCCGTCCTCCGCAGCCACACAGGGAGCCTGAGCCCGCTCCCCCTCCCCCACCCCAAGACCAGCACCTGGCCCCTGCCCCCCACTGCCGGCAGCCTCCCCAGGGGTGGCAAATCACTGGCACCAGCCCTGTCTCCATGCCCACCCTCCCCCCTCCCCCCACCCATGGATGGCCTAATCTGAGGCTCAATCCGTCCTTCTGCCGCACCCCCGAGTCCTCTGCGGGAGCAGATCCAATCCTGCTCATTTGCATAATGATGAAGCCCTCCAGTGCAGGCTGGGTCTTTGGAGGGTTGGGAAGAAATATGCCCTGTCCTTTGGAGAGGCTCACAGAAGGCTCAGTGCAGCCCGGGAGGAACGGGGCGCCCGGTGGGGGGGTGGGGGCAGCGAGGAAGCGGCAGCTCGCCCGCCAAGGACAGCTCAGCGCGGCCGCCCGCCGAGCCCGTGTCCAGCTGGCCCAGCGGAGGAAGGACTGCCCCGGGCTGTAAACTGGCAGGAAGCGAGGTTCAGAGTGCCAGCTCCAGACTCGGGCCGGACAGACCCAGGTCATAGCGACCGCCACTCTCCGCGTGGCTGACCTTGAGCGAGAGGCTGACCTCTCTGCATCGCAGTAGGAGCGGAGAGGCAGCCGGGAAAGCGCTGATTAGAACAGGCCGAGCGGCGGCAGCCCCTGCCGGGCATTTTACATTAATACCACCAGCACTCATCCAGGCCTCGCTTCCACCCGTCCGCTCCCTTGTGCACCAGTGCCAGGGGGGCTGCTGGGCAGTCCCGGCGGCGCAGGCAGGCGTGAGACCCCGTGCCCACTCCGCAGCCCCCACGTGAGGGAGATGGAGCAGCAAGGGGGCGTGCCGAAGTTCCCAGGGGCCGTCAGCCCCACGTCGGTGGGGACGTGCTCATTTCTGAACGCCCATCAAGCTGCGCGTTTCTGGCTTGTGCATTTCTCTGGGTGTTTGTTGCACTTCAACAAAGTATTTGAAACCTCTCAGCTGCTCGGGGAGGGAGATTAGCCGGGTGTATACGTAAGCGTAGGTGGGAGGACAGGAGCTCCTCAGGGGAAGCGGGTAAACAGTGGGGACGGGGGTCAGGGCAACACCAAAAGGGAAGAAATTCCTCCAGGAGAGGTGAGGAGCCCTGTGACAGGTGTCTGCCGCATAGTGGGTGCGCAACAGATAGCTCCTGAAGGGAGGGGTGAATGACGAAAGGCTTCCTGGAGGAGGTGGCCTTGCAGGGACATGCTGAGACGTTGTAGAGGGGATTCTCTCTGGGGCAAAGGCTCCAGAGCAGGTTTGCTCCAGGGGACAAATGCTCCCTAGGCCAGCGGCCGCCTGCAGCATGCTCCAGGAGCGGGCCCGGTATCCAAGCACCAGTTCCGGGGTGGGGGTCCCATTCTTCTTCCTTTCTGCAGATATTGACTGAGTGCCCAGGGCCCCCCCACCCAGTGACACCCAGAGGAAGAGGAGGACAGGGCCCTGGACCCCACAGCACTACTGCTTCCTGCAGGTCAGCACTTAAAAAAGAAATCAGTGTGAATAACACAGGAAAACCACGGCAGCCTTCCCTACAGTTGCTTACTAACCCTTAGGCTGGTGTCATTTCCTGTCCGGTTTACACTGAATGAAGTTAAGCAGCTAGTCTGAGGTCCCAGGGCTTACGGACACACACGGCTGACCAGCGCTGGAACACAGCTGGGGTCCATCTCTGGGTGCTGGGCAAGGAGCTGACAGTGAGCCTCTTGCCCCTGGCCCGCTGCACCCACATCTCTCCCCCAGCCCTGCAGGGAAGCTTGACAGAGGCGCTGTGTTACAGCAGGGACACTGAGATTCTAAGCCCTGAGCCAGGAAAGGTGCTAAGTGACAACGGCAGTGGACCCCATCGGCCTGGTCCAGGGCTGTTGGGAAGGACAGTGGAGACAGGAGAGGAGGGGCCAGGCAGGCTTGCCAAGGCAAACCCAGCACACTGGGGTGTAGGGTGGGTGAGCCCGTGCCCCACGTGGGCGCCATTCTGGCCCCGGCCGCCAGCTCTGAGATAGGACGGGAGGGCTACTGTGTACCAAGGGCTGCGTGCCGAGCACTATGCTGAGCACCCGCCACCCGGGCCGGGCTCCTACGATCTCTATGCAGGGGTGGCAGGCAGGGACGGAGCCCCGACACCGCACCACAGCACTCTGCTCTTGGCTCCCTCACCATTACTAATTATCATCGATGGTAGCAGAGGCACGGAGGCAACTAAAGTCAACCCCACATCTCTGTCAAGTGCGAAGCGTCGAGCCCGGTATGGGAGACAGAAGCATGCGTAACGAGGAAGCCGTCCACGTGAGCTCTCAGACTCACCGGTGTGCCCACGGACACACGTGGCCTCCTCACCAAGATTGTTTTTCATGCTCGAGCACTTGGCTCCGCACACAGTAAGTCCACAGCAGATGTGTTCTGACTAAGCAAAAATAAAATAAAATAAACCATTGTTTAAGGAGGTCCCACTTCCATTGATTCCCTACTGGCTATTTTCCACTTCAACCGGCTCGCCCCACCCCCACCCCCACATGCATTCAAATGGTTACGTCCTCCACCTCCAAACGGTGACTGCTAATGAAGGAACTCCCAGCCGTGTGTCCTGGGGTGAGTGGCTTCCTCTCTGAGCTCAGCATCCTTATCTGTGAGAGGGGGAGGTGGCATTAGGGGGCTCACAAGGTCCCTTGGGGTTCAGAGTGCCAGGCTGGGAAAGCCTTTGTCAGGCTGTCAGAGGACAGAGTGAATAAGCATGTGAGAAGTTTGTTAAAGTTCAGGGTTAAACTTCGGAGCAAGACCTCAGCAACAGACGTGCCCAGCAAGTACACAGTAGGCGCTAAAGCAGTGTGTCTCTGGAAGCTGCGGAAGTTATTGGGAGGCGCAGAATTAAATGCCCAAGCTGACAGGCTATGGGCAAAACGATGAATTTAAATGCTTTTAGTCCCTATCGTCCTATCCTCTCCACTGCCCAGCGCTTGTCTGCCTGGCCCTCCAAGCAATTGGGCTTGGACTCCTGTTAGAGAGAATTCATTTTCAAAGGCAGAGCGAGGCGGAAGAAAGAGCGTATTTGTAACAAGGAAGCATGGATGCCTAAAGCCTATAAGCTGTGTGGCCTTAGGAGAGTTACCTGCCTTCTCTGAGCCTCAGCTACCACACAGCTAATAGTGGACACACGTCTGTAGATGCTAATATTCTTTCCAACAACAAAAATAAATAACAATGAAAATCAACGCATTTCCCAGCACGCTGGAGAAAATCAGGAAGTCTGGGGGAGCCCAGGGAGGTCTGCCAACAGCCAAGGTTTCTTCCTCGTCTGCCCTTCCTGTCCACTGCGGGGGGGCTCTGCTCGTGAGAACCACTTGGGCTCCTCAGGTGCTGGGGCACCGTCCTCTGTGGCAGGGACAGTCACCACCCCCAAGAACGAAGGAGAACCCCGGAGGGTCTCCCCCTGGCAGTGACACAGGCCACCACTCAGCTCTCTGGCCAGAATCAGCCACGAGGCCCCACCCAAGACAAAGGGGCCAGGCAGTGAAATTCTACCATGTGCCAATGACGGCTCCAGTCACAGCCATATTCACCGGAAGAACAATGACACTCCCCACAGAACTCAAGACAGGAGCCAGGAATGGAAGGAGGAACAGTCACAACGGTCACCAAGTCTCTCAGAGAACGTTCCACTGGCTAAGGCTCAGGGCTTGGAGGGAGAGCAGCGGCCACATCCACAAGCTCTCTCTCTCTCTGGGTCAGCTCTGGAGCAACGTGAGGGCCCAGACAGAGCCCCCCCAAGGCCCCACGCCCTCTCCTGAAGGTGGAGGGTGATGCCCTCCTTCCGGCCAGCCAGCTCTCCGAAGAGCACGCCAGGTAAATGCCACGTGCTGCCCTGGGGCTTTCCGCCGAAGCTCTCGGCGATGAAAGCTTCAGGAGGCAATGCGGCAGCACGCCTGGCGTCTGAACCGCGGTCTGAGGCCGGGTGCCGCATCCCTAATTAGGATGGGGACTTTTTTCACCCCGCACAGAATTTACATAATTGGGAAGGAGGTTCCGAGGAGGACCCTCCCCGCCAATTGTGTGTTTTCCGTGCCCTCCTTCCCCGTTCCCTTGCACACTTCGAATTTAAGGGAGAAATGAATCGATTTGAATTTTTTGAAATTAATTATCATCATTGCCATGGAAAATGTATCCGCTGCCTTCCTGCGGGAGTTGAGAAAGGAGGGGGTGACCTCCTGTGCGGAGGGGCCCCGGGAGGTGACACGTGTCCCCCCAGCCCCGGCTGGACTCAAAGAAAATCGATCTCACCCGGCCTGGTCCCACCGACTCTCAGAGCACCGCCCACTTCGGGCTGGGCGTCCTTCGAAATTTTTTTTAGCACCAAAATTAATGCTTTAAAATGTCACTTGCTACGGCAAAATTTATCAACATTATTATATACCATAGAAACTGCCATCCCAGACAAATGCGCGACATTAAAATTTGGTCTAGAGCTCCCCAGAGGAAACGTTGGCTGCAATTTGTGTAACAGTTTATATATTTATGCTATTTAATGGTACAAAGCAATAATTATGACTTCGTTCACTGATAAGCAGTGGCGTTACATAAATCTGCCTCGGATTTAGAACACGCCAGCTCTGACACCCGTGTGCTAGCTGTAAATTATGTTGCCGGTAAAAAAAAAAAAAAAAAAAAAAAAATCCAGGCAAATATGAAGGAGCAGCAGGAAACTAATAATGCGTCTCCAGCTGTTCCAGTTAACCTGCAAATGTGACCATCTGCACCTCGGGAGGAAGGGAAGGGGCGAGACCACGGGAAGGCGGAGCGGAAGGAGAGGGAAGTAGCCACACAAAGCTGTCCCCGAGGTCCACGCGTGCCCCGGCTCCTGGGGGCCAGGCAAACTCAGCCCCGATCTCGGAACGTTGCTGGACACGGGAGGCCCCCTCGCCACTCCCCCCGCACCCGCCCCACACTCCGGCCGCCTTGCCTCCGATAAGTCGGTGTCCGTCTGTAAGCAGGAGGCTGGGCTTCTGCCTCAGAATTCCTACTTACGGTAGAACTACTCCTTACAACTTTCTCATTTCCGTTTCCTTTCCTTTTCACTTTTTGGAGTGTAACGCTTCTTCACAGACCCGTGTTGCATTGTTATTAAGAAAAGGCCAGAGGGGCAGCAGGAGGGGGCGGGTAGGAAAAAAAGCAGTTACCTTCACAGAGGTGTGCTCACTTTTCACGGTTCAAAATGGGGTCACGGGCACGAAGGTCTGAACCAGCCAACCAGACGGAAACACTCAGGTGGCCACATGTCCTGGAGCTGGGGCAGTGCCCCCACCCTCTGGCTCCCCACTGCTGGGGCCCCAGGGCTCTCAGCTCCGCCCAGGGAGTGGCCTGGGGTGGAGATGGTTCTGAGGGTCAGGGAAGGTGAGGGAGGCACCGGCCAGAGGCCCAGCCAGCCTGCATCCAGATGGCATGCCGCTGGTGCCGGGTTCAGGCGGGGTTTGGCATCAGCTGTGGCTCCCTGGGACTGGCCCTGGGCCCTGCACTTGTCCTCTTTCTCGGCGTCCGAAGGCCGAAGCACAGCTCCAGCAGGACAGCCAGCCTGCAGCACACACTGTGCACCGTGCGCCACTTCACACGGTTCCCTGGCTGACGCTCCCACCAACCCCTGTGCAGGGCGCTCGCTTACTCCCATTTTACAGATGAGGCAGCTGAGTCGGAGAAGGTGTCACTTGCCCAGGATCATCAGCTCAGCGAGGGAACCGCATTTATGAACCACAAGGCTTTGAAAAAGGTTTGCAGGTCACTTAACCTGGGCTCTTCCAAGTTTTAAAGAGCAAACTATAGCAAAAAAAAAAAAAAATGTACGCCATGACCCAGTCCACACTAATTCTCATGCATAAAACCAAAAAAGATGTTCCCGAAACTGCACCTGACGAAGTGTGAGGGCCTCGGGCGTTTCCATCCCACTGCCTGCTGGCTTGGTGGATGATGTCCTTTTCCATTCTGCTGCCCGTGACCGGCTAGGGGACTTCACGGTTTGCTAGGGGCTGGCAGCCGCCGTCTGAAAAGGCCAGCTGCCCCCACACCCTTCTTTCACAGAAGGAGTGCTGAGGCTCGGAGAGAGTTGGGACAACGGCCGGGGCTTCGTTCCTACCCTTCCACCCTTCTTCCTGTTCATGACTCCTTGACATTTTGGCCAAAGGGTTCTGCAACTAAGAAAACAGTGCCTCTGGGCTGTTCCAATTGTCACAGGCTTTTGACAACCCCGCCAACCATGAGCTGTCCCACCTAGTTTCTGGAGCCCTCAGGGCATCAGTGACTGGGAAACTGGACGTTGCTTTTGGTCAACATCTGGGAACACGCCTGCGCTGCCCTCCCCACCCAGTGCATCCTCTCACTTGGAGACGCACTCAGTTGCGGGGCGGGGGGGGGGGGGGGGGCGGGGCTTTTATTTTGATAGTTCAAGCAGCACCAACTCCAACAACTAGGAAAAACTAGGAAAACAAGCCCTCAGGGGGAACCTATGCAGTGACCAGTAGCTCTGCCCACGGGTACAGGCGGGGGTGCGGAGGTCCGAGGGAACAGGGGGCGGCCCGGATTCTGGGGCTGGGACAGACGGAATGGTGAGTGAGGAAGGCACCTGGAACAGCAAGGTGTTCAGGCAGGTGGACCAAAACAGGGGCCCCAGCTCTGGCCAGGACATGAGGCATGGCCAGCAGCACCTGCACCCCGAAGCTGCGGTTCTCTTTTAGGGGTCACATTATGTTTTTTTTTTAAATAATTACTTTCCAATACATTTTTTAAAAAGCAAGAAATTTGATAGAGACTCTGGGTTTGGGCCTTCTCTAGAAAACCCAGAACATTTGCACTCCGCCAGCTGCAGCCCCTGGGAAGGGCACGGCTCAGCCGGGAGAGCGCGGCTCGCTGTCTCTCACACGGCCTGCTCCGCTTGCTCTTGTTAAGGCTGGCCTCTGGGGACACAGAGTGGGTGACCCTGGAACTATAGGGCAAAGGAGACCAGGGTTTCAGCTCTCCTCGCCCCCCACCGACTCACTGTATGACCTCGGGCAGGTCCCAGCCCCTCTCTGAGCTTCAGCAAAAAAACTGTGCAATGAAGGGGTAGAAATACATCGGGTGCCCCCAGGACGAGACCTCAGGCCCCTTCCCTGTGGTGAGTGGGCCAGCTGTGGTTTCCAGGTGGGAGGATGGGTGGGGGACAGTGTGGCCCGCTGTCCCCGAGGCTGTGCCGGGGTGCCAGTGCTAGCCCTCGGCAGCTCCACGTGAAGAGTGTGTCACAGATTGGAGATATTAGGAATGACAGTACATTATTACTGCAGCAGGGAAATCTCAGGAGTCTTAGAGGTAGGCTTTCAAAATCCTCAGCCAAAAAATCAATAGTAATGCCCAAGAATTTATAAAAGAAGCACGCCAGTCTGCATTTGAGAAGACACACTGGCAGTTGCTGCCTAAGCCGAAGGGACAAGTGTGACATTCCGGAAGGGTGGGAGGTGGAGTGGAAACCATGTGGCAAGGTCCCGGGTGATGAGGCTATGTCCACAGCCCCTGGTACACGCTCACTCTGGGGCCTGGCCGGGGTCCTGAGGGTGCCCTCTGACCCCTCCAGCAGAGGACAGGGATGCTGTAGACTCCCCTCCCCAGCCACTCCTGGACCCTCTCCACCCTCGACCCTATGTTTCTGGAGCAAGCGGGAACAGACTGGAGGTCCAGGCCTCGGACATCAAAACAAGCGCTTCAGAGATTATCTGGCAGTTTTAAAAGTCTTTTCGTAGAAGACTGTCTTTCACAGGTACGGGGCTCCCCAGTTTATGAAATGCTTTTGCAATTTTTTGATTGATGTTCATAAGAGGAAGGGAAAGATTCCCCACATGACAGGAAACCAAAGCCCGCCCCCCAGATTGATGTGATCGGACCAAAGACATGTACCAAATCTGGGGCAGGCACTGATCCTACTTCCGGTGCCTCGTCCCTTTCTGGGACTCCTGTCCCTGAGTTTGTACGGACCTGTCATCCTGCGAGAGCACCCGAGACATCCTACCGGAATCGCGAGCACGCAGGAGACAGGTCCCTGCAGACCCTGGCCCCAGGGTTTCAGCGAATGGACAAGGGCTCTGAAGGCTCTTCCCCAATCCCAGGCCCCTCAGACAGGAGGCCGGTCACAGCACTGCCCCTCCACCGCAAGGGGGCAACTGCTTGGACACAACTGCTCTACCCGAGGGGGGGGCAGGACCCACACCGCTGCCCCCTCCACACCCGCCCTGATGGCCATGCCTGCTCATACCCTCTAACAGCGACCAAGCTCAGAGACCCCCAAATCCCAGTGATGTCCCGAACAGGCTGGCTGGACACCCTCTCCCCACCTTGTCCTGTCTGAACGACTTGGATTTGAATGGGAGCTCTGAGTGCTAAGTATCAACCAGGCAGCTGCTGGGGTGAAGCCAGGTGTCCCAAGGACACTCTGCTTTAATTCCCATCCTAGAATGGCCCGTGGATTGTAAACAGGTGGGTGGATGGAGAGATGGTGGACAGGCAGATGGACAGAGAGTGGGTGGACGTTTAGATGGATGGTAGGTAGACTGATGTATGAGTGGGTGGTGGATGATGGGTAGATGGAGGGATGATAATGAATGGGCACATGAATGAATGGATGGATAGAAGGATGAATGGATGGACAGAAGGATGGATAGATGGATTCATGGGTAATGAATGGGTAGGTGACTGAATGGATGGATAGAAGGATGAATAGATAATGGATGGATGGATGATGAATGAGTACAAGGATGGACGGACAGATGGATGGATGGATGAGGACACATGTTGGACGGGGCAGGGATGGACGGCGGGGAGGGTGAATGAGTGGCACATGTGTTGCTGTCACGTGGATAAAAGCCACGCACTGGCCCAGGCCTGCCCCTTCCCTTCCTTCGCTGCCCCAGTACCAGAATGTAAACACGCAGATGACTGGAAAGGCCGCTTCTCTCAAAACTAAAACCAAAGGAGAGCCACAGGCCGGCTTCCCCCTCGTCTCGCCTACCAATCTTCAACCCACCCACCCGAGGGCTCCGTCTCCAAGTCCTCGGGCCCTTGGCATCTCCCTGTTCCTTGGAGCTCTCCAGTTATAGGGGGTGGGGGACTACAAGGTCATCAGGGAGAAGGTGAGCCACGGCCAGAGGCAGGGCTGTCAGTTCCTCTTGCTCAGAACTTGGTACCACACTGAAGACTGGCTTGGGTTTGGTCCACTTCCAAATACCCCCTGAGGCCCTTCTCGCCCTCGGTGTCACCTCTTCTCCCCTCCAGAGTCAGACACCCCTCCTTAGTGCCCCAGACACCTCCTTCTACTCTGGCAGCTCGGGCAGGGATACCATAGTTGTCCCTCCCCACCGGTACACGTGAGAGTGGAGATTTCGCCATCAACTCTGAGACCCCACCACCCTCAGCTCAGGACCCTGCTCATTTATTGAGGAGGCCTCAATGAATATCGTGCCGTGGATCCCAACGTCTCACAGTCTGACTTCCCCTGGACTCCACACCCCACCTCCCTCCTGGCCACAGGCCCACAGGGAGTCTGGCCATCGGGCCGCCCGACCCGCCACCTGCAGTAACCTCTTCATCCACAAGAGAGCGCAGTGTCCCGGAGTGCGACACCAGTTCTTTTGTAAATGCCTGGTGTACTTACAGAACACTGTATAACTCAAAAATTATAATTAAAATGTCTTAGCTCCTGTATTTATAGTAACGTTTAAACTACCGTGCTTTCTTGAAGTCAGTCATTTACTCACGAACAGCACACTTTATGGTGAACAGATCTCTGAAACAGTACCGCGGGGATCTAGCCCAGGCCCATGTAACTCAATATATGTCAACAGCTGTAAAAATATTGGTGGGAGAAGGCAGGAAAGCAAGCCGTGAGCTCAGATCAAGTGCCCTGTCTCTCACGCCGGACTGTCTTCAGCGGCTCCCCCTCCTCTTCCAAATAATTGGGCCGTTTGGGTGGCCGTGGTCACACAGGGCGGGCCCCCGTTTGAGGCTGGATGATCAAAAAGGTTATAAATGAAAATGATCTGGATGCCGGCGGCCTGGAGAGTGACCAGGGCGAGCGGGGTGGCAGAAGGGCCTGTTCTAATCTTACCAACTGCACGCTGCCTTCGGAGAGCGCTCCTAGGGCGCCAGCAGCGTCCTGGGATGAGCCACAGTAAATTCCGCCTAATCCCCTCTGCATACAAATAAGCCCCCGGCAGGAGGGACAGAGCAGGCACCAGTGCCCAGAGCCCGGGCCTCCTCCTGGGGTTGCCTGTGTTCGCTGAACAAGCAATCGAAGACAGAGGAGACGGCAGCAGGCTGGGCAGTAGCAGACAGAAGGTGGGGACAAGCGTGCCAGGGCGGGGCTCTGACCCTTGACCCTCCAGCCTGGCAGTGGGCACATGGGCTTGGGTGGCCGAGGGTGGCATGGCCGGGGGCTGGGCCTGATGAGGGAATGGGATATTCATCAGTGGGGGGCAGCGGGGGGCACCCCTGCTCCCAGGCGGGCAGGGTTATAAGGCGATGGGGGCACTGGGTGAGTGGGCACCTAATCCTTCCAAAGGCATAGCCGCAGATTCACCGAGATGCAGCCGCTCAGGGACCAGAAGGGGCATTCGGTGTCAGAAGGGTTCCCTCTCACCCACCGGGCGGTGTTCCGGGGAAGGGCCAGGAGGGAGGACGTTCCATCCTGAAGTCCCCCTAATTCCAGCTCTCACTGCTACCAGACAGGTCGGGGGCTCTCTTGAATTAATTACGTAAGTCAGGGGCCCGACGCTAGACTTCAGGGAAGGGCCCTGGGGCTGGGCGCTGGGGCCCCAAGCAGGAGAGGTATGACTCCACAGGAGCCAACCTCGAATGGGCAACAGCCCAGAGAGAAGAAGAATGTGCACCCGTCACAGAGAAGCAAACGGCCCCCAGGAGCAAGTTACAGTGTTACGCTGCAGGGTGAGGGTTCCTAACCCAGCTTTGCCTTCCGTAACGTGGAAGCAAAGACTGTTTCTGAAGCCAATTCCGGGCCCCAGCTCTCTGGGACGGGTGCTTGTACCTGAGCTCTCGGACGGTGTTCGCAGGACCCAGAGCCTGCAGTCATGGGCAAAGTCACGGCCGCCCTGCATGCGACCCTCACAATCTCTCTTGCGTGGGGCGGGGGGGGGGGGCGGGCGATTTAAACGAGTTAATACACAGGAACCATGTCAGGCCCTCAACAAGTACTAACCAGAGTGGTGATGTGCACGCCGGGGGGAGGCGGTCCCATGGCACAGAAACAGTCCGTGGGCAGGGGCCCTGGGTCACTTCCCACCTCGGGGGACCCAAAGCGGAGCAGGCCCAGAAGTGGCTGCGGGGACACACGCCCTTTAAAGCTCAACAGCCAACCCCGCCACCCGATCCAGGTAGGTGCCTGATCTTACCTAACACCTCGGAGTGAGCACCTGCCCAGTTCCCCCTGGGTCTCACATGCTCGCACGTACCTTCCAGTGAGGATCAGCGGGGGCTGCACATTTTAAGGCCCCAATTAGGCTCAGTGTGCGTTTGACAACCTTTCCACCTCCAGAAGACATTTATTTTTACAGCACTCTCCAGCTGAGAAATGACTAGGTTCCTGCCCTTCCCCGAGTCGTCCTGGCGTCGGGAGGCACCGAGGTGCACCTGGGAGTGAGGAGGGGGCACCCGCTTGGCAAGGCCGAGCCGTGGTGGTCATCCCCGTGGGTGTCAGAGGTGGGGACGGTCCAAGGCACGGCCCAGTCCTGAGCTCCCAGGGTGCCCCCAAGATGGGTAATTCTGCAGGGCTGAGCGTACACTTTGCATCCTCCCCTGTGCCCCTCAGCTCCTAAGCGTCCCTCTGAGAGGCAGGTGTGGGTGTAGTGGGGGGTGCTTTCGTTCTCACAGACAGGGAAACTGAGGCCAGAGAGGTCAATGACCTTACTGCGGCCTCACTACGCAGAGGACCATGGCCAGAACGCCACGCCTGCGGAGCCTCCCTTCCCACTCTGCTCCTCCCCACGCGGTGTGCATGGTCACACGGCCACACGCTGTGACAGGTCAGCTGAGAAAACTAGCCCAGGTGGGGAGGGAGCCGCTGAGCTGAGGAATTGGCGGGGGCAGGGCAGAGCACGGAAATAAAGACACAGGAAAAGCCAAGGCTTCCTTGGTAATGAGGGATGGTGGGCGCAAGCACCAGCCGGGCTCCAGTGGCCGGAGGGTCCCCGCCCCCGTCTGGCTAAGAGGCTCCGTGGACTTCCTCATCAGGCTTGACCTGCTGCAGAAAAGCCTCCACCCCAGCCCACGTCAGCACCGCTGACTTCTCGCCCTTCCCAGAGAGCACACGCCTTCCCCTGCAGAAAACGTGAGGACACACATCCTCGGCAAGGAGAGGATGGCGACCAGAGGCACCTCCCCGGGCTGGCACATCATGACCCCACGCTCTGCTGACCTTTGCCGACCCCATCATCTGTGCTTCTGAACCAAGGCCTCCCTTCTGCAGTGACGCCAGGGACCGCAGAGTGCCTCCTGCACTCACATCTTCAAACAAAGGTAAGTGACACCAAGCCCCCCACCCTGGAGGTGACCTCATGGGCACTCCCCCAACCAAGAGAGTGTGGCTGCCTACGGATTCACCAAGGGTACACCCATGACATCACTGTCAGCCTATGGCCTCTGGCCCCCTAAGGGTTACGATGGCTTTGCCTGGGTGAAAGGGGTCCCCAGCAGCAGCCTGGTGCCCGGGTACCGAGCAGGACACAGGCTCTGGGGGGCTTTGTCTGCACCTCTGACTCTGCTATCTCACAAGCAGCAGCCTGGCGATTAGTGAAGCAGCCATAGCATCGAAGCCGGTGACAAGTGCCACGGTGGTGACAGTGATGAGAGCCGTCACCCGGAGCCGTGGAGCCTGCTTCTCGCTCCCCCACTGGAGTCCCCCACATAGGCTGGCGCTCTGAACATTTTAGGGCAACTTGGCCTATCATTTCCGTGCATCCTCACTGCCTGGACAGATTAAACCCAGGCCTCAAGTGGCTCTCCCAGTTGACAATTTTTCTTTCAAAAAGGCAGAAGTGCTGTGAGCCAAGTTCTTGCCGCCGAATTCCTGGACACAGCTTCCGACGATTCCAATCAGCCGGCTCGGCAGTGGGGCTGGGATTTCAAGCTTGCCACAGTATGAAGTCCGGTTTGGGCTACATTCCCTTCCCTCTCGCAGTGTGATGGAGGCTTCCCCGCCAAATCAAAAGGCTCACTGTCAAGCTTCCGTTTGGTCTGGGCGCGCTCGATCACGTGAGCGGCGGTGGGAAGGAATATGAATGTGGCGCCGGCTCTACCATGGGGCCTCCAGGCCTCGTCCAAGCCATCCAGGGACCTTATGAAAGTGGAGCAGAACTCTTTTCATGTATATTCCAACTGCTGAAACCCCCGCGACGCACCAGTGTGCAAACGTGGGGGAGAAACGAACAATGGCTGGGTAAAAACCAAGGCAAGTCCACCGCGCACGGACGGCGCACCCGTGCGGCAGACGCTGGGGAGGCCAGGCCCGAGCCTGGCCTCCTCCCCACCGTCTCTTTCCCTCCGAGCTTTTTTTCCTTTCGCACTGGGAATTTAATGAACATCAACTCATCACGTTTCCCGGGGAGGAGGCTGGCTCTCTAATGGGCATAAAACACATGCGCCAAGTCCCCAAAGGGGGCGGATGCTTGGGGGACACCGCACAGAGGGCGCTCAGGGCCCCGCGAGAGGCAGGAGATTTACGTCTCCTTTCTTTTCTCTCCCTGAACCACGGACAAAACAAGGACGTGCACACAGACAAAGTAGCGGTTTGCTGGAGGCGATGGGATGGGCTTCTTTCCTAGCCCCATGTGCGGGGGCGTGGGGAGGGGGGGCTCAAAATCAGCAGTGGGGGTATTGACACCATGGAAATTGGTAAACGCTACAAATTGGATTTTTTTTTTGGTAGAAAGATGGTTGTTAAATATTTACCAGCACATGATATGACTCTGTGTGTGCATGCATGGAGATACATAGATACATATACATATTTTATAGACACACACACAGACATTACATGCACACATTATTCACATTTGTACGTTCCCCCAAATTCATAACTTCTCTTTAAATGTTCTTTGAAAGCAACACTAGAACCAGGGATCCAAGGGACTCCGCATGCTTTTATAATAAAAAAGAAAGAAAAACCAACCCGTTCTCCCCAAATATAATAGCAGTAGCTAAATTGATTCCTTTTTTTTTTTTTTTTTTTTTTGGCCAGGCATTAACTTTCTCCTATTACCGCAAATTTGCTGCACAGGTATTTTCTTCCATTGCCAGAATTAAACACACTTCTAATTTCTCACTTCAGGTGCATGAAGTGCGGTATAGGGCACAAATGAATAATTTTATTGATAATAAATTTAATAATCCATGCAGCACTCGCTGAAAATGGACGTGTTCTGGTTGTATTCATTCTTCCTCCTAATTTGAAGACCGCAGGGTCGCAGCGGCCCCGCGTGCTGAGCCCCTGGTAATTGCGGGCTATTTTCTACCGGTTTGAGGCTCGATTGGCAATTCAGGCCCATGCTCTGCTTTATGTGGACAAATTACAATAACCAGTTTATCAGATTAGTGCTTTTATTAATTTAAGAGACTATACAGCATTGGTGAGTGGCTTCTATCTCCTGCAGACACGAGCTGCCCTCCCAGCCCCGTGGTGGGGTGCGAGAAACCGGCTAGAGAACACCTCGCTGAAGGAAATGTTCCTACGTGCTCGCCCCAAACCGGGCAACCCAAACATTGCTGGGTAGGTGGGCTCACCGAGGTGGAGAGGGGGGAAAGCAAGGAAAACAAGCCAAGAATCGTTGGTTGGTTTTGAACTTGCTTGGGAAGGGTAATGAATTTGGTCACGAGTTTTGACATCGGACAGACCTGACCTTGGTCCCAGCCAAGCCACCGAGATCCATGTGACCCTTCAGCAAGTCAACTCCGTGACCTCGGTTTCCTCATCCATAAAATGCAGGCAAAATAACACCTGCCCCTCAGGCCTCGGGAGGGTGGGGGAGACAACGTCTGTCAGTGCTTGGCACCTGGGAAGCGCCCAATGGGTGCAGCTCTCAGCCCTTCTTGGACCTCTGCCCTGAAGGGGAAGTCAACACGGCGTTCGTGTTGGGGACAACTGTCAGAAATGGACAGAGTCTGGAAACTGGGTCCAAGAAAACTGTCGACGATTGTAGTGGCAACCTAGGGGTGAGCGTCTCGTCACGGGAGGCATTCAAGGAAAGCTGAGCATTTGTGGAAAAGACTTGCGAATGGATTCTAGGGTCAGACTAGTTGACTTGAGGTTCCAAGAGTTTGGTCCAACTATTCGAGATGAAGGAAGACCTTGACCTGATTGCTTACACTCGTTGGGTGCAGGCAGCCAGGAAGGGAAGCAGCCAGGACTCAGAGGTGGGAGGTCTGCCTTCCCCGAGCTGGGTCCCCACCCTCTGCACCTGTCCTCGCCACTCCCATCCCTAGCCGCGGACCAGGGTGCACCAGGCCAATGGCATGGGCTTGCACCCCGCACTCACCCTCCCCCCAGCAAGGCCAGCTCAGGGATCCATGCAGACACATGAGCCTCACTACTTGTCAGGAAAGAAGCTGCCATCTCCACATGTGCTCGGGAGCCTTGAGTTGTGGTGCCTACAAGCTGAGCTCAGGTCCCACCATCAGATGGGCAGAGAGCTCGAGCGACACCAGCAGCGTCTCCCAGCCACCTCCTCGCCTGAGTTTTGCTGCCTCAACAGTCGAGAGCAACTGCCATTTACAGGAGACACCACCCCCTCAAGGCTGACGGGACGCCCGAAGCAGGGCACCCGGCTGCTTGTCAGACGGAGGAGGAGGAGGACGGCGCGCAGGTGTGCCTCACGCACGCATGGACCCGAGTCACGAGCATGTATTACACTGTTTCTCATCACAAAGGCAGTGATGGCGGGGTCAGGTTTATTCTGATTTTCTCTGTCAAGACTCATCTGGTCCTTCTAGTGAGAAGCATTTTGCTTTTTGCAAAATAAGGACACAACAACAAAAAAAAAGGAGTAAGGAGGAAAGGAGGAAGGAAGGAAGGAAGGAAGGAAGGAAGGAAGGAAGGAAGGGACATACTCATTTCTCCCTCGGCATTCGGACCTTCCTAAGAATGGTGTGTCTACATGGGCTCTCAAGTGGTCAAGTGGCATCTGTGACAAGGGACAGTGTACCCCTCCAGCCCTTTCTTAGCACGAGAGGAAAAGACATCCCTTAAAAGACTCAAAACCCAAGGGATCTCGGTACCACAGCCGGGAGCAGACCAAGGTTGGTGGCAGCACGCGACAGGGACCACAAGTTTCCCTGGGCAGCCCCCAAGTCCGAGAGCCACCTTGCCAGCGCACCAGGGAGCTGTGGGCACGGCACAGCGGCACTGAGCAATGGGGCCCTTGGGACACAATGCGGACACATCTGCCTGTCTCTCCCATTCACCCCATTCCCCAGCCGGTCATCTGGGGTGAGAGGCTGGGGGCCGTGCCCGCCACGGGGCCACGCGGGCGGCAGCCTCGTTGTTCCCAACCCCGCGAGCCACGGGTCTGCATGCAGCTCCTGGTCCTGGCGGGCACCCCACCGATCCCCACCTCCTCGTGTCTTCTACATCCCCGGCATCCTTCCGGGCCCTCTCCCCCTCTCCTGACGAACAGCCGGCCTCCTCATTTAGAAAGCTAACTTTTCTCCGAGTTCCATCCCGTTCTTGAGGTTTCGGTTGGAAACTTGGCCTGGATGACAGCTGTGTGGGCCTCTCCCCGGCTCGGCCCAGCGGGCGTTCTAATACACTTCATTCTGGGGCTGGTTGCTGCTTTTAATCTATCAGCACGGCGCCGCAGCTGCTGTAAGCTAGCTGAAAATTGTCTGCAGACGGGGCGAACCGTTGGTAACCCTTTTCAGTGCGAACGAGCACACTTCTGCGGAACCGCCACCCTGCTTACCTGGGCCTGGCACACGGACAGACGGGCATGCAGTCCAGAGTGGCGAGACCGTCCCATGCACAAGGAGGGTCCCTGCCCGAAAATCCGGGAAACTTCCGGAGCCTGAACTCACTATGGGCTTGGAAATTCTACCCTCCCGACTCAGCTCCTCCAGGGCCTTGCCCGAAGCCCAGGCCACTGTGACTAGAACTCGGCCCCAGGGCCCCCAGCGCTGGAGCTCAATTGGATTCTCAGCGAGAAGAGGGCTTTTCTCGCCCAGGGAGCAGGCTCGGCCCTCCCAGGGCTGCCATCCCCAGCCCCAAGGAGGGCCTGGCTCAGGGCAATGCCACCAGAAGCTCCAATCTGCTGGTGCCACCAACTGTAAAGGGTCTCCAGTCACCCACTCGACAGCAGACCCAGCAGGGGGCCCACAGACTTGGTGCAGGGGGTGGGGGTGGGGCTGCCATACTTGCCAAATATGAGAAGTTAGAGTTCTTACAAAATACCAGCACCTTCAGGCATTACAAGTTTAAATGTCAGTAGGAAAAGAGAAAAAAGGGAGAAAAAAGAGGAAAATTTAAAAACAAAGGAAAGGGTAGGGAGAGGGAAGAAAGGGAGTGGAAGAGAGGAGGAAGGGACCATGGGGAGCGGAGGGGCAGGTGACAAGGCAGGTGCTCCCAGCGGAAGCACCACCCACGCAGCCCAGTCTGTCTCTGCAGACCCCTCGGTGGTCAGTGGGGGGAGGCCTGGCCTCTCCCTGTCTCTCTCCACTTTTAGGGGAGATGCTCTGAGGGGAAGGCCACCTCATAGCCCGGACATCCATCATCAAGGGGACGACTCCCGGCTTCTCCTCCGGCCGTGGAGACCCCAGACAGCGTGCACAGCCTTGTCCACTCCCTAGAGCAGGTGCAGAGAGAGGCCCTCCTGTCTGCCACCCGAGGAGGGTGCGAGAGCCCTCTCTCACCACTCACCAGCCAGTAGGTCTCTGTTGACACAGCAGCACCCACAGGAGCTGGGGCCACCCAGCCAGGGCAGGCCCCACACCCTGTTCCTGGAGCAGATGGGTGCAGCTGAGCCGGCCCCCCGGTCCAGCCCCAGCACTGGATCGGGGAGGAGGAGCCGCTACCGACAACCCAGCTCAGAGAAGGGGAAGGGGGGAGGTGAGGGGAGACCCACCTCCCCAAATCCGTCCAACTCCAAACCCCGTCTTCCCTCAGAAGTGATACGGCAGCAGCTGTATCTCTTTCATTTGAGTAATTATCATATAATTAAGTGCATGAATTACAAGAGAGCCAAGGCATTAAATTAAAATATTTAATGCTTGTAAATCTGAAAATGATTACTGTGCTGATGTGCAGCCAGTGAGAAGTGAGGCTCGCAGCTCAGCAGCCAGCACGGGGAGCGGGTGGCAGGGGCCAAGCTCTGCCTGGGGGCGGGCAGGGAGGGTGTGGGGGGGCAGGCAGCAAAAGGGCGGCCGGTCCGAACACCTTCCCAGTCTGCATACCTTCCTGTGGAGAGAGGTGTGGGCCCTGCACAGAGGGCCACGTGTCTGAGACCCCAGCTGCAAGGGGGGAACGGACAGTAGGGACAACCAGTTCACTGGGGAACCTGGCAGGGTGTTTCCGAGGCCCCAGGACAGAAAGGAACAGGGCCAAGGCTGATGACACCATGCACGGGCACCTTTACACCCTTTGGAAAGTGTTCCTGTGCCATGTGGACAAATGAGGAAACCGAGGCCCAGAAGGACAGGAGACTTGCCCGAGATCACGCAGCAGGTCGAAGCAGGGCTGGGCCCAGGGCCAAGGCCTCCAACAACCTGTGCTTCCGTACCTGGGAAGCAGATGAGCGAGCTCACCTGGCTTGGGCTGGCTTTGATGTGACCCCAGATAGCACTGGCTGATCTTTTCATTTCCCAACCCAACCCGGATCCCTCTGGTGACGAAAATGAGGTACACAGGTCCCCCGTGATGCTGACAAATCATTCCACAAAGCAGGAGCAGGGGAGGCCTGGCTTCGCGCAGGAAACGCCATGCACTGTCCAGGCAGAGGCAGGCCACACAGCTGCCGGCGGCGTTCAGAGGGACACGGGGTGCGCGGGGGCCCACGGGGAGCCAGGCCACCGCTGGCCTGGAGCAAAAGCTCCCGTGCCGGTCCCCGAATGTTCTCAATAGGGACCGCCAGGGAGGGCACAAAGAGTGGACGTCCAGTCCGGACACAGGAAAATCAAGTTCATGGGACATCGGGGGACTGGAGAGGGCAAGGGGCCCTAGGCCCACGTGGGCTCCACCGGAGTTCATCATTTCTGGGTTCGAAGACCCCTCTTGCCCTGGAGCCCCCGTCTGTGGGTGGCCAGCTTCTGACGGCTCACTTGTCTGCTGTTGCACAAAGCAAGCGGCCTTTAGGTCCCTGAAGTGAACTTGGTTTTAGCCCTGCTGGCTTCTATTGCCCCTTCTCCTCCGAACGACAACCTAGAGGTCCTTCGGAAAACCCCCAGGCCCCATGCTCTAGGTGAGCATGTGGCTCAGACCTGGCCAATCAGCATAGTCCATGCTCTTGGATAAAGCAATTGGTTCAGGGATGAACACGTGACCCAGGCCTGGCCAATCAGATGGTGCATAAGAGACCCTTGCACCTGGGATTGTTGAGCTAATGAGACAAGAGCCTGGAGGGACAGCAGCTATTTTTCCCTCCACCGAGGGGGGGGTGGTGCTGTCCTGACGGCGGGCCCATCTGGGCCTTGAGAACACCCTGTTTCAGGCCCAGGGAGCCCATTCCCTTGGCCCTTTAAGCCAGTCTGAGGCAGGGTTCAGGTTCAGGCTCGGGTTAGGTTACTCCAAAAGGCCTGAAAACTGTGGTCCTTGTAAACCTTTGGTTCCCCCGGGTTAGGGATTCATCCCTCGCTGTCTATCTGTCTGTCTCTCTATCTCCCTCCATCCCGCCTCCCCCTGCTCTCCTGCCCTACAGTAGCGAATGCAGCGTGGTCCAACCAAACACATAAATGAATGACGAGGCCCCCTGCTCAGGCAGGTCTTTTGGGTCCGACCAGGGGCCCCAGTCACGCCCTACTCACTCCTGTCTCTGGCAGCCTCTCCTGAGCACCAAGAGCGGGTGTTGGATGTTCCTCCGCTTGAGCCACCAGGGGCCACAGGCCCATTGTCCCAAAACACACAGGGAGCTCCTTGAAGGTAGGGACCTCATCACAACCTCCTGCTGTCACCCCCACAGCTGGTCACAGAGCTTTCCACCCCATGTTCGTTCCCCATGTCCCCCGTCTGAAATGGCTCCTTCATCCCTCCCTCCCTCCCTTCCCTCTCCCTCCCTTCCTTCCTTAGGGAGTCAGACCCGCCAGCCCCCTGTAGAACTATTCCCAGAACACCATCCCTCTGAAGACACAGCTCCCCAGGAATCATGTGCCCCCCAGCAGGCACCCACTGCTGTCCCCCTCCTCCGCCAGCACCCCCTTCGGGCCACCCCCTGTTCTTGTCTATATGACAACAGCCTCCCGGCCAGGGTCCTATCTTCCGGGGAGTGTGAACCTGCCCTGAATGAGCCTTTTAGGGCTGCCCTGGAGAAGGGGGCTGCTGAGGGTCAGACTGCTCCATGGGACCACCACAGAGACACCCCAAGACCTGGGGACAATGCAGCGAGACCACAAAGGGGGCCGCACAGAGCAGGCACCCGGTAAGGGGCAGGTTCGCAAGGTGCGTCCTTCAGAACGGTGACACGGCAAGTGAGTCCCACACACGGGCTTGGGTATAGCGCCCAGGCCGACAGGGTTTGCTCCACCCCCATGGCCTCTGCTAGGGGACACTAAGAGCCTCAGTTTCCCCCGCTGGAGGATGCAGACAACAGCCAGCTTGCGGAAACAGTCACGAGAAGTGGCTGCAAAGCACCCCTCTGGGACACACCTGGTGTGTGACAACTGCTCTCGCCGAGATGCTGGCTGTCCCTATCCCCAGCCTGGGAGCGAAGCGCCCACAGGACACGACCGGCAGCTGAATGGGCCGCTGGGGACTGCAGAGTTCCATGGAGGGGTCCCGACAGCGGGCGTGGATCGGGGGCTTGCCGTGTGTCGGGCACTGCTCGTGTGCCTGCCGTGCATCACACTGACTCACTCCCACCCGGGGGATCGGTCACAGCTCTCCTGGCCCCATTTTACAGAGGACGGCCATGCAGCGAGGGCGTGTGCTACGTGCCCAAGGGACCCCGGCTGCCCAGGGGCAGGCCAGGATCGGAGACCCGCAGCCCCTCCCCAGAGCGGCCCTGAGCTAGGGACTGAATGCAGTGAAGCCCGGAAATAAAGCCAGAGGCTCCTCCCTCTGCCCCAGGACCTGCCAAATACGCAAGGAAGAAAGGATGCCACCCTGAGGTGCACTGCAGGCCCTGCTGTGGTGTGGGGGGAACCCTTCTAATCTGGTCCTGACCAAGGGGACATACACCACCCAGCCGCAGTGTCCCTCCGTGCCCTGGTGACACGCTGGGAGCTGGGCCTTTCATTCTCGATCTCGCTTAATCTGCACAGAGGCCCTGGGAGACCGGTGTGATGATCCCATTTTACAGAGCAGAAGGCTGGGGCTCAGAGAGGTTAAGAGACTTCGCTGTAGTCACACAGCACAAAAGAGCAGGAAGTTGGAACCCATAATGCTTCCCGTAAATCATGCCCTGAGTGGCTATGTAGCTGTTTATTTCTCTCTCTCTGGGAGTCAAGAGAGGTGCCTGTTAATGGGCAGTGAAATAGTTTGTTACACTTTGCTCCAAAGTGGTATATGCTTAATGACCACAAGCTCCTCCCCAACCACATCACTGCGCTGAATCCAGACAGTGTGTTGGGTGTGACAGACACCACTCTGCAAGTTGGCCCTCCCTGGGGGAGCAGACTGAGCAGGAGAACAGATGTTCTGGAAGACGGTTCCAGACCAGGGCCGGACCGGATGGCCGAGGCATTGAAAGGATTCTGAAGTTGTGAAAACGGCCGTGACACCCGGGGCCGAAAGCCAGGGCCGACGACCTCCTGTTCCTCACCAGAAGGCTACCCCAGCTGCTCCTGCTCCCGGTCCCCTGTCCAACTGTGTCAGCGGCAGCTCCCAGGGCCGCCGTGTCCAGCTGGGACTGAGCTCCTGGGTATGAGCAAAAGGCAGGCCAGAAGGTCACAGGCCTGGCCGGGTGGAGCCTCCAGGAACGGCTGGGGAGAGCCCAGGAGGGCTGAGGAGGCGGATGGACAGACAGGCTCCCTGGGCTAGAGGGGCTCTGATTGGCCAGAGCTTTTCCAAGAAGGCACTGAGCATCCTTCCCTATTCACTGGTTTGTTCAACAAACACTGGCTAGGCAACCTAGGACGCGCCTTCCCTGTGTTTACTCAATAGTTATTTATTAAGTGCCTACTATGTATCGTTCCTTTGCATTCCTTCACAAACTGTGTGTCAGGAGCCTGTGGAGTGCAGAGCGGCCATCCTGGTGGGTCCCACCCACCTGCAAAGCTCAAGGCAGCAGGGGAGGAAGATATTCAACACGGGACCCGACCAGACACCACCCAAGTGCAACCCGAGGGGTGGAGGGCGTGACAGTAGGGGACACGGAAAATACAGCCACAACAAGTGCTGAGTGGGGGCAGGGCCAGCAGGCCTCCACCTAAAGCCCACAAGAACCACGAGGGCTCTGAATGGGGGAGACTCAGACAGGGGGCCACTTGCTTCGAGTCCAACCTGACTTGAGGGGTGTGGGGAGCGAGACAGACTGCAGAAGACCAGGGAGGGGATGCAGCCCCTGCGCCGCACACTGGGGATTCAGAAATGACTAAGACACAGACTCTGCCCGCTAGCGTCCACGGGCCACCCCACAGCCACGGGCAAGCGAGCTGGCAGTTGCCGTCCCAAGTGACCAGCACCTCACGGGACAAGTTGGCTTTTGAAATGTTACTATTATTCCTGCTTTATCTGGCCAACAGTTTTTTGAAATTGTAAAGACCATTAACATTAAAGAGGAAAGGGATTTTTTTTGGTTCATTCTTTCATTCAAAAAGTATTTATGAAAAGCACCTCCTCAGTGCCGTGCGTTCCAGCGTTTTAAGGTTATTTAAGGCAAAAGTCAGCCCCACAGGCCTGTCACACACAATATGTGTGTTGCACGCATGTAACTAAGCCCTGAGCTCACCCACTTCCAAAGCAGCAGCTTCCACGTGGGGCGCTGCGCAGTGGGCTGCTGGGGGACACCACAGACCTGCCTCTGCCCGCGCACGAGCATGCGCCTTGCAAACAAGGGCCAGATACGTGATGACGTGGGACCACAGATGACAGGGGTTCTGCACAGGGGTGTCCCACCCCGGGGATGTCTTGTGCTCTGTGAGCACAGGAAGTCACTTAACCAGTCCGAGCCTCTCCTGATGGGAGACAAAAGCAGATTTTGGTGGAGGGGACACGGGAGCGAGCCACAGGGCGTGGGAAGGACTTCCATGGGCGGAGTAAGTGGCGTGTGGTGAAGTCATTCTAGACAAAAGGCCAGCATTGCATCAGAATGAGCAAAGGCGTCTGGAAGCAGCAAACCACCTGCTCAGGCTGGAGCCCAGGGTGGGAACCAGAGGGTCACAAGGTTGGTAAACAGGCCGGCCACAAGCCGGGGGTGGGGGGTGGGCATCAGATGGCAGAACGCAGCGGTGGGCTGTGTTCTGCAGGCAGCAAAGAGCCACGGGAGTCTTGCAGTGGAGAAATGCTTCCGCAGCGTGGACAGTGGCCCAGGAGCTGGCAGAGCAACAGGGATGAAACTGCAGACGGGCGTGGGGGCGGACAGGGAGCCTCCCAACAAGATGTGCCGGGAGAGCATCCAGCCCTGGGAGGGACGGAGAGGAGGGCCCAGGCAGAGCGGCAGGCAAGCTGGGGCGCTGTATCTATGGTCCTAGCTCCACCGTGTTACGGAGTACGGCCCACTCACGCGACGAGGCTTAGCCTGACTGAGCTCCTGCCAGTTGAGATGGATGTAAAGAAGTCTGGTGCATAGTAGGCTCTTTGTAAGGGTGGGAGGGAGAGAGGGAAGGGGTGGATGCGTAGACTGGTGATGAAATGGATGAATGCACAGTTCGGGGGACGCATAAGCAGACGGGTGAGTGGGGGCCACTTGAATATTTGGATGGATGCACGAATGCATGGACAGATGGGTGAGTGGAGGATGAATGAACTGGTGGCAGGTACGAGGGAGCAGCAGAAAGAAAAGAGACTGGCTGGCTGGATAGGCAGGGGAATACGGGGGGCAGGGAGGATGGCTGCGTGTGTTGGCAATAACTCCCAGCAGTACGTGACTAGAGAATGCTGGGAGATGCCAGGCAGATAAATATATTCTGGGCGGATAAACGGGCCTCTCCGTGACTTCCCTCATTACTTCCAATTGAAACCTTTTCTCAGCCAGCCTCACCCCCCAGCATTCAGAAAGAGTCTAAGAGAAAGACCTGGAATCCGGAGAGCTGCCCAGTGACTAATTCCAGCCTTTCTCGGATTTGCTGTGTGGCCTTAGACAAGCTGCTCACCCTCTCTGGGCTTTTCACTGCCCTCTGTACAATGATGGAATAGGACAAGATCTTACCAATCTCTAAGGTCCATTTGCAGGCTGAGCCCCCTTGCCAGGTGACTTCTAAGGACCATGGTTGCGTGACTTTAGTGAGCATCAGAAGCAGCTGGAGGACCCGTTAGAACCCAGACCAGTGGTCCTCACCCCGCCCCCCCCCACGAGTTTCCAGTCCATGGGTCTGAGTGAGGCTGAGAACTGTGTCCCTCACAGGTCTGCAGGTGATGCTGATGCTGTTGGGACCCCACTAGGAGAGCCACGGGTCTAGGCGAAACCTAGCTGGTATCCCCGTGTGGGGGGCAGGTCACCCTGACCCAGGCAGGGGGCCTCCTAGAGCCACAGTGCCCTCCGATCACCTGGCAGCAACCTCGGACGTGGTGAGCGGGGTGGCGGTCCTCAGCCCCACACCACACCTGCCGAGGGCCCTGTGCCCACCTTCCCGCCATCACGCGCTCCCCGCCTGCTTTCTTTCTCCTTCTGCCGCCCGCGCGGCCTGCCCCTGCCGCCCTCAGAACAGCTGTGGGCTTAATTATCAAAATAACATTTTAATAGTCTCATAACTGAACTCCCTGCAAAACATGCCAGCAGAGGAGGCAGGAAGGATTCTTTTTAGCACCTCTTCCCGCCCAACTTGCTAATCGGAGGCATTTGAGCTGCCAGGAGGCCCAGGTGCCTGGCCCTGCCCACGGAGCACCTCCTCCGGCCCCACGAGGCTGCAGCTTCCCCACCAGGAGCACCCGGACCCGGGCCTCAGCCAGGGGCCTTCTCGCGGGCCCCGATGCCCCGTCCTTAGGACAGGAACAGCCACTCACTCCCGCCAACAGTCATCACTCAGAAGGGGGATTTGCTAAGAGAACTTAGGCAATTCATTTGCGATCACCAGGGGTTTTACTTGCTTTTCACACATTATTTTTGTAATTAAAAAAAAAATCGCTACCACCAGCACTAATTCTGGCTCCCCTTTCCCCACGAGGCCACGTAATAACTCTGCAGGGAGTCCTAGCGGGTAGTTGGCGCCTGAGTTGAGCCCCACTGACAAGCCCAGAGCAAAACCAGCTGCACAGGTCCAGGGTTTTCCCTCCCACTCAGCGCAGCCGGGCGCCGGCTCCCTCCGAAAGCCGATTAACACCGCGTCCACGCAGCGCTCCCCAGGCCCGGGCTGTGTGCACAGGACGGCACGTAGGTTTTCTGTTATTACACCTCAGCCTCGTTCAGCAGGACTGAGGAGCAACTGCTTCTACGATCCTGCTTTACCCAGGAGGACGTTGAGGCCACACAACCCAGGTGTCGGTGGCATCAGGGACCCTGGGATGGGACGCTGGGTGGCTGCATCTGTAGCAAAGGTGCTCTCCCACCTTCCTCGGTATCCGCCCTGGGTGAGCCGTCTCCTACACCGGCACTTCCCAAACTGGACAGAGTTTATGCACCGCCTGGGCTCTGTATAAAACGCCGATTCTGGTTCTGCAGGACCGGGGAGCCCTGGGTTTCTCTTTCTAGCACAGCCCTGGGCGACTCGGCTGTGGAAGGTCCCAGGGCCACACCTGGAGGAGCGAAGCTCAAGGAGGCAGGGCCTGGAAGAGGCCTAGGCCAGCCCCGCACAGGTGGGGCTAAGAGACCAGATGAGGCCCGACAGTGCTGGGCTTCGCCCACAGCTCCATCGCAGGTGGGTGGCCCTGATTCTCTCCAGGCCCTCCCAGCATCACCCCAACTCCCAGGAGAAAGACGGGGGACACTATTCCAGGGCTGATATTCTCATCCGGCCCGGTTCTCAAACTCCATGCCCACCCATGGGACGAGAAGCCGCCTCTGCTCTCCGGAGGAAATTGTCCCTCATCACACCCCGTGCCTCCCCTGAGCTCCTCCACACACCCAGACAGGCACTGTGGGAACGTGCTCGGGGTGCGGCCCTGTCCCCAGGCACCTGACTGGTAGGTGACACAGAGCTGCTAAGGCAGCACATGGTCCAGGAGGGCTCATGGTGGGGACCAGGGGACACGCAGGCAAGAGCAGAAGCTGGGGTGTTGGCGGGGAGGGGTTGGCGTGGTCATCCCGAGCCCCGAGGAAGTCAAGCCCACTTCCTATCAGCCCAAACGCCACCAAACTTACCACGACTAGAAAAGCAGGCCCTTGTGCCACCCCTGGTCATCGGCTGGGCACAGGCCTTCTGTCTCAGCCGTGGGGACGAAGCCCCTGCCCTCGCTCACCCTTCTGAAGCCCAGTCCCGCTGGAGGGTCCCAGAGGCCACGCCCTGCTGGCCACGGCCTTCCCTCGTGGAGTCTGAGCCCGAATCCAGGTCCCGCCTCTGCCCTGCCAAGCCCTGTGGCCTCGTGCACGGCAGTTTCTCCTCAGTGCCCAATGCTTTCGCCAGCAACGTGGACATAAACACACGTGACCTGGCAGGAGGGGCCCAGCACAGGCAGACACTATGTTATGTGTATATGTATATATATTTCATACATACATGTTCTTTGCTATAGATACTCTGCATTGAAGTAAAAGTCCTTCGCCCTTTCAAACGTATTCTAATATTACTCTCTTCCCCAAGTGCTTATTAAGCACAGGCTCGGTGCGTGCGGACTAGGGTGAGTGGTGCAGATCGGAAGACAGACACGTAAGTCCCTGGTCTCTGGGAAGATGTGCTAGCCACATGTGATGTCACAAGAGACAGCACAACAGACGATACGGCAGTAGGGACTAGGGAGCAAACTACCCCAGGTGGGCGAGGAGAGACCCAGGGGGCTGGCTGGCAGGGAAGGCCCCCCAAAGGAGGGGCCCTGGGAGTCTCCAGGATGGGGGGAGATCTGTAGGACAGAACAACCACCCGGCACAGTGACATCAGCCTCTACCCACTCGTCACTGCTCTGTGGGAACGTGGGTCGAAGCAGGGCCGTACCCAGCCCTTCTGCTCTCACGAGCGCCTGAGGGGAGGGCACCCCATCACCCCGCTTCCCAGGAGGAAACACGCACAGAGCGACCGTGACTGGCCTGCGGTCACCTGCTCATAGGCAGAAGTGATACATGAATCCAGGCAGAAGCCACACGCTCACCACCTGGTTCCACTGAGGCCAGGGCGCCTCCAGGCCAACAGGGAGCCAGGATCCCCCCAAACATGGAGAGAGGGAGGGCTGGACCCTCGCTTGGAGCAGGCAGGGAGCAGCGAGGGAGCCTGGGGACGCACTGGAATGGCAATGGCAAGGCTGTCCGACGGCTGCAGGACTGGCCAAGACCCCGAAGTGACATGGGGGCTGGCAGGAAGCCTTGTCGGCTGCCCCCGGCAGCACTGGGCCCTACCAATGGCCCCCTGTCCGTCTGCCACCCGAGCCATAACAACGCTTCTGGTTTCTGGACACCCAGCTCCCAGCCGCCCAGCCCCAGCCTGGCTCCTGAAACTGTTCCCACGTGGCAGGAAAGGTCCGAGCCTGCTGGGCCCGGACATAAGCTGGACACACGCACTGTGGTGGTTGGAGGGGGGGCAGCAGGAGGGGACGGGGCCCAGCACCTGCATTCGGGGGGAACAGTTGCAGCTCAGGGAGCTTTGAGATGACAGGGACGAAAGAGATGGAGAAACAGAATTCCCAAATCCTCACGTCTCGGGGCAGAAAGCGGCCAGGCCACTGTCTGTGGCCTTTAAAGCCACCCAGTGGCCCCAGTCCCAGCAAACACCCCCAAGACGGGACAGGAATCAGGGTCGCTGTGGGCAGTGGCGGCCCGCCGAGGACCCCCTCCAGGGACAAGGCCCCTTCCCTCCCCCAGAGGCACCCCTCCAGCCCCACCTGCAGCCCCCACGGGCCTCCCCGGCTGCTGGTTCAGGCTGGCGAAGTGCCTCTTCCGTTCGTTAAGGATCGTCCTCACTTCCTCCACCTCCTTACCACAGCACTTTCCAGAACAGGATATTAAGGCACGAGGAACCGAGGGCTTTCGGGGTTTTCAGTCTCTGCTCCAGGGAAAAACAGACCCTCGTCCCTGTCTGAAATTGCTTCACTCCGCGAGCCTGTGGGCCGAGGGAGCCCTCCTGCCACAGATGAGCAGAAAATAGAGTTTGTTTCTCCAGCCCCCAGCAGCCCCCCCTCGCCTTCTCGCTCCTCTCTGCCTGGCGCACGGCTGGAGGCTGGGGCCTAGTGGCTCCGCAGCTGCCTGGTGCCCAGGAGCTGGGCAGGGGCTCCCGCCGCACGCACACAGCCCCACCTCCCACGCCCCCAACCAGGTGGCCTTCAAATAACCCTGGACCGAGGCCCTGCTCGGGGAAGCAGACCCAAGGACCTTTGTTCCCTGAAATATTCAGGTTTTCAGGTCATTCTCTGGCTGTGCCAGAAGACAGCATGCTCTTGGCTGGAACAAAACGCACTGGTGTTGAAATATTCATCGGGTTTGGGTTGGGACTGAGGGTGGGGTGCATGGATGTTGTGTGTTTGGGAGTGTTTCAGAGAAACAAAACCATTGTTTCCCCCTCTTCCTCTATGCCCTAGTCCACCCCAGAGCCCGGAGGTTCCATTGTGATCTGCCTACATTGTTTTAGACCCTTTGGCTCCCGGGGAGGCAGGGAGTGGGAGACACGGGCAGACGGACGCACGGAGATGATGCCCCTCCACGGGAAGGGGAGACAGATGTGCTCACCGACGTTAATTTGGCCCACACAGCAGGCCCTGGGGGTTCTTCTGACCAAGCAATCCCCAACCCCTCCGGCCCGCGGCCCCACCTCAGCATCAGCAACAGCCTGCCTGCCTTCCAGCGGGCTGCGTGTGCACACGCCCGCTGACCAGGCCGTCGCCGGGGAGCACCCCCTTGGACCAAGTGGACCAGACTGGGACCCTCAGGATGCTTTAATTATCAGCCAACCCCCCTCTTTCCCTCCGCTCCCAAGTCCCCATCACGGAAACCTGTCAAGCGTCCACCCCGAGGACTGGGAAAATCAGCTACCTACTGGCCCTGGTCTTTAACTAAAGGCTGGAGCTCAATTATACCGCAGGCCTTGGGGATCTCAGAGTGGTGGCTAGAGGAAGGGCTGAGCTCACTTCCCTTCCCTGGAGCTGGGGAAACCGAGGCTGGAGAATGCGAAAGGTGACACGCGGAGGTGGGGAGGAGGCGGGGAACCCAGCCGGTCCCTGCTCATCCTTACCTGGGGAGCTGCCTTGAAGGGCTCCACACCATCTAGGGGAAGCAGACAGACACCATAGGTGGTCGGTCCTAGGGGACAAAAGGACCACCCCCAGGGGAGGGGAGGGCATGGCCGGGGTGCAGCGGGGGGAGACTCAAGTAGAGGCTGACCAGCTGTAGGAACTCGGTGCCGTGGGTCACTCCGGCCCCACACATCTTCCTGCCGTTTGCCGGCAGGTCTGGCGGTCTCCCCGCCCGCAGCCACAGCCATCGTCTCTGGCCAGAACACCAGGCCCTGGGCTCGCCCCACGCCCCACCCAGCAGCCGGAGCAGCCCTTCTACATGCTTCAGGTAGGAAGATGTCACTCGAGACATCAGCCCTACGCTGGTTTCTCCCTGCACAAACGAAACCCCAGTTTTGAACTGCACCCCGCGAGGCACGGCAGTGCCCACAGCCTCTCTTACTGCATCGGAGCCGGTCCCGGTCACTTGTCACACCGCTGGTCCTTCGCCACCCCCTGGGACCCCCCTACACCCCAGGCATTTCCAGCCTCTGAGCTTCTGTTCTGTCCCAGTCTCCTCACCGGTTCACTTGTCTCCTCCTTCAAACCTCGGCTTACCTGACATCCCCCTGGTTTTCTCTGTCCCGGCCCTATTAACATCTCTGTGCTTACAATCTCATGGTGGCTGGTTTCTCTGCTCAGCCTCGACTCTGCTGTCTAGATGCCTGGCTACACAGGCTCAGAAAAACACATCTCTTCACTCACCAGAGCCCAGCGCAGCGCCTGGAGCAGGCAGTCTCTCCATGGTAGCTGTTGAGTGAATTAAAGACCACGTGGCTGCCAGTTAGCTCGCAGCAGAACTTCCCCACAGTCAGAGGTGCAGGAGGCCTCTAAACACTTGAGACGGGCCTGCAATGAACACCAGCCTTCCCTGCACCATCTCGATTCCTGATCACACTTGCATTCAGATAATTAAGAGCCCAGTGTGCAAACTAACCTTGCACACTGTTCCCCAAGGCCCCCCCGCCCCGACGTCCTGCGTGGGAGGGTAGAAAAGTTTCACTTTCATAAAGCCTAATAAAATCTTGCTTTCACTGAGCAGGCTGCAGAGAGCGTACTCGGAGAGCCTCTGGGGCTCTTCGGATCCTGAGAGTGTGGGAACACAGCTGTGACCAGAATACAGGAGTCCCAGGGACCGGCCAGGAGGGGGGACCGAGGCCTGGCCGGCCCATGCTCGCTCGGAGAAACATTGTAACAATGAATGAGTCGCGGGAATGCCCCGGCCCCCAGCAGTCCTCCTCAGGAACCGTGGACAAAAACAAACAAACATATACACACGCGCTCAGAAGAAGGGGTAAGAGGAGGTGGTCCGCCCCTCCAGCCCCACCCGAGTGGGCTTCCCCAACCCTCTAAAGCAATCAGGAGAACATCACACATGTGTACCGTCTCCTCTCTCTTCCATGGCTGATTAAGCAGTTGGGAGCAGAGAGTCGACTGGAAAAAGCAAACAATTCAGTGCCATCCGAGGTAAACATT
Organism: Desmodus rotundus; assembly: GCF_022682495.2. NCBI lineage: Eukaryota > Metazoa > Chordata > Mammalia > Chiroptera > Phyllostomidae > Desmodus > Desmodus rotundus. The sequence goes on from NC_071398.1 coordinate 3,265,682, forward strand.
ACCTTAGGAATGGAAGCCGAGATGCGCCGCCCGTTGCCGGGAGGGATCGCTATTATAATACTTAAAATAACATTTATAACACTTACTGAAATTACACGGATGCGGTCTGCAGAGACGCAGAAATGAAATCAGCTCAATGTGTTTTTATAAGAATCCTGAAATCTCTGTCCCCGGGAGGAAAGTTCTAGGCATTAACGGTTTTTGCCGGGCCTCCATGAGCTGGTAACATTTGAATACTGTTTCTGAGGTGAGAGCTCTAATCATCTTTGAACTCCTCCCAACACATTTTCTCTGTAAAAAAAATTGTAGTTAAAAATTTAGTTTGATGGAATGATATTTAAGTGCTTTTCCTCATCTGACTCCCTGAAAACGCCCCAGAGGGTCTCCCTGTAATTTGTTCAAACGAAATAATATTTTCGTTTCACCCGTTTCTCTTTGTTGTCTTATGTGATGAAAAGTAACATTTCTTTTCTTTCAATCCTATTAAGCGAGGCACACAGACTGCCAGCTGCTCAATCCAAAAGCGACCTGGCAGACAGGCACGCGGCTTCAAACACGGGGCCTGCCAAGCCGGGTTTCCATCAGGGGCTGCCGCGTCACCGGGCGGGCGGCTCCCTGTGGCATTTTCCGAGCGGTAACTGGGGTTTCCAGCAAGCTGGTGGGTTTTTCCCTTCTCTCTCTCTGTTTCAGCTGCCACGCTGAGGTCCTTGGCCCAAACGCTTGGTCATCTGCATACGCGGTATACCCTCGCTGCTGCAAACCGCCAAGCTCACGTGGTCCTGAGCCCACTGACACCTACACTCAATTAGGGAGGCAGGAAACTGGCCCCTTCTCCAACTGCTGGACTCGCCCTCAGGCACAGGTCCCTTCCGGGCAGAAGGGTCACGCGATCCTGCTCCATTCCCCACCTCAGCCCACTGAGTCTCCCTTATTCTGCCTGCCTCCACTCTCCACAACTTCCCTCCTTATCGCAACAAACTTACAAACGTCATCTCCCCAGCTCCTACACACTCTTCAAAACCCGTTAGTGAATGTCACCTCCTCTCTGAAGCCCTCCCAGCCCCTGAAGGCATCCACCCTCTCATCACACTTTGCAAATGCTTCGACTCCATCCAGAGGGATGCAAGGGAATAAACGATGGTGCGGCCACGCAATGAAACACATGCACGCTCTTCCGTTTCAACGGAGTAAAACCGATGGATTGACAAGGAAAGATGTCCACGGCACGATGCCCGACGGGAAGTGAGCAAGAATAACAGAATAACAAATATAATCGATCCCACGTGAATAATACACGTGTATATGCCCAGAAAATTCTTGGAGGACACAGAAAAATCAGTAAGAGTGGCACGTGCCTTCTGGGGAGTGGTAACTGGGGGAGGAGCCAAGAGAAAGGAACCACGAAGACCCGGTGGTGTGAGTTCGATCTTCCCTCCGTGAGCAGGGAATACCTTCCCGGTTAAAGACCGATCATCTTCGTTAGTGACGAAGACTCAGTGCCATCGTGAATTTCTGTATTTAACTCACTGGTGTGAACGCCCGCCCGGAACTGGTCACCATCTCTAATTATCAGCCTCACGCAACTTTGTCAGAGATCCATCCACACTCCCCACCTAGTTTCCTATGTGCGTGTCCGGGCAACACGGTCAGCATCAATTTATTGTACATGCAGAAACCCATCTCTCTGTGTTCTACTCGAAAGGGAGCTCGGCGTCCTCTCTCTGTGTCTGGCGGACACAGAGGGAAAAGCCAGCCAAGAAGAAGGTCGGTGAGACCCCAGAGGCTGGGCTACTATCTCAGGGGACAGTGACGGGGCAGGACCCCAAGGGCCTCACTGGCCAGATGGCAGTGGGAACAGTCATGTCTGTAGGACATCTTGGCCAACCTCGGATGGTAGGTTTTTCTTGTTGTCTCTGTCCCCATCCTTCGGGGAAAGGACACGCAGAACAAAGCAGCCGGGAACGCTGACATCTGGGTCCTTCAGCTGCCCTCTGATATTAGAAAAAAAGACAGGGTGCGGCACAAATAACACCCCTTTCATCACACAATCTTTTATTACAACATCGGAAGCATGTCACTCTGTCGCGTAACAATATCACACGCGAGCACCCCATGTGACATTTTAGGTGCCACGTTCCAACTAACACTATAACTTATCACACCCATATCATGACCCTGCCGACCCCCCTCAAGCAGGCGTTCCTTCTGCCTGACCCCGTGGATCGTGATCAGCTAATCACACCCTCAGTAGTGAAAAGAAATCGCAACGACAACACCATTTCCGTTCTGCGTGAAACGGCCATGGATTCGAAACCGTTGGAAAACAAATCTATGTAGGGCACAAAGAGATTAAACCTACCAACATCTTCTAGTGCCATCATTCCTTTCACTGACACACTAACCGCCCACAAAGTGCTCACAGGGTGGGTATACAGTTCACGCACAAACACACGTCATCGACCTCCACTAGCCGCCCGCTGGCCCGAGAGTCAGGGACCCAGGGGTGGAGCCTGCAGCAAGCCTCCACCCGGGAACGTCGAGGGGCCCCGCACGGTGAGACCCAGCACCAGTGAACAATCGGTAACATTACGATGATCACGTTTAGGCTATTTCTCCCGTAGCTACGTACAGCGACCCTGGGAACAGCGATACTTGGCCCCGAAACCGAGGACCCGGGAGGTGTCTGCTCCTTCGCTAAACTAAAAGAAAATGAAGTTCTTTGACATTACGTACTGGAGGAGTGGGCGGCAGGGAGTGAGGCCCTGAGGTGCTGAGAAGCGTGTCCTGCACAGCCCAGCTTGTGCCCCGAGCTGACGCAAGGCCTAGAGACAGGCTGGAGGGACCTCAGAGGACCACAGTCATTGTCTTCCAAGCCTAGGAAATCCCTCTCTTACAAGCCCAGTGCAGGAAGACACAGAATGAATGCCCGCCTTTCCACGTGTCGTCCGTGGAAACGGCCGCGATGCCTCGTGCAAGGGGGTGGCCCCTTCCAAACAACAAAGGGGCCCCCTCCCCAGCGGGCCCCGTGTCCCTTCCTAGCGAACTGGGCGTACAAGCAAGGCCCTGCCACACCCTCTGAGGAGTGGGGCCTCTTCTATGGAACGAGCTCCGAGTGGCCACCATTTACTGCCATAGCCTGGAGAATCTCTGTCTTTGTCCCCAAACTAGGTTTTTCAGGCTTGAAGGGGGCTGCTGCCTTCGGGTTTCTGGAATTTTCTAACAAGTCCACACCACGCCCTTCCTGGCCCGCTCTGACGGAACTGCTGGGGTTATCGGCATTCGTCTGCTCGGCTGCCATACAAACCACCACAGACCAAGGGCTGAAAGAACGGAAGCCTGTCCCCCCAGTTCTGGAAGCTACACGTCCAGCATCAAGGTGTCGCAGGGCTGGTGACCCAGGGCTCCTCTCCTCGGCACAGCCCCCTCGCTCGGCATCCTCACTCGGCTTTTCCTCGAGGGCTCGCATGCCTGGGACCTCTGGGCGTCCACGTTTCCTCTTCTGGTAAGAAGGGCCCTGGCGAGACTCGGTCGGGGCCCACCCGATGCCTCCTTTTCACCGAACCTCCTCCTGTAGGCCCTGCCTCCAAACACAGTGACATGCAGTGGTGCTGGGGGTTGGGGCTTCGACGTAGGAATTGGGGGGTCGTCTCTGTTGTTCCAGGAGGCAGGAGCTCATGTCTCACCCATGTCTCCCCCCTGTCTCCCCATTGCCCTAGCACTTCACTAGCAAATGCACCTTCCCCAAGCTCCTCCAGGTGCTGGCACACCTTCCCCAAGGCGAGGGGTCAGCAACGGGCACGGAGTTGCTGGGAAGGATGCAACCCCCACTCTTCCTGCCCATGCACCACCACCGCCACCACCACCACCGTCCCCCTTCCCCAGATCCCCTCTGGGCTGTGGTAGAAGGGACTTGAAGAAACCTCACTCAACGCCCCCTCACTCAACCCCCTCCCAAGAGCCCCTCAGAGTGGTAAGACCTGAGTGGGAGACCCAGTGCAGAAATCACCTGATTGCAATCAAAAGGTCAGGGCCAGGGGATGCCTCCAGACCCCAGGCAAAGGGTAGGGGGACACCACTCAGGATCTGGGCAGTAACTCTGCCTCTCAGCCCCACACAGGGGCTGCTGGCACCTCCCCTCCCACTCCCAGTCCCCCCGCCCTGAAATCTCATGTCTTCCAGTCTGACCCGTTGCACCCACCTCCAGCCAGCCATGGACACGCAGCCCGTGGGGAAAGGGGGTAAGAATCCGCGGCTTTCGCGTTTTTAAAAATCCACCCACGTGTGAGATGCAGCCTGCCTCCAGCACAGAGGGCATGCTTTGCGATCTGAATCGGCAAATTTGTTAACTGACTGTTGAGTCTAATGTTCCACCACTATTCCGCCTCTCGTTAGCAACACAAATTACCGGCAATTAGCCGGCTGACTGTTCAAAGGCAGTTCAATTTCATGTATAAAGAGAACTATATAGTGCTTAATGTATCTATCAAATGTAACAGCCCAAACAAAATTAATGATATGAATACAATGAGTGCTTCTGCGGGATAATTACAAGGTGTCCGACGTGAGACATGCCACGGGGGCAGGCACCCGATCCAGGCAGCCACCCAAGTTGTCGGGGCTGGCCTCGCCGCGTGCAGGGAGCAGCCGCCTCGCAGGGCCCAGCTCGACCCCGCCGGTGACAGGGCTGGGCTGGCGGGCCAGCCTGGTGCCCGGGAAACACGAGCCCTGAGGGAGGGGAGACCTTCGGCAAGTCCTTGGGACACCGCATGTCCCCATTGTAGCGGGGGGACAATGGTGTCTGTGCCCCAGAGCACCTCCCCGGGCGCCTCACCCAGGCCCTGGCTGACTCTGCTGGCCTCACCAGGAGGCAGGCGGCCGTGCCTCTGATGTTACTATTGCTATTACATCAGAATTTCCAAGGTGAGGCCCGGCAGACCCCTTCCCGCCCGTGCTGCCGGCAGCGTAGTGTGGCACGATACAAACCACACTTCGATTTAATTACCACTTTTTTCCCCCTCCAGTAACTAAACATTTTCCTCCGCTCAGTACCCCTGGAATGGCAGGGCCATTCCCAGTGTATCGCTCACGTAGCCATAATTAAATAATTAAGAATGGCTCAAGCCCTTCCAAACACAACAAAGGGCGGCGATGATTTCAGACCCACGCTAGGAAGATCGAGCCCCTATCAGCTCCATTTTCCGCTAACAGTTACGCGAGGCCGCCCAGCACTCCCGCTTGCATGCCAGCACACCGATAAATTAAGATATTCCTGGCCGCATCTGCACGAGGGAAATCAGAGCGGTACCTGGTCCCCGCCAGTGTGCCAGCTCGGAGCGGCAGGCGCAGCCCACGCTGGGCGACCAGCTGTCTGCGAATGTGGTGTGTGGATCACACTCGGAGCCAGGGGATCTCTTAGGAGGCCTGCTCTGATGGTGCCGCCGCCTCGCCACAGGACTGCTCCCTTCTCAGCACAGTATTCCAGCCCCGCTCCTGCCCCGTGGTTCCAGCTCCGGACCGGGGAGGACCGGGGCCTCCGCACGGGTCCCCCGGGGGGCCACGCGTGCCTGGCTGCTTTTCTGCGCTCCCCCCAAGTCCTGACTAGCGAGGCCAGCGGCCAAGGCACTTTGGTTTCTGAATCCCAGCCCCAGCTGCCCTGGAGGAGGGGCGACCTCATTCCTGGTGGGTGTGACTTGACTGGGCACAGCATCTTTAGCGTTGAGGGTGACAAGTGGCTCTTGCAGAGGCTTAAATGTCAAAATGATTCCACAATGCTTCACACGAGCGCAAACTCATGGCCACGAAAGGAGGCAAAGACCAATTTTTCCCAGAAGTGGGTGGAGGCTTCCGGCCCCAAGGCCAAGTCCAAGTGTGCGTGCATCTTGGGGACAATACTCAGAGCTTGACATTCTCCAGAAGCCCGAGTGCCTCCGCCCCCACAGGGTTCTGGAGACCCTGACCATGACAGGCGCTGAACGGGTCCCTGGCTTTGGGCAGACACAGCGAGGGGCGCAGTGCCGTTGGCACCACATCTGGCAAACGCACCAGGCGTCCAGGCCACAGCCTCTTTGACAAACAGAAACCCCGAGGTTGGGGGCCAGCAATCGGGGCTTGGCTGGCTGGAAGAGCCAGCTTACGGGCAACAGGGGTCCCAGGAGCGTGTGGGTGGGGGCGTGGGGATGGGTGGAAGGAGAGCTGAGAGAGAGACTTTCACACTGGGGTGGGGAAGGGGTGAAGACCTCCTCAGGCGTGTTGAGCTAGACGGCCGGCAGGCAGCTGGCTGTGAGGGTGGAACAGGAGAGCACAGGAAGCCAGGGCTGCAGACCACGGGGCGGGGTGGTAATCAGATATGCACGAGGACAAACCTCCAGGGAGGGGTCAACAGGGTCCAGTGACCTGAAAGGACTAGTAGTCATCGGCTTCTGTAATCAGGACTCTTGGGTGACCCTGGCAAGAAGCACCCACCTTCTTTAATGCCTCTGAGCTGGTTTTGCGCCCACCACCTAGAATTGTGTATCTTCATCACCTCTAGTGAACTCCTACTCATCCCTCAGAGGCCCAGCTCCAAAACCCCTCCTCTTCCAAACCTCCATGGACCACTCTCCAGCCTCACGTATCTGCCCCTGCTCACACAGAGCCAGGACAGGCGGTCGCTCCCCAACCCACTCCTACTGTGAGGAGTTTGCACATCCACTCCTCTACCTCTCCCATCAAACTGGATATTCTTTTGGAGTGGGGGGGCTCCATTTGCCCTGGCTCAGTGTCCCCAGCACAAAGCCTGGCAGAGAGCTGGCAGGTAAAGACTAGAAGGCACGAGAGGAAATATATTCCAAGCTTGCCTGCTTCCAGAGGTTGGGCCAGGGGTCGACTCTCCAAACCAACGGGACCAGGTACCAGACAGCCGTGGGGTCCCTGCATGTGGTACTCAGGGCACCAGGATGAATGGTTCCCCCCCTGGGCACACCGAGGCCTCTGCCCAGATGGGTGGTGGCTGGCCCCAGGCTTGTACACACACACGGGCTGGTCCCTATCACCAAAGGACAGAGCTCCTTCAGGGTCCCACGGGGCTCACGCAAAGTAAAAGGTGGATTCTTGTCCCTGGGCCTCCACCTGGATAGGAGCTGCTGCACGATGTTCCCCACCCTCCTCGGCTTCCCGAGCAGGTTGAACTCCGCCCAGGCCCGCCTCTTCAGAGCCAAACATGCTGCATCCTTCCTGATGTCTTGTCGGGCTAGCCCGTCCACTCTGGTCCCTTCCCTGACGCAAGCGTGTGCTCCAGCTTTTGGTCACCTGTTGCTTCCACCATGAGATGCTTCCTGTACCTAGACCTGCCTCCCAAATAGGCTGAAAGCTTCCAGGGGGCAGAAACGAATGCCACCCCTTCCCATTATCTTCCTCCATCCGCAGCCAGTACCGAAGCTCAGGAAGCACATCTGACAGCAAGTGCAGCCCTGCCACCGTGGCAGACATTGCCAATCAAGCGCCTATCTAGTGAATGACTCGCTCTTGAACTTGAGGGCTCCTGCGTCTCCAGTGGCTGCTCTCCATCAGAAATGGAAGGAGGTGGGAAATGCCAGGGTGCTTGATGGAGCCCATTTCTGAAGTTCTCTGGGCTCTCCTCTGTCCACGGCCAAGAGGCCACAGAGAACCAGGGAAACAAAGAGGAAAGCCGCCATCCCAACTCTGGGCTTTTCTTCCGAGGCTCCCTGCCATCCCTCTTCCCTCGTCACCTTCCTGTCTGCAGCAGCCCCAAGGCCGGAGCGAAGGGGGAATCCAGGTCCCAGAGATGCGCCCTTGGCCGGGCTCCTGGCAGCCCACCCAACTGCAATCAGACAAAAGGAGAAGCCGGAAGGAAGGGGCTCTGACGAAGCCCTTGGCTGCTTTCATATCCATTTATCAACATTCTTTCTTCCCCCCCTTTGCTACCTGCCCTTCTCGGGGCTACGGAACGTAGCTCAAGACCTGATCTGGGTATCACTTTTCAAATGCCCAAATCCCCGCAAAGGTTTAGTGTCTAGCTGTGTGCATTTTGCTCAGTATTAACATGTTCAATGGAGTACTTTGATTTTTTTTTTTTTTTATCTAGACGCCAGAAGCTGGTGAATATATGCTTCATAGCTTCAGATAAACCTTTTGTTCTTCTGGGGCTGATCAGCTGGTAGAGCAGCAAGAGGAGAAGGGGAGGGGAATTCACAGGGGCTCAGCGGTTTCAAAAAGTCAAATTACCTCTGAGCCATAGCAAGGCTGATAATTTAAATGAAAAAATATATATACAGGCGGCAGCACACAACACCGGCTCTGGTAGGACTTTTAATGAAGCCCCAGTTGTGATGACACCGAAGCAGGAACGCAACGGCGGGATAATTACTTGGCTCCCACACAGCTGAGTTCCAGAGATGCATTATTAACGGCACATTCCTCGCCATAACGAGAGCCGAGCAGAGAGGTAAGCTCCGCAGACCCGGGCATCCGCCATCAGCGGCCTGGCGCAAACACAAGTGTGTGCTGCCACAAAAGCGTGCAAAGGTTGTGGAATCCCAGCGACTCCCGGGCTGGGCGGCATGGTGGAGCTGGGGGAGGCCGGGGCGGAGGGGGGCGGGGGCAGGGCGGGGATCCAAGGGAATAGGTATGTATGTTTGGTCCACACAGACGTGGCCCGAGATGCCACCTGTCCCTGCACAATGTATTTGGAGTAAAGCAACCTGGGAAATTACCGAGTGAGAACACATCGATTTTCCCGCAACCGACCTAGGAGGCAGCCCTGATGAAGGATTACAGGGGAAATGCAGCCACGTCATTTTCCTCCGACCTGGCCCTGCTCGCACGCAGCCCAGAGCTCCCCTGGCTGGGGCCTTGCGACCTGGGCATGCTGGGCCGCTGGGCTTCTAGAGGCCGCTGCCAGGCAGTGCCCCCTGCTGACCCCGGCCCCGTTCCCGAGCCAGGGTGCTCCCTCAGGCCACGCTTTCAGGACACACAGACATTGCCCGCTGCCTCGGAGTCCAAGGGTCTGCTGCAGAGGGGTGAGCCACAGATATGGGAATTCCTGCTCCCAGCTCACCCCAGTTAAAGCCAGGGGCAAAGTCACCTGCATCACCATTACTCAGGGCCACGGGGATCCTAGACGCACCCCACGCAGGGCTCCAGGGTGACTTAGAGGAGATCGGTGGGGGGCCGGCACCGGCCCTGAGCTTCCCGTGGTCTTCTCCTCAGTCTCCTTCCCCTGAAAGCGTCTGTTTCAAGGTGACCCCGTTTCAAGAGTCGGCCCCAGCGTCCCCCGCCTGCTCACAGAACCAGGGCCTCCCAGTAATTAACACCCGCACCTGATGAGGTCCAGCTGGCGCACTGAAGCCATGCCAGCAGCCTGCGGGCCCCCGCCCGCCGCGACTGGCCAGCCACCCTGTCCCTGAGGAGAAGGCGGACACCGCCCACATAGCAAGGATGCTCCCTAGGAAGTTGTTTATAACAGTGAAAAGCCAAGCACTCCCACCGGGAATTTAAACCGCGGCGCTTCCGAGGCTGGACCACCAAGCGGCCACTAAAAATGGCGGTGGAGAGGTACACGTGTGAACACGGGAGTTCATCACCGTCCCCTGCCAAGGGGACAGGCGACAAGGTAGTAGAGGCCTTCTAACTCCGTGTAAAATAAACACGTGTACGAGAGAGGACATGGTGTCTCCAGGCGTAGGAAGGGACAGAAACGGACAGAGCAGCCTGCGCTGTCAGATGGCAGGGCCGAGGTCACGCCTGGGGACGAGGAGGGGACGCAGGGTGGTGGTCCGGGTGCAGGTGGCCTGGGTCACAACCTGCGCTGTGGGCTCCAGCGTGGGCACACTCGGCACGCTCCATGTTCATGGCACGCGAGCCTTTCTGTATACACGACACGCATCCAGAACGGCCGTTCTTATTTACAGGCGTGCGCCCCCTCCGCCTGGACACCAACTGCAGTCGACTGTTCCCAAGAGTCTGCTTCCGCGTGTGGGGGCGCGCAGGGCCAGGTGACGAACGCCCGATTGTTAACAGCAGTTTTCCCCAGGAAGAGAGATTCAGGGTGATTTCTCTCCTTTCTATGTATCAGCATTTTTTTTTTTTCTTGTAAAGAAACTATGTTATTTGAGGTCTTTTTAAAAAAAGCTTTTTCACACAGAGAGGGGCAGCTCACCTGAAATTATGAAGAACATCGGGACCGATGAGCAAAATGAATCTAACAGCCCAATAAAGCACTCAAACACAGTTTGGGACCCGTTCCACCTGAAACTTCTAGAAAAACGGAGACAGGGTTCTTCTGCATTAAAAACAAGTCACTTTCGGAATGAATTGTTTTTCCCTGGCTTGGCCCATGGGACGTGTGAACCAAAACATAAACAAAGGACTCCCGAGACAGCTCAGAGTGGCAAAGTCTGTCCCGGTCCCCAGCCCGTCCAGCCCGTCCAGGAGCTAGCCAGAGAAGAGTTCAGACCTACCCGGCAAAGGTGCGGCCGCACCCCCTTGGCCAGAGCCCGCCCACCCACACACCCACTCACCCACAGGCCTTCCGCTCCCCTGCCCATACGGCTTCTTGCTTATTTTAGATCACTTTCCAAGAGATCAATCTTAACTCCTCAATTTCCCAGCTCACAGGCCCAACTTCCCACTGATGTTCACAGAACAGGGGAAGACCGAGGAGGTTGGCAGGTATCGGAGTAGAGACACCTCCCAGGGGAAGGAGTCGGTCTTCCGGGCCGATTAATCCTTTGCCCCAACCCAAACTAATACCCTTTACGAGACTTATTCCGAGCAGAGAAGGCTGTGTGTGGACTGGGTGGAAGGGGGACCCCTGGTGGCGGCCGCAGCCTCTCGGATTCGGTCCCCAGCAATCCTGCTCCGACCCCAGACTCATCCTCAGACAGAACAAAAGCTCTGCTGTGAACAGACTCCACACCCCTCAGGGTCATGGGGGAAGCTGGTTCCTGCTCTGCTGGGACCTCCACGGGACCCTCCCTCCAAGAAGTCCCATCTGGAAAGCTTCTTAGGGGCTCTTAGCACCTCCCACGGTCGGCTCCCAAGTCTGCCCTGTGTCCCCATCGAAGTCCCTGGTCCCTCTGTGCTTTGGTTTGTCTGTGAAGTGGAAAACCCGAGTCTGTGTCCGAGCCTGTGCTCAGGGAGGGGGATGGCTGTGGGTCTCCGCGGAGACCCGAGCCCACGGCTGGCGCGGCCCCTAGAAGAAGCCTGCTTCCTTTGGAAAGGAGTAGAGGTTACTTACCAAAGCACAAGAAAACCATCCCATCCCACCTGAGGGGAGACCAAGAACTTTGCCGGGGGCTCAGGAGCAGCACTTTCTACCTGGGATTCGCTCTCTCCCTCCAGGGCCCTGCTGGAGGGCTGGTGGGCTATTGCAGGACCCAGCCAGGGAGGAAGGCCTCCCCCAGCGCCCACAGGGGCCCCCAGAGCTGGCTCCCCCTCCCCTGCTGGAGATCGGGATGAAACATGTTGTCCTAGATTCCTGGGGATGCGCCAAGCTGGGAGAACAGAGCCCAAATCCAAATCACTAGCAGCACTGGGAAGTCCTTGAAAAGCCCCCTGCCCAGGCTGCCTGCCCCGCAGCTGTGGGGTGGTGGGGCTCCGGGCGGAAGGCTGGTACGGGCCTCCCCCAGCATGAAAAAGGACGTTTTCTGGATTAAGAGCCCAAAGCAGTGAACTTCCTCTCGCCGATTGCTCGGGTGTTCTGAGACCGCGGTCCGGTTGTCTCCGTCTTTATTAAAAATTCCACACTTCCCTTCCCTTCGGACCCTCTCCCTGCTGCCTCCTCTCTCCTTCCCTCCTTCGGAGGGTTTGGGGGAAAGAAGGGGTCACACACCTGTGTCAGCACAGCCAGGCGCCTCTGCTGGGACACCCAGGACTCAACAGAGGGGACACCTTGCTCATTCTCTCTCTCAACACACACACGTGCGCGTGAAAAGAAATACAGAGGCCCCCACACACAGGCATGAGCAAAACCACAGAGAACCAAGCCCACAGATCCAAGTACACACAAGCAAATAAACACACAAGGCCACCGACACACCCAAAACTGAAACACAGCGACGACCCATGAACGATGGGAACACCGACCCCAAACCCACGGGCTAGCAGAGAGACACCTAAACCCATCGAAGACCCACAGCCAGGCAAGTGCAGAGACGCCAACGACACAGACTCTTGACAACAAACCCCCCACACGGACACCGAACACCCAGGCCCAGAGAGAGAGGCACACCGACGAGGCTGTCTGCGCAGACGCCTCGGGAGAGCCAGCAGGTGGAAGGGGGCTGGCCATCACAAAACGAGAGCCGTCCTGGCTCCCAGCACGGAGGCCAGGCCTGGACAGGCTCCCGCAGAACTCCTGGGTCATCTCTTTCTTATTTGGGTCCTAACGCTCTCCACCCCCCCCCACTCCCAGCCATTTTCAGAGGGAGACCCTCCCCACCCAGAGCAGAGAGTGGTTGGGGGTGCGGGGCTCTCCTGGGCCTCCTAGTGCTGGTTCCCCCCAAATGAAGACTGAATACACAGAGAGGCACAAGAAGTTAGGGGCCCAGGCTCTAGAAGGGGTGGACGTGGGGCGAACCGATACCGGGCCACACCTCCTCGCCGGCTGCAGACAGCAGCTGGGACTTGAGGTCAAATCTGTACAACCCAGGATGGAACAGGCCTCCCCGAGGCACCTGAGCCCACGGAATCTAAAGGCCACAACAGCACTTAGAAGCATCTCGTGCCCCCACCCACCGCCGGCACAGACCCCGTTAGCCCATCTGGCGTACAGAGCGGCAGAGCCGATACCCCGGGTCCTCTGGCAGGACTCACATCTAAGGATTCTATTTAAAAAACACACTATCTACCAATCTCCCAGCCCACCAATGGGCTAACGAAATACTCACGTTTGTACCTGATCAATTCTCAACCAGTCAGTGAGGGAACCGACTCAGAAACGGAACCCCTTTTGCTAATCTTGAAACGCCCCCCGCAACAGCACCAAACTTTTATGTGCCAACCTCGCTTCCAGGAAAATAAACGTATCAACTGTCTTTTTAAACCTCGATAGTATTTTGTCAATATTTTTTTATTACAGCTGAGAATGGATAAATATTTTATTACAAACCAAAGGCCTAAAATAAACAGTTTGGTAAATAGTTATTACATTACAAGGAAAAACATCTGTGGAAACTGCTTCCCATGTAATTATTCGTGGTATTTCACATTAGCGCGCAACGTGAATTTCTTTGGCACTAATGTTTCACTTGTTCTAAATCTTCCTCCTTGTTGCTATTATTAAAATCTTAAAAAGGTGCCAAATCTTAAATGATGAAAAAAAATGATTCACTAGAAATTATTCATATCACAGTGAGCCGCTACTAAACCTGGCAGGGGTGCAGTATTTTCGGTGAAATTAACATAAAATATACAGCTGCAAATTACCCAGGAAATAGCTATGTTCTTTACGGCGCGCTTTTACATTCAGAAAAAAAAATGTTCCCCTTCCCCATCCTGCAGAAAGCCACAGACAGCTCCGCTCCGGCAAGTTTTAAAGGGCTAGCGATAGATTTGTCACAGGAGCCGGGGCTCCGAGAAGGGGCTCGCCAACAGCTCAGGGGTGGATCGGCCTTAGGTAATTAGCAAAGACAGCGTCAGAAACACAGCCACAGCCACGGCAAGAAAGGCAGCCCGCAGCTTCCTGGCCCCTCCATGCCAGAGAATGCATTTCCTCTCCCAGGCCTCAGCTCTTTCTCCTAAACACAAGAAAAACTGTAACACCATGTAAAATGCAAATCTCGCTGTAAATATTTTATAAAATTGTTGCATACATCCCAAAAGCTATAGGTCTTAATTGAGAGCAGGCGATTTTTCTAGTCAATATATGGAAATGGAAAATGCTAATTTGTGTTTTTCTCCTTATGAAAAGCCCTGGAGAACAGCAAGCCACAAATGCACTCACTTTAATATTATAAATATAATTTGGCTGCCTCTTTACCAGGCCCACAACCCGGCTTTTATCTCCCCGCGGCGGCCGGAGGAGACATGGAGATTCACTTGAACGGCGTCAGCCCGGGAAGGTGACCTCGGATGAAGGCAGGCGGGCAGAAGGATGGGGAGGGGCAGCATCAGGTAGAGAGCGGTATGGTCCCACTCCCACCATCCACACCCCCTGGGGACTGGCGGGCAGGTGGGGGCCACATGTCAATTGGCACTGTTCAGGGTTCTGTGCTCCCAAGGCCAGGAGCAAGAATGAAGGCCAGAGCTTTAGCTCCGGGGCTCCTCGCTCCCCTGTGGGGCCTGCTCGGGCTCCCTACTCTGTCCGAGGGTCTCGGAGCTCCCTTGGGGCGGGGAGAGACCTCTCTGAGGGCCAGTCCTAGAACAGCCGTGGTGAACAGCAGGGCTGGCAAGATGGCAAGTTGCGAACGCCTGTTTCCAAACTGCAGATTGAAATGAGAGTCTCTGCCAATGGTCCCCAGAGCCTGCCACCCCCAGCAAGGGGACCCCTGCCCGCTCATGGGCCCGCAGCCCCCAGGCCACGGGGCGCTCCCCACCAGGAACACAGGGCCTCGCCCACCCAGGGCAGCACCGGCCTCTTCGCCAGCCACTAGCCACAAGCCCCGGAGATGCGGCCGGTCCACACTGAGAGGCGCTGTCTGCAAAATGCCCATCGGGCTTTGCAGACTTAGTGTGAGAAAAAGAACGAAAAAAAATTCTCGGTCATCACTTTTTCGGTTGATGGCACGGTACAATGATAGAATTTTGGATAAACGGGGCTAAATAAAAAAAATTCATAACACGTTTCCTTGTCCTATGTTTCCAATGTGGCGAGAATCACATGTCAAGTTACACCTGTGGCTCGAATCATGTTTCCCTGGGACGGCGTGCTCTAGACCACGCCTGCAAGTGAGGCCGTCCAGACCCGTGCGGAGGACAGAGGGGTGCCCCTCACTGCCGGCAGACCCCAGAGCCGAGGCACGGAGCTGGGCGGAGCACCCCACCGCACAGGAAGGCCGGGGAGCGGGCCGTTCCCTCCAGATGTCCAGGCCCTGCACCCCCAGATGTGCAGGGACGTTCAGAAGGCCCAGGGTCAAGGCTGTTTACTGAAGAAACTCACTGCTTTATTTCCAAGCACTTTTGGCCACAAAAATACTGGGGGAGTGTGGGGGAAGAGGCGCAATGTCAGACTGGATGGAAATTATGTACAATCAATGCAGCAGCCGTTCTGTAAATGGTTGCTCCTAAAAGAACAAAAATAGTAGGCGAAACCCTCAGCAGCTGCCACTTCCGTAGGTCAAAACGGGACGTCTAACACCTGATAGCTTTAACACCTGCATGCGGGGTGACCCTGCCTGGGCCCTACTGCTGTTAAGGAAGCCCATGCTATCCTGGCAGCTGGGCCGAGAAGAACCCCCTCCCCCCCCCCCGTGCACGTGTGTGCAAACAGACATGCACTCGCACACTTGTTTGCTTGGAATTCACTCACAGGTTAGAAATAAAGAAACCTGGGTGGGCGGGACGGAGGAGACTGAGCCCCATCGGGCCCCTGAGGTGGTGAACTTCAATACTCCAAGAAAAAGGCTGAGGGCCACGTGGCAGGCTTCAGAAATCACAGGAGAGACCCCCGCCCCGTCTCTGGTCCCCCCGGCCGTCTGTGCACAGAAGTCCGCATCCAGGAGACGCCTGCGGGTGGAAGAGGCTCCGCTCCCTGAGCGCTCCCTGGATGTGGAGCCAAGCCTCAGAGAGGCTCACGCACCTGCACTGGGGCACACAGCCAACGCCAGCAGAGCCAGCCATGAACCCCGATTCCGAGACCCCAGAGCCAAGCCTCATAAACCCGGGGTCCCCAACCCGCACTCCGTGGTACCAGTACACGGCCTTTTAGGACCCGGGTCACATAGCAGGAGGTGAGCAGCATGCCAGTGAGTGAAGCTTCATTATTGTCTGAGCTCTATGCTCCACCCCTCCACCACCATCCATGGAAAAATTGTCTTCCACGATACTGGGCCCTGGTGCCAAAAATGTGGGGGACCCCTGTCATAAACGACATGCTGGACAGCACGCTGGGCTCAGGGCTGGGCCCGGGGGGCCCGTCCGGGCTTGTCTCTCTTTCAGGCCCCTTCACCTCCACCTGTGAGATGGAGACCCTCCCCCAACCTCACACGCTTGTGGGAATGGGAGGAGGGGGAGAGATGAGACACCTGTGACACCTGGGCCTGTAGCCCAGGTCCCTTCACTCCCCTCGTTCCCCTCCTCCAGACCTGCTCAGGGCCAGCTTTGGTCCAGGCACTGGCATCCAGGCAGGAGCGAGGGAGATGGGGCCCGTGGTCCATGCTAGAGGAAGGAAACAAGACAGGGACTGAGGTGACCACTGCTCTAGAGAAATGCTATGAAGAATGAAATGGGGAGATGGAGCAGAGCAATGAGGTCAAGTGGGGTGGGCAGCCCCGGGCAGGTGACCCATGAATGCGAAGCGGGAGGCAGGGTGGAGGCTGCGGAAGGGCACTCCGCTAAGGGCTCACAAAGGCCCTCAGAGTGCTCAAGGACAGGAAAAGTCAGGGGTGGCGGCGGTGGGGGCCGGGGGGGGGGCAGACAGGGAGGAGACTGCGGGCCTCTCAGGTGAGGGGGCAGGCAGGTAGAGCAGCACGGCCCCCTGGAAGACTGTGCAGCCTTGTCTACTGGAGCTCACCGAGTCCCTTCCCCGTGGGCCAGCAGCGTGGGTGCCCGTGACTCCAGGAGATCCCTTTGCCGGTGGCCTCGGTAGCACCATGTAGGACAGCAGCCCCCCAACCAGGAGCCACCCAAGCACCAGCAACCACAGAAGCATGGCCAGTTGGGACACGCTGGTTTGGGGGGCACCACCCAGCCCCAGAGCAGCAGCCTCCGACGCTCCTGCAGGGACAGGTAACCCAAATGTGAGCCAGGACACGGCCACAGGGCCTGTTCCTATGCCGTCAGGGAGGATCGGCCGCTCCTGTCCGTGGAGGAGGCGGGCAGGCCCCAGGCCCTCTGGGGAGCAGCAGGGAAAGGCTGGGGGTGAGGACATGGGCTGTTTGCTGATGTGGGTGCTGACTGCGGGGGGAGGGGCACACACATCACATACATCACACAATGCACATGGTGTCGGTGCCTCACACGCAGGGTGCAAGTTAGGCCTCGAATGAAAGGGGCAACGTGGGCGCTGGCCAGGTGGCTGGTTAGAGCGTCATCCCCATGCGCCAGGGTTGCAGGTTCGATCCCCAGTCGGGGCACAGACAAGAATCCACCAACGATGCATCAGTAAGTGGAATGACAAATCGACAAAGTCTCTCTCTTCCTCTCTCTCCTTCCCCCTTCCTCTCTCTTTAAAATCAATCAATAAATAGAAATAGGGGGCAACATGGACAGATCTTCCCACATCGGGCAGGCAGCCAAGACCGTCACCTGCAGCGGCTCTTGCCCGTGAGTCACAAACATTCTCTCCACAAGCCCAAGATGAGTCCGTGAAACCCTAGAGGCAGACACCCCAAAAGCCAAGCCAGCAGAACCAAGCACCCACCAAACCTCAGGCTTCTAAAATCTGGGTCAGGTAGACAAAATTCTGGGCCACTCCTTAGCCTCAGTTCTCCAAGCGGAGAGGGGATGTGAGAGGCCCCAGGGCAGTGGGGACAAGGCCCGGCCCTGGTGCCCGAGCAGGAGCTGGGAGCCAGGCCCGCCCTGGGCGGGGAGCCAGCAGGGAGCCGGCCACAGTTATTACCCGCCAGCGCGGAGATTGACTGCAGGCCTCTCTGCCCACACCGAGCCATTAGCCCGTAATGGCCCCGAAGGCTCCGTCCGCCACAGACCCGGGCCCGCGCGCCTGGCCCCGGCTCCAAGGGTACTAATGACCACCACATTGCCAAAATAAATCATCATCGCTCAGAAGGGGCTCCGGCCGGGCCGGCAGCTTCCAGACTTCATTTCACGGATGTCCCCTTAATGCTCAGCTGCCGGGGCCAGGGGGTCCTCGTGTGGACGCGTCATCTGAGAATTTCTCTGACTTGGTGTTGATGAAGAGAGAAGAAGGAAGGAAAACGGGGCAGGTTAATCTGTACAAGGCCACAGCCGTCCACAAGGGCGGGGCGTGGGGGTGGGAGCCACGCCCGGTTGGAGGTCCCCACAGGGGTTCGAAGGTCCGGAGCTGGCAGCTGGCGGCACCCAGAAGAGGCAGGTGGGAAGTGTGTCCGTGAACGTAGCTCACAGGGGACAGAAGCTCCGTGAAGAAGGGTCTCCATGACCGCAGGGGGCAATTTGGCACTGTGGCTGAGCACATGGTGTCTGGCGCCAGACCAGCTGGGTCCTAACCCCACTCCGGCTCCCTCCTGCTGTCCACGTGGCCTTGGGCAAGCATCCTCCCTGCTGTGGTCCTCCATGACCCCATCTATACAATGGGAGAACAGGGTCCCCCTCGGGGTGGGGGGGGTGATGTGAGAATTAAGTGGGTAAGCGACGGAACAGGGCCTGGCAGGTGAGTGCTGAGGAACTGTTGGGGTCACCCTCACCACCGTCATTGTCATGGTAACCCTGGAAAGTCCTACAGGACAAGGCCTGGTGACCGAGTGACATGCTCACTTAGTCCAACTCAGCGGTGTCATCGTTGGAGTTTCCGGGAGGGAAAATGATTTGCTCAAAGTCACAAAGCGCGCCGAGTGGGGGCAGGACAGGCTGGAATCCAGGCCTCCTGTCTCCCAGGCTGCTCCGTCCCGTAACAGACGTTCACCCCACGGCCTCAAAAGGCTGCATGCTGTGTGCACACTGTCACCAGGGGCCTGTCCGGGAGCTAAAGGTGACCCATGGGAACACAGGACAGCTGCAGAGCACCCTCCCAGCCTGCCTGCCTTCTCCGAGGGGCAGGAGCCAGGCCTCCTTCCCTGAGACCCCTGCGGGCTCCCCCTAGACCCCAACCCTCTCTCTTCTCCCTCCTTGGCGTCCCCTCCCTGGCACTCAACCCACCCCTCTGCCTGACCCGGAGTCCTCGCTCTACAACTCCAGCTAGCTCCGAATCTCACACCCAGGTGGAGCTCTATTAGTTTGGGTGGGATTGTACTTCCAGGCTTCCTGTCCTGGACTGGAGAGGCTCTGCTCCAAAGTACTCCCTAGGGGCCCCCCAAAATAATAGAGAGAGGGCCCAGAGTCCAGTTCATCACTGCCTCTTCCAGGAAGCCCTCCCTGACCTCTTCAGGCCACCTATTTGAACCCTCCCTGAACATTGTTCTGTCTGCCTCTTCCAGGAAGCCCACCCTGAACACTGTTCTGTCTGACAACCAACCCCACCCCCGCAACCACCCTCACCAAAGTGCCACTGCCAGGCCCTTGGAGGTAAGATCTGATGAGGACTTGTTCGTCCTTCCCCCTCCCCTGCAGCATGCAACGCAGAGCTGGGAATGGGGAGGTTATCACAATGGAAAATGCCCAGAACATCTGCAACCCCAGCAGGGGGTTGAGGGGCAGAGAACAGGAGGGGTTGTGCAGGACCAGGTGGGCCAGCTGGCAGGTCATGATGTGGGTCCCCAGACTGTGCATAAGGCCCAGGGAGGGGCCAGTGGGAGCCAGACTGAGCAGAAACTTCGCTTCCACCTGCCGGGGAGGGGAGGGGAGGGGGGCGGGCAGAAGCAAACCCAGCAGCCCCACCCACGTGCCACCCGCGCAGGAAAGCAAGGCCGCTGGCAGTGGGCTCCGTGGGCTGGGTTTGGACCCAGCTCCTTCTCAGCGGCCGCACGTTCCCGGCAGACAGGCAGTGCTCCTGCCGATTCAAAACCAGGTCAGAGAAAACGGGCTCTCGTTTCCGGCAGGGGTGAGCATTCCTCCCGGGAAGGGCTCCGCGAAAGTCTCCAAACTGAGCACGAGAGACAAGTGGGAACCAAGCCTCATTCCCTCGGTGGCCCCGCGGCTGCCAAAATTACTGACAAAGTGACCTACAAAGAGGGTTTCTATTTTACGAGCAACCCCCAAAGGTTAACAGCGGAGCCGCCGGCGGGGTGAGCGGCACCGAGGAGCGGAAGCGTCCCCAGCAGCGCCCGCACGGAGCCCGGGCACCTCAGTTTCGCGGAGAAACGTGTCCCTGAAACGCCAAGGAGAAAGGGAGGGTGGGAAAGGGAGGGTCCAGAACGCTGGCCAGAGGATCTGGACATGCGGAAGCCAGGCCATTGCCCCAAACGTCTGGATCAGCGCCACCGTCGGGTCCGGCGGAAGGGACCACAGTGTGTGTGGTGTCCCCTGGCGTTACAACCCACACAGCCACACCCTACAGACCGGAGTCCCGTGGGGTTCCTGCCACGCAAAGAACCCTGTCTCTGAACAGCCCTGGTTCCATGGGTGCGTGACTATGCGGCAGCACAGGTGCCTGCAATAAGAAAGGCCCTGAACTTGGTTTCGGACCCTGATATTGCACCAGTTACAGAGCTGGTCCTCCCTCTGTATTTGAGAGCACCAGACCCCCACCAGCGGCGTGGCCACAGAGAGAAGGGATAAGTAACCCATCAATGAATAATTTATACAAAAGAGTAAGGAAATATCCAGCCTCCATCCACTCCCCATCATCCAAGTTGCCCAGATGCAGGCCCACCTCCGAGGCCGGCCAGGAGCAGGGGCAGGGCGAGGGGAGCCCTGGGGTCCTGCAAGGGCACAGCGGTGCCGGGAATCTCCAAGGTGGGACCCTGACACCGGAAGAAGCTTTTGATAGCAAGGAATCCATGGGAGACCAAAGGCCCTTGGGTGTTTCGCATACCGACGTCTGAGCTGCAAGACAGCCTCTTAGAATCTGGCAGAGGGTAAGTAGCAAAAAGCAGGTCAGATAACATACGCAGGCAGGCCGGAGGCAGGGTCGCCGTTGGCAACCCACTGACTGGCCCCCCGGGCCCTCACCGCTGACCTGCAACCCAGACATGAAGCGCCAGCAGCCACCGGCACCTCATCAGACTGGGCAGCAGCCTGGGACAGAGCGCCCACACCTTCCCTCCTGGCCCGGTCATGTGTGAAGCGTGAGGACACAGTGACCAGGGCAGAGTCTTTGGACTGTCCCAGTGAGATCTTACAGGAAATGCCGCCCTCGGAAGCAGGACAGAGCAGAGCTGCTCTCAACCCCCACTGGCCTACCCTCCGGGCCTCCCTGCATCCAGGCACCTGCTCGGAACGTCAGGGTTCCACAAATCGCAGTTCGAGAACCAGCGATTCAGTGGCCCGTTTCCAGTCTCCACCAGTGTGACACTCCCAGGTCACACTGTGTCTCCTCAGCCACCCTGGGTTTCTGCAAGACCTCAGCTCCCCTGAGAGCCAGGGTAATGATGGTAAGCAGCCCTCTGCTCCGCCCATCCGACGCTGGTCTCCCAGCCTCAAGGCTCAGAAGGTCGCACAGCTGCTCCTGTGTCTGACCACCAACCCCTGAGAGCACCCAGCATTTGCCCCGAAGCTGGCGCCCACAACCACATCCGAGAACGCAGGGCCCTCCCCCCATGACCGCCTCCAGCTTGTCCACCCCCCCAGGTCTTGCGATGGTAAAACTAGAGTGTGAACAGACAGTGGAAAACAAAACAAAACAACTTGAGTGGCAACAGGGATAAGGCATTAGTAGCTGAAAAGAAATGATTTCTTGCGTGGATGCTGCCTGCCTTGATTTACAGGCCCCAGGGCCACGACAACACACCCTTCTCTCCCCGGCCAAAAGATGGGGTGGCGGGGGCAGTGGGATTCCCAGACATAGCCCTGGCCCCGGGTCCAAGCCCCAGGCTCGCCAGGTCCCAGCTCCCAGGTTCCCGCCGGGCTGCTGGACCCAGCACCGGCAGGTGTGGTACCGACCGGTCACTGCTGACCTTCTCTAAGGATGCAAATCGCAGTGGCTGGGACAGGAGGCTCGCTGAGTACACAGGCTTTCGGGCCCCTCCCCTGGAGACCCCCATTCAAGAGGCCAGTCTGGGGGCTTCACGCGTTGAATGAACGAGGTGGGCAATGGGGAGTGACGGCACTTGGGCGTGTGCAGGCCTGGTTTGCCTGCACCCCAGCGTCTGGCCCTCTGTGAGACCTTGGACAAGTGTCTGCTCCTTTCTGAGCCTCAGCTTCCTGGTAAGTAAAATGAGCTCTGACCCTTCCCTGGCTTCTGCAGAACAGCAAGACCCTCCTAGACACTGCTCCTAACAAAGCGGGAACTCCAGCTCATTCCCCCAAAGCAGAGCTGAGCCTGCCCCACGGCCTTCCACACCCCAGAGCGGACCCTCATAGCCCAGGAAAGAGTGGAGCCTCGGGCCCGCCTCTGCACAGGGGCAGTGGAGAGGCCCCTCCCTCGGGAGGACCCGGATATTTTTAAATCAATGAGGCCTCCTCCTGCTCAGCACCAAGCCTGGAGGCCTGCACACGCAGGCCAGGTGCCTTCCTGCCGATGCTCGCTCATTAATCAATGGCCACTGTCAAGGTCAAGACCAGCACGGCGGCTGGAGGAAGGTGCTGCGGCTAGGCAGGTGGACTGACAGGTGTCAGTTTGGACTAAGAGCCCAACACAGGCCGCCCGCTGGGAAACCAAGGACAGATGTGCCAATGACAAAATTTTCACACCGCCTGGTGCCCAAAATGGGGGGAAGGATTCCCCGAAAGGTGTTTCCTCAACCTCGACCCACTCACGGGGCGATTAGGAAAAACCCTGGCAAAACCCTGAGCTGGTGTTGTCACAACTGCGCGGTGAGAAGGAGCTGGGCTGACCGGGGCTGACCGGGGCGGAGCGCACAGCAGTGGGGAGAGGCCAGTGGCTGCGCTCATGGCAGCAGAAAGTGTCAGGAAGAGCCCGGCAGACAGTGTCCAAGCTGCAGACGGAATGTCACCTGACAAAGGGCAAGGATGAGCAAACTTCCTGCAGGGAAGCCCCGTCATTTGGCATCGGAATTAGAGCCACATAAAGTCCCTTTCTGGACTCTCTTGGACGCAGAGAAGAAGCCCCAGAGCCGCTCACCGACACCGAGAAAAGGAGAGGCAGGTGGGGGGACCGGCACAGAGGGGCCTGGCGCCTGGACCCAGAGGAGCTGGCTCGCAGCACGGAACAGGCACCGCCAAGTCACGCACACGGCTGGAGTTCAGGAAACACCTCCCGCGGGCCGGAGCGGGAGAGGAGGCGTAAAAACTACAAGGACAGGCGGGTAGATGTGCAGATGGTATGAACAACTGATGCGGCAGGGTCCCCACCCCCGTGCATCACCCCTGGCTGTCGCCTGGTGGCCGGCCCCTGGTGGACCGACCACGAGTTATGCTCCTGCTGGATCCCGGGGAGGCCCCGGGGAGCGGGCAGGGGGCTTGGGGCAGAAGCTCTTCGCCGGGAGGCGGGTGACTATTTCATCATACACTCAAACAGGACAGCGGCATCCAGCTGAGTACCAGCCCTCTACCAGGTGCCCCGGCCCAGGTGTCCGGAGTCCAGGAGACCGCGGGGAAGAATACGTTCCAACCACCACTTCACTCACCTGATCGCTGATTCGGAGGGGTAGTGCTCCTGCCACCCACCCAGGTGTCCCAAGTCCCCCGGCAGAGAAGTAGAGAGCGTCAGACTGCGCTCAGGCCGCTCGAACCCAAGTGGGGCCCGTGCGGTGGCCTTCCACAGGAGGTGAAGGCTGCCGCCCTGTCACCAGGACAAAGAACTGAATGGCCCCAGGAGCGGGAGACAGAGCCAGGTGTCCAAAACCAGACTCAGATGCCGACACCGCAGAGAGAAGCCCCCGACGCTTCCCAGTGAGATGTTAGGTCTTTTTTTTGGTTATAGCAGATCTTGAAGGCCCATGCTGAGACCGTTGAAGCCCGGTATGCGGGCGACAGCTGAGGGGTAAGTGTGTGTGCGTGCGTGTGTGAATGTGTGTGCATGTGTGTGTGAGAAAGCTACCCCTTAATCAGAAATCCCTCATGAAAACCCCACTCGGGGAGGTGTTTATACAGCCCCTGACACGCATGAAGTGCCCTCCGTGGCTCGCTGTGGCCCTGCGTGTGGGGAACCGGCAGCAGAAGTCAGAGAACGTGGACACACTCCGGGCCCAGTGTGGTCGGGGGACTTCACCTTCCGCACCTTTTAAGGATTCACGTCACCGGTAGAAACAATTATTTTTTCCTAAAGCTACAGGCCCTTTAAGATTTGATGGGAACGCCCCTAACGAAGATTCTGGGGGCAGATTATCAAAGCCCAGGCTGCTGGAAGCCAGGTTTGTGTGACAGCCGTCTCCTGCACTTCCGCCAGCCCCGACCACTTCAAGGGAGCAGCCCACGGATCCTCTTCCCGGAGCGAGAGGGTGGGCAGGAGGACGCTTGCTTCCTCCTAGGTCCGGAGTGAATTCCGCATTCGACTTCGAGGTCCAGCACTGTGTCTGTGTGGACAACATGCATCGGATGCCTTGAAAACAGCCGGTCACGGTTTTATCTGCCTCGTCATCCCAGGAACGTGCCCACTTTCCTGCATGCACCCACGTGCTAGTCTCCACTCAGCTTCCTGAGACCCCGCCCGTGGCCACGAGGGAGGGAGTTCGGAATGACGCGCAGGTGGGGAAAGTGGCGTCTGAGAGAGCCGAGCAGGGAGCCAGGACCCTCAGGACACACCCCCCCCCCCATGGTGCTGGGAAAGAGCAGCTGGGGACTGCCACTCTCCCCCCGCCCCCGGGAGCAGCAAGGTGTCTCCTCCCAGTGGGAGCCAAACCTGGAATTCTTCCCACGTCCATCAGAAATCATTCATGCCACCCAGAACCCGGAAGATCTCGAATGGAATGGAGAACCATCCATCCACTCATCCACGCCAAAGCCGAGATGACAGAGGCGTGAGAGTCATCTACCAAGGAGTTTCACCAAGGGGCCACCAAACTACTTCCACGATCACAAACACGCGGGAAACGGGTGGAAAAACAGAAAGCCTCAGCAAAGAGATAATGTTGGCAGAGAGACAGATTTAAAGAAGCATCACATAGAAATTTTAGAAATAAAAAAAGTAAATAATTTTTTAAAAAATCGATGCTAAGCACACCAGCAGAAGGGAAGAGAAACAGGAAAGCATCAGTGAGCTGGAAGGGGGAACACTAACAATTCCCGTGGACAAAAGAACGGAGAGGAAGAGAAAGGGTGAGAGAAAAGACCGCTAAAGTGAAATTTTTTTTAATGTTCATGTGGCCCACAGGAATGTAGGGAAAAGAAAACAGGAATGATAGCCCAAGAGAGCCAAAGGAAAACAAAACATAAAATGGCAGGCTTAACCCCTAACATACCATTAATTACATTAAGTATAAATGGTATAAAAACAAATTAAAAGAGGTTGGCGGAACAGGGTGCAGAGGGGCATGGCCCACCTGTGTTCTCTCTATAAGAAACTCCCTCAAAAACGTGACAATGTAGGCAGGTGGGAAGTGAAAAATGGACTAAGCTGTGGCTTGCAACCATTAACGGGAAAGCAAGAGCAAAAGGGCTACCTAGTATCACCCAAAGTACCGCCTCAGAGTAAAAACCATGTTACCAGAGACAGAGAGGGGCATTATACAACGAAAAGGGGTCAATCCACCGAGAAAACACAGCAATCTCAAAACATGTATGCGACAAATAACGGCGACGGAACACGGGCAGTAAAGCTAACAGGCAGAAAGGAGACATAGACGTAATCACAATTATAGTAGGACATTCCGACACCTCTCATTCAACGGTTGGTAAATCAACCGAACAGAAAATCGGCACGAATACAGAAGATGCCAACAACCCCATCAGTCCACGAGATCGAATTGGCACTGATCGCACGCGTCACCCCAAGACAGCAGATCACACTCTCCTCAAGGGCTCAGAGGACATTTACCAATACGGACCATGTCAAGGGGCAGAAAACAAGTCTCAATACATTTACAGCAATTCAAGTCCTACATAGTATTTTCTCCAATCACAACGGAATCAAACTGGAAATTAGTAACAACAGAAAGACAACAGGAAAGCCCCTAAAGACTAGGAAACTAAACACATTTCTAAATAGTCAGGAGTCCAAGATGAAGCTGAAGGGAAACATTTGGTAAGACACACTGAACCAAATAAAAATAAAACTACAGCAAAACAGGATTTGTGGACTCCATTTAATCAATGCTAAGGAAGGAATTATAACACTAATGGATACATTAGAAAAGAGAAAAAGCCTCAAATCAGTAACTGAGTTTCCACCTCAAAAGGCTCAGGAAAAAACAATATCCAGATAAACCCTAAACAAGCAGGAGGGAGAAAATAACGATACGGGCAGAAATCGTGAAATGGAAAACAGAAAACCAATATTTAAGGTCAATTTTTAAAATTGGTTCTTGGAAAATATCGATAACGTTGACAAGTCTAAAACAAGGCTGGCACAGAAAAAACAGAAGAGATACATATTTCCAATACCAGCAGTGAACTCGAGGAAATCACTACAGAACCTACAGACATCAAAATGATAGTAACAGAGTAACACCACGAAACTCTACACCCGCAATTTCAACACCGGCAAAGAAACAAACCAAGTCCTCAAACAACGCAAACTGCCACAACTCAACCAACAGGAAGCAGATCATTTCAACAGCCTGTAACTATCAAGGATATTGAATTCCTAATTAAAACCTTCCTAAAAGTAAGTCTTCAGAACCAGGTTCCTTCACTGGAGAATTCTAACAAATGCTTAAAGAAGAATCAACACCAATTCCATGTAATTTCTTTTAGGAAACAGGACCACTTCTCAATTTATTTTATGAAGCCAACGTTGCCTAAAACCATAACCAAGCAGGACAAAAATAAAAGAAAACTACAGTCCTGGCTGGTGCGGCTCAGTGGATTGAGTGCCAGCCTGTGGACCAAAGGGTCACGGGTTTGATTCCCAGTCAGGGCACATGCCTGGGTTGCAGGCCAGGTCCACAGTAGGGGGCACATGAGAGGCAACCACACATTGATGTTTCTCTCCCTCTCTTTCTCCCTCCCTTCCCCTCTGTCTAAAAATAAATAAATAAAATCTTAGGAAAAAAGAAAACTGCAGATCAATATCCCTCAGAAATACAGACAAAATAATCTTTAACAGTATATTAGCAAACAGAATTCAGCAACATAGAAAAGGATACAAAGCTATTTTAATATTCAAAAAATCAACATAACTCACTATATTAACATAATAAAGAAAAAGTGCATGATCACACAAATAGATGCAGTAAAAAGTTTTTTTGACAAAATCCAATACCCCCATTCATGATTTTAAAAAAACTTTTAGAAAATTAGGAATGGAGGGAAATCCCTCAACTTCATAATGAGTACCTACAAAAACCCTACACCTATTACTACTCGTAACGGTAACGGACTACATGCTTCCCCCTACGTTCAGAGTCTTCCCCCTACGAAGGCAGAGTCCCAGTCTTCCTCCTCCAGGAAGCCCTCCGCAGCACCCTCTGAGCCACCTGGAAGGCGGGCTCAGCTTGGCCACAGAGGGGCTCAGTGTGTCCTCTCCACACAAGGGCTTCATTATCATCATCGTCATCTTTATCATTATCTTTAATTAGGCCCTGTCCCCAGGACTAATAATAATAGCATCAGCAATAGTAATAGTCACCACTTAATGAGAACTTATACGTGCCAGGTAGTGTGCTCGGCACTTCTTATATATTTTAACTCAATCCTGCAACAGCCCCCAGAAGTAGGGGCGGTGATGCTCTATGCTTTCCGATGCCCCCTACGACTCAAGCTCTGGACTCACTGTGTATCTCTGGGGAACCCAACCCAGCCCCCCACTCGGGTTCCCAGGCACAGCACCTGTGAGACTGGTCAGCCCATGAGGGACACCCCGATGCTTCTGGGGGAGGGGGTGGTCTGCAGCAGGAAGAGGAGGCCTTCCACTCACTCCCCACTGGGCCCCACAAACACACGAGGGAGGGGCCTGGCCCGCTGTCCACCGCCCGATGTGAGGCTCTGACAGCTCCCAGGAGATCGGAACGCAGTATGCCCAACCCTGGGGCCACCACTGGCCACAGGACCCTTGTTTTGCCATCACCTAGGAAGGCCCCTCCAGCAACAGACTCAAGGGAAAGTGCTCGTGTATCAGCTGCTCCCAAGCAGCCCAATGACCAGCAAGGACATCAACAATGCCAATGGAGCAGCACGGGCCGCCAGGCTGACACCCACGGTGGGGCCTGGACCGGCTCCCTGGCTCCCTCCTCTCCAGCCGCCTCCTCCTCTTCCTCTCCCTGCCGGCACTCTCCTTGGAGCCTGCAAACCTGCTCTGCTTGGTATAAGAACAAGTTTCCTGGGACCACGGACCCCTCGAATCCTGATGCTCACCCTCCCGTCCCAGCTGGAACCTGGAAAGTTGAGTCCCCAGTGCGCATCCCCCCAGCGCCCCTCAGTCCGTTCCTCCGCCCGAGTCTGCTGACAGGACTGATGTTGCCTGGGACCGTCCAGCAGACCCTGTTCAGCCTCCCTCCTGTGACCTCTCCATGGCCATTCATGCTGCTGCCCAGAACCATCTTGGCATCGATGGCACCTGGCACTCGCTCTGAGGGCCCCTCGCTCCGCCCAGCTGCCCTCCTCTGGCAGACCTCAGGGCCATTCCGAACATCTCTCCTCCCCACAGCCACTCAATGGCCAAAGCCTGCTGGTTTGCCTCTG
Organism: Desmodus rotundus; assembly: GCF_022682495.2. Taxonomy (NCBI): domain Eukaryota; kingdom Metazoa; phylum Chordata; class Mammalia; order Chiroptera; family Phyllostomidae; genus Desmodus; species Desmodus rotundus. Next base: position 3,294,272 of record NC_071398.1, read on the forward strand.
ACATGTTTCTCCAACCCACACCCTCCCCACCGGCCCCCTCATCTTCTCTCACCGCCTCTGCCACAGTCTTTTCTGTGGCCCAGCCACCTGCTGCCTCACAATGTACTCTGCAGAGAAGCTACATTGTCTATAGCATCCCTGCACACCGCACAGGCCTCTTCTCCATGAATGGGCTTACACTATCTTCTCTGCCCGCAAGGCCCCTCCCACCTGACTTCCCATCTTCTAAAGACCCTGAGTATGTGTCACCTCCTCCAGGAAGCTCTCCTGGAATGCCCTGATTGGGAAACAGGCCTGTCCTTGGAGCTTTCATATCTCAGGCTTGTGGCATTATATTGACCTTACCTCTGCATGTGCCCACTGTCCCGCTGGGCTAGAGGTTCCACACCGAGCATCTCAGTCCTGGATACCGAACTGAGGTTACTGCTACAGGAGGCCCCACCTACGAGCCTTTGCTTTTCCAAATAAATAAATAAAGGGAGGAAGGAATCTATGAAAATGAGAAGATTTCCGCTATTTTAAAATCCAGAACTGACGGATTCTCCATAGACCAAAGTGCCTAATCAACAGCTCCTGAAACCAACCAATGAGATTCCACGTCGGGGAAACTGAGTTCTCGCCCACGGGGGCTGTGCAGGCAGAGAGTGACTGTGCCCTACTTAAGGGGTGGGGGGTGAGAAAAAGAAAAGAACAAAGAACTGGACTATAGGCTCTGTGTGCAAGCCTGCTGTTCTGACCGAACCTGAATGCAGCCTCTGCGGGAGAAGGAGCCATTCTTTACCACAGGGTTCAGTTCCACAGGTGTTCTGGGTCTGGTGTTACTGGACTCGGGAGCACCACCAGCGAGCCGCACACGGCCGGGCTCAGAGACAGGTGCTCCCAGCAGAGAGTAGACGGGAACCCCTTTTCCTCCCCTGCACGTGTTCTCCTCTTCAGTTACATTCAAGAGGCTGGGGGTTTGTATTTCCCGGTGTGGTGGCGAAACACTGAACCCTTCCCCTCCAAGGTGCTGGAGTGGGGGGCTGGCCTGCAAGTTGGCTCCGCAGGGGTGCGCCCCTGGAAGGCTTAGCAGGCGGAAAACCTCTCTCTCTGTCTGCCTGTCTGTCTCTCTCTCTCTCTCACACACACACACACACACACACATACACACACACACACATACCCTGAGCAGACGCTCCCCCTCTGGGTGGACCAGGGCCCATCCTGCCACACAGAGAGGGGAGCACAGACAAGGACCACGGAGGCCACAGCCTGAGCCGGAGGTCACAGGCCAGGCCCCCAAGTGTCGCCCTTTCTCCACCATTGATGGCAGGGCCCAGCCCTTCAGAGGCGTCCAGGGAATGGGCTGAAGCGACCCAGAAAATGACGTCTCCAGGATGACTAATGCCCCACGGGGACGGGCCTGGCGGCCTGCCGGAAGGTCCACAGCCACAACCCAAGGACACACAGGGCAAGCATCCGTGATGAGGTCTTGAGGTCTCCCAAGGACAGTCCCTTCCCCGCCCAGACCCTCCTCGGGGCTCCCCCAGGGGCCTTCGATGCCCTAAGGAAGGACACCTGGGCCCAAGGGCTGAGTGCCTCCCCTGGGGGCCAAGCCAGGTCATAGCAAGTTCATTATTTCAAGGACCAGTTCTCAGACCCCTTATCCAGCCACCCACCCACCCAACGGGGGCCGAGGGGAGGGATGAGCACAGGCAGATGAAAAAGGGATGGGCTCCCTGAGTCGATCACTCCCTCGGGGTCTGAGGCCCCTCGTCCTACACCTTGTACACATACACGTTCCACACACAAGGGCGGACACGCCTTCCCCAGCCATCGGAAGGGGGCCGTGCCTCTGGGCTGGCCCCCACAAGCCTTCCCTCAGCTCTTACCCGACAGGCCCCAGGGTGCGGCCTCCTGCAGAGCCATTTCTGAGGGGCACCCTCCCAGCTTCGAGGTGGGATGGGGCAGTGGGGCAGGGGCAGCCGGGCCCAGCCAGGCCCCCCGGGGCAGGAGGCCAGAACAGAGCTGTGGGCTGCTCCAAGTGTCTGATATTCTCGCATGGGGAAGGGGTTGTCTACAAGCTGGGGGAAGCCCAGAGAGGAGGTATCATTCTCTGCAGGGAGGGGGAATTTCAAAGGAGACCCCTGTGCCAAAAAGGTTTCCGAAGACCCTTGCGTGTCTGTGAGCTCCACACCACTCCCTGGCCCGCAGCCGCCAGCAGAGGGGCGCCGGGGAGAGGTTGCCACGGAGATGTGTCTCTGAGTCATCGTAACTCTGGGCCTGCAGGCTGCAAAGCCACAGAGAGGCCCCCGCTATAAAAAGGCCCGCTGAGCGCTCCCAGGGGAAGTCACTGGCAGCCCGGGTGCCGGAGGAGGCCTGCCTCGGACCCCCAGTGCCCCGAGTTTATGAGAAGGCCACCCGGCTGAACGGCCTCCTCTTGGTGCCACTAAAGGGGAGCTTTTACCCGGCAGCTCCAGGCGGCCACTCCGGGCTCGGGCCATTTAGTAGGGGAAGCTGTCCACAGGGACACCGGGCCCTGACCGTTTTCACTGAAACTGCAGAGCCGCCCCCTCCCCGCCCCCGCTGACAGGGCTCTGGGGCCTGGCTCTCTTCCATTCACACCTCCCGCTGCCACCCCTGCCACCTGCCCCAAGCCACCAGGGCCACCGGGCACACAACAGAAGCCAAATATAGCCTCTCACCTCCCTGCTCTCCTCTCTCCCCACCGCCCCCCTCATTCCCTCACCTCCGGACCAGACCAGGCCGGTTTCCATTCCCTCCCACCCTCCTCCTCATCACCGCCACTGGACTGACAGCCCTGAAGCACTCGGCTATTCCAGGCCATACGCTGCTCCCAAACCTCCCATGGCTCCCTAGTGCAGAAGCCCAAGGTTGCACACTGGGGTGCCCACAGGACCAGGCTGGGAACACACAGCACCCCCTAAAACACAACAGGGACTGGAGGGGACTGAGGCACACAGATCCAGCTGCTGCTGAGCCCCCACGACTGTGCCAAGTGGGGCCTCTCCTGCCACAGGCCCTGGCGGGAGAGCCACGCAGAGAAGACAGCCCGGCCTTCATTCAGGCCCGGCTCCTCCAGGTCCTGGCTGCAGGAACAGGGGCGAGTCGTTCAGCCTCCTCTGTGACAGGGACGACTGGCACCTCGGCCAGGGACCTGGCGCGTGGGGGCTCAGCCCGTGGCAGCAGGGAGCATCCTTACCCAACGTGGCCTCCTCCCTTCGAGGCGCAGAGTGTGCGCTGCTGTGTCGTCCGCGGGATGCTGGAAGGGACGGGGCGGAGTCCCCTTCGCCCTCTGACCCCCACAGGCACCACCCAGCACTCTGCATGCAGTGGGTGCTTGGTCAATGTTTTTCAGTAAGTCAAGCTGACGAGGCAGGTGGGGGTCAGGCTGAGCAAGAGGAGGCAGAGCTCACAGGGGTCACTGGCCCGTGCCTCGCGGCCACACACCCAGGGCCTGCAGGGCGAACGAGACCTTCTGCCACTGTATAAACGTCTCACCTGGGGTGGAATCTGAGATCCTTGCTGCCTGCGGCCCCGGCCTCCAGCTCCATGACAGCAGCCAGCACGGCCGCGCAGGCGTGGGTGCGTGGCCTGCCCCCACTCGACAGGACCCTCCCCTGATGCCCGGCCCCTGTTCGCGGTGCACGTCCTGGGGTTTTTCTGAATGTCCGCAATCACGCGAGGTTTTATAAAACAGCACTCAGCCGGCAGGGCTGTTGTTAATGGAGAGATTAGAGAAGAAGAGGGGATGGCCCACACGGACCCGCGCCCCACTGCAGATGGCAGGGTCTTAGAGAAAATGATCGCACGTCCTCCAAAGACCAAGGCCACCCGGGTCCCAGAAGCTCCTGAGGTCCTCGCCCCCAAACCCACCATCCCCCTGTGCTCCGCAGGAATCCAGCTTTGTCTTCTCTTACAGGGAGCCACCACCCCCGCCAGAGGGAGCACACCCACCCATGGAAGGCAAATGGGACCTCTCAGCGTCCCTCCACACCCAGGCCTCGAGGGGACACCGCGGGGCTTCTCCAGAAAGGCTGGGCTTCCCATAGTGCAAACCACCGAGGAGGGGGGCGGGGGAAGCACTGCGCTGACTCCGTAAGCACTCGGTCTGGACAACAAGCCCGAGGGACCCGCCACGCGTGGTGGGGAATCGTGAGTGGCCAAACCTACTCGACATCATGACGGACGAAACGAAAGCATCTCTGGCCCTGAGGGCTTGACAACAACTGGGAGGCACCTCCTCTCGGCAGTGGAGGCAAACGTACACCGGGAAAGGGAACGGGCTTTCCAGGGCTGGGCTGCGACGTGAGGGGAGCCGACAGAAGGCTGGGTGGGGACGGAGCCCTGCCTCCCACACTCTCTCTCCCATCCGAAACGCTCCGAACCTGCAGCTGTGACTCCGATTGGTGCCCTCAAGGCCAGTGAAATGAAGGTGGGAACCGCACCCCCAAACCCGGTGCACGGCCCCGGCACGGGCGGGGGACCCCTCTTACCGATCATGTGGTTGGCAACGTGGATCTGGATCTCCCTCTCGCTCTCGAAGGTCATCTGGCACTTGATACACTGGTACGTCTTTTTCTGCCCGGAGACCGGAGAGAAAGGGATGAGTCAGGAGGGAGAGGAGAGCAGAAAGCCGAACCTCCTGGAGGCCCGGGCTCAAGGGCCCCCAGAATGGGCCTGGTCCCCTCCCAGGTCTCTACGGGCCATTCTCTTCCCACTGGCTTCTGAACCCCGCTCTCCAGTCTGGGGAAAGGGGAGCCGGGGTGCACCCCAGAAGAGCTGCTCCCTGTTAGACCTGGAGAGCGTGCCCCATCCCAAGGAGTGGGTGCACAGTAGAACCCCAGAAAGGAGGCTGAGGGGGCTTCCCTGCTTGGGGGTGCTCTGATCCACCTCCCCATCCTGCACCCACCCTTCCGTCTCACCATCCATCCACCTGCCCAAGTCCACCCAACCCATCTCAGCCCAGAGACACACACACTTCGGCATCCTCGCTGCAACCCTGGCGGCACAAGCAGCCTCGGACACAAGTGTGTGCACAGCCGCACCCTGACACATGCCCCCAAGTTCACACACGTAGGCTTCTAAGCACTCACACCCAGGTGTGCACACACGCACATGCACACACACACAGGCTCACCACACCGACACCCACTAAGGTGCGTGTGTACCCGGGAGCCCTCGCAGCCTTGCACACAAGGCTGGGTGCCAAGCCCAGAGCAGAGGGTGCCCCACCGGGCTGTTGGTCCCCCAGGCTGGAGGAACACAGGCACACGGAGAAGCGGATGAGGACTCTCGCTCATTCGCTCACTTGCCCCTGGTTTCCTGCTGCAACCTTGGCCTCCCTCATCCTCACCCCAGCACCTCCTCTGGGTCTGTCTCCCCTTCTGTGTCCCCCAGAGACACTTCCTGCTCTGGAGCATGAGCCAAACTAGAAGACAATCGCAGACGGGACTTGGCGTTTAAAGCACCTCCTTTGCCATAAGCCGCCTCCCCGGGGCCCAGCCCAGGGGAGCTGAAGCTGAGCCCCAGGGCCTGGGGCCAGGGCTGCCTCCCCAAGCCCAGCTCTGCGCAGCCTCAGAGAGGGCAGGAGGGCAGGAGAGGGGAACAACAGCCAGAGGAGCTTCTGAACTTCTGTGACGGTGCCCACCGCTCACATCTCTTGAGCACCTACTATGGGCAGGCACTGTTTATTCTGAATGCTTACAGTCCCTCCGCGGGCTCCACTGTAGGGAGGGAGAGCGTGGAGTTTCAAGAGGCTGAACCACTGGGCCAAAGCCCCCCATAGAAACTCGAGGCCCTGCAGTCTCCCTCCCGAGCCCGCTGCCTGGGCTGCGGCTCTCGGCTCCAGGCCCAGCCTGCTGTGGGTGGTTCTGGCCTGGGTGACAGGAAACTGCAGTGGCCTGGACCAGCCCTCTCATCTAGACGTCTGTCACCGCGCTATGAGAGGGAGTGAGACAGCACCGCCTGGCAGGGAGCGGCTCCGTGAGGGTCTGGCCAGTGGATGGGGGGCCTGGCGGTGGGGTGCTGCTGTCACCGCCCAGAAACAGAGGGCAAGGCGGAAACCTCAACGCCTCGCGCTCTAGCCAACAGCAGCCTCAGCCCCACGGGGACCCAGTCCTCCGAGAGCTGGTTGCTATGGATACACTCCCAAGGGTCCCAGCCTGCCAGCCCCCAAGCCACGGTGCAGCCCCCAGAGTCTGCTCTTCCACACGGGAGTCCTGGGGGAGGGAGGAGTGGGCTCGCAGACAGCTGGGCCCCTGCCACCAGGCGTGCCCAGGCAGGGGGCAAGGCCCCCGAGGCCGCACCCACGCCGGGAGCTGCCCGAGCTTTGTCTCTGCACATGGCCCAGCTGCCCAGGCCTCTAGCAGGGGCCGTCAGCTTGCCCCCATCTCACAGCCCTGGGGCAGGACAGGGAGGCCTGTTGGGCGCCAGAAAGCCAGCCCGCTCCGCCCTGAACCCCTGCACTGCCTGGCACCGCTGTGCATCCCGGGCATGCAGCTCCACCTTTCTGAGCCTGCATCCCCTCGGTGCCGAAACAGAGGTCACAGCGAGGCGGGAGCCCAGGTTGTTGCTATGGAAACAATAGAAGACCCAGTACCAACTCAGTGGGGGCTCTAGGAAGTGGTGCTTGATGTGGGACCCAGGGTGGAGACTGGGCGGCAGGCAGCTCCCAGCAGCCCCAAGGCCCAGTGCAGTGGGGTGAGCACCGAAGAGGCAGGGATGGGGCTGGGTGTGCCTGGGGGGGGCAGTGCTGGGCCCAGCCTGAGCTGGGGGTGGCCACCGCGGGTCCCGTCCCAGCCAGCCTCGCCCCTCGTGCACCCGGGGTGGGCTGCAGGGGTGCTGGGTGGAGTGTGGGTCACGAGCTCGGTCTGTGGCCCCACATGGTACCCAGGTTCACACCCCTTCTCTGCCCCTCGAAGGCTGGGGGCTGGCGGCAAACTTCCTAGCTGCTCTGAGCCCCCGTTTCCTTGTCTGCCAAGTGAGCGTCTGGAGGGCTGACTAGATTAAAGCGCTTGGACGTCCTCGCCCCGCGATAACGAGTTGTGATTATAAATGGAGAAATGGCAGGTGACGTTTCCTGCGAGCTTTTGATCCTCGGAGCAAACCACAGCCCCAGAGTGGGTTCCAGTGTTTCACAATGGACCGGGGCCGGGCACTGACCAATCAGAGCAGATGCTGATGCAAAACCAGGCTGGCCTTCCGGGGCTCAGCTTTGCAGATGGCCACTGTCCCTGTGACCGTTACTCATGCCCTCTGGCTTGACCGGTGAGGATGGAGGCCCAGAGAGGCCAGATCACAGGTGGGTCCTGGGAGAGAAGATTTTAAACCCAGCCCACCTGACTCCAGGCCCAAAGGCCCCCAGGTCCACCACACTGGCCGGCCACCAGCCAGCAGAGGCTGAGGAGACAGAGCTGGGCAGCAGTAACCAGGACCAGCCCATGCACAGAACCTGGGCTCCCTGCGGAGCCGGCCTGCACTCTCCACAGTCCTCCTCGCTCACTCTCCCCCTGGGGACCCAGCGTGCAGGCCGCAGTTCTGACCCCATGTTGAAACCCCCTCAGCAAGCATCCCTGCCTCCCAGTGGCCACCTGTGGCAGGTGGCCCATCCCCAAGTCCCACCTCCCTGCCAGCGGCGCCAACAGCAGCCCTCCAGGGAAAGACGCCCTTGGGATGTGCTCGGCACCTCCTGGGTCTGGGAACAGACAAGCCTCAGTCCAAGCAGATCCCCAGCCCATCCCGTCTGACCCCCGAGGGTCACGTGGGCTCCAGGGCCCCTATCAGGTGCCCCTGGCCACAGTCCCCATGTGGACCGTCCAGTAGCCAGACTCTACTGCCTCACTGAAAGCCACAGGGCAGGGTCCTGTGACTCCCCTGGTCCGGGACCCCCAGGGCAGGGTCCATTTCTGACTCTTCTTGGCTGCTAGGCTCCCAGAACATAATGGATGCTCAAGACCAATTTTGTGAATGAATGCATGAATGAGTCGATCCATCGTCACTGATGACAGTGACTGGCACCACGTCTAGGTCTCCCTCGTACCAGCAACCGCACGAGCTGGAATGAGGCTGGTGACTACAGCGAGTGGCCCGACTGAGCCCCACAAACTGCCCACAGGCTTCTGCATCTGAAGCCCAGGAAGCAAAGCGTCTTTCCCAGGAGTCCCACCAAGCAGGTGAAGGAGCCGTCCCCGTCAATCATGAGGACAGCGTCGGCTCTGGGCCACGCACTGTGCGAGGTCAGCCACTGTACCGGCCCCTCCCAGCAATGCTATCAGTCCAAGACAGGTGCCCCCCTTTCTCTGACGAAGCCTAGGCACAGGGGCCCAGAGAGATCGACAATGCATGCATGCCACGCAGCTGGAGGGAATGTGGGGTTCCACCTTGAATCTACCACAAAACGGGGGTGCTCCACCACTGCACGGCAGAGCTGCTTCTCTGGGCTGCTGAAAGAGAATGCCACCAGGAAGCACCGAGCCAGCGCGGGTGGCTCCTCTGGGGGCCAGCAGAGCGCCAAGGAGCAAGGGCCCAAGTCGGGCAGCTGCACTTACCCGGGGCACCGGTGATGTCTGGGTGCCTTTCCGGGGCCCGCTGGTCTCCGGCGTGAGGTCGCGGTGGTCTACCTGCACATGGCTTTCCAGGTCCTCGGCACTCTCGAACTTGACGCCGCACTCGGGGCAGCGGAGGCCGGCGCAGGGCCGGTCGGCGGGCTCGGGCGGGGCCAGGCCGCCCACCTGTCCGTTGGCGCTGCGGGTCATGCAGCCGGCACAGAGGCCGTAGGGGAGCCCGTTGACGTCGAGCTTCACCAGGTCCTGCTTGCTGCGGAACTCTTTGAGGCACAGGGCGCACTTGTACAGCTTCTGCAGCCCCTGGCCATTGGGGGAGGACGCGGCCGAGCTGCCCGCCAGCTTCTGCATGTGGAAGGTGCCGTGGATCTTCAGCTCGAGCGTGGAGGTGACCGTCTGCATGCAGACCACGCAGCGGAAGCCCGTGAGCGAGTTGCGCAGGTCGGGGTGCATCTGGCAGTGCTCGATGAACTCCTCCTCGCTCTGCAGGGGCATCTTACAGATGCGACAGGTGCCCGTGTCCAGGCTCTTGCTGTGCGTCACCTTGTGCTCGGTGAGCGTCAGCAGCGAGGGGAAGCGCTCGCCGCAGATGGGGCACATGTAGTGCTTGGCGGGGCCCCGGTGTGTCTGCAGGTGCTCCCGGAGCCCGTTCTCCGAGAAGAAAGTCCGCGAGCACACGTTGCACTTGTGGCTGCCCTTGATGAACTCGGCCTTCTTGCGCGAGCCGTCGTCCTCGCCCGGCCGGATGTTGTGGTCCCGCAGCCGGTGGTTCTGCAGAAGCACCTCCATGGTGTAGGCCGCGCCGCAGATGTCACAGCCGTACATGGGCTCCGACGCGTCGACGTCGTCCTCGCTGGCCTCGTGGCTGTTGGGCGCCTCGGGGTTCTTGAGCAGCATGCCCTGCAGGTCCGCGGGCTCGGCCTTCTTGGCGGCGGCGGGCGGCACCCCGTTGGCCGTGCCGTTCTCGGTGGCGGCGTCGAACACGCAGTGCTTCTCCCGCAGGTGCTTCTCCAGCAGGATGATGGCGTGGAAGGCCTTGCTGCAGAACTTGCAGTTGTACTTCTTGCTGTGCGTGGTGATGTGGCACTGCAGCTCCACCTCCGTGCTGAAGGTCTCCCCGCAGAAGATGCACTTGTGCGCCTTGGCCGGGTTGCCCAGGTGGCTGTGCTTGACGTGCACCTGCAGGTCGGCCTCCTTGCGGAAGTCCCAGTTGCAGGCCGTGCAGCGGTACATCTTCTTCTCGTTGCTGTGCTTCACCGCCAGGTGCACCTGGATGGACACCTTGGAGTCGAAGACCTCCTGACACAGCGTGCAGTGGTAGAGCACGAAGGTGTGCATGTCCAGCAGGTGCTTCTGCAGGTCGTCCACGGAGGAGAACTGCTTGTCACAGCTCTCGCACACGTAGTGGGTCGACGTGGTCATGTAGTGCACCGTCAGGTGCTGCAGCAGGGACTCCTGGGAGTCGAAGTCCTCTTTGCACTGGGGGCAGGCCTGCTTGCGCAGCAGGAGCTCCAGGTGCAGCTTCAGGTGGGTCTGGAAGCTCTCGAAGTTGGAGAACTTGAGGTCGCACTGATTGCAGGGGTACTCGCCGTTGGAGACGGAGTCGGCGCTCACCGAGAGCCGCTGCCGCTTCGGGGAGGACACCTCCACGTCGGAGGACACCGGGCTCTGCTCCGCCTTGGACTTCTTGCTGTGGGCCAGCGGGATGTTCTTGTGGTTCTCCTTGATGTGCTTGGTGAGCTTGAGGATGGAGCCGAAGATGGGCGAGTTGGTGCAGTAGGGGCAGGAATAGACCTCCATGAAGGACTGCGTGGGCCGCGCCACGGGGGACTCCAGCTTGGCGCCGCCCACGCTGCAGTGCGCCTGCTGGATGTGCTCGGTGAGGGAGGACTCGGTCAGGAAGCCCATGGAGCACTGGTTGCAGAAGAAGGCGTTGCTGCCGTCGGGCGGGGTGGCGTTGGGGCCGCAGTGCGAGACCCGGATGTGCTCCTGCAGGCTGTTGATGTCGGCGAACATCTCCGGGCAGTAGTTGCAGTGGAAGGCGGAGAGGCCGCCGAAGGGCATCACGGGGTAGGCGTGGTTCTTGTGCAGCTTGCGCACGTGCTCGTTGAGGTTGTACAGGGTGGGCACAGAGTCCAGGCAGATCTGGCAGGTGTGGCTCTGCTGAGGCTTGTCCGCGTGGATGGTCTTCAGGTGGATCTCCAGCACGGCCAGGCTGTGGAAGTCCCGCCTGGTGCAGTAGGGGCAGCTGTAGACCGCCTTGGGCCAGCCCTGCCCGTCCTCCCGCACCTTCTTCTGGCCCCGCAGCGGCTTCAAGGTGGAGTCCGGGGTGGAGCCCCGCTCCACCGAGGCGCTGGAGTCCGGCGTGGCGCTGCTCATGGAGGCCACGCTGCCCAGCACGGGGTCGGGGCTGACGCTGTGGTTGCTGGAGTCGGGCTGCCGGTGGCTGTCCAGGTGGCAGTAGACGCCCTCCACCGAGGAGAACTGCTCGGGGCACATGGGGCACTTGTGCTTCTGGTTGGCGTGGGCCTGGTGGATGTGGGCGAGCAGCGTGTTCTCGTCCACGAAGACCTCGGGGCAGTGGATGCACTGCAGGTCGGCCTTCTCCGACAGCTGCGGGTGCCGGCTGACCACGTGCCTCTCCAGCTCCTCCGTCTGGCTGAAGGTGTCCTCGCAGTAGTCACACATGAAGTCGTCCTTCTTGGCCTCCTTCTCAGACTTGGCCAGATGCTCCTTGTTCTTCTTGTGCGCCTGCATGTGGCCCTGCAGCGAGCTGGTGGACGAGAAGCCGCGCTTGCAGACGGAGCACTTGAAGGGCTTGCTGGAGCTGTGCGTCTTCAGGTGGATCTTGAGGTGGTCGCTGCGGGAGAAGGCCGCCTCGCACTCGTGGCAGTGGTACTTCTTGTCGCCCGTGTGCAGCTTGACGTGGCGGTCGCGGCTGCGCTTGTGCTTGAAGAGGCGGCTGCAGTAGGTGCACTTGAACGGCAGCTTGTCGCTGTGGATCTGCTCGTGCCTCTTCAGGTAGCTCAGGCGGATGAAGGACTTGTCGCAGAACTGGCAAGGGTACGGCAGGCCGGTGCCCCCTTCCTCCTCACCCAGGCCCAGGTCACACCCATCCCCGATCATCTGCGTGGGTGACGCAACATCCTTGCTGGAGGGAGACGAGGCCACCCAGGAGAGTTGTGGGTCGTCGTCACCATCTGCGGGGCGGGGGGTGGGGGAGACAGAGAGATTAGAGGCAATCCCCAGGGCCGCCGCGGAACAAGGACAGAGCTGGCTTCTCAACAGCTCGCAGGCTGAAGCTTGCAGCTGGCCAGCCGCGGCAGGGGGCGTGGGGAGGGATGGGGGGCCGGGAGTCAGCAGCCATGAGAGCCCTCCAGCCCGCAGAGCAGGTGGCAGAGGGGCGGCAGGATACGGAGGGGATGTGCCTGCCTGGGCCTCGCCGGACTAGGTACCCCCATGGTCTCTTCCCTGATGCGGGGGGCAGCCTGGACAGAGTCACCAGAAATGAGACAAGTTCCATCACCTAATCGAGATGGGGGGCTGCCTCCCCCCCAGCCCCTCGTCCTGGTGGGAAAGCCCACCGGTCCTTGGGGCCCAGGCAAGCTTGCCAGAAAATACAAGGCACGTCAACGAAGGTGGCTGCACCCGCACTGTCTGGGGATGGGGGACAGATGACACCGAACGGTCCCACCAGGTGGCAGACACACGAATGAGGCCAGGAGTCATGGGCGCGCGGCCCTGGACCCGAGCGCACACACCAGAGTGAGCGGCGGGCACTCGGAACGGGCCTGCAGGGTCCCCGCCACCACTCTTTGAGGGGACTGTTTTTTCTGCTTCCCCTCTACCCCAGGACTCACCCACATCCACCCCAGCTCCTGGGAGACGGTGACAGAGATTAGAGGGGGGACCAGGACTGAGATGGCCACAGAGCTCAGAGCCTAGCGGGCCCTTAAGCTGGCCGACGGGGTGGGGTGGGGCAGGTGGGGAAGGCTCTCCTTGCACAACACCCAGTGTGGCCCACCCTCCCCAGGGACTGAGGACACCTCCACCCCCACCCCTGGGCCTCTGCTGGCCCATCCAGCCTCAGAGGAAACGACACCAGCTGTTTATCGGAAAACAAAGGCACACCCGACACAGAATAAAGCCAGTGCAGCTCCCTGAGCCGCGGCAGGGGCTGACCCCAGCCAGCCAGAGCCGGCGCAGAGTTCCGTGGCTCAAGTTTCGTCGGTGGATTTAAAACTTAATAATGAATGAAACGGACCGCAGGCTTGCTCGGAGCAGGGGAGAGGCAGACAAAAGCTCAGATTCAGCCGCACTGACCTTGCGCTTGTAAGCCCAAGGAAACCAACCTCGGCTCCCGCCTCCCCGGCCCAGCGCGGCCTCCCAGATGTATCCCGGAGGGTCCCTCTGGAGCCGCCCAGACTCTCCAGGAGGGAAGGGGCAGGGGGGCCACACACACACAGCTCACACGTCACCCCCACAACTCAAATTTAGACACATGTACTCACCTACACACGCAGCCACACCTACCACCCCACCCGCGTCACATATAATCACGTACTCTCCCACACGTACACATCCATTCACACACTGTCACTCACACACACGCTCACGTGCACACTCACACACACTCACCTGCTGACACCAGCATCACACTCACACCATGACAGGGACACCGGGTCCTCACAGCTCCTCGACCATCCCAGGCCAGCCCCGGATGTCCAGAGACAGTGAGCCTGGCCCGAGTGTCTGGCAGGGTCCTGTGGGGCTGGCTCAGAGCCTGCTCCCAGGCCGTACCCCCACCCCAGGGCCCTCAGACCCTGGCCCTGACCACATGAGGATCTGCCCAACCCCGCAGGCACCGCTGGCAAAGCTCTCGGTCCCAAGTCCTGCAACTCCAGCAACCTCCCCACCACTGACACCCAGCCACCCAGCCTGGCACGGGCACCTCCCAGACTAAGGCGCCTGCTCCCACAGGGGCCTCATGTTACAGGGCCCTTCAGACGGCAAGGACGCAGATGCTACCAGCACCTTGGATTCGACGGGCTGGGAGGCGGCCCAGCCCCACTGGGCTCTGTGGGGAGTAAAAGGACCCAAGGGAGGAGGCGGCCTGAGCGGGAGCAGCTGGGGGACCTGGGGGGCCCCCGCCCCTGGGCCGGACACATCCAAGTTTTTATTATTTTGATGCCTTGGCTCAGACTCCTTGGACTTGCTCGGGCTGCCCTGGAGCCCGTCCTGTGCACCGGCGATTCTGCTGAGCACTTTCCCACGACCACCGAGGCGGGGAGCCAGGGCCCCGCCCGCCGCACAGACGAGGAAACTGAGGCACAGCCGCAGTGGGCTGCCCCAGGAGACAACTGCACCAGGACTGTCCAGCCGGCCCCTTGACCAGAACGCAGGTCTGGCTGAAGAAGGCGAGACCTGCTCAGGTGACAAAGGGAGAGGGACCGCATGTCGAGCCTCCAGCGCGGTCACATCTGGCTCTCTTTTGACCCTCTGTGACAGGCCGGCCCACTGTCCCCCGTGCCGAGGCTCGAGAGGCACAGGATGGAACTCGTTTGCCCCAGAACCGCATGCCGCCTGCCTGAGGCGGAGAGAAGACGCATGCACTCATGGCCCCATGTTTATCCGTCTGCCTGCAGCCGTGCCTGGGCACCCCGAGAGGCAGGCACCCCAAGAGGCGGGCACCCCAAGAGGCAGTTTCCGCACCAGGAAAAGGACAGCCACCGTGCGGAGTGGATGAGGAAAAATAGTGCAGAAAGTCCTGATTATTCCGCTTACGTGGAACGTGCAGACAAGGCGCACGGGCAGAAATAGAAAGTAGTTGAGCGGTCGGCCGGGGCTGGAGGAGGGAGCGGGAAGTGACTGTGGTGGCCTACTGAGGGAAGTGCTCTGAAAGGGGACTGTGGCAGGCTGCATGGCTCTGCAAATGTACTAAGAGTCTCGGAATTGTATGGTATGCAAATGACACGTCAATCAAGCTGTTAAAGAAGAGGCACTATTTGGCCAATAATCATAATGAGTACCAATTAGCAGCACTAGTGATAACAACCTTAGCAGCCAGTGGGCTGGCCAAAAAGCCTGTGCAGTTTTTTCTGTAAAATAAAAGACACGTTTTTCAGGTTCACCAATAACTTTATTGATTTGGATATTCTGAGTACACCGACTATCTCCCGCGTGGTAGAACGTCAATTGTTCTCAGTTAATGTCTCGATTTGATCGCTATCAACTTCAGCTGCTCTGCCCGAGTGTGGAGCATCGTCCAGCGAGAAATCTCCAGCACGGAACTTCGCAAACCACTTCTGACAAGTTCGATCAGGCACCGCACCCTCTCCACACCCTGCACACATCTTTTCCCGGATTTCAGTTACGTTTTTACCTTTCTTGAAATAATAAAGCACACTATGCCAAAAATGCTTCCTTTCTTCCATCTTCAGTATTAAAACGACTACACAAAAATCCACCGATTTTGGTGTTTTTTTAAAGTGCATGCAGATGTGACAGCTGTCATAATACAATGTAACAAAATTGTTTCGAATGAAGTTAAAGACAACTAAGCGCTCCTAGAGCCAGCGTGTGGAAAAAGCCAAACGAACTTTTTGGCCGACCCGACACACTGACTGAGCAAGTCCAAGGGCCGGTCCGGGGCTAAGTGCGTCTGCCCCCGAAGTTCATTTCTTTTCGTCCTCTCAGTGGTCAGTCACACCCCACTTCGGAGCTGCGGGAGCCGAGGTGCAGAGAGGCGAGTAACGCGCCCGCAGCCCCTCAGCAGGTGTCCCAGCCCTGTGGGCCAAGAGCTCTGTGTCTTTCAGGGGGACAGGACCCCCTCGCCCTGATCCCACCAGGCTTTGCGAGAAAGAATCAACCTGCCAGGTGCCCCAGGTCCCCAGGGCCCCTGTGGGGCTGCCTGGTTGGCTGTATTTTTCTACAAACAAGTTTCAAAACTGAAGCAAACCCCGTTATTCTGGGAGCGACGACGGACTGAGCAACCGCTGAGACTACGATCGTCAGCCCTGAAACGAGAATAAGGCCCCTGACAAGGAGAAGGCCCCGTCAGGGGAAATGGGCACGCTCAGCAGAAAAAGTCCCAAACTCACAGCCCCCTGTTGAGAGCCTGGGCTGCTTCCGGCTCCCCCCAACCCAGGTGCATTTTGCTTTGGGGGCCCCTAGCTTGGTGCTCTGGAGCTGGTGGAGAGAGCGGCCAGGACAAAGAGGTCAGGATGGGTGTGCAGGCGTCGTCAGCGGGAGCAGGGGTCCCCTACCTTACAGAGGTGAGGCTCCCCTGAGACTGTTGGATACCATGCACGGGGTGAAGGCCACATCCAGGTTCCCTGCAGTGAGTCGGGGAGAAGGTAGGTTCGGGGAAAGTCCAGCTTGACCCCGCTACCTTCTTCCTTCCCAGTAAGTGCTTGTCTAGAGTTCCCTGTGAGCCGGGAATGCTTCTAAGAGCTTGGCGTGTGTTAACTCGTTCAGTCCTCGCAACAGACCGACGACACTTATTGTTTCAGGGACAGGTGAGGAAACCGAGGCACAGAGAGGCTGAGTAACCAGCCCCATGCCACACAGCAAGCAGGCAGCAGAGCCAGGAACAGACCAGCCAGGTTCTTATCGGGGCCCTTGCCCACAGTTTTGCGCGGCTCCTCTCCTTTGGGCTGGGGCACCGTCACGGCAGGTCAGTGGGAAATGGCAACTCGGCCCTCAGCTCCTCCCCAAGAGCAT